>NC_054481.1:106873844-107616065 GCF_017639515.1 Carcharodon carcharias | reverse complement strand
CTCTTACACGTACGGGATTAAAAAGATTTTAGAAGCATTTCCAGAGTGCAGACAGTGTGATACACCAGACTCTACTTAATAGTGCTTTTATCGAGATTTGTTCTTATTTCTTTATGCTTGGAGAGGAATTCTTAAGTATCAGTCTCCTGGTCGGATTGTATATGAATAGAGCTTCAAAGATTAGACAAAATGGAAAGACAGCTAGGGGAGGAAAAGGGAGAAACAGGAAAATAAAGGGAGGGAGGAAGAAATCAGGAAGGAAAGAATTGAACTTGATTTTACCAATCAGCTGGTTTTAATGTTAATGGAGGCCAAAGGGCTAAGTTCAAAGCACTATAATTAGTTATCCCTGATTAATTCTGATTGATTGTGCTTATTTCTCCATTCTTTGAGCACACAAGTTTCTGTTCTGTTCCTGAGTGAGTCATAGCAGAATATGGCGACAAAAGGAAGCTGTATAGTTGACATGGAAAAATGCAGCACAATTGAATCTTGATAAATGTGGTTCAAGTTTGTCCAAGAATGTTATGCTTGGATAGGACTGTGTAAAATTAAGGTAAAATTAGCCAATTATGGAATATTTGTACTATGGCCCATTGAATCTTTCATCCAGCAATTAAATGTAAAAACAAAAAAAATCCTGTGCAGAAATGAATATTTTGCACAAATGATGCTGTCTTCAGCTGTATTTTTACATTGGAACAGCTGCATTGAACAATGAAATGAAATATTGGCAACACAAGTGCCTGGAATAAAATATGTGTTATTCTTAGAATCAAAATTCTGTAATGTGGGAATGGAAAGATATTTGGAACCTGAAGAAACAAAACTGGATCAATGGTTTATTAATTTGAAGTGGACGATATACAACTACAATCTGTGAAAAGCTATGTCCTTGTATTCCTTTCTGTAGTATCTGGGGGTGATTCTTTTCCCAGGTGCTGCAGGAAGAAGAAAGGGACAGAGACCCAATAGGTCAGGTTTCCTTCAGGGTGCCTGGGGATTTCTGGGGGCATCCCTGGGCAGGGAAACCGGACTCTACACCTACTGTAGCTACCAGGTGAGGGCAGCCATTAGAATGCGGCAGGAAGGAGAATTCCTTGTTCCATTACACCTCATTTTCCTCTTCATGTGATCAAACTACTTGTAGAGATTTTTTTTCTTTCATGGGGCGTGGGCATCGCTGGCTAGGCCAGCATTTATTGCCCATCCCTTGAGAAGGTGGTGGGAAGCTGCCTTCTTGAACTGCTGCAGTCCATGGGTGGTGCACCCACAGCGCTGTTAGGGAGGGAGTTCCAGGATTCTGACCCAGCGACAGTGAAGGAACGGCAATATGATTCCAAGTCAGGATGGTGAGTGGCTTGAAGGGAAAATTACAGGTGGTGGTGTTCCCATCTATCTGCTACACAGGTGGTAGAGGTCGCAGGTTTAGAAGATGCTGTCGAAGGAGCCTTGGTGAGTTGCTGCAATACACTTTATAGATGGTACACACAGCTGCCACTATGCTTCAGTGGCGGAGGGAGTGGATGTTGAAGGTGGTGGATGGGGTGCCAAACAAATGGGCTGCTTTGTCCTGGATGGTTTCGAGCTTCTCGAGTACTTTTGCGGCTGCACTCATCCAGGCAAGTGGAGAATATTCCATCACACTGCTGACTTGTGACTTGTAGATGGCAGACAGGCTTTGGGGAATCAGGAGGTGAGTTACTGTTTGCAGTAACTCTGACCTTCTAATATTAACCTGTTAATCCTTTGTACCCTCAGTTACAAAGCATAGGATGTCCTGGGGGTTAGATTGACTAACCCTGACAATGGGTGATTCAGCCGCTCCAATGCACTGTGTTGCAAGCAGCACATTAAATCAATGCTCTCTGCTGCTCTGAATTGTGTTTTACGTACAGCCAGCACAGCCTGTGATGTGTACTGGCTGCATGCATCAGCAGGGGGTCCAATATGACGAGTGGCTATTGCCACTTAAAGACCTTATGAGGAAACAGACCGATCAGGCAAGAAGCTGAGGAGAAGGAGCTTGAGGAAGAGGGTGAGCAGGAGGAAATGGAAGTGCAACAGCAAGCGGATGAAAACCACAAGAAAAGGAAGCCACAATGTACACAGCCCCTTTCTGTCCGGCCTCAAATAATTCATGAGAAATATCAAGAACCTCAGCCACAGCTTCCCATTGATCAACAGCCCCACTACCCCACACCTTTCACGAACAAGCTCTTAGTCCTCATTCTGACAACACCAACATCAGTAAATTCACATTCCAATCTGATTTTATAAATTAATCATTAAATAACATATACAAAAATAAACTTATTAACCATGTGAATTCCTTTAGCTGCTCTCCCCAGTGCTCTTACAAGGTACTTCCCTAGTGATTCCAGTATGGCTGGTGGAAGGTTGCTGAAGGAGATTGTGGATGACCTTAGAGGCTGACTTTGAGCAGCTGTGAGCCTGGCTTCAGGTTGCACTATCTTGGCATGGGCAGCATGTATGGGTTGGCACTGGCAAGGCTTCAGGGATGGAAGCAGGAACGTTATCATCCTGAGCAAGGTCAGAAGGCTTCATTGAACTCCATGAAGCTACTGTCTGCCACTCTCTTGGGGCAGTGCCTGGCTGTCTTGCCTAGGAAACCCTTTTAAACAGCCACAATGGCAGGAATCTGAGCTTCCAAGTCATCCGTCTAAGCTTCCATTACAGCACCCAGACCATTGATGGGAGCTGTATGTGGTGTAGTGGAAGCTGTTTTAACTGGAATGCAAGCTGTGATATCAGGCATCAGGTCCTGCATCATGATGGGTTCTGCAGGTGTCCTGATGGAGGTGACTTCCATGTAGCATAACCCATCGAAATCCTCACCTTTTAAAGGGGAAATGCACTGGGATTGCAAGGTGATGGGAGTTTTTTTGAAAAATTACACTCAGGAATGGCTGAACATGCAAGATTGTGAGCACTGAGGTTTTTGACAATGCAGTTGAGGTCTTTATGCAAGAAAAGTAGTGGCAGATGACATGTGGCGAGGTTGTGCAGCATGCTCACACCATCAAAACGCTTCACATCCACTCAACTGAGTTCAAGAGGGTTTCTCCAGAGTGGTCCAGGCAGCAGAAGCATTACTTGAGGACAACAATGGTGTGCTCTATAATGTTCCTTGCAGCAGCATGGCTCTCACTGAAGGCCTGCTGTACATTTATGCATTGTTTCCAGACCGGAGTCAGCAGCCATGAGTTGAGTGGATAAACCTCATCACCCAGTAGCCAGCCTTTGATTAGCTATGATAGGTCAAACAGAGGGGGCACAGAGGACTGCCAAATATTGTCACTATCACCAGGTGAACTGGCATGTTCTGCTGTGGTGGTTTGAGATCACCTGGATGTTGATGCAATGGAATATTTTATAATTCAGATATGCCAAAATGTTAGTGGTGATTTGTGGCATTGATGAAGCCCTGTAGTTTTGAGAACCCAGCAAAGGTTATAAATACTGGTTCTTCTCTAGTTGCACATCCTTTCTCTAGGGGCAGTAACATACATGTTCCACTAGTAAATAAGGCATCATGACCTGTCCCTACCCAACCAACTTCATGGGCCTTCCATACCATCAGCTTCATCCCTACCTCCTTCAAGATAAGGTGTCACCTTATTCTCAAACATTGACATTTATTCTCTCCAACCTCTCCTTCTGTCCCCACCGCAAACTAATCATATTCAAAAATGACAACTTGTGTAATTGTTGCCATGGCTTTCTGTCTCTCTTCGTTGTCCCTGACACCTTGGCCTCTTTCAACTCTTTCAACAGCATTGAGCACTCTGTGTAGCTTCAGCCATTCACTGCTGCCGTCCAGCTCCATGGTACTTTTAAAAAATTCATTCACGGGATGTGGGCATCGCTGGCTGAGCCAGCATTTATTGCCCATCCCTAATTGCCCTTGAGAAGGTGATAGTGAGTTGCCTCCTTGAACCATTGCAGTCCATGTGGTGTGGGTACACCCACAGTGCTGTTAGGAAGGGAGTTCCAGGATTTTGACCCAGTGACAGTGAAGGAACTGCGATATATTTCCAAGTCAGGATGGTGAGTGACTTCAAGGGGAACTTCAAAGGGGTTGGTGTTCCCATCTATCTACTGCCCTTATCCTTCTAGATGGTACTGGTCGTGGGTTTGGAAGGTCCTGTCGAAGGAGTCTTGGTGAATTCCTGCAGTGCATCATGTAGATGGTACATACACACTGCTGCTACTGTGCATCAGTGGTGGAAGGAGTGAATGTTTGTGGATGTGGTTCCAATCAAGTGGGCTGCTTTGTCCTGGATGGTGTCAAGCTTCTTAAGCTACACTCATCCAGGCTAGTGGGGAGTATTCCATCACACTCCTGACTTGTGCCTTGTAGATGACGGACAGGCTTTGGGGAGTCAGGAGGTGGGTCATTTGTTGCACGATTCCTAGCCTCTGATCTGCTCTTGTAGACACAGTATTCATATGGCTAGTCCAGTTCAGTGTCTGCTTAATGGTAACCTCCCGGATGTTGATAGTGGGGGATTCAGTGATGGTAATGTCATTGAATATCAAGGGCTGATGATTGGATTCTCTCTTGTTGGAGGTGGTCATTGCCTGACACTTGTGTGGCATCAATGTTACTTACCACTTGTCGGCTCAAGCCTGGAGATTGTCCAGGTCTTACTGCATTTGGACATGGACTGCTTCAGTATCTGAGGAGTCGCGAATGATGCTGAACGTTGTGCAATCATCAGCGAATATCGCCACTTCTGATTTTAAATGGAAGGAAGGTCATTGATGAAGCAGCTGAAGATGCCCAGGGCCGAGGACACTACCCTGAGGAACTCCTGTGGTGATGTCCTGGAGCTGATATGACAGACCTCCAACAACCACAATCACCTTACTTTGTGCTGGGTATGACTACTTCCTCTGGGTTCTGTTTGACTCCACTGGTTTCTCCTCTGCCCATGTGGTCAGCTTCAGTGTAACTTGGGGTTCCATCATGACAATATCATGCAGAAGCAATCACCTTCCTCATGTCTTTTACTCTCTCTGCCTAGACTCATCCACTACGGATGGGATGCTAATGAATGTGCACAGTATGGACTTGTGCCAATTAACTTTGCTGAGAGGTTCCTGTCAGTTTACTGATTATGTTAATTGCAAATGTGTGACAGTGTTAATCTTTCACAAGTTCCCAGCCCCATTTCTAACTGTTGTGGAATGTTTGTGGAGATGCTGAAAAACATGCGTTAGTCTAATTGGAATGGTTACTGCCAGTTTAATTGCTCATTAAGAGAGCGCACCAAATTACAGGCTTCCTGTGTTACAAGTGTGATTCATTCCTATGATCCATATGCATTGTGATTTGTGATTGAATCATCACCCCTGTGCTCGGTGACATTCACTGGCTTCCAGGCTACCAACATCTCAATTTTAAAATTCTCACTTCATGTTCAAAGCTCTCCACCTCACCATTCTTTATCTCTGTAACCTTCTCGAGCGCTACAGCCCTCTGTGATGTCTGCATTCCTCTAACTCTTGCCTTTTCATCCCACTTCCTTCGCCCGTCATTGGTGACCATGCATTCAACATACCTAGGCCCTAAGCTCTGGAATTCGCTCCCTCAGCCTCTCTGCCTCTCTACATCCCTCTCCTACATTAAGATTCCCCCTTAAAACTTACCTCTTTGGCCAGGCTTTTGGCCTTCTGTCACCTTCTTCAGCTCAGTGGGTCAGGAGTTGGGGTGGGGGTGGGGGCAATGGGCAGGGGTTTGGCTGATTACACTTTGCAAATCACTATGGGACATTTTATTGGAATAAATCGCCACATAAATGCAAGTTGCAATTGTAGATGTTAGGCAACTACAAAACTGTGCCATCTCCTTCAGAAAAATCTGTCGACAGGCTTCTATATATGGAGAGCACTGCTAGTTGGCATCAAAGTAGTTAAGGCTATCTGTCTTTAAGGTTCCAGCTTCTTCCAGGCTAGCCTAGTGGGCACCTGCAGAATCAGCCAAAATGCTCGAAATAGATGTATTGCCATCATCTCTGAACCTACTGAGTAGCAACAGCAATGTGACATCTTCAAGTACAACAGATGTTACCCAGGCGGCTAGCTGTGGCCTTCCCAGCCCCAATACATAATGAAGTAGTATCGTGAGTAAAGGTTTGGTTAGAGATCTTGGCAAAGAATGATTTCCATTTATATAGCGCTTATCATGACCACTGGTCATGTCAAAGTTCTCTATAGCCAATGAAGTACTTTTGAAACATTGGCCAGAATTGTCCGGCCCTGCCATGGCAGGACCCACCACGGGGGATGCAGTAGGCCAGGCAAAAACCATTGAACCTTAGCAGGACTGTAAAATCCTGGCAGCAGGAAGGCTAGAAAATCCATAGTCATTGTTGTAATGCAAGAAACACAGAAGCCAATTTTGCACACAGCAAGCTCCCACAAACAGCATTGAGATAATGACTAGAAAATCTGTTTTTGTGATGTTGTTTGAAGGATAAGTATTGGCAAGGGCACTGGGGTTAGTCAGTAGGTGGCTTACTTGTTGCACAATTCCTAGCCTCTGATCTGCTCTTGTAGACACAGTATTCTTATGGCTAGTCCAGTTCAGTGTCTGCTTAATGGTAACCTCCAGGATGTTGATAGTGGGGGATTCAGTGATGGTGATGCCATTGAACATCAAGGGGTGATGATTGGATTCTCTCTTGTTGGATACGGTCATTGCCTGACACTTGTGTAGCACCAATGTTACTTGCCACTTGCTGGCCCAAGACTGGATGTTGTCCAGGTCTTGCTGCATTTGGACATGGACTGCTTCAGTATCTGAGGAGTCGCGAATGATGCTGAACATTGTGCAATCATCAGCGAATATCGCCACTTCTGATCTTATAATGGAAGGAAGGTCATTGATGAAGCAGCTGAAGATGGTTGGGCTGAGGACACTACCCTGAGGAACTCCTGCGGTGATGTCCTGGAGCTGATATGACTGACCTCCAACAACCACAATCACCTTACTTTGTGCTGGGTATGACTACTCCCTCTGGGTAGCTTGGCCTAAATAGCCAAGTGGTTATGGTACTGGGTTTGTAACCCTAAGATCAAGAGTTCAAATCTCACAATGGCAAACTATGAAACAATGTAACTTCATCTGAATAGGAACAGATGGAAATGTGTTTGTACTCGAAAGAGTTACTCCCTCTGGGTTCTGTTTGTCGCCACTGGTTTCTCCTCTGCCCATGTGGTCAGCTTCAATGTAACTTGGGGTTCCATCATGACAATATCATGCAGAAGCAATCACCTTCCTCATGTCTTTTACTCTCTCTGCCTGGACTCATCCACTATGGATGGGATGCTAATGAATGTGCACAGTATGGACTTGTGCCAATTAACTTTGCTGAGAGGTTCCTGTCAGTTTACTGATTATGTTAATTGCAAATGTGTGACAGTATTAATCTTTCACAAGTTCCCAGCCCCATTTCTAACTTGTGGAATATTTGTGGAGATGCTGAAAAACATGCGTTAGTCTAATTGGAATGGTTACTGCCAGTTTAATTGCTCATTAAGAGAGCGCACCAAATTACAGGCTTCCTGTGTTACAAGTGTGATTCATTCCTATGATCCATATGCATTGTGATTTGTGATTGAATCATCACCCCTGTGCTCGGTGACATTCACTGGCTTCCAGGCTACCAACATCTCAATTTTAAAATTCTCACTTCATGTTCAAAGCTCTCCACCTCACCTTTCTTTATCTTTGTAACCTTCTCGAACGCTACAGCCCTCTGTGATGTCTGCATTCCTCTAACTCTTGCCTTTTCATCCCACTTCCTTCGCCCGTCATTGGTGACCATGCATTCAACATACCTAGGCCCTAAGCTCTGGAATTCGCTCCCTCAGCCTCTCTGCCTCTCTACATCCCTCTCCTACATTAAGATTCCCCCTTAAAACTTACCTCTTTGGCCAGGCTTTTGGCCTTCTGTCACCTTCTTCAGCTCAGTGGGTCAGGAGTTGGGGTGGGGGTGGGGGCAATGGGCAGGGGTTTGGCTGATTACACTTTGCAAATCACCATGGGACATTTTATTGGAATAAATCGCCACATAAATGCAAGTTGCAATTGTAGATGTTAGGCAACTACAAAACTGTGCCATCTCCTTCAGAAAAATCTGTCGACAGGCTTCTATATATGGAGAGCACTGCTAGTTGGCATCAAAGTAGTTAAGGCTATCTGTCTTTAAGGTTCCAGCTTCTTCCAGGCTAGCCTAGTGGGCACCTGCAGAATCAGCCAAAATGCTCGAAATAGATGTATCGCCATCATCTCTGAACCTACTGAGTAGCAACAGCAATGTGACATCTTCAAGTACAACAGATGTTACCCAGGCGGCTAGCTGTGGCCTTCCCAGCCCCAATACATAATGAAGTAGTATCGTGAGTAAAGGTTTGGTTAGAGATCTTGGCAAAGAATGATTTCCATTTATATAGCGCTTATCATGACCACTGGTCATGTCAAAGTTCTCTATAGCCAATGAAGTACTTTTGAAACATTGGCCAGAATTGTCCGGCCCTGCCATGGCAGGACCCACCACGGGGGATGCAGTAGGCCAGGCAAAAACCATTGAACCTTAGCAGGACCGTAAAATCCTAGCAGCGGGAAGGCTAGAAAATCCATAGTCATTGTTGTAATGCAAGAAACACAGAAGCCAATTTTGCACACAGCAAGCTCCCACAAACAGCATTGAGATAATGACTAGAAAATCTGTTTTTGTGATGTTGTTTGAAGGATAAGTATTGGTGAGGGCACTGGGGATAACTCCTCTGCTCTTCTTCGGTATAGTGCCTTGTGATCCGTTACATCCAGCAGAGTAGACAGACTGTTGAGCATCCCATCTGAAAGACAGTGCCTCTAACAGTGCAGTGCTCCTACAAAACTACACTGGAGTGTCAGGCTTGATTTTTATGCTGGAATAGGACTTGAATCCAAAAGCCTGTGATTCAGAGGTGAAAGCATTACCATCTGAGTACCACTGACACCAATTAACAGGCCAGGAAAACATCATTTTAGGTTAACAAAACTGAGGGTCACAGATTGTGAGCTAGATCTGCCAACTGATAGCTTAACCGTCCAAGAACAGGTTTCTTTCAAAGGTTGGCTTCCTCGGAAATGAAGATATTTATAGGGTCATGGAAAAATAGGAGAACAGCATATTCAAAAATATATACAAGGGGTTATATGCTTGACTACACAAAAATATAAAATTCCCTCTCACTAAATTATTCTTTGAGCACAGCCTCTATGTGCATTCTCATGAGCTATCCAGCAGTTTCCTTGGTTACACAACAGAAGAGTCATTGACAGATATTTAGCCTATTCTATTAAGGAATACTGACAAAGTATTTGTTAAAAAAAAACAGTTAATCTCATTCAATCAGTTGGCATCACAATAAATTTATGAAACATTAGTCATCCAGTATGTGTCACAATTACTACAAGGTCCTGAGCCTGGATCTGTTATGTCTTCCTGGATGGACCAGCAGGCTGGTGTAATAATAATGTGTACATTGCGGAGTGAGTCATTCTGATTTTGCTTCCTGAAAAGTTCCAACCTGCTTAGAGGGAACAATGAAATTCCTGCTGGAGAATAGGGGCGATCTAAACTGATCATCGTCCAAATTGAAGTTTTTCCCTATTGAGAAAGTTGTTGCATGTTTGCAGTTTGAATGCTCTAATTTAATCAACCTTATCAAATTCTAGAAACCCTATCAGCTCACCAACCTCCCACAGTGGGACTTCTTAACAACACAATTTCTGGTGAATAAAATAGAGACTCCTACCAAGGTGAGTAAGGATGTATCACAACCAAGTGTTTACATGAGGATAAAGATCTGGGAGGCAAGATGTGAGGAAGTTATGAGTGTTTTCAGTACCTGCAAATGTCATTTACTCCTACAAAGCACAAACCAGCTGTAGCTGTTTCTCCTCAGCCACCTCAAACTGCCTCATATCAATAGAATTGTGAGGACACTACATGGTATTGGGCATCAATAAGTTTTACTAACCTTTATATTGACGTTTGGATGTGTTCATCACTAACCTTAAACAATGATCGTAAATAGATATCCTACCAGCTTTATGTGACTTCGCACTTCCCAAAAGAAATGTAGCTTTAGGATTTCTTTGATATGGGGGTAGAATATAGGTGATCAGGAAATGGATGGCCAGCCTAGGGAGTACACAGCAATGGGGAGTGGAGAAAGGCACAGGCACATGGGGCATGTGGGAGTATGAAGGAAGAGTAAAGGAAGGTGAAGGTGTAAGCCACTATTAATGTTCTTCCTTTCAGCAGTTTTAGAAAAGAGCTTCCCCAGCTTGCTACTCAATGATGCAACATAACCTGAGGAAGATACCTAAATTAATAATCCTCTAGCTTAGACAAAACATGCAGTGACCAATGAGAGATAGACTTGCACTTGGGGAAAATATTTTGAAATTCCAAATCTACAGCAAAATCCATCAGCATTTTCAGGTCTAGACGACTCAGATACTCAAACCTTTAAGACTTTATGTTGCTTGCTCTAGTACCCACCTTCATGACTCTGATGTGTTCTGCCAGTTCCCATCTGGTCTGGCAAACTACAAGGTGTGAGAAATGTAAAGAATGTCAGATGACTCACTCAGTTATAATTATCCCTCTTATAACAGTGGATCACTTAGTAGCACTCTTGCCTCTGAATCAGAAGGTTATGGGTTCAAGTCCTGCTCTAGGACTTTATCTCATCCAGCTCTCTCTTTTAGATGAGATGTTAAATTGAGGCACCATTGGCCCTCTCGGGCGGAGATGAAAGATTCTATGGCACTATTTTGCAAAGGAGTTCTTCCCATTGTCCTGACCAGTACTTATCCCTCAATCAAAATCACTAAACAACTCTGGTCATTATCATTTTGTTGATTGTGGGAACTTGCTGTGTGCAAATTGGCTATCGCTTGCCCACATTATAACAGTGACTACATTTCAGTAGTATTTCATTCAATTTAATGTGCTTTGGGACATCCTTGTGGAACCCGCTATATAAACGCGTCTTTACTTTCTTTTTTAACAGTCATAGAAATATGCATAAACTGGACCAGTTGAGGGAGACTGCTTTTATTAGAGAAAGAAGAAGGAAAACATTGTAGCCTAAGGATATCTGGTATACAGGTGTAACATAAAGAGACACATGACCTGAGTAGAGTCTGTTGTGGACTGGACAGAGACCTGTGTAAAAGCAAGCATGGAGTTAGCTCATAGCAAAGGCTATACCCTGTATATATGTATATAGTTATATGTTATCAGTAAACAGTTAATATTCAACTATACAAGCCTTAGAACCTCTTTGTGAGACCTACTGAACAGACATACATTAAAAATGTTTTAAAAAGAGATAAGAAATTTGTTTTTAGCACAAAGACAATAATGATAAGGAATAACAACTTGCTTTGATGTGGCATCTTATCACATTCTCAGGATATCTCTAACTGTTTCAAGACCAATAGACCGTTTTTTCTCTCTGCTGTTGTTATGACAACCAGTTTGCACAGAGTGAAATGGTTCAAACAGTAAATGAGGAAAATAAAAGGCTAACCTGCCCTATTGTGGTGATTAAATGGGAATGTTGGGACAAGATGCTGATCTTCTCGCTGTTCTTCAAGTAGTGCTGTAGGATATTGTGCACAGTTTTGGTTGCCATACTGCGACTAAGAGATGGCTTGGAAAAGGGAAAACAAACTCGTGTCTAAATCATCTGAAGTACAGGCAAAAATTGACAAACTAGATTGTTTACTCTGGAGAAGGAACGGTTCTGGGGTATTATTGACAAAGTCAAGATTCTTGATGAAATGATTGAATTGAAACCCCAAAATATTTCTAGATTGTCAGGGACTCTAGAATGAAGATGGTACAGGAGTTCAAGCTAAGAGGGGTAAAGTTTCACCGACAGCTTAGTGTTAGGTGCTTTACGCACAGGCTGGCACAAGTTTGGGTCAGATTACCTAGCAAAGCAGTAAAGCAGGCTTGAGGGAGAATCATACAGCAATTTTCAGGAATGAGCAATTGGTTGGTAAAAACAACCAGATGGGATCACGAGTCTATTCATCTTATCCATGAGCAACATATCCACAACTCTGAGCAAAACATTTTTTTTCCCTAGTCCTTGCTGTTGTTTGACAATTTCATAATTATTTTTCCCCATTTCTGTGATTGTTTTTTATGAGTGAAAAGATTATATAACAATCTGCCTGAAGAATCCAACACTAATCTTTGTTATTTAAGATCCATGCAGGATAGTTTCCGTGGAATGCTATGAATCATTCCCAATGCTATTTATAATGAACCCTGACAGCATCTAAAACCTCCACAGCAGATCTGACAAACTATACCTGAGGATAGAATTGAAACCTCCAGTCAAAATAATCAAAAAAAAGACCCAAGTTGTTTGAAAATAGCTGTGTGTTGATAGTATAACTGTCACCAGTGTCTAGGCAGCTGCACATTTGCCTCGATCTGAAAATATATTACCTGAAAGGGCACTGAAGCAGATTCAATAGTGACTTTCGAAAGGGAATTGGATATTTATTTGAAGTGGAGGAAATTGCAGGGCTATGGGGAAAGAGAAGGGGAGTTGGGCTAATGGATAGCTTTCAAAGAGCCAGCACAGACACAAGGGCCTGAATGGCCTCCTTCTGTGCTGTAAGACTCTATGTCCAGTGGAACTCAGACTCTGTGTATCTGGGTGTAGAACTTGAGCCAAATGAGTAAGGCATCTAGAAAGTGAAGCTTTGCTGAGAGAATGTAAGGTAGTAAGTTTAGCCTAAGTGAGAGTTGCATTGAAGTTAACTGGAGGCTGTTTTGAGAACTGTACTAATTGGTTTCTCTCTTAACATGAAGTTTAGGGGCTAGGCAGGAAAGTGGAGTTGAGGCCACAGTCAGACCAACCAAGATCTTATCAAGTGGTGGAGCAGGCTCAAGCAGTCAAATGGCCTACTCCTGCTCCTAATTCAATATACTGCAGACTTAATGTTTTTTTTCTACACGCTTTCATGGGTTGTGGGCATCATTGACAAGGTCAAAATTTGTTGCCCACCCCTAACTGCCCTCGAATTGAGTGGCTTGTTATGCCATGTCAGATGGCAGTTAAGAGTCAACCATATTTCTGTGAATCTGGAGTCACATGTAGGTCAGACCCAGTTATGATGGCAGATTTCCTTCCATAAAGGGCATTAATGAACCACTTAAGTATTTACAGCAATCGATTCATGGATTTGAACCTGTGAGCCCCACCAGCATTAGCCTGGGTCTCTGGATTACTTTTGGAAGAAGTGGAGGAGGAGGAACAGTCGATACTTATTGAAGCCAGCAAAATGAACCATGAGGTGCCATCCTCAAAGATCAACTTAGCAGCACGCCAAGGGCGGTGGAGCCACATTTCAAGCCACAGCTGACCACTGCTGTCAGTGCAAATCTCAGCCCTATGTTACTTAATGGCTGCCGGCCCTCTTGAGGCAGATGGCATCTGCCTTCCTGCTGGCCCAGAGCCTGAACAGACTGATCACTGTGGTTGCGGTTATCTAGATGCACCAGGGGCTGTAAAACAATGCAATGGCATCTGAACACACGCCACCAACCAGGGTACATTGGCTCCTTTTCATGCGGCATTTATTGCTCTTTCTGTATTATTCAATTTGAAACATTTTGCCCTCAGGCTATATGCCTGACATGGAATGTACGTTGCAAATATCACAAGTATTACAATTGTATTGAGGCACCTCAGAGCGGTACATGCTGTATGGAGACAAGCTGAATTTTATTACACTTTCTCTAATTTTCATGCTGAAATGTTTTGTATTGTACATTTATATATCTTTTGAATAAAGTATATTTTTGGGATGAAAAAAATTACACAAAGAGAGGGCATGTTGTGATTAGGGTGCAGGGAACTGATGTTATTGTCAGTCAGACATTCGCATCTCTTGGAGATGCCTGCTATCCCATCATTCTTTTGGGAAGTCAATACTCCATCTGTACCAACTGTCTGCTACTGAGAGCTATGTTCTCCTCTGCCCGTAAACACAAGTGTGCAACGCCAACAAGTGGGCACAGTGCATTTCTCACGTTGTCTGGCATGCCCCTAGCCCCTTTATGTGATCTTCTTGGTCCACTCACAGCGCTGATTCCTGTCGCTGTCTGTAATTGTGCCAGGTGGCAAAAGGAAACTCTTGGCAACTGGTACAAAGGAGAACTTAAGAGACAACTACTGAAAACAAAATGGCTAAAATATATCTAACTTTATATTGCTGTGACCTTTCCATGACCTCCTAGTGTTTCCCATTGCCATGGCAACCATCTAGATAGGCATTTCTAACAATGGGCACACCAGAATTGAAATGCAGGCCTAACATACCTAAATACAAATTAAAATAAATTGCAGCCAGTCTGATCTTACCCACTAGAAAGTACATTGGGAAAGCATATTCCCAATGTTCCCCTTCCCTCTACTGGTAACCGAGGGAGTGAGGGATGGAAATCCTAAATTCCTTACTTGTGTACAAAAAGATCCAATTCTATGGAGACCTA
This sequence comes from Carcharodon carcharias, assembly GCF_017639515.1. Lineage (NCBI taxonomy): Eukaryota > Metazoa > Chordata > Chondrichthyes > Lamniformes > Lamnidae > Carcharodon > Carcharodon carcharias. Next base: position 107,601,456 of record NC_054481.1, on the reverse strand, counting down.
ATTGCTCTGGCAGAAGGCCAGAAGTGTCAGTCAGTATCAGACAGATCCGCTGTCATCCTTCTCCTCAGTCTTGGCAGCATTGTCAGTGTTGGCGCCTCGACAAGAGCTCTCAGATCCTTCGGAGCCCCACTCTGTCTGGCTGCTAGACTGTTGGAGCATCATGTGCAGAGCCAGGTATCGAGACGGCGAGTGGAATTCGATTAAATTGGAGTCAGACACTTAACAGTGCCATCCATACTCTGCTGCTCCAGTTCCAATGCACATCTCGCTTCACATCAAAGCACATTTCAGCGAAGCCAGGTGACAGCAACATAACAGCAGCTGATATTTCATTGTACATTTGACTGTGAGTTCACCGGGAGGAGGAACCCCACACTCAACCCTGCTGCTTCACATCAACCACAACCTGTGCAGGATAAAATCCTTTTCAATTTTTAACCTAAAAAAAATACAATAGTACAGGCATGCTGCCAAACCAGGCATGGTCCAGAAATCCAGGCTCCATTTCACCAGATTCTCCCACTCAAGTTGCACTGCGCAAGAGTTTCCGGCCAGCCTTTTAGACTTGCTGGAGCTTCAATTTAAACGGCAACGTGAACGTCAAAGCGATGCAAATAGTTTCCTCTGGGATTTCAGGTTTTCTCAGGCTGAAATATGCAGCGCTTTCCGCTCATGCACGAACTATGGGTCAGTGAGGGCCAGTGGTGGGTCAATCTCAGTTGTGTTTCTCGCTGCTGCTGTGCAACATGGAAATTGTTCGTCCAGGGTTGAGTTCCTCGAAAGTCTAAGGAGGCGAAGAAGATACAAGGAGGGATGTGAGGCAGCTTCGCTTGTTCCAGAATCTTCTCCAGGGGCCCAGTGGCTGATGTGCAGTTTGCAGGTCTGACTCTGCCAACAATTGCAGGCACCAGGGGCAGCGTCGCTGGTGTCAACGGAAGTCGCCTTGGCACTCAGCTTTCATGCCCGTAGCTCTACATCACTGCACCGGGGCAGGCCATGTGGGAGTTGCCCACCGGCTGGTACCCAGGGACCCATTTCTGCAGACGGACGTGAAATGATCTCAGTTTGGCAAAAGGGCAACACCAGACCTGGCGGCAAAACTGTGTGAAAGCCCAGCTAACCATACTGTCAGACCGCCTCTCAGATGATCCCCAGATACCAGGCTGCCATGTTTTCGGTGGTGCTGTGTCAAAGTGTTGGATCGATGGCAGCATTGCCTTGTGAGCGGCACCTGCCAAGTTGCCACTAACCATTTTTTTCAGAGCTTCGTCCGATAGCTGGCAGTGACTGCGAGGAACTGTCATCTCAGGACGTGGGATCAGCAAAAAAGGCAGGTGCAGTGTTGTGCCATCTTGCTGAATAGCCCTTGTGGTTACCACATAGCATAGGGTCAGGCATGCATGGCATTCATGGTCACTCATGGCCTGAAGCTTTGCTGTAACAACTTGTGGACGTGCTGTAAGACTAATGGAGGGAGAAGGTAGTGGTGGAATGGTACAGGGGCAACCTTCCTTATGCAGAACTATCTCAATGGCAGCATCTCAATCAAAGAGAGGGTTAGGTTCTGGTCTGTTTCATCAGTTGTTTGTAGGTTCATCAGGGTTGATTTTTAAGCCCCCATCCATCTCCACTCCCCCCCCCAACCATCCCCAAGTGGGCAGATGCTATAAAGGCTCAATGACATAATTGGCAGTGCCACACAGTTTTACCAATTCCACTTGCCCACACCCCCATATATTTGGGTATTCCCCGCAGAAAGCACTGAGCTCATACTGGGGATCAGCCATTTCAGTCCAAGGTAATGTCGGACTCCCAGCCCTTCTCCTGCTCATTGCTGCTCCGCCCCATTCAATGCTTTGACATCATTCCTGTTAAACTTAAGTTGGGGAACAGATGTGAAAAATCATTCTGGCCTCCTATCCTTTTTAACTTCCAAGTGTGTCTCTGCTTGGAATGGTAAAGTGTCCTGGAGAAACAGTGGAGACTAAAACCCTGGAATCCTTTCAGAAAAATTGGTTGGCGAGGAGGGCAAACTGTAGATTATCTCTGGATGGATGAATTCAGGTGGGAACGATTGGCCTTCCTCATTGAGAATTGTGCTGTGACTTTGCATCTAGGGCCATTACTTTAAGATGGCTGAGCCTTTAGGAAGGTTGTCTTCACTGTTCTTTCGTAGTGAATCCTAGATACTTGTGTGTTTACGATTTCCGTACCAGTAGCAAAATGTGGGGCCAATTTTCCTGACACTTGCCCCCAAAGAAAATCCTTTCTCTTTTACATTGCCTTGGCTCTTTTGGGGCTTCTGCCAGAGGGCCAAACTGGGCCCAAGTACTTACTAAAATGAGTTGGCAGCGGGCATTCCCAATCCAACTGCTTCACATTCCTTTAGATTGACCAGCTAAGTGCCCAGGCACAGGAATCCTGACAATTATAGCAGTAGGCCTTCCTTCAATTAAGTCCTCTGATCAGAGGGTTGGTGGCGGTGCAGGGGGGCAGGGGGGCCACGAGCCTTTCTGCAAGGCCAGAAGAAAGATAGATGTGAGTGTTTTGAAAGGACATCTCCAACAACAGCTCCAACATCAGTGGCTGAGCCATGGCGGACTGGTTTCCTGCCCAATTTCCTGGCACAAGACCCTGCCACATTACAGGCTGGCCCACGAAATTCCAGCACAGTTCACCCCTTGCAGGAGAGCACACTTCAGTCATACTATCCAGCATACAGCCAGAGGAGAGCAAGGAAAATCAGTCATGAAATCTTCTCCTTATGAAAAAGTGTTAAGTAAACCCCTTATTTGTTCCAGTTTGGTTTGTAGTTTCTGTTAAACTGTTCCTGTAGCTAAGCACTTCCATTCATACATTTTGACATCCTAACACCAGACAAAGAAGTCCATATTTCTGTGATAATGTTTAAGAATGTAATGAATGCGGGCATCAGTTTATTCGGTTAGATGGAGAGAGATTAACTGTGATCATGTCGTAAAGTGAAAGACAGATGTGATTTGTTAAAAGGGTACAACTGCTGGTCTTTTGAACTTCTGCAAGAACAAAAAAAAGCCAAATCCTGTAACTTTCTCAGGAGGCACCAACTTGTCAATCAGCAAGAGGATTAGAAGGAAAATCCACTAAACTCACAAACATTTACAGGGATTATCCTTCAGCACCATTTTTCACTTTCCGTCATGGAATTTCCTCACGATCTCGCTAATCTAAGCTTTCTTTCAATCAAAAGGCGCTAAAATTGTTCAGGCGTGGAACCAAGAAAAACTGGGTAAATATTTGACTCAGAGGAAGATACAGGAGTATGGGGTGAGTGCATTGGCTTTAGATTACACAGGCAAAGAACCGAGGATCAGATGGTGCACATGTCCATAGATCCCTGAAGGCAGCAGCACAGGTAGATAAGGTGGTCAAGAAGGCATATGGGATACTTGCCTTTATTAGCTGAGGCACTGAGTATAAGAGCAGGGAGGTTATGCTCGAGCTGCATAAAATGCTTGTTAGGCCACAGCTGGAGTACTGTGTGCAGTTCTGGTCGCCACACTATAGGAAGGATGTGATTGCACTGGAGAGGGTGTAGAGGAGATTCACCAGGATGTTGCTTGGACTGGAGCATTTCAGCTATGAAGAGAGACTGGATAGGCTAAGGTTGTTTTACTTAGAGCAGAGAAGGCTGAGGGGGGACCTGATAGAGGTATACAAAATTATGAGGGACATAGATAGGGTAGAAAGTAAGGAACTTTTCCTCTTAGCGGAGGTGTCAATAACCAGGGGCATCGGTTTAAGGTAAGGGGCAAGAGGTTTAGAGGGGATTTGAGAAAAATTGTTTTCACCCAGAGGGTGGTTGGAATCTGAAACACACTGCCTGAAGGGGTGGTAGAGGCAGGAATCCTTACAACATTTAAGAAGTATTTAGATGAGCACTTGAAACGCCATAATATACAAGGCTATGGGCCAGGTGCTGGAAGATGGGATGAGAAAAGATAGGTGCTTGATGGCCAGCATGGACACAATGGGCCAAAGGACCTGTTTCTAGGCTGTATAACTCACTCAATAACAGACATAGACACAATGGGCTGAATGATCTGTTGTTTGAGTGTCAGTTTTTACAAGTCAGCCCTGAGTTTAATTCTGGGTCAGTTTGAGGAGAGTTTTGGTTTCAGTTTAAAATTCACACTGCAGCCAAAGTAAACAACACTCCCAGGATATTTAAACCCTCAGGCCTCATTATAATTTCATTGATGGGCTTCACGTCGCATTGGCTGACTCAATAGGAAACCGCTCCTTTCGAGGTGCAATTTTAGGACTCGGATACAGTGCAGGAAGTGCTTCAATGACCTGAGCGGAGTAGTAAGGTTAAGCACCGCTCTTCATCTATTGCCCTCTCACTCTCCAGATCAAATGTAAGGAGCTGATCAGCATCTTTCTTCAGCACACTCAACAATTCCCTACCCTTCCTCACTTGCTGCAGCACTCAAAAGAGGAAAGAATTGGGCCACCTCTCACTCTTATTCCTAATGCCTTTTAAGTGCTGCCTTCACATCATCATCCATCCAGCGTAAAGAAGCAAAGACGTATACCTAGGATGAGTTGAAAACGTCTAGCTGAGGTGTGTAAGGCAAACACTTCAAAGAGGAGCAATCTGTAAACTCTGAAATGCCTTGGTAAACCTCTAATCACAAATGCACAGAGGTATTAACGATCCAAATTCCTTTGGAGTGAAACTTTAAATAATTCTTATGCTCATGTCAATAAGTTGCTGAGGCCAATCCCGTGAGGTTTTACTTCCTTTCTGCTCAGTTAAAATAGCATCATGGTCCCCATGACATCATGGTTTGAATATGTACGTGAGGCACCCGTGGGTGTGTTTTTCTGATCTCAGTCAGCGGCACAGTTAAAATGCCGCTCAGAATGATTGCAGCAACAATGGCTTGATCTTAATGTTCTGCAAGTTAATCTCAGTAAATTGACTCCTGCAATTTTAATCCTAACCATCCTGTTACCACCTGGTGGAAGGAATAAAAATTGGAGTTACAATGTTGAAACCAAGAATGTAGGTGTACCCAGAGCAGGGTATGGAGCAATTAGAGATAATGTGGCAGGTGGTGGTAGGTGTGGTGGTGGCAGTGATATTAGCAAAGCTTTCTTTTTAACCTGGTGGCCAGGTTATATTTGGTGCCTATCTCTACTTACCTTGAGAAAGTGTGCGAGTAGCCTTCTTTGTGCTGATTGGCTCGTCATATCCATTTGAAGTTCAATTCACATAGTGTGAGCCACAGGAACACATCCAATAACCCGATGTGGCAGAGGTGAATTTAAAAAAGGATTTAATTTGATCAATTTACAGGCTATCTCAGGCCACCAGAGCTGGGTATTACAAGTGACTGCAAGATACTGCATGAATCTTGCATCTTATAATAGCTGATGCACTCAGGGATGGAACACTGCCCAGATCTTCCTGCCAACTGGCACTAGTTTGAACCATCCACAACAATACTGAAAGGATGAGTTTGTGTCTCCATCCAGATTTTTCGTAGAACGTGAAATCAGGATGTCTGAACAGATCAGGTTGCTCCTACCCTCCAACCCCAAGAGAATCCTTTGCATCTGTTGATCTGCACAACTTTACCATAAGACAAGGGGAAGTTAAGCAGCGGAAATACTCAGAAGATGAACCCCATCCCTGTATGCAGAGGAGGAAGAAGGGGGGTGATGAGGAAAGGAGAAGTGGCACTAGCTGATGCACTATCACGCTGACTGGAGCAGAAAGGATTTATCGGCCAGAGTTCTGAAAAATAACAACCTTATGTCTCACCGTGAACAATCTTATAGCCATTTACCTCATACTCATCACTAATGTCCCTGCATGTTGCCCTCAATACTAAAGGTTATAGGTTTTATTTGGGCAAAAAATTATCACCAAATGTTCCAAGGACGTTACAATAGTTTCTTTTTCTATAGCACTTTTGTGTCCCTGTATCATTGTTTAGGTGCTTGACCTTGAAGATTGTGGAGGGTGAGGTGGCCAGTTCCTAATCTCAAAGTGTCAGTTCAATGGAAAGACCTAGAGCAGTGTTGCTGCCCAATGGGGTCTCTGGGACTCACTCTCGGCGAATGCCCTGTTTTGTCATCATTGTCAGCAGTTCCACCTATGCACTGAGTGGCTGCTGCCAATCAAATAGATCACTTCTGCAGAACTCTGGGGCGAGGGACTAGCTGGAAGGGTCAAATGGGCCATCATCACCTTGTCAAAGCCAATGCCCTGACCAATCAATAATTTATATTTCTTTTTAAACTGGGGACTAATGAATAATGTATTTAATGGCTGGAGGTATGAGACTTTGTTATAAAGACAAATTGCTGTATTGCTGTTGCTCTATTGTGTTGCTGTAGGGGGTTTTTATGTCGAACCGTTGAGCTGCTTGTTATGCCAGGGATTACAAATTAGCGGTGGTTGAAAACATTGCCCCAGCCTCGCTTCTCAGAGTGTGGAATTACAACCAGCTTCTTGTTCGTGATCCCCTTCGAAATCTGAGAAGCGTTTCCTCTACCCTATAGCAATGACTTCCTTATCTTGTTACAGTGCTGGCCTGAAAATAGCTGGAAGAATACTGCTGACTTTATTGTACAGTCTGGCATTTGAAATATCAGGCAAAAAAGGAAAAACAGCTCTGAACATGGAAAGCATTCTGTGGGCAGGTGAATGGCCAGTACAGCACCAGACCCTAGCTATGCCTGTCTCTTTATGGGGTATGTGGAACATTCCTTGTTCCAGTCCTACTCCGGCACCCACCCACAACTCTTTCTCCAGTAATTGATGATTAGTTTGGTGCTGCTTCATGCTCTTGTTGGGACCTGGAAAAATTTATTAATTTTGCTTCCAATCTCCATGCCCTCCATCATTTTCACGTGGTCCATCTCTGACACTTCCCTTCCCTTCCTTGACCTCTCTGTCTCAATTTCTGGTGATAGACTGTCCACCAATATCCATTACAAGCCTACCAACTCCCACAGCTACCTTGACTACAGCTCCTCACACCCCGCTTCCTGTAAGGACTCCATCCCATTCTCTCGGTTCTTTCGCCTCCGTCGCATCTGTTCTGATGATGCTACCTTCAAAAACAGTTTCTCTGACATTTCCTCCTTCTTCCTTAACCGAGGTTTTCCACCCATGGTAGTTGACAGGGCCCTCAACTGTGTCCGGCCCATCTCCTGCGCATCCACCCTCATGCCTTCTCCTCCCTCCCAGAAACATGATAGGGTCCCCCTTGTCCTCACTTATCACCTCACCAGCCTCTGCATTCAAAGGATCATCCTTTGCCATTTCCGCCAACTCCAGCATGATGCCACCACCAAACACATCTTCCCTTCACCCCCCAGCGGCATTCCGTAGGGATCGTTCCTTCTGTGACACCCTGGTCCACTCCTCCATCACCCCCTAATCCTCAACCCCCACCTATGGCACCTCACCATGCAAACGCAAAATATGCAACACCTGCCCCTTCCCTTCCTCTCTCCTCACCATCCAAGGGCCCAAACACTCCCTTCAAGTGAAGCAGCATTTCACTTGCATTCCCTCAACAGTCTACTGCATTCGTTGCTCCCAATGTGGTTTCCTCTACATTGGAGAGACCAAATGCAGACTGGGCGACTGCTTTGCAGAACACCTTCGGTCTGTCCGCAAGAATAACCCAGATCTCCCTGTCACTTGCCATTTTAACACTCCACCCTGCTCTCTTGCCCACATTTCTGTCCTTGGCTTGCTGCATTGTTTCAGTGAAGCTCAACGCAAACTGGAGGAACAGCACCTCATCTTCCGACTAGGCACTTTACAGCCTTCCGGACTGAATATTGAGATCAACAACTTTAGGTCTTGAACTCCCTCCTCCATCCCCACCCCCTTTCCATTTCTTCCCCCTCCCTTTTGTTTTTTCCAATAATTTATATAGATTTTTCTTTTCCCACCTATTTTCATTATTTTTAAATGTATTCCATCCATGGTTTATTTCACCCCACCCCCACTAGAGCTACCTTGCTCGTCCTGCTCTCCAATCTTAATTAGCTTATTCTTTTAGATAATATCACCACCTTCAACACCTCTTTGTTCTTTTGTCTGTGACATCTGTTGATTAAAAACAAAAAACTGCGGATGCTGGAAATCCAAAACAAAAACAGAATTACCTGGAAAAACTCAGCAGGTCTGGCAGCATCGGCGGAGAAGAAAAGAGTTGACGTTTCGAGTCCTCATGACCCTTCCACAGACCCTTCTTTTGGTTTTCTGCTCCTATCACTGCTTGCTTGTCCCAACAAACCACCCCCCTCCCCCCCCGACTCCCCCTTAAACCAGCTTATATTTCACCCCTTTCCTATTTCTACTTAGTTCTGTTGAAGAGTCATGAGGACTTGAAACGTCAACTTTGTTCTTCTCTGCCGATGCTGCCAGACCTGCTGAGTTTTTCCAGGAATTTCTGTTTTTGTTTTGGATTTCCAGCATCCGCAGTTTTTTGTTTCTATCAGCACCAGACCTTCTGTTTGGTAAATGCTAAGTGGACATGAAGCTACATCTGATGGGTTCAAAGAGATAACATTGGAATAGCAGGGTAGGCTATTCACACCCTTCAATCTGTTCCGCCATTTGATTTGATCATGGCTGATCTTTATCTTAACTTCGCCTGCACGGAAGTGGTTCCATAATCTTTGCTGCCCTTTTATAACAAAAATCTATTGATCACAGTTTTGAAATTTTCAATTGACTCCCTGCCCCAACAGCGTTTTTTTGCAGAAGAGAGTTCCAGATTTCCACTATCCTCTGTGTGGGATGAAGTGATTCCTGATGTCACCCGGGAGAAGCCTAGCTTTAATTTTAAAGTTATGGCCCCTTTGTTCTGGACTCACAAGAGGAGATAGTTTCTCTCCATCTAAGTTTGTTCAGTTTGGCATTCCAGGGCACCAAATCCAAAGGACAACATTTATGGCAGGTAGTAAGCAGGTTGAACCACCATGAACATTACCTGTGGAGCATAAAACCAGATGGAGATGAAGATGGCAAACAAAGGAATCTAAAGAGGAAACAGTATCTAACTATAGCATCCATCTCATGGAAGGCCCATAAGTTGCTTGTATCCATGTTTACCTATTCCACCTCACCCATCCCAAACCCTCACGTGACCTTACATCCCATTCTTTGCATTTCATGAATATCCAATGTGCAGGATGCACACCATTCAAGAATCAAAAACTTTGTCACTTTCACATCTTTTAAGGCCATAAGACATTTTAGAGAAGCCTAAGTTGGATCGTGTCACAGTCACTTCACACACCTAGGTGAGCATGCAGGTTGACCACATTTCTATCAGACCTCTCCAGAGAACTTTACTGCTCTACAATCAGATGCTGCAGTGAGGGCCCAGTGACAACCTGGAGAGTGGCCACCCTCGTCCACTTCCAGGTGACATGCTCAAAGGCATTGTGGCATCTTCTTTGGAGCTGCTCCCATGTCATGATGGATCTAACCACTCCCCCTCCCCACCCCCACATCAGATCCAGCAAGAAATACCCCTGCCGAATCCTCTGGAAATCCTCAGGAGGACAAGAGAAATTCAGCTGGGTTTGTTACACATTACAGTGAAATTTTACTGGGTGCTGGTAAAAGGGGTTTAACAAAATCCTCTCAAAATCAGCAGGCCTTCACACAATCTCCTTTAGATACTTCTGGTGGAAGATTGGTGGAACCCAACAGAAAAACCAGTAGGATCCATACCCTGGATGCTGAATCTTCATCTCTGAAGCTATCTGTGATAAGTTATGGGCATATTTTTACTTCAGCCATTTTCTTCTCATCCTGCCTTAACTGACCAGAGCATTTTTTCCTGTTGTTTCCCTGCATTTAAAGACTTAAGCTATGAACTAACAATTGCGATACAATTTGTATTTCCAGTCTTGTTCAATCAAGCACTTAACTTTTCTTAACTTTCCATCTTTCACTCAATTAGTTTCTCAAGATGTGAGTCAAAGGCTCTTTATAACTTCCTTTAACCTTCTGACCCATCGGCGAACCTTTGGGTGGGTGGGATGGGAACTTAAATACCTTCCATATTACCCAGGAAATCCCACTTAAGGGGACATGACCATTAGTGACGAAGCATGATGATATTTTTAATCACATGCATCCTTTCCCAAGGTGTTATCCAACTGAATGTCCAGAGGTCAGCAATTTGAATTGCCAGATTGTAATTATTTTGACAAAATGCAGGTCCCCGATTCCACTTTATGCTCCTATTCAGTTTGTTAGTTTCCAAGAAAGACCGGTCTCTAAATTCAATGCATATCCTGGGTTTGCCTTATGTAATTAATCTTTTCTATCCAAGGACTGCGGTCCATTAGTAAGTCTGATGTTCTGAAGGTATGAGGAAAATCTTTTCAAGCTGGTAACAGTTATAAATGAAAAAATCAGACAATACTAAGCTGTATGAATCTTTCTCTATGTTTAGCATTTACCAACATGCAAACACCAAGGTTTTCTTTAGTTTCCCCTCTTGGTGAAGAAGGTAACTGATACCTATCCAAACATGTCAAGCAATGCTACTGAAAACAGTCTAAGCTATCCGTAAGTATATGATCAATTAGAGAGCTCCTCTGGACAACAGGCTAATGTCATGTCATTGATGAAACTCAGAAAGGGAACAGAAAGTAGGGCTACTAAGAAATAGATAAATGACGAAAAGTGCCAACGTGAGAAATGAGACTGAGCTTCAGTGAATCGCAGAATCATAGAACTGTTACGGTGCAGAAGGAGGCCATTCAGCTCATTGTGTAGCCAGCCATCGAATGTAACCAGCCATATACCTAGTCAGCCTAAAATAATACAGTTGCGACAGATTAAAGACTCATTTTAATTCTTCACTCCGACTGCTGCAGTCAGTCAGTTCTCAAACTCGTAAACTTTCTTCAGGCAAGATACAGAAATTGGCCATCTTCAAAAGAAGGCCCAAGAGTTCTGAAACATGGAGGTTACTCATCACAATGCCAAAACTCTCACCCTATTTGAAGAGTGTATTTCACCTGGCCCAATGCCTGTGAATGTGTAGCATACCCAAGAATTAGGCTGTTGATATTAAAATCAGTCGATTTTAGCTACTTTAATCAATCACTCCACATGATTCAGAAGGCAATAAAATAGTGCCACATTGAATTTTAACAGAGGCATTAACTGCAAAATGAAAATTGTTCATCAATAATAGGACAGCAAATTAAAGCACTAACCCAGCATATATTCTAACAGTGATGATTAAGCTTAGCTAGCTTCTCCATAATCATGGGCTGTTAAATAACTTCCAATACTTTTAAATAATTCATAATTCTGTTAAATTTAAAGGGAGGGGGCTAAACAAAACAGAAGCACAGGAGGGCCAATGTTCTTGTTCTCTCCCCCACACCTCCCCTGACAACTCCTCCATCCCTGAAGCCAGGGCATCCAGGCAAGCAATGCACATTTGAATGTGCTCCATTTGCAATAACCCAGACTTGTCTGTACTTCAGAGTTCAGGAAACCAGCCTATCTTGGCACGTCACTGCCACAGGCCGGATCCCAGGAAGAGTGTTGCGCCCGGAGAGGGTGGTGGTAGGGGCAGTGGGAATACAACAGTTGCCAAAGGAATGGCTGTCTGCCATCATGACCTTCTCACTTTTTGAATTGAATGCTTTGGTTCTGGCCCTGATGCATTTATTATCTGTCCAACTCCATTCCAGATAGTCTAAGCCTTTGGCTATTTCTTTAAAATTTGAAATCCTTTACTCAGCTATTTTTGCTGCCTCACCTTCTTAATGCCCCTTTTGTTTAAATTTTCCAGATGAAAAGTCTGCCAGATTAGACTAGGCCAATCTTGGACGGGAAAATTTAGCGCCAGTAACATCTGCTACTGGCACTTGGAATGTTAACACCTCATTAAGCACAAGGACCTTCCAAAAAAAGAACAGATTTAGTTCTGAAGAAGAGTCATACGGACTCAAAACGTTAATTCTGTCTTTCTCTCCACAGATGCTGTCAGATCTGTTGAGTTTTTCCAGTAATTTTTGATTTTGTTACAAATTTAGGTGAGTAGCTCAGTCATTGGCATTCAACATACCAAAGAGCAATTTTGGTATGATCTAACCTGGTCTGGTCACTATCTAATGAGGTCAGTACCCCCTTCCAAGGCCTAGTACTATCTAACCAGGTCTGATGCTATTTAGCCACGTCCAGTACTGCATAACAAGGTCCAGCACTGCCCACTGAGCTCTGGTAACATTGTAACCTGGTCTAGAGCTATCCAAAAAGGTCTTGTGAGACCTAAGGGTCTGATGCTACTTAGCTAGGTCTAGTATTACCTATGATAAAACCAACCTAACCAGCCTAACCTAACCTACTATCTAACCAGCTCTGGTGCTGTCCAGTGAGGTCTGGTGCTATCTAGTGAAATTGGATATTATGTACTCAGCTCTGATGCTATCTGACCACAATATGAGAAAAATTCTTGTCTCAATGTTACTTAATGCAATGCTTCAAATTAACTAAAGTAACAATGCCATGTCAAATCCAACATTTGGATTTAATTTCATGTTTCAACTTGATTCTGGGGAGTTAAGCCTCTGACGCTTCATTAATATTCAGCCAGCAATAAAAGATTGATGTCTTTGCATAGCTTTACACCTCCTAAAACAGGCTTAGTCCTGTCTGGTATCAACGTTGTGTGAAAGGCCTCGACTGTATCATGTTACTAAATGTTTTTATGTGACAGCACGAGTTCCATTCTGTCTCGTATCTGCTTATTATAAAAATATTATTTAGAGCCTGGAAGTTGTTCTCTATGGGCTTTTCAAAGCTTCTGGGGCAATTTATTCCCTCTGGTTTATCATGTTTTTGTTGTTTTCAGTCTGCAGGTAGAACTGTTAGAAAGTTCTTCAATACAATGGATCGGACAAGGACATTGGAATCCTAAGTGCACTATGGGCTGCAGATAGGAGCCAGTTAGGAAATGACAATAGCACCAGGAGGCAAAGCTTTTTCAACAAATTACAAACTGTGAAGAGCCAATGGATAAGAATTTCCATGGTGGGTCCTCCCAGTTGTCCACTGTCATTGCAGCCACAAATTGGCAAAATAGCCTGAAGAAACCTCTGAACCGCCAGCACTGGCATGATGGGCTGAATGGCCTCCTTCCATGACATTTGATCACCGTGAAATGGCAGTTTTTAGCCGCATTCACGCCAGTTCTCTGGAGGTTCCACTGATCCCTTGCTGGAGTGATGACAGAACATCAAGAAAACGCCCACAGAAATTCCTGCAGAGCTTTATTTTGTTTTGTGGGTGACTTTGGCAATGCTGTAGTTATAATCCATCCCTAGGCACACAAAGATCTGTTGGATCTTGGAGAAGGCGGGATTTGGCTATAACATGGATGGTGGTTCAAGGAGATGGTAAACAGGGTTGTGTTTGGAGTGGGAGAGTGATTAAAGTAAAAAGACTCACCTGGATTGGTCTTTCCTGGCCCCCGGATCCAATTCCCATGAGGTTAACCAGGAGGGGAAGCCACAATTGCTTCCCTGCTCAAGCCCTTGGGTTAAAATGGCAGTTGTGCCACGGGAGCCTGATCTGTGTATTGGGAGTCCCATTGGTTTCTGGTCGGTGTCCTTCCTGCCTGTCCTGAAGAACAGGTAAAAATAGATGCCAATGGGAGTTGCAGGGTTCATCGAAAGGTGAGATCCCAGGTGATTGTAACTGCCTGTCACATGGTTTCCAGCAGGAAGGTTAAATCTCTCCTCTAGTTTAAAAATTATTCTCATCTATGTAGAAGCTATTCTGCTTCTACAGAAGTGCTGTGTGTACTGATTGTTCTGATGTAACTGCGATGAGCTACTACGACGTGAGGTCTGGCAAGCCTCTCTGAGCGCCTATGTCAGTTGAAAGCAAATGCCACCTGATGCTTTCTGATCAAATCTCAGTTAGGATCCACCCGCTCCTTGAGGCTGAAACTGACAAGGTGCAAGCCAAAGTATTCATAGCATCGGGAGCTCAGCCAAGTGTGGAAAATAGAGATTCCAAATCCTACTCCTTCCAAAAGATCCACTTGCACCTGGTTAGTTGTCAGTGCATCTTAACGAAGATTGCAGGTTGACTGGGTCTTGAATCTTAACATGGCATTTGGTCTCCTCACTCACTAGGCTGAAGAGACATCCTACATGATTCAGAAGCCGTTAGGGGACACTATCCCTAAACCAATGCAACAGAAACAACAACTTGCATTTATTTGGTACCTTTAAGCATAGAAAAACCTTCCAATGTGCTTCACAGATTGAAGCATATTAATAGAAAATGGACGTCAAGCTAAAGAGGAAGATATAGGATGAATGCCCAGAAGCCTTGGGTAGGGAGATAAGTTTTAAAGAGGGTCTCAAAGGCCAAAATGGAGGTGGAGATTTGGAAAGGTGTAGGGTGGGAATCCCAGAGAATAGCGTCTCGATGGTTGGAGGTATGGCTGCCAATGCTGGGGAGATGGGAGGTGGGTATGCAAAGAGACCAGAGCTAAAGGAAGGGGTTGACAGGCTGGAGGATGTTACAGAGATATGAGGAGTGAGGACATGAAGGGATTTAAACACAGAGGGAGCTTCTTAAAGATTATAATGCATTTGACTAAAGACTTCAGTGATACGATTGACTCATATGTCATGCATTGTTTTACCCCCTAGAAAGAATTGCAACCAGAGCTCAGCCAAAGCCTTTCAATTATTTTTATTCATTCTTGGGATTAGTATTTATAGGCCGTTATAGGTTGCTCTGAGAAGATTGTTCAACTTTTAGAAATACTAGTGGTTTTATACAAACTGTGGTTTGCTCAGTCACTTCAGAGGGTAATCAAGAGTCAACTATACTGGTGTGGGCCTGGAGTCACATATAGGCCAGATGGGGTAAGGACACCGGTGTCAAATGAACATACAACATTGACAGATAGGAAAATACCAGCCAGATTGTACATCAAACCTGTCCCTCAGCTCATGGTGGCTGGAGCATCATGACTACACACTAACCCCCCCCAATACCATACCCTTCCTCCCTCACCCCCACCACAGCCATATAATCGCCTGACAGAGGAAAATAAACAGAGAAAAAAAATCCCAGGACCAATAAGAGAAAAAAGGAATTGGAAAATCTCCCTTCAGCCTTCTCAGGCAATTCCTCCCCAAAGGACATTAATGAATTACTGGGTTTTCATATTTCACCTTCCAATCTCCAGAAGAACATTTGGAACCTGCCCAGAGGTTCAAGTGGATGCAAATTTGACTGTTGTTGTCAACCATCAATCTCAAGACAGGCATGCTGGTTTCCCCCTTCACTTCTAGCTCCACCTCCCCATATTCTTGGAGACAAATTGCTGGCTTTTTGTTTCAAAATTGTGCTTTGTGGATTTGCTTTGTTGTGAAAGAAACAGATATCTCCCAAACCATACAAATATAATGCTGATATTAGAGGCATTTACATTGAGGGAAAATCCACTGTAACACCTTGACCTCTGCCTCCATGGTAAACACTCCCAGACCAGGAAGTACATCCTGACGAGCATGGATTTTGTAAGGTCTACCTTGAGCATTGCTGAGAAAAAGACATATGTTGTTGAAGCTTTTCGTCTGGTACTCATCAGGGCAATTCGCAAGAATACCATATGTAAAGGGAACAACAATTTATACTGCTTGAGAAGAGAGTGCTGATTGGTTGGCAAGTGCACTCTGATTGGTAGAGGTGTTGCCATGGAGGATGTACCAATTAACTGATGACTGACATCTACCTTCATCTTTTGTTGAAACACTGCTAAAAATACTGCCATTGAAGGCACAAGGCTTAATTTGCTGTGGGGGTTGAGGGGATTTGGTTCCTCAGAACATATTTATTTTTTGACCCTTTGTATATTTTTGGTTGTTTTGAAGCTTACAATTTACACAGATATTTCATTTAGATTGGAAAGATAATCAATTTCTCAATTTAATTTACCATTCCAAATTAATCATTTCCTGCATGTTTTAAATATTCTTTGTCCCAATTTCAGCAGATAATCAATTACTGTTGCGGAGATGGGGAGAGGAATTGGTTTTAAAATTGCTGATTGACAAATCAAGATTTTAACTCCAATCTCCTGGATCATACCAGTCAGGCAATTTCAAATTGTCCACATTCTCAACAAACATTATCATTGTCCCCTTCCTCATGTGGTGGCTGGACCTGGCAAGCAAGCTCCCCACAAATTTTGATATCAGAAGTAATGCATTCTGGTTCATCTGAAATATATATTTTACGGCTGACCTATTTATTAAGCCAAAACTATAGGAGACCTCACTGACATTGAACTTTTTGACAGATCAACCAGCTCAAAAGTCACCTCATCACTCACTTCTCCATCCAACTCCTCCAATCACCTACTCCACCGGTTCACAGAGATTTTAACTTTGCAGTACCCTACACAGAAAGGTTGAGATTGCCCTCTCAGCAGTGGTTCTCTGGCAGATTGCTCTACCATTATTGCTGAAACATGAATGGGGCTCACCCTGTGCACAAAGCATGTTCCTGGGAGTGTTCTGCACACCTAGGGGACCTGTCTGCAGACTCTTGGTGGCCTGACAAGGTGGGAATGCTGGACCCTCTAGACCCAGTGTCCAGAGATACTTTGCCTGTTCAATACCCCTCAGGTCTTTCCTCTTTCAGTTCAACCTAGCACTGATCTCCCGTATCCCCACTCAATATAAATTATACCATTTCTTCAGTTTGGAAAAGACCTAAGTAACAACTGCTGGAAGCCATAGAAAAATATTCCAGCAAATGAGCTACTGAATGGTAATGATACATCCTGTGACATTGGTACCCTCCACACACTCAAATTGCACAATTTTAATTCAGCTAACAGTGTCAGAGTTCTGGGCAATAATATGAAGTCGAAGCCCAGGCTTTTGATAGAGGTTGAGGCCTCAACTTTAATGAGACATTAAGCAACACAGAATACACTTAAATTGATACATTTAATCGCATTATTGTGAAATAGGTATTTTTGGAATTAAAGCCTTTTGTTATTTAACCTCTTATTTTGGACATTGGAAATTTCAGTTACAGAGAAAAAAAATTTTAGTCGACAATATTTTCAGGATAAATTTGAGTGATTTAAAGCAAGTGCCACCTAATGGCTTGAGCCTGCAACTATGTGCTAAAAAGCTTGACTGACTAGAAAGGTGTCAAAGATCGAGGGGGTGAAATTAATATATGCCAGTCACGCGAAACGGGCTCACATGAATCAGCCCCCATTTTACATCACCCGTAATTTCCTATTCCACTGGAGTGAATGAGCCTGTTCGGGTTGATCACAGAGGCTAATTTCACCCCAATGTGACCATTGGAATTCCAGCTATAGTGCCACCTATTGGAATCAAAGGGAATGGTTATATGAAAGTGTACCAGTTCAGTGTGGACATTTTATCATGACATTTGTGTAGGAATGTTTACATAGAATTTTTCAATGGAACCACGTTGACAATTTTATGGTGAAATAGAGAATTATTGTGGTGATATACTGTATTTAGGCTGTTGGACATAATTGAACTGTTTAAGAACTAATTGTGAGAAGTTATTCAGAACTATAAGTATGCAAGTAAAAAATAGGACAAACAGTGTAATTGGAAAGTTTTGTACAATTACAGAAGATCATGAATAAAGCAAATGGAAATTTAAAAATTGTGAAATATATAAAAGTATATTCAAATGAATTTATATATGTTTGTATAGTGCATATATATATATATGTGTGGAATAAATATATCTATTTATAATACATTACTAATCTTATGTCTGTATGCACGTCCATTATAAACTTCAATGTCAACAATTACAATGGAAAATGCTTATGTAAACTTGTCATGCAGTAATTATGCCCATTTGCTGTAGTGCCTGTCCCAGCTCATCAGCCTGTGCACAGAGAAATTCCTGCTCCCTAACCAATTCTGCTCCTCTCCATCATAAATTGTCATAGGTTTGCTAATTAACCATAAATAATTACTCAAAATTTCCTCCAGCAGGAACCCTATTATGCCAGTTTCTGGCTCCAGGAGTACTCCTTGTAAAAAATGAGCCTCAACCCAGACCTTAAATACCAATGATGTCAAGGGAATAAAACTGGGCGTTGAGGATTTGCTTTTCTGGGAGTTCCTACTTTGCTGGCTCAGAAGAGATGCGGCCTAACGCCTGACACTGCAGAGAGGTGAGTTGTACTGGCTGCCAGAACGGCTTTGGGTGGGGGGGGGGTTGCTCACCAGACGTGGGGTCTAGGTGAACATAAAGAACTTGCGTTTAAATAAAAAAGTGCATTTTTAGCACCTTTCATGATCTCAGAGTGTCCCAAGCAGTCAATTAAGAACTTTTAAAATGTAGAGTCATTGTAATGTCAGAAGCAGAGCAGCCAATTTGTGCACAACAAGCTCCCACAAACAGCAACCCAATAATAACCTGATAATCTGTCTTAGTGATGTTGGTTAAAGAATAAATATTGGCCAGGATGACAGGGAGAAAACTCAGGCTTTCCTTTGAAATCGTGTCATAGGATCCTTTACCTCCACCTGAGTGAACAGTCAGGGACTTGGTTTAACAGCTCATGAGAAGTGCTCTGAACTCTCAAGGACAGGTCCACTTTTGGGTCCCCTTACACAGAGGGTGAGGGGGAGCTGGACAAGGTCTGGCTGGGGTGGGGGGGGGGGGGGGGGGGTATTACCTTTGCGACCTTTGCACCCAAACATAGTGGGAAGGTGTTGGAAATCCAAAGCAGCATAAACCAGGCAGTGGCCAGGTACACCCTTAACAGCAGAGCCACTGCTGCAAAAGGTGCCCTGCTGCTGACACTCAGATTTAGCAGGGCCACTGTTAGATGCCACCCCAACAACTAGGAACACAGCCTGCAGGCCAATGATATAAATAAAATGTAAGTATTATATAATAGGATAGAATGCCTATCTTCAAAAAAGGGGCAGTATACTGTACATAGTCAACCTGTTCACAACCTAATCTTCTGTTCAATATGTAAACATGGATAACTGTGTCCCTCAGTGAGAACGGTTGCCCGTAACTCTCTCGGCGCAACATCACCCAAAATGCTTTTCTACGTTTTCACAAGTAACTGAGATTTATAATGTCCAAAATAAGGTTTTAAAGCAAGTTTTAAAAACCTGTATCCTATGATTAAAATTAACCACTGCATTGTCTTTTGTGTCTCATAATACTTTGATTAAAGTTTTGAGCTTCGAGGCCTCAGCCTGTCTCAAAACCCTGGGTTACAACAGTCTATTTTTACCTCACAAAAGTTAAGAGCTTTCTGTGTTGGTTGCAGAATTTCACAGTGTGCAATTAGTGGATCAACAGACACTGTTCCCTCATCCTGTAAGAATCTCGAGCGTGTCCTTTTTTTTCCAAAAACACTTTGAAAGAAACAGGATGTGGGAGTAGTGTGTGATTGTGTGGTAGTTGTGGGAGGTTGATGCTGCAATTGGAAGAAGTGGAGTGTGGTTACAGAATCTTTACATATTGGAGGTAGTTTTAGAAATGAGGGGGTTTTGGGAGAGGGGACTGCAGGGAGGGGGCATTAGAATACTATGCAGGGTGGGTAAATGGGGCTCCTTGATATGGACGCATTAGCAGGTAGGGAGGGGTGGAATTTGAGAGAGCTGAAAGCCAGAACAGAACACAAACAACCGAGGTGGGAATTAAGCACAAGCAGAGAGAGACTTAGGAACAAACAGAGAAGAGAACTTAAGAACAAAGAGAATTTAGAAGCAAACAGAAAGAGACTTAGAACTAACAGAGAAAGACTTAAAAACAATTAGAACAGGACCTAAAAATGCAAACAACAGAGATGGGCTTAAAAACTGAAGAGAAAGACTTAAAACACAAACAGGAGAACAAGATTTCCCTTTCCAGTCCCTGCCTCAATAACACCTCAGACAATGAATGCTTGTAATTCCGTTACAAATCCAGAAAAACAAAAAATGTGTTCAACGGCCTTCACACTCTGTACAGACGGAGACGTGGGGCAAGGCTGGCTCATAGCAGAACAAATTTTAAATGCTGTTCCCAGCTTGGCTCACTCGTGGTTGGGACCCTGGGCACAAGGCCAGCTCCTGTCCAGAGGAAAGAAAACGGAACCTCTGTTTCTAACTGGGAATTTGCAGGCAGGCTGTCTGGTGACTGAAGATAAAATTGGAGCCACTGTGCTTGGGGGCAAGGCCAGCACAAAGCTGACGATGAAATTTAAGTTGCATTTATAACTGTAACATCAGCACAAAGTCGTTCTACTCCCAATGTCACCGGAGCATTTGGGTGAAGCTGTTTTCCTTTCACATCAATGCTGTGCTACCACCTAAATGCAATTTGAATATGGCATCAGAGCCTAACCTGACACTGTGACAGAGTAGAGTGACATACACTGGAGGAATGAGTCTTAATCTGCATCACTTCAGATTCACTTCATGTCTAATCTACGCTCTGCAAGATCTCTGCTTTGGACCAATACTAAACTTGCTTATGGGATGTTAGTGCACCGTAACATACTACTCTTGGCCTATGCTGAAAACCTGATGGCAGAGCCATCTTGGAAAAAAATTGCTAATGTTGCTTCCAGTCTATTGCTGGAGGCCTAGGGGGGGGCAAGGCCAGCTCGGTTAAAGAAAATAAATTGAACCATTTACCCCAGCAGGCTGCTGGAAATCCTTATGGGCACGGATCAGCTCAACTGAGGAAAGATGTTTTAAACACAGTGCCTGATCCGGAACTTGCAGACAGGCCATTGAATGGATGAGGAAAGAATTTAAATGTTCAGAGCCAGACTTAATTAGTGCGCTAACGGGAGACAGAATGGAGCTGAGCGGTCACACGAGATAATGCAGCAAATCAAAGTGTGTAGAAGTACTGAGGTTGAATGTGAAGCCCCGATTTTGACATAATATAATCAAAGTAATGGGACAGATTTGGGTCAGATGCCCTTTCTACGCCCTGCCCGATTTTACTCTCCAGTCGCCATTCCCACTGGGCTCCCCGTGACAAGGTTGTGGCTCAGTAAGTGTGACAATAAGAGGCAGTGCACTCGACAAACTTCTAACATATTATTTAGTAAATGCTATGGGGCAATTCTCACACTGAGTCAGAGGACATGCTGCTTTATAGTTATGAGGTTTCTGTATGAGATTGAAACAATAGATTACTCTACGCCTCCCTCTAATTCATTGACTGGGCAGCTGACAGTCATTTCCAAAGCAAGAAACAGTTGCAGAGAAGCTAATGACAATTTACTGTAGAGGGAAGTGGCAGCAGTAACATTATTTCTAAATGAAACATCTGGGGCATACTACTTATAGCAATTGTTAATCCATTCACTGTTTCATTCCTTCACTGTCGCTGGGTCAAAATCCTGGAACTCCCTTCCTAACAGCACTGTGGGTGTACCTACACCACATAGACTGCAGCGGTTCAAGAAGGCAGCTTATCATCACCTTCACAAGGGCAATTAGGGATGGGCAATAAATGTTGGCTTAGCCAGCGACGCCCACATCCCATGAATCAACAAAAAAATTTATATAAAAATCATCACTTGCTTGAAATTAAAGCTTTGAGAATTCAATTGTTGCTTTCTAAGCACAGACACGCTTAAATATGGTGAGGGGACTATATCTTTTCTTTCTTTCAACTCCTGTTTATGTCCAGGAATACATGCTAGGAAACTGCAAGGTATACGTGTTCAGGATTAGAACTTACAGCACAGAAATAGGTTGTTCGACCTAACTGGTCTATATGCCAGTGGTTTATGTTCCACACAAACCTAAACACCTATCAAAATGTGAGGTAAAATTAACCAGCTGTTGAGGTCTTGAAGTAGCAAAAAGCTTGAATGAAGGTATTAAAAAGACAACTCAGTGGGGAATTATTATAGTGAATTATGCCATTTTCCAATTTTTCACAATTTTGTTTGATACCTTGTTGTGAACATTAATAATCTCAGCTAGAAAAACATGGTCGTTCTTTTCAGAAAACTTTCTGAGTGACTTGTGGGGCAAAGATAATATAGTGTCACCTAATAGTGTTATATGTAATAGAGTGGTAACTTTTAACAATGGAGCTCCCACTTGAGTACCATCGAGTGGCATTACAGGTAACAGTTCTAGGTTCATGTCACAATGGCGCTCCCATCGCAATTGTTTACATAGCGACATTTCAATGGGGTACACACAATGCACATGATTTCAAATCAGATATATATGGATAACTACATGTAATATATCGAAATCTTACTTCAAAAATGTTTGAAATTACACCAAAGTGTCACAAATCTAAATTTCGGAGGGAAATGTCAAGAATAAAATGTGTTTGCAACTCCACTTCCAAATCCAGGAATTTACCCCTTGTGTTCCCTCAGCTCTTTATGCATGGTTGCATGCCTCGCAGCTAATTTCAAATATCAATATCTCTCATTACTCAAGTCCTATTTAATCTAGACATTTGCTTTGCAAACCACAATTTGTTTCCAATGTGCAGTGGACTTTTTGTTCAAGTTCCTGTGTGTAATATCCGGTTTCTCTCCTCCATTCCCAGGTGCAGCTTTCCTTCTGTTTAGAGTTCTCATACCATTCTTAGCCGTGGTAATGAATCCAAAGGCTATACCAGCGACCTAGTGTCCACTGAAACATCTCAAAATTGCTCGGCAGTGATGAATTAAAATAAAGCCACAAGATACTATATCACTGAGCATTCAATAATGCAGAATCAACATTCCAATATTAAAATTGTATTTAATCAATAAAATTAATATTTTTGTTGTCATGAGGAGCTTTTTTAACACCGTTAGCAAGGCAATAAGAGCTTGAATGTGCATCTCTTGCTTAGCCCTTCTACTGTCATGTCTGAATGAAAGTTAGGTATGATCACTTTAGCATATTGCAGTCCAGTGTTGCAGATGAAAACTTGCCACTGAGGGTGGCATTTCGCATGTTTGTGAAGTAAAAGTTCTAACGAAATATGGGTTTCTTAAAGCTGATGGAAAGATTAGATGGGCAGGGTACAAAGGCAGCAGCTGTTGAAGGTAAAATCCCACCAGTTTTTCTTCACATCAACAGTTATACCAATAATTCCATCTCTGATTTGTTTTTTTTAAAAAAGGATTGAGATTCTAATAACGTTACAGTTGACATTAAAGTTAGTTTCTTCTTAACAGGATGCGACTTGCTATACACCAACAAGTATCCCCATAAAATCTGATCCACTCTGGATGGATATTGGTGCCCCAGCACTGTTGTCCACGAATATGGAGGTATATTGCCCAGCCTGAAAAACACAGAAAAATACATTAAGCTGAACTATGGTATAGTTTCTGTCAGCTGCAAGTAGAAGCAATCTCTATGAATAAATAAACCATTAATATTTGAATCACAAATTAAATAATGCAAACCTTAGTTAAGGGAAATTTTCAATCCAAATGAAGTTAACTGAGAGAAATTGAATGGTATTAGACCGCAGACGGCAGTGCAATCATGGCACATTTCCAACCATGGAGGCAATCCAGGTCCCGAGTTAATGCTTAAAAACCTCGACTGTACATTCAATAATTATCCTGGCAGTTGCATAACCTGCACACAACTTCTGTTGGTGATTGGCACAAAGGGGCAATGAGCCCTGGTTGAATATGGCACTTAGGGCGGAGCCTTCTGCTCTAAGGATATGGGTGTGAGTCAGAACCACTTCCAGGTCCTGATCCCACACTTGCTGTCAGAGTATACACTTGGGAGATCTCCCCGGAGGCTGCCAATTCAAAGGGGACCTCCGGTCTGCCATCCAATTAAGGATGGAGGGCAGGTCCTTCAGGCTGCATGCCCTCTTCCTTGGAAGGATGGCAGCACTATGGCAGAGGCACCACTGCTGTAGGATGGGGACCACGAGGGTGCCTCCATGTTGAAGTGCCCTGTGAAGAAGTATTAACTTTAATTAAATAAATGGTGGCCATAGCTGCCAGGTCACCGCTGTGGAGGGGAAACCTCTCCACAGAATGGCTGGCGGCCACAGCTCACTTATGGCTGCAGCTATGGTGGTCGAGTGGGGGCAGTGGGCTAGGTTAGGACCATGTGAGCCATGTGAGCCTTCCCAGCCAACTGCCAGCAAACCACCTTCAGAATTGCCCCTCAGTAGGGGGCCCATTTGCTGCTGGGAATATCCCAGTGACATCCCCAATCAATCCACAAATGGACATTTAATTAAGCAGATTGGGGACCCACCGTTGGGAGATGGGCAGCCTCTGCCAGTGCTGGCCCACCCCCAGGAAGATCACCTAGAAGTGGGAAGGCATCAGGGCCACTGATCCAATGACATATTTCTCAGAACTTCCTCCCTGTCCCACCTTTGAAGCCTCTCTGCCCCCCTGCCCCCCCACCACCCCCCTCCACCCCCCACCCACCCACCCAGGAGGATTCTGCCCTTGGCCTCAGAACAATCCATTTTCTTCCTCTTTAAGATAGTGATGGCACAAACAACTGCCTTGAAGACATTGGTCATAAAGTTCCCAGACGTTTTAGGTTCTATTTCTGTATCAATGTTCTCAAAGTTCCTGTACATTGACGTACTGAAAGCCCTCAACATTTCATATTGGGCATCAGAGATTGCCTGTCATCAGTGAATTCCTGAGCTCTTGTAAAGCCAGTAGACTTTTCTTAATGGTGCTTGGTGCATTGAAAAATAAATCACATTGCAGAATAAGGCATCAGTCACCAGCCTGCGTGGAAAATTGGCTCACACTGCAAATGTCTCTAGTGCTTGCCAGAAACAACTTGAAGGCATAGAAATTCAGGGTCATGGTGACTTGGACAGCCACTGGCACGCCAATAGTAAATTCGTTCTGGACGCCTTTATTTCCCAGATGGCATATCACTGGCGTGGACTTCCAGCCTAACCTCAGATTCTTAAGCACTGTTCCAGTAATTCCCGATTATACTCAATGTGGTAACACTAACATGCTCCTTATGGATTCAACACCATCACACTGACCAACCACTTGAGGCTAGCAATAGTTTTATAGTTGGATAAAAAATGCAACATAAAAAAGTACAGCACTCGCTAAATGACGTGCACCCTCCCCCAATACAGAACGCAAGAATGAGGAGCAACTGGAGGCCATTTGGCCCGTCCAGCCTGCTCCGCCGTTCGATAAGATCACGGCCGATCTGACTGTGGCCTTAGCTCCATTTGCCTGTCTGCCCCCCCCATAGCCCTCGACTGCCTCGTCGATCAAAAATCCTCCTAATTCAGCCTTGAATGTACTCAATGGCCCAGCCTCCACTACTCTCTTGGGAAGAGAATTCCACAGACTAACGACCCCCTTCTGATGAGAAAAAAAGATTTCTCTTCATCTCCCTCTTAAATGGGAGACTCCTAATTTATAAACTGAGGGCGTGATTTTCTGCGCACGCCTGACACCGGGAGTTTCCGGTCCCGCTGCAAGTCAATAGTCTTCTGGCTGGGGTCCCGCTAGCGACAGGGCCGGAAAATCCCGGTCCGAGGCTCCCAGTTCTAGACTCCCCCACAATGGGAAACATCCTCTCAGCATCCACCCTGTGTAGTCCCCTTAGGGCCTTATATATTTCAATATGACTCCTCTCATTCTTCGAAACTCCAATGGGTAGGCCCAACCTACTCAACCTCTCCTCATAAGATTACCCTTTCCATCCAGGAATCAGTGAACTTTCTCCAAACTGCTCCTAATGCAATAATATCCTTTATTAAGTAAGAAGGCCAAACTGTACCCAGTACCCCAAACTTTAACAACAGTATTCATCATTTCCAGGCTCATAGTTGAGTTTTACTCATGTATTTTCCATTTACCTACTGAGGAAAAGACTTGAAACTTCAACTGGACAGTTGTGTACATTAGCCAATGCTAGAACAAAGACATTTATGGGGGATCAAATTAAGGTTTTCAAAATTCTGACAGTTTTTGAGAGAGGGAGTAGTGAAAGATTGTTGAATTGGAAACACAAGAACATGGCAAAGACGGAAGATAAACAAAATGAGGTAGCTTTGCTCCTCAGTGCTGTTTTCAAGCAGGCAGCTGGCAGAATACCCAACAGTGGCAATGGGAGCTCAGTTACACTTGGAAACCAAGACCCCATTAACGCAGGGCTGTGAGTAGAACAAGTGTGCCAGGGCAGCTCATCAGCACCAGCCCACTGCAATATCAGGTAGTCTAACCAACCTCTAGGCCTGGACAAAGGTAGAATGTGACAGGTTGGGGGTAGGGGTGGGGGGGAGGGGGGATCCAGCTCAGCAGTGGCCCAAGTTATTTTTATGAAGTTTGGGGGGACGCTCCAGCTCCACACGGTCCCATCCAAAGTACTTAACTTTGGGCTCCTCTTTGGCTGGGCCACCAATGGAATCCTAAAATGGTTTTGGGATCACACTGCCCTCATAAGGCCTCAATTTTAATATCTAAATTAGCTGGGCCCTGGTTTCGGGTGCCTATTCAGAGAGCCTTGGCAACACAGCAATGGGGGGATTGGGGGTGGGGGGTGGGGGAGCGGTGGGTGTGGTGCTGGGTAGAGGAGCAAGGTGCTGAGTTCTTCCCTGTGATTTGCAGGGTGCTATCACCCCATTTCAGTTGGGCAGGGAGCCTCGAGACCTTCCCCACTGTTTTAACAGAGAAGGTGATCAAAGGGCTGGATGTTTTGCCACAAGTCACTACTGAAACAGAAACTAAAATGCGAACAAATACATATTTGAAAATGAACATAAACAGATAACAGCAATGAGCTAGGAAGCTGAATTCAAATGAAGGACTCCAGTTGGTGAGATAGCAACGATGCAGGCTCACTAGGCCGAATGGTCTCCTTGGTTGTTGTAATTTCTATCACTTGAGTCATCCATTCCTGACTCTCTCAAAGCTCGATTCTCTTCAGTAACATTGTAAGTGGTTGAAAATTTTTGCCGTGAAAATCTAACTCAAAAAAAGTCACCTGCCATCTTGTTTTCAAATTACTTGGGAAAATGAAGCATCTCAGTAAACCTGTCACATCATAAAGAAAGATGTGCTTGAAGTTGTACACTGAATCACACTGGTGCATGCAGGGTAATAGTGTGTACTGTCCATGCTCAAGCCGCTTTTTCCAAGATATTGCACACGGATGTATAACTCTCTTCAGCTCATGAGGACAGCTTTGGGGTCATATATCAACTTCAAGCCCAGGTGGTTGAAAAAGACCTTGAAGTAAAAAGGTGGACTCAAAGGTGGACTTAAATTACATTATTCTTGTCGATTATGTAAAAAAAGAGTTAAACTATAATCGCCAAAAATAAATCAGAACTGAAATTGCTGGAAATACACAACTTTGCCCATTAGCGTCTGCAAAGAGAAAAGACAAATTAATATTTCTGATATCAACTCTTCGCAAGATCTATTTTTTTTAATAAGCAAAGCTCATTTCTTTTTTTTTTTTACACGTGAGAAACCTTGGGCTGAATTTTTGTTCTGGGATGCGAAACAGGAGCCAGGACTGTTTTCAGAACTAGAACCCACTCCCGGGGCGGGGAAAACAGTGAGTCTGAGATTTCACCCCCCGCCCCCCCCTTCATTGGCCTGGAGGCGGGTTCCCAGTTAAGGTCGGCAGGTGGCCTCTCGGAGCTGGAGTGCCAATCAGAGGCCTTCCAGCTTCAGAGAAGCAGCCGGCTACAATGAATGGTAAGTAACTGAGAGGACACTTCAACAGGGTGGTGCCCTTTCAGCAACTTGTTAAAAATTGGGAGGGTGGAAGAGGTCAAAGTGAACCCCTCTACAAGACGGCCTTTAGCTGCACCTGCACCCAGACAAGCAGGCAGGGTGGGCCTGTAGGTCTGTCTGGAGCGCTGGGCCTCTGGCCTGCTGCTGGATGCCATGTGCAAGCAATTGTACTGCCTCCTGTCGCAAGAGGAAACTGGAGGCACACTGGAAAATCCTAGTTAACCTAAATTACCAACCATTAGACTCTTAATGCACCCAATAGGCTGCCTGCCTCACCTGGGTAGACGGCCTTGCTGGGCCTTGAACTTCGCTCCCTCAACATGGCTGGCGCCGAGAACTCTATCGGGAAACTGGCATGAAAACAAAATATTGTGGATGCTGGAAATCTGAAACAAAAACAGAAAATGCTGGAAAAACTCAGCAGGCCTAACAGCATCTGTGGAGAGAAAAACAGAATTAACGTTTCAAGTCATACAGACTTGAAACTTTCTCTGTTTTTCTCTCACACAGATGCTGTTAGACCTGCTGAGTTTTTCCAGCATTTACGGGAAACTGGCATGTTGCCTGGCACTGGTATTTTCAGGCACTGTTTGATTCCATTCTTCCATTCTCAATCTCAATGATGCCTAAAAATCCCACCCCTTATTTTGAGCATAAAATGGGGTGAGGGGGTTGGGGGGGAAATGCAGACAAAAGCAGATTCGTCCAAGGTAGTTTGCGCAATTTGATTGGCTAAGTATTTTTTGTACAAATGCGAACTTTTCTAGCACTGTCTGTTGTAGGTTTGTAATTAGTGATGGTAAAGTACAGCAGGGCAAAATAATAGCCAAAACATATAATGCAAATTATGACCTGACAGACATGGGGCAGGGGAGGGTGGGGGGGGCGGGGTGGCTGGTCACCACTTTATCCCTCATAACAATACACCAACCTCCCATGGGATTGTGCGTTTTGAGTGAAAGAATAATCATGGGGTCCCATGTTATATTGTGTGTTACGAGCATTCTGGATACACTTGAGTGAATAAGTCCAATTTATATTTTCATTACATGCTAATCTGTGATTTTTACTGGTGCTTTTGGAGATTTAAACACCTAGTCTAGAAAATCCATGGGGTGTTGGGAGGGGAGGGGCATGAGGTTCCCACCATAATCCTGGTGGGAGCCCAGTGGAAAGTGATGGAAATCTGGCAGCGCTGGTTCTCTCCTGTTTACAGGAATTTCTGACAGGCCAGGAACAGGGGCGGGGCCTCCACCCAGCTCTTGCACTGCAAATACAAATGAAGTAGAGTCGGGGGCAGGGATTCTCGTTGCTGGGATTCCGTAGTCTGTGGAAGGCCGTGATGTTGAGAGAGTTCAGGCTTACTGAGCCTCGGAAGAGGGAAACTGGGCCGCACTGTAAGTGACCCAGACTACTGAAGGAGACTGTACAGGCCCGTGGAGTGCAAGGGACATAGCTAGGCTCACCGTAATATAGGGATGGCGAGTGTTTCCCGATGAGAATCTATTTGCAAGTATGTTTTTTTTATGAAGGGGCATGGGGGAGAAAGAAGAGTTAAATAGTTTGGACTGCACCCATTTGCCAGTATCCTTGCTCACATAACTGCCAATGAATGGAACTGGAAACACAGAGTCTGGGTCACCAGACAGATTGAGGCAGGAGGTGTGGCATCTGCTGCAAAGACGCACAAACTGACATGCACCACAGCACCAGCACTGCCAGTGGCTGTTATAGTCTGCTTTTGTCTGAAATTTGTGCTCCCAAAACATCCTTTTGCAAAGGCCAAAATATATATACATTGAAAATAATAGCAGTCTTTGTAGTCTCTCCTAACACTTTCATCTCCATATAAAAACTACTCACCTTTAAGTGTTGGGGATCAAGATGTCGGAGAGTATGTGTTGAAATCGAGGGTTGCCTTAACCAAGTTGGCAAATCACAGGTAGCAAATTCTTGTGATTATGCAAAATTGCCAGGAAGTCTGGTGTGACTGCAATGCTATACTCTGGGAGTACTCGATAGATCTATTACAGGTGATGCAAAACAAACTACTGACTGACTGGAAAAACATGATGCTGTATGGATTATCCATACAGAATGGGAAACTAATCCCTATTCTATATGTGGCACAGAAGAGGTCCTTAGGAAACGATAAGGAATTCTAAGTAGATTCTAACTCTTTGGGCTGAATTTCGTGGGGTGGGAGGGTGCATATTGCTAGCCCCCGCATTGCAAAAAGCAGATGCCAGGTGACCGGCTTAAAAAAAAGCCTGCCCCAAATCGATAACACGCTCCCTAGAGTCGCCCGTAGGAGGGAGGAAGTCCTGCCTGTGACAGCTGCCGGCCAATCTGATTGGCCGTCAGCTCCAGTTGTCCTAGCAGTGCCAGAGTGGTGGGCACTGCTAGGACCTGCATCGAGATCCATGATTGAAGACAGCCATGGCGTCCGGACCCAGGCAAGTCTAGTATTTTGAAGGGGGAGGGGTCAGTGAGCCTGGGGCTGAGGGAGATGGGCGGGGTGGGCTTTGGGGGCCATGCGGGGATGAACAAAGGGAGGGGGTTAACATTGTTAGGGGGGGGTGCCCCAATGTGCACAGGGGACCCCCTAATGATGTGCCCCCCATTTCCTTCCTGCCTTTTGCACAAATTTAATAAAAGGCATTCTCACTCCTGCCCACCGGCTCATGCCAATTGTATTATGGGGTGGGCAGTGTAATATTCAGCTCAATTGCCCGTTAGTTATTTATTCAAAAATAGCAGGCAGGCTGTCAATCTCGATGCCTGCCCGCCTACTGACTGCTTCATGCAGACGGGAAGTCTTTAGGTTAGCCACTTGCCATATTTTACGTGCAGCTTCTCTGAAAACATAACAAAAACAAAAACAGAATTACCCGGAAAAACTCAGCAGGTCTGGCAGCATCGGCGGAGAAGAAAAGAGTTGATGTTTCGAGTCCTCATGACCCTTCGACAGAACTTGAGTTTGAGTCCAAGAAAGAGTTGAAATATAAGCTGGTTTAAGGTGTGTGTGTGGGGGGGGGAGAGAGACAGAGAGAGAGAGGTGGAGGGGGGGTGTGGTTGTAGGGACAAACAAGCAGTGATAGAAGCAGAAACATGCCTGGTGGGGGGGTGGGGGGAAGCATAAATCCAGCCCTTAATCTCACCCAAAGTAACTGGCAAATTTCATTAAGGACTGAAGCTCAATTACATTCACTCAAAGTTGTCCATATTTCAGGGCAAAACCCTTCAAGATGAAAATGGATCAGCCATTACATAGCAGCTAAGAGCTTCCAACTCAACAAAGGCTGGTTTACGGGGTTTAATTGTCAAGGTCAAAACCGCAACTATGATTTTGAATGTACCCTGATCATCTTATGAGTGACGGAATGTAGAAATCTGATCCAGACAATGTGCATTCACTTATTTACCAGCATTCTACGGGTCTTCAATTAATACAGACATGCTTCAAAATAATATTATGCCGACGTTTGATTTGTTGGTACTCGATTGGCAGATTCCTCAGGTATAACAAATCCATCACTGTGCATCTGCCAAAGAATCCACAGCTAAGCAGATGAAAGGTGAAATTTGATGTTGCAGCTGCAAATTCTTTGCTCTCCAGAGCTTCAAATCTTTTTAACCGATTTTTAAATTCAGACATATGAATGTACATCATTCGACCCCATATATCTGAGGCAGGTTAACCCTAGCACTGGTCTCATTTTGCAGCTTCCATTCCCTGCCCTCACAGTCTCCAAATACAAGATTCATCAGCATTCCAAACTCTTTTTCTTGATTGTTTTTGAGGCTTTTGTCACTTCCTAGTATGGGTCAGCCGAGATTGCTGTCTCCCTGGGCTAGCCATTCAAAAAAACAATTTTTAACCCAATCACACAATATTGAAATAAATCTGAACATAACAGCAATAGAGCCCTGCAAAATCCAGTTTCTGAAATTGCTTCATCGGTTTAATGTCGAGTCAGTGCAGCTAAAAAACAATCAATCATTGTGGATCTAAAAATGATGAGAGACCAGAAACAGTGAAGGAGCAAAGGGATATGGGTGTCCATATACACAAATCACTGAAAGCTAAAGATATAAAAAGTAATCAAATTCTAATGGAATATTGGCTTTTATTTCAAGAGGGCTGGAAATCAAAGAAGACAATTTATGCCTCAGTTGTAGAGCGTCTTGGTCAGATCCCATCTGGAATACTGTGCTTAGTTTTGGCCACCACACTTCAGGGAGGATTCTATTGGCCTTGGAGTGGTTGAAGTGCAGACTCCGAATTATAGCTGAGCTTAAGAGGGTTCAATGGTCGGGCTAGATTCCATAAGTTTGCTTTGTATTCCTTTGAGTTTCAAAGGGTGCTCTAATTGATGTGTTTGATCCTCTGGTGGGAGGATCCAGATCAAGAAAGCACCATCTTAAAGTGAGAGCTAGGGAATTAAGAGTGAAATTAGGAAGGACTTTTTCACACAAGGGTAGTGGAAGTGCGCCAGAATATTACCGTCGGAGTGTGGGGACGGGTCCGATATGCCGATGCGCAAAATGACAAGCGATGACATTGGGCGTGCGTCCCAGCATTATCTCACGTCATTTAGATATTTCGTTTGGCAGGCACACACCAGAGATGGCTGCGTGCCCACCAACTTGTCAATGGCCTACTGAGGCCATTAAAAACCAATGAAACTTATTAGCAACACTGCCCGAACAGCCTTAAGGAACGAGGTTTCCTGGAGGTTTAATTAAATAATTAAATAAATTTTGCAAGATGCACAAATGTGTCCCAGCTCAGGGGATATGGTTAAATAATTTTTTAGATCCTTTATTCAAGATTTTCACTAGCAACTTAATCTCCAAGGCAGCTCCAGGCCTCAGAGAGATTGCTGCGCTCTTTCACACGCATACGTGAAAGAGGGCAGGCCCTGGCTCTCCCCCCTCCCCCTGCCCACACGGGTAGCGCTGAGTGTTACCGGCGTGCGTCACGCTGGATGGGCCAATTAAGGCCCGCCCTCGTAAAATGGCAGCGCGATCACGGGCAGCAATCGGCTCTGCTCCCACCAGTGCACGTTCCTGCCCAGCCTACCCGAACATAGGTAAGATGCAGCTCCAGGAATTCTCTCCTCCGAAAGACTCTGGATAATGGGTCAATTTAAAATTTCAAAATCGAGATACCAAATTTTGATTAGGTGAAGGTATCACGGGATATGGATCAAAGGAGGGTAAATGGAGTTGAAGTACAGATTCAGCCATGATTTAAGTTCATGCTCAAGGGGCTGAATGGGATCTCATGTTCCTTTGCTTCATTTAAAAATAAACACGCAACAAAACATTTCTAATACTTCATTCTGCTTAATTATTCCACCAATCATTCAGCTTCTCCAATATATCTTTCTACCTTTGCTTTCTCATAACAATTTCATAAACATTGCTTTGTACAGGTTTTATTGAATTGTTGCCTTCCCTTTCCTAAGACTTCTAGGAACCATTCTTTACTCTGGAATTGGTAATCACATATATGCAACTATGTCAACAACAAGGTCGACTTTGGTCCCCACTAGGACATCCCTAATGAGCAGTAACACTAGCAGGGAATGGGGGTTTGAAAATCCTGGGCTGCAGTGCTTAATTTTTCACATCAAACTGGGTGTTATCATTGGTCTAGCCTAGTTGTCTGCAGTGTTTCATGGTTGAAGTAACTTGCCTGTTCTGCTTTAATAGTCAATAAACTCGTTTTTCTCCCCCTCAAGATTCACAGCTATCAAGAATATTTTGTTCCATTTGTCTGTTGTGAATTTGAACCTGGCTTCCAGGAGTGGAACCACAGGTTTGCAGCATCACCTCTTGCACGGATGATCTTATGTTACTGATGTGTACTGACCTGTAACTGAAGTAGCCCGTGCACATAGACTGTGAATATTTTGCTGTTGCTCTCCAGTCCAACTATGACTTCAAGGGAGCTGAAGGAAAGAACGTGAAAGATCACATCAATGTGCTATCAAAAGTAAGAAAATAGAATGATGCAATCTTTGGGCCCCCAATTATAACACCAATTGACTTAATAAATAAATAAATGCATTGTTATTGGAGTCTTGCTTGAGAATAACATATTTCCCATACGAGAGGGGATCTAAAGAAGGGGGAGAAATTTGGAAGGGAGGATAAATGGAAAGACTGTAAGAGAAAAAAAAGAGGGAACTCAACTGCGTAAAATATTATCTAATAGAAAATGCCAGTGTCTACAGACACAGTAAAGGTCAGATTCCTGTATAATTATATGTTCAGCAAAAGAAAAACAATAAAAGATCAATTCACATTTTTAATTAACTTTGCTTCAGGATTGTTCCTTACAAAATACAAAAACTAGGTCAGGCTCCTCTACCTGATTATCCTATAGGTAAGTGTGGAAAAAAACTAAGTGTTTTTGGATCCTTTTGCATTCTTTCTTGTTGGTCGCAGCAACCATTGGGCTAGAATGTTACTGTTAGCTATTTCTGAAGGCGGAAAAAAACAGACATCTTATGTTGGCTAACATGCGTAGGGTGACTGCTGCTTTTATAGCACTTGGATGGAGACCGATCTAACAGGTCATGTGCTTGGTACAGACCCATGAATTGAAACTATTCATTTCAAATAAAAGCATCTTGTCGGGCTGCCTACAGCTTCTCTCAGTTTGGCAGCTATACTTTTGTGGCAAAAGCCATTTTGAATCCTCTGAATAGTTGCCCAGCAAACTTAATTCAGGGAAGTACAGGCTTTTAATTCCTTTTGTTCTGAGATACCTTCAAAGGTGTCTATACTTTGACCAAATTGCAATCAAACAGCAAGCAGTCTGGCGTCATCATGGGTACATTAACAAGTCAGAGAGCTCTGTGCTAGCGATTTTTTTCTTCTTTCATGGGATGTGGGCGTTGCTGGCAAGGCCAGCATTTGTTGACCATCTCTAATTGCCTTTGAGCTGAGTGGCTTGCTAGACCATTTCCGAGTCAACCACATTGGCGTGGGTCTGGAGTCACACATAGGCCCAACCAGATAAGGACAGCGGATTTCCTTCCCTAAAGGACATTAGTGAACCAGATGGGTTTTTTTTACAACAATCGATGATAGCTGTTGTGGTCACCGTTACCGAGGCTAGTTTTATAATTCCAGATTTATTATCTGAATTTAAATTCCACCAGCTGCCAGGGTGGGGTTTGAACCGTGTTCCCAAAGCACTAGCTGGAGCCTCTGGATTACTAATCCAGTGACACTAACACTACGCCACCATCATCCGCCTCAGCCACCCCCCCCCCCCCCACCCCTCACCCCACCCCCAAGCCCCTCCCGAGGGGTCAGATTAATGATCACGGTTAATGGCAGAAAAATGGCTGACATTTTGAGAGCAGAGAAGTTGGGAATTATTATAAAGCTATCAGCAAGTATTCAGCACTGTTAATATCCTGATTAATGTTCAATAACTTATCCAGTATTCCATAGTGTGAGCAGCCCACTAGTAAAATGTTATTCTTTGGCCTACTGCAGAGGAAGAGAAGATCATGTGGCAGCACATGTTACATTTCAGACAGAGAGAGCAGTGTTAAACATGCAAAGAAAATGAAGGCAAGTAAAATAGTCTGTGGCAAGTGGCAAGGGAGAGATGAATTAAATAATTGCTTTTTGGGAAATTGTGGGTAAATTGGCTGTTGTGCTTCCCAACATCACAAGAGTGATAATACTTCAAAAGTACACCACATTGGCTGTGAAGTGCTTTGGGGTTTCCTGGGGGTCACGAAAGGTGCTTTATAAATATATAAACATAAGTTTCCCTTTCTTATTTCATTCTTTAAAAGCACAAGACAGAGCTAGCAGAATTTGAGGGATGAGTTAAAGAAGAGAGATAGCTCACACAAATTGTTAGTTTTTAAAAAAATTGAAAACAAGAGTGTGGGCATGGCACCAAGTCTGTCTTTCCTATAGGGAAGGGGAGGAGGAACAGAAGGAGACAGAGGGAACTTTGACATTCCATTACACTCTACATAATAATCTGAAAATATTTATATTTATTTATGAATTACTATGAATTTCTTATGAAGGCAAACTAGGTAGCCATTGTGTAGAAAATGAAATGCCACAGGAAGCAATTTTCCACTTCTGGTTCAACAAAGCAGCTAGGCTGAACATCGCAGCCAAAGAACAGCATCCTGAATTTTTGTGCAGGTGGAGAGATTCTCAGTTGTATCGAGAATGATCGAAAATGGCACTGAAGGCCCAATTTCAAAGGTCCTGCCCCCAAACCCCATCATTTTCACAAGTGTGGGAGAAGGGGGGAGCCTCGCACTTTGGAGGTGTGTGTTTCATGGAGGCAATTGCACATATAACACTACAGCTGCCTTCAGTCAGGTCTGATTTTAGCAAGGAGAGAGTGGACAATACAATTTATTCACATTAGGCCTGGTAGGTGAAAATATAAAGTTTGCAGTGTTATTTGGAGAGGAATGGTACCCTTTAGAGAGATTGGTAACCTTTTGGATATGTCCAGGACATCTTTAGGACAGGTAAGGAGCCCTTTGAGATTGTTAAGAGTAAACATGAATGTGCATAAAAAGTGGATAAACTCATTGGAATGGTCAAGCTGTCAAGGGAACTGTCAAAGGAGCTGTCAAGCTGTCAAGGTATTTAGATCTCCTGGCCTCTAAAGTAGTCTGCAGTTTTAAAAAAAATCAGTGCTTGCTATTTCACTCTGTTGACATGAACCTGAGGTTTATCATGATAGTTTGTGAAATCAGCTATGCAGTACTAATCCTATCATTATCACAGTGGGATGCCTGTCAGTTCACAGTTTGATTGACTGCTCCAAGTGCTTATAAAGTATTTGATGTGGGACTGTGAATACAATGCTTGCTGTCATAAGGGGTTAAGTAGTTGAAAGAATTTGAATATAGTTAATAGGTTATTATCAATGAGTGTTTTTTTAAATGGTGAATTTGTCAATAGACCCTTAGAACTTTATTTTATTTCCTCTCAGCATAGATCTTGAGGTCTGCCCATGGTGGATATTGAATGAGTAGGCATGGAGGATGTAAGGGCAAAGAGTGTTTTCTGGGGGCACATGGGTTGGCATGAGTTGGCACAGGAGCTATAAAAGGCCATGGGAGTGTGTGGAGAGGTTGGCATGGAGGGTATGAGGGGCCATAAGAATGGGTGGGGGGAGCATGAGGAGTATGTGGTGGGTAGGGATAAAGGGTTATTTTTGGGTGGGTTTTTTTTCAGCTGAGACAAAGTGCTGGATCAAAGAGGCCAGCCTTTTGCCCAGCCCACCTCCGAACCCAGCAATCCCTGTGCTGCCTCCGAAGAATTTCCCAGGGCGGTGGGCCCGACTCCCATTACACCCTGGGACCCCTCCCCCTGGGAATGAAACCAAAAATTCTGGGGCATCTTTTCAGAAGGTGGGTTTGCAAAACTGGAAATGCTCCTGATTCGGGAGCGAAAACTCAGACCAGCATGTTTAACATAATATAGCCTCACTACTCCAGGGGCATCAGCCATGGGGTAGAGCTCAAACTCACAGTCTCAAGGTTCAAAGGTGAGAAGGCTGAGCTAGCTGACGGGAAACCAGAGAAAGTAAGTTTGTTGCTTCCTATAACAAAATTGAAGGGCTTTTGGGTCTTATTTTGACTTGGCGGCTGTACTTTCAACTCCAGTCACAATGCCAAAGGATGTTGAAAAGCTAGCAGCAGTTGGCCTGTTGTACCAAGTTATACACAATACAAAGGTTTTGAATGTCTAAACAGCAGGGAGAAGACTATCTGCTTTAGAATAAAAGCAACCTGCGTGATTTGTTTGATTAGGTGTACAATAGCCCATTATTTTGGAATGTGTCAGTTGTTCAAGTCCAGGAAATCCCATTAACTGTTTTGGGAAATCTTAAAGAGTTGTAGCTGTTCAAATCTTGGAAGTTGGGTTCGGGGGCAGATTGGCCATATGACAAATCAACACATTTCCCATTTGGCCCTGGCAATAATCCAATAGCACTGTTTTTCCATCAGAGTCCCAAGCCCTTTCAGTGCAGCCATTTCGGCCCTGGTTAACAGCTTGGAATTTCTGAGGGAATAGCTTAAGCCAGAATGAGCTCCCATAATAGTAGAAAATATAAGGAAAGAAACAATGGGATAGTCATTCAACATTAGATGCCAATGTTGTATTGTTTTTCTGTTGAAACAGCCAAATAGAAGGACTCCATTGCACAATTTATAAATTTGCTTAACAATTTAAACTTAAAAAGAGGTCTGAAGTTGTGGCGTTTATCAAAAGTGGGCAAATTGATGGAACAATTCCTTATTTTGTGCCTATTAGCAATAATTTAATCTAGATATCAACAATAGTGAAGATGCTTTTAAAGGCAAGATTTTGGGCTCCGCTGGGAGAGTGATCCAAAGCTTGAAAGCTAAAGAAAATGTAGAGTAACAAGAGTAGAAAAGACCCAAAGTCAGAAGTTCTTACAAAGGAAGAAAATCTGTTTATTCAATGCATACGCTAACTCAATCTTTCAAAAGTTAAATTGGCACATCACCCACTGCGTTAAAAAGCGCACAAAGGAACTTGCTGTGGAAATATTAGCTAACAACTTGCCAGAGTAAATGAAACATTAGTGCCATAAAGGACATTGTATAAAGAGAGTTTTCCCACTTCAAATTCTATATTCCTTCTGTTAATTGTATATTAATTACATTTAATTGTATGTGGGCATTAATTGGGGATTCACTTGAGCCTTTATAAATAGACAGACTGAAACTGCATTTAGGTTTGGAGGTTTATGCTTGTAATCTGTAATTCTGTAAATGAACATAAGTGCGTAAAGATTGGACACTAGAACATAAGAAATAGGAGAAGTTAGGTCATACTGTCTCTTGAGTCTGCTCCGCCATTCAATATAATCAAAGCTGATCATTAGCCTTAACTCCACTTTCCACACAGCTCCCTATTTCCCTAGATTCTCTGAGAGATCAAAAATCTGTCTAACTCAGCCTTTAATATATTCAACAATAGAGCAAACTTCTGGGGTAGAGAATTCCAAAAGATTCACATCCCTTTTGAGTGAAGAAATTTCTCCTCATCTCAGTTCTAAATGGTCAGTCAGCCTCTTACCCTGAGACTGTGACCCCATGCTCTAAATTCCCTAGCCAAGGGCAACAACCTCTCAGTGTCTACCCTGTCAAGCCTCTTCAGAATCCTCAATGAGATCATCTTTTATTCTTCTCAACTCCAGAGATTATTTACACAGCCTCACATCATAGGATAATCCTCCAGTTTCTATCCTTCACTAACTGGCTTTCTGGAATAAAACAACTACAGCCTATTTTCTAACTTTCCATTAAAGTGATGGCTTTCAGGAGCTTCATTCATTTGTTCAGTCTGTACAGATATCTTGCCAAGAATTAAGAAGACATGTAAGCCAATAATCGGCAGAGTAAATTCAAGATTAATTTTGAGCGCTTACATATTCCGTTGGCAGAGGGACTCGATGCAAATGAGAACTCGCACGTTATCTCTTGGACGAAGTGGTCCTTTGCTCTTCATTTCACTGTGATCTGGGGTGGAGAGAATGAAAAGTCGGATGATAAAAGATCATTTTGAATTAGATACACTGTGCCATTGTTACTAGTAAGAAAATATAATGATTTCTGCTTCTTTTAACAAAATTGGAACAACCAGCTCAGTAGCTCAGTTTGAAGAAGATATTTCTTCCTCTTTTTCCATTTGTAAGCAAGCCATCACAATGTAAACAACATCCCTTGCTCGATCTAAACTCATGGTGGGAGACTATTATGGATCTACTGCAATTATCTTTCATTAACATTGTCTACCAGATTCTATG
Organism: Carcharodon carcharias; assembly: GCF_017639515.1. NCBI lineage: Eukaryota > Metazoa > Chordata > Chondrichthyes > Lamniformes > Lamnidae > Carcharodon > Carcharodon carcharias. The sequence continues at coordinate 107,561,805 of NC_054481.1, read as the reverse complement.
ACACTGTCTCCATCTTGTAGACTTGCAGTCTGCTCCAAGATCTCTATCAGTGTTGCTCAATGTTAGGGGATAATGAAAGCAATGTGGGGGAGGGACTTGCGCTTTGATTTACTCTTTCCTTGAAGGAATTTGCCTTGTCTTTGCCGGATACCTGCTCTCAAGAGCCAGACAGCTGCAACTCTGAAGTAACTGGCTTGTGCATCATGCATTTATTCCTAATCCTGCTGAATTGCTCACTCTCTCTCAAATGTCAATCTAATTCATCCTTATCTTTTCCTACACTGTCTGCCTCCCTGGTTCTCCATTCCACATGCTCACCTCTGTGTCAGGTAATTAAATCTGCACTGTGTGTTGGGCAGGAAGATTTCTGACAGCCTCACGCTGTTCAGGGATACGATTGCCTATGTGCAGGACAGGGGTGTGGGCACCTGCCTCATCAGCCTGGATCAGGAGAAGGCCTTTGACAGAATATCGCACACCCACATGGTGGATGTGCTCTCCAAAATGGGGTTTGGGGAGGGAATTCGCAATTGGATCCAACTGCTCTACACTAACATCAGTAGTGCAGTCTCAATCAATGGGTGGGAATCAGATAGCTTTCCGATTAAATCTGGAGTCAGGCAGGGCTGCCCTCTCTCCCCTGCCCTGTTTGCGTGTTGCATAGATCCCTTTGCTGAGTCCATCAGGAAGGACTTGGGCATAAGAGGGGTGACATTCCCAGGCAACGGAGGCACTCAGGTCAAAGCCTCCCTGCACATGGACGATGTCACCACCTTCTGCTCGGATCCGCTGTCGGTGCGCAGACTGACCCATATCTGCGACCAGTTCGAACTGGCCTCGGGAGCCAAGGTAAATCGTGGGAAGAGCGAGGCCATGTTCTTTGGGAACTGGACTGACCGATCCTTTGTCCTCTTCACCGTCGGGGCTGACAGCCTGAAGGTGCTGGGGATATGGTTCGGAGGGACCGGGGTATGTGTTAGAAACTGGAAAGAGCAAGTGGCTATGGTGAAAAGAAAACTGGGCATGTGGAGGCGACGCTCCCTCTCCATTGCGGGTAAGAACCCGGTCATCAAGTGTGAGGCACTCTCGCTGTTGCTGGACGTGGCGCAGATCTGTCCCATTCCAGACTCCTGCGCGATGGCGATCACCTGAGCCATCTTTCACTTTATCTGGAGGTCGAAAATAGATCATGTCCGCAGGGACGCAATGTACAAGCCTCTAGATAGGGGGAAAATACGTGCCCAACATCACGCTCATACTGATGGCCACCTTTGTGTGCGGCTGCATCAAGCTGTGCGTAGACGCTCGGTTCGCAAACACCAAGTGTCACTACGTGCTGACGTTCTACCTGTCCCCAGTGTTGTGAAGGATGGGTCTGGCCACGATGCCGCGGAACGCTCCAAGTAGTTGGACCGTGCCGTACCACCTGTCCCTCGTGGGAAAATTTATGCAGAGAAACACCTTTGACCACAAGTCCATCAGGCAGTGGTCGGCACGTAACGTCTTAGAGGCCCTGCGGGGAAAGGAGAGGATCCTGTGGGATGGTTCCCCGAGCAGACTGTCAAAGTTATTTGGCAGAATGCCTCATTACCAGAACTTTCCAACAAGCACCAAGATGTAGCTTGGCTGGTGGTCAGAAAGGCCCTCCCCGTCAGATCCTTCCAACACGCCAGGAGTCTCAGCCCCTCTGCACGTTGCCCTCAAGGTGGCTGTGGTGGGGACGAGACCGTTGTTCACCTCTTTGTAGATTGTGCCTTTGCAAAGAAGGTCTGGAAAGAGATGCAATGGTTTCTGTCAAGGTTCATCCCGAGCAGTTCTGTGACACAGGACTCTGTGTTTTACGGGCTGTTCCCAGGGACACACACTGAGACAAACAACAACTGCAGCTGGAGGATCATCAACTCGGTGAAAGACGCTCTTTGGTTTGCCCAAAACTTGTTGGTCTTCCAGCGCAAAGAGTTGTCCCCGACCGAGTGTTGCAGACTGGCACATTCCAAGGTCCAGGACTACGTGCTGAGGGATGCACTAAAGCTTGGGGCAGCTGCCGCAAAGGCGCAATGGGGAAGGGTCGCTGTCTAAGACCTTTCTGCCACAGTGCACCGAGGGGCTGGGAACTGTTGAGAGTCCCTCGGGCTGTACAGCTCAAAATGAATGTATGCATTGAATACTAATTGTATTATAATTGTATTGAAGCACCTCAGAGTGCAACATGATGTATGTTGATAACTCCAAAACCATTGTCTGATTGTCTGCATTGACCGTATTGAAATGACTGTAATATTCATTGATTGTATTGATGCACCTTGTGATCCATGTGTAAAATTTGAATCTGATTGTACTTTTGTGATGGTGATTTTGAAATGTTTGGGAATGTTCTACAAGATATTTTATGAATAAAGTATATTTTTCAAAAAAAAAATCTAAACTGGTTTTGCACATTCCCTCTTCCGAGGTTTGAGCCAGTATTCGCTCATTCTAGAGTTTGAAGGTATCTGAAGCTTCAAGTTCTTTGTTCTTTTAAGAACCTGGAAAATTTCATCCGCTTTCCAGGGTCAAGACATTTGCATATGAACATACGAACAAAGAACAGGAGTAGGCCATTCGGCCCCTCGTGCCTTCTCCGTCATTAATAAGATCATGGCTGATCAGACAGTGACCCCAAATCTGCATCCCGCCTCCCCCGATAATCTATTACCCCCTTGCTTACCAAGAATCTATCCACCTCTGCCTTAAAAATATTCAAAGAATCTGCTTCCACCACCTTTTCAGGAAGAGAGTTCCAAAGACTCACGACCCTCAGGGAAAAAATTTAGCCTGATCTCTGTTTTCAATAGGCGACCCCTTATTTTTAAACAGTAAACCCTAGTTCTAGATTTTCCCACAAGAGGAAACGTCCTCTCCACATTCATCCCATCAAGACGCCTCAGGATCTTATGTGTTTTAATCAAATCACCTCTTATTCTTCTAAACTCCCACAGATACAAGCCTAGCCTGTCCAACCTTTCCTCATAAGACAACCCGTCCATTGCAATTATTAGTCTGATAAACCTTCTCTGAACTGCTTCCAACACATTTATATCCTTTCTTAAATAAGGTACACAGTACTCCAGATTTGTTCTCATTAGTCCTCTGTACAACTGAAGCATAACCTCCCTAACTTTTGTATTCAATTCTTCTTGCAATAAATGATAACATTCTATTAGCTTTTCTAATTACTTACTGTACCTGCATACTAGCCTTTTGTGATTCATGCACTAAGACACCCAGATTTCTCTGCATCTCAGAGCTCTGCAATCTCTTGCCATTTAGATAATATGCTACTCTTTTATTTTTCCTCCCAAAATGGACAATTTCACATTTTCCCATATTATACTCCATTTGCCAGATCTTTGCCCACTCACTTAACCTATCTGTTTCTTTTTGTAGATCGTCACAACTTACTTTCCTACCTATCTTTGTGTCATCAGTGGCAACCATCTCATCCATCCCTTCATCCAAGTCAATTATATAAACTGCAAACAGTTGAGGTCCCGGCACTGATCCCTGAGGCACACTACTCATTACATCTTGCCAACCTGAAAAAGTCCCATTTATGCCTATTCCCAGCTTCCTGTTAGCCGACCAATCTTCTATTCATGCCAATATGTTACCCCTTATACCATGAGCTTTTATTTTCCACAATAACCTTGATGTGGCACTTTATCAAAAGCCTTCTGGAAATCTAAGTACAGTACATCCACCAGTTCCCCTTTATCCACACCACATGTTACTTCCTCAAAAAAAACTCCAATAAGTTGGTTAAACATGATTTCCCTTTCACAAAATTATGCTGACTCTGCCTGATTACATTGAACTTATCCAAGTGCTTTGCTGTAGCTTCTTTAATAATAGCTTCTAACATTTTCCCTATGACAGATATGAAGCTAACTGATCTGTAGTTTTCCACTTTGTCTCCCTCCCTTTTTGAATAAGGAGTTGCATTTGCTATCATCCAATCTATTGGGACCTTCCCTGAATCTAGGAAGTTTCGGAAAATTAAAACCAATGTATCAACTATCTCACTAGCCACTTCTTTTAAGACCCTAGGATGAATTACATCAGGACCCAAGCACTTGTCAGTCCACAGTTCCAACAATTTGCTCAGTACCACTTCTCTGACGATTGTAATTTTCCTGAGTTCCTCCCTCCGTTCCATTTCCTGATTTATAACTACTTCTTGGATGTTACCTGTATCCTCTATAGTAAAGACTGATGCAAAATACCTGTTCAATTCATCTGCCATTTCCTTGTCTTCCATTATCAATTCTCCAGACTCTGGCTTTAACTGTGAGGAATTCACCATGAGGATCCCATTGCCAGTGGTCCCACCTCAAAGAACTTTAAAAAAAGCAATTGACAGAGCAATGCTTTGCACTTCAAACACTGACCCCTCAAAGACAAAGTAATAGGCGGTTGTTGTTTTATTTGAGTTCCCATAGCACAATGGTTCTGCCCCAAGTAGCCCATTCCATGTATTCATGGATAAACTTTAAACTGTCTGTGTATCTCCCTTCATATGATGCAATTCTAACATTTGCATGTTACTCCCAACCAAATGGGCTGGACAATCAGGCAGGCCCCTCGTCATATGGTTACAGCTCCTTTCACAACTATCTTTTTATTTTGTAGCGTATCCAATTTTTAATCCAATTTAGATGCTTACTACATCTTTTTCCCTTACGCACTAATTGTTTGTGTAATATGGCTTCAAAATCCTTCCTGAAATATTAGAAGCGCAGGATTAGTTTCCAGCAAGGCCCACAGTCCTCAGAGCATTCCAGTAAATTGTTAGGCAAGACCTCAATTTTTCTGGATGTTTCCTACCCTTTCTGTGCCAGGTTACTTCAACTCCTCATATTGTAAATCTCTCTCATTGATGAGTCCTAAATCTTAAAATTGTGAGTGTGTCTATGCTTGCCTCATGACCTAGCTAAGTTTTCAATAACACAGTCAGGTAAATGAACAGTAAGTGATGTTTAGTAATTATTTTAAGGGAATTAACTACCTTATTCTCCATCAGTTTTTGCAAGTGGTTGTGAAACATGTCAATGGATTTGAATTTGAAGATATTAAACAATTTTATTATTTCAAGAATTTCAAACTATTTGTCCTTTCAAACTGTCACTGAGTGGATTGCTTAACTTGGGAAAAACATGGAAAAATGGTTCAAAGGATTTTGAATCAGATAACTTGCTGATTTTCTCCCCATCAGTCAGCAGCCAGCAGAGATCCAGGGCTTTCTAAGAAGTTTATTGCAGTATTTCTCCATGTAGGCAATGAATAACAGTGTTCACGGGTTCAGATTATGTTAGGGCTGAGTGCAGAAGAAGCGTCTTTGACAAGACAGGAAAAGGTTCACGAGATGTCGACTTAAGGGCGATGAGGCCGACCCAAGCCGACTAGCTAGCAACAAAACTGAGAAAAGTAACATGTGGTCAATGTTTGTATCCATGCATAGAACTCACACTTGGCAGCTTGTCTTCCTTTAAAAATGGTTTTGATGCTTGTTGCATAAGGTTGTTAGTCTTTTACGTTTAGTGATTGAGGCATTTTAATGCTATACCAGCCCATGCCCTTTTCCAATGTGGCTTGGTTAAAGACAGGTGAGCAGGACAAAAAACAACAAATCTCCTGACAGCTGGGTGAGCTGATTCATGTGGCTCACTCATAATTGTTCCCAATCACAACGCTACCTGGATCATACAACCACTCCTTCCCAACTTAAATAGAAGAGAAACCTCACAGACGAACCAGCACCGTCCTTCTATTCCCACATCTTCACACCAAAACTTGCTTTCCCTGTGGCTCTACCTACTTACTTCACACCACGGTGTGGCCCAATTACGAACCTGCCATATATGGGGTGCCCTATAAGCTTGCTTCAGTTGCTATTCTCCCCCCACCCCAGTACGGCAGCATCATTCATTCTCTCCTTTGACTGAGTATTAATACTGCCAGCATCCAAATCACAACTTGCAGCAGGCATAATTGGATTTCAAGACTTATTACTGAGTCTTCAGAAGTTGTCCATGGGAAAATCCTGCTTGATTTTCCTTTCTGATTCAAAGACCTCCTGACTATCTTGTGGGGCATTCATTTAATATCCCTTTTAATATTACTGCTACCCTTTAGGTTCAGGCAACAATCCAACTCCCTCTCAGCTGCCTTCCTGTGGCCAGTAGAGTGCTCCCAATGTAATTTAGCCCCAACTAGATGATCAGGTGTGGAGAACACAGCCCACTTCAGGTACACAGGGTGCAGGTTTCTCCAACACAGCAGCTGAACAACATTCTTTTCCTCCTTTTTCAGTTCCCCTGCCTAAAGACAGGTCTGACCCACACTGCTGAAATCTCCACAATGGATAGAGCAAGGAGGCAGATCCCGAATCCACCCCAGCCAGAACGGAGATCGAGCCTCTTGCTGTTGGCCCCAATCTGATCCACATCTGTTGTCCAGCCGAGCGAGCTCCTTAGAAGTCCATAATGCTGGTCCCAGAGCTATGAGTAGTGATGGTAGAAGCTCCAATTTTCTTTCCATCACATGGTTGACCAGGAACCTCTCCCACTTTTTTATTGCCTGCCATTAGATTGGAAGGATTTGCAGGTTGATACTCGACCTGTTTAGCTACATTATGAATTCACCTTCCTTGGCTATCAAGTCCCGGTGTGGAACTTGAACCTGGAGCTTCTGGCTCAGAGATAGGGATGCTACCCACTGCCACAGGACCTCTGGTCTGGATAGCATTATCAGCGCTGGATATTCTGATCAAATCATACATTTCCTGGCCAAGTGTTCATCCCTTCATCCTCTCTTCTCTACACTAAATTAGCAGAATTTTGTCAGTCAGCAGCAATCTCAGGTTTTAATTCTTTTACCATACGGTCCAGCGTTGCATCAGTTTGTCTGAAGCTCTTCTTTGATAACACCATATGTACAATCAACAAAGAACCAGCTTGCTTATATAGAGCATCTTAGTGTCTTCAGAATTTCCCCAATCACTTCACAACCAAATAAATTACTCCTTGAAAAAGAGTCACTGCTGTTCTAATTTAAGGCATATATATTACTGTTTCCCTGTTAAACAAACACACATTATAAAATTGAGCTCAGAATGGGCACTAACCGATGTGTACATTGGCAGAAAACTGGTAGATGCCAGTTATTGGTGCTGTAAATCGCCCAGTTGACAGATTCATTCCAGATCCTCTCAAGAATGCACCTTTTGCAAGCGGCTGTAGGAAAACAAAACATCTTTTTGTAGGAATGATAAATGAAACCAATGCAAAAAAAAACCATTGCCCATAAATCACTGTAGATACTACTAAATAGCAACAAACACATTGGCACCTTCTAATGCCTGGTATTTTAACGAGACATCAACAGATTTATTTGAAAATAGTTCAGTGGCTCTATTGTGACAGGCTAAAGAATTTCATAAGAAATGAATAAGTGGTTTCTAATTTTGCAAACATTAATTTCTAGGCCGTGCCTTACTTTGGTATTTGCAGTTAAGCACAGACACATTTTTCTACCATCTGTTATCTCATCAAGATATAAAATTATTTTATTACGCCTGCAGATTTAATACTTACTTGATTTAAGATGAGCACAAAATAAATAATCTCAAAGTACACAACTGTGGTTGAAGAGCAGGACTAAAAGAATTCTAGCTGAGTCCTCTTTAGAAGTCTGCTGGGGCTGAACAACTTATAAATCATTCATGGCCTAAGTAATTTTAGGGACGATGGGGGCCAGAAGAGTGGGACACACATTGTCATTGTCACTTTTAAAACCTCTTGTCCCCTCCATCCTCCCCATTATCATTATCTTTACCAACCCACTTACAGAGCTTTCCGCAGGCTCCCTCCACCCAAGTATGAGCCTGTCCATACGTTCCCAACTTACAGTTAAAGATAAACTACCTTCTTCTTATAGTTAAACAAGGAGAGACAAGGGCTGGGGATACACAATTTCTGAACATATATTCCTGGTGTGTGCCAGGATCATAGAATGAACCATACGCTCTTCAGTGTAGTCGGATTGTCACCTTATACAGTGGGCGGAATCTTCTGGTCCTGCTAGCAGCGGGAAGCTTGGTGGACAGGGAGTGGGGGGTGGGGGGGGGGACTTAATTTGGAGTGAGGCAAAAAATCAGTTTCCTGACGGTGGGATGAACTTTGGCAATTACAATCTTGGGACTTTAAAGGCAGGCTCAAGGTGGGTCGCATTCCCCGATGAACAATGTTGGGAAACCCTTTTGCATGCATTAGCTAATCATGCATGCTCATCAAAAGGCCACCTTGCCAGAATTAAGCTCCCCCCCATCTCGCAGTCAGAAATTAGAAGTTTCACTTTTATCGCTGCACAAAAGCAGTGTGCACTTGGCAAAGTACATTTCTTCCATGAGTTGCTGCTGCATTGTCCTCTTACGGAAGTATCTGTAAATGCCAGCCTATGCTTGAGACCGGACAGTGGCAGTGAAAGTTACGTGGAGGATGAGCAAGGAAGGGAGAGAAGGTTAGCGGAAAAGGGTGGAGAAGAGGCCGGGCAAAGGGATAGGCAGGCTGTCCGGGTGCCCTTTAAAATATGGAGCCTGGACCTTTGACCCTCATGAGATAACGGCGAGGATGACAACTTCCTCCCTGCCCCCGCCATCAGAATCGGCAAGCTCCCCGTGGATGCATATTTAATGAGCTGAAAAGAGCAAGATTAGCACATGGTCAGCTGTTCTGCCCCACAGCGGAAATCATTCCCACAACCGAACTTAGACATCAGAACAGAAGATTCCAGCCAGTGTTTATTAGATAATACATTTCCAGTCAAAAAAAAATTACTTCATAAAATGCTCAGAAGTTAATCGCTTATGCAGTTTCAAATTTTTACCTAAGATATAATTGTCTTAAAACTCAAAAAAGCTTCTGAGGAAAGATTTTTCTTTAGCTTTTAATGGCAATAAAAAAATTATCACAGATGCTGCTGATCACCAATAATTCCAGTTTCTGAATAACTCATAATAGGAAAAAAGAACCTGTATTTGTTAATAAATACCAGACTTAGCTGGAAAAAAAAGGCTTCAAAAATGTAATCTCACAGCTTTTTGGATAAAGCAAAGGAATTCTCAATTCCTCACAGGATGAGGGAACAGACCCATCGAACTGTCCAATCAAAGGCGAGGGGATTCAGCAAACTGCACATGCTCAGAATGCATAGGCATGATCAAATGCTGTTGGTTGCTGAAAGTATCCAATTAGAGCCCAAGCTTTTGGAACAGGCTGAAGATTTCAAATCGGAATTTCATATTGGGTTAATAAAAGACACAAACGATGTTTCTCCCTGGAATGTTAAGGCTGTATTATCAGCACCTGTTGCCTTGAGAAGGTTGTGGTGAGCCGATGCCTTGACTCATTGCAGTCCCTGTGGGATTGCTGTTTTTACATTGATGTTCAGTAGGAAATCCAGCAACAATGAAGGTGCAACAGTGTGTCCCCATTCTGGGTAGTGTGTATATAATTCACCTTTGTAATTTCACAATTTTTTTGTTTCATTTAAAGTCTTCTTTTGCACAATAGAAATTTCTGTCACTGAGTCTAACATGGCAACAAAGTTTTTTTAAACCAAAAATCTTGAAAATGTAGTAAACAGTGGGAAGGATAGTGCTGTGGGGTATTGGATACTGTTTGGTAAGTTTTCATAATCTTAAATAGGTTAACTGTATGTATTTATTAATTCCAAGAACTATGTACATATACAGGGTAAAAGATTCAAACTAGGAGCTGTCTCCATGCTTGCTTGTGCACCTGGCTCTGTCCAATACACTGACCCCTAGGTGTGGGTCACGTGTTCTCTTACATCAGTGTGGACTCCGTCCCATGTTAACCCTATGTGTGCCAGGCCCTTATACTAGAGGTAGTAACAGACTTCAGGAGGACATGGACTGGTGAAGTGGGCAGACTTGGCAGATGAAGCTGAATGCAGAGAATTGTGAAGTGATACATTTTGGAAGAAATAAAAATAAGGGGCAGTATAAACTAAATTGTGTAATTTTAAAAGGGGTACAGGAACAGAGAGACCCAGGAGTTCACACACACAAATCTTTGACAATAGCAGATCAATAATAAGACTGTCAGAAAAGCATGCAGGATTCTTGGCTTTATAGGGGCATTGAGTACAAAAGTAAGGAAGCTATGATAAGCCATTACCAATCTGATGAGGCCTCATCTAGACTATTGTGTCCTCCTGTAGGCCCTTTAAGAAGGAAAACATGGCTTTGGAGAGAGAGTGCTGAAGAGATTTAGCAGAATGGTAGCTGGGATGAGGAACTTCAGTCATGTGGAGCAACTAGTGAAGCTGGGGTTGTTCTCCTTAGGGCAAAGAAGATTAAGGGGAGATTTGATAGAGGGGTTCAAAATTAGGAGGGGCTTTGATAGGATTGATAGGGAGAAATTAGTTCCACTGGCAGGTGAGTCATTAACCAAAGGGCACAGATTTCACATAATTGGCAAGAAAAAAATCCAGCAGGGAAATTAAATTCTTTTATGCAGCAATTTTTTTATGATCTGGAATGAACTGCCTGAAACGATGGTGGAAGCAGATTGAACACTAGCTTTAAAAAGGCAAAATGAAGAATTTGCAAACAATGAAATCATCCAGGTAGTGAAGGGGAGGAAAAGACTGCATTTTCTGGCTGCCTGTGAACTCCAATCAAATCAAAGGCATTTAGAGCACCTTCCAAAGAGGCCGTAAGAGAGAGGAAGGATGAACTACATAGACTGCAATTTCCTAGGAGTGGGAGCAATAGTTAACATTCACATCAAAATGGTGTTTGATGATACTTTTCCAGTGAAATAACAACCTTCAATAGTTTCTGAATTAAGTTTCAATTTGACGAAGTGGTTGCTCCAGTGAACTTTTACCTTGTTGCCTTCAGAATACCATCACTCCTTCTACTCCCACCCAATGGGGTCTCAATTTCAGCTTCATACTGAATTTAATTGAATTTTAACCCAATATCATTGAACTTTATTCCATTCCACTCTTTACTTTCATACTTTGTCCTATTTCTTAAGCCTAAGATTCCACCTTTAAAATCTGTGTACCTGAACTCCTAAGGCTCTGTTCACACAACTCCTTTTACCATTTCATGTATCTGTCCTCTCCTTACTCCTGCTCCCAAAATATACCATCTTATACTTTTATCCATTAAAATTTCTCTGGTATCTATTTGCTGCAATCAGTAACCAACCTATGACTTCCTGTAGGAGTTTACAATCCTTTGTACAATGAATCACTTATACAATCTTTTCGTATTTTGCAAATGTCATTAATATGTTCCCATACCCAAGTCCAGATCATTTATATATATATATCCTGAAGAGCAATGGCCCCATTACTGAATCTTGAAGTACACCACTGTTTACCCAAAAAATATCCATTTACAACTATTCTTTGTAACCAATTTCTTACCCACAGTCACATTCTATTTAATATTCTGTGCCTTAATTTTATTGAATAGCTCCTTATCAAATGCTTTTGAATATTCACATCCACGCCATCCTCTACACTTTCTTTAGCAATACTATTATATTATTATACTAATATTATGATCCAGAAGTAGCAATCTCTTGGGTTTCTGCCCTTACTAATCCTGCTTTACCAGTGCTCGTGGCATCTTTACTTTGCTCCAAGTTGGTCCAGAAGATGGAAATCTCGATACACCTCTCCTCAGTTCACTTTCAGTCTCCAACATGAGTTGCTACATTTATTTGCAATAATACTAACAAGTAAATCACACAGACAGCACAATTCTTTATATTAACTCAATTAAGGCACCAGGCCTTTTATGCTTGAGCTGTGAATGTAGAAAGTCGCTTTGCCCCACAATCCGCTACCCACGCCAGCGGTAGCCTTTGCTCCCGTTCCTAGGAGAATTTAATGTAGACTCGCCTCTATGTAATTAATCCTCCTCTCTTTTGTAACCTCTTTACGAGGTGCTTTAAATGCCTTTGATTTGCTTGTAGTTCACCGTGAATTCAATGCAGCTAGAAAATACTGCTTTCCCCTGCACTAGCAGGATAGTTTAATTGTCTTGGATAGTCTTGGTTCCAAAGTGAAGAATTCATGGAATGAATTGTTATTTATGTCTTCAAAATGAGGTCTTCCTGGCTCAGTTAACAATTGAACCAGCTTTGTAAACATCTGACAACCAGATGAACTGGGGTAGTCAGTCTGGTGGAGATTAACTCTACCTTAGCCTTGACTAGGTACAGAAAACAAGGGCATTTCCTGACCTTGTACCCATGGAAGAGAATCTCAACACCTTGGAGTGTACATGCTGTGGAATGTTTTCCAAATGCTTAAATTAGTGACTCAAAATTTTGTACACTTTAATTTTCAGCATGTGTTTTAATGAGCAAGGTAATCCACCAGGAGAGAAGGTACTTCAAGGACATTGTACGGGATTTTCTGACCCCACCCATCATCCAGTCCCGCTGAAAGTCAATGGACTTTTGGCTGGGCTGCCGAATCTCCCACAGTGGGTCCAGCCATGACCGGGCCGGAAAATCTCAGCCATTAGGTTCACAGAGAGGAGTGGCATCTCAGTGTTGTAAAGCTGCAGCCACCCACTGCTCAACTTTATGACAGTCAGGGAACACCAGCTGTGGCTCAATTGGTAGCACTCTCACCTTCAAGTCACAAGGTTCTGAATTCAAGTCCCACTGCCAGGCTTGAACACAAAAATTAAGGCCAATACTCTGATGCAGTACTGAGGGAATGCTGCACTGTTGGGTGTGTTGGCTTTTGGATGTGGTGGGTGCAAATGACCCCGTGGCACTATTTTGAAGAATGCAGAGGAGTTACCCCCACCGTCTTGGTCAATATTTATCCCTCAATTGACATCACAAAGAACAGATTAAGTGGTCATTATCACATTGCCGTTTGTGGGAGCTTGCTGTGCACCAAACTGGCTTCTGTATTTCCTACATTAAAACAGTGAATACACTTCAAAGGTACTCCATTGGCTCTAGCACTTTGAGACGTTTGGTGGTTGTGAAAGACACTATATAAATGCAAATCTTCCTTTTCTTTTTTAGCAGCAAGAGGAAGCAAGGTTTGAGGCACAAGAGGTAGAGACAATAGTAACTCAAAGTAGGCAAGCTCTGAAATTCTGATACCATCAAAATGGGACATAGCCCAGTGTCTGTGGTATTGTGTTTAGGAGTTTATGGATCTCTATTCTTCATCATATATTCTTTCAGGGAGAAGTTCAGCCATCACAGCTTTGGATACCAGCTCATTATCTACCAATCAAATGTGGGCTCATCCAAGGGGATAGAGATCATAGTGTACACAATGAATAAAATTTATTGAAAACAGTTGTTTGTTTGTTGGTATGTTTCTCAAGCTGCTGATAACACATTTTCCTGAATCAACTCATTTCTTCATGGCCAACGACTCCACAATTGGGTGCTCCAAGACCTGTTCCTCCTTCCCAAACAAGTCTTCAGAATTCTGATTATCTGCTCCATAACAATTCAAGATGGTCCAAGGGTCACATTAAATCTAGTCTACAAGGTTGACTTACATTCAAGAGAGGTGTCACTAACCTGGTCACCAATCCATTGTCACCTGTCAGCTAACCCTTTTGTTTTTTTTCATTAATTCAAGGGATGTGGGCTTCGTTGGCTAGGCCAGCATATATTGCCCATCCCTAAATGCCCTATAGTGCTTTGCTTACCAATGCGGCACTGGTTGATTGCTGAAGAACGAAGGAGTCATGCAGATTCTAGGTTGTAAGCACTCAAGTGAAAATCCTCTCCTGTTAATAAAACTGAGGGTTGACTGTTGCACCCTTAACAACACCTAGGGGAAATCCTGTTAACCTATAAATGGAGTGAAAATCCATTGACATTACCTGGAGAACAAATGTTTAAAAGGTTTTATCTTTATCTCTTTCCCTGACTGAAGCCTTGCAACACCCAGACTCTTCCAATATCTCCTTCTGCCTGCAAACACACACTCACCACCTGTACTACTTCTTCAGTTCTCTGCTTGAAGGCAGTCCAGCCTCAGTAATGCAATGCCTGCACAGGCAGGGCAAGGAGGCAACACTCCAATCCACCCCTTCTGAAACAGGGGTCAAACCCCATGCTGTTGGCACCAATTTGATCCACAACAGCCATCTAGCCAACTGCCACCCACCCCTTTGGTTCAGAGGCAGGGACACTACCCACTGCACCACAAGACCTCCTCAGCACCAGTTATTGCCTTCAGAAGTGGCACAAACTACACCCTGCTGTGACCCGGTTACAACTGGAATGTATTTCATGGCTCTGCTAACTGCTTTCACACGGAGGTTTTTATTTACAGCTACCACTCCCAGCGAGCACACGATCTAAAGCCGCTTAGCACATCTGCACAACTCTATTAAGGGCTACACACTAACTCATTCCCATTCTCTCTGCTGTTACTTTCAGCTTGCCCTGTAGGAAAGGAGCAGAGCCAATGGGAGTTGGGAATAACTTTCACTCGGCTGGGAAAAGCTGCCATGGGCATAATAAGCTGAGGGAAGACACAGAGGTGCAGGTGAAAGGCTACTTGTAGATAGGTGTTCGGTTATTTCTCTTATCCCTTCTCTCTTCTCAAACCATCACACACAGACAGCATGGAAACCTGCTGCTGCATTGTACCACCACCCATCTGCTACTGCTAACCCTCATGTTATTATGAGCTAACAATTGTCCATTAGCCCCTCATCAAGGTCCATTAGGCAACCCAGGCGAGAAAAATGCACAGGCTAAGGGGAGAGAAACCTCCCAAAAATGTACCATTACCCACACTGGCACTTGCAAATACCAGGACATAAATCTCACAGATAATGAGTTAGAGGAGTGCGCACTGAGTGACGTGCTGGTTATAAGTGAGCAGGATGCAGGTGTACAAGACAGCCCAGGAAACAGTTCATCAGAGGCCAAGCACACATCTCAGCTCTACTGAAGAGGACGTAGGTTTTAGATGTCCAGTTTTTAATAGAAAAATAATTTCTATGGGCCAGCAATTGGTAAATGCACAGCACAGGGAGCTTCTGCAACATGTTGGAGGTGATCTACTAGCAATTCACATGCAGTTCTATACATGATATCAATACCCTGCAGTCAACCTCCCTCAAAGGAAAACTATATTTGGGCCCTCCATGTAGTAACTCTGACACCAGTAGTGGTATCCCTAATGGATACTCTCATACTGGCACCATACAGGCTCTCGACTCCATTATCTCCGCGCCTGGGGACAGGCTGGGGGATTTATATGAAAAGGGGCTTCAGTACATCACAGGTCTCCTTGAGTCTGCTCTCTCACAGATCAATGGAAGTGCTGAGCCGCAGCCCTTTGGCAGTGGCAATAGTGTAACGGGAGTGCCACTCACTCAGGGCGACACATCTGCCCCTCAGCCAAGCCTGCCATGATGCCATAAAACCAACTATGGCAAGCTTCCCTGACAACAACCTTAAAGGAAGCATTGAATGTAAAGGAGGAAAAATCCTCTAACAAGTCTGGCCTATCAGCCTAATTCTAAAAATGTACAGTGCAAATGAGGTTTATCGAAATCATTATTGGCCAGTGAAGGTCATTGTAAATGTGTTTATTCTTGTTTGGTGAAGCTTGTAGTCTCCTTCTAAGCATCCAATTGGAGTGTTGGAAGAAAATTACACACTACTTTACAAGAATCATATTACATTACATGTGCATGGCATCAGAATGGTATAATTTTCTAGGCATTGTAATTGCTTTGACACATTTCTGTACTATTTACTAGCTGCTGGAGAGCAGCATGTCAACTCCTGGGGACAATAGAAGGCAGGTTTATACCAGACTTCCAGCAGATCTCATTACCTTGACCAACACAGTATAATTAACTTGAGTTGCCTTTCACAATGAAGTGCAATACGATCGAGTGAAACCCAGTTATTATCATACCATTTTATTTCATAATCCGCTCATTAACAACTTCAAGACATGAAAGCATTTAATACACATCACATCCTTAGAATGCACCTCGATTTAGATCACAAAAGTTCCTCTTTAATGTGACGATTTCACCAAGTGACAACAAGTTAGCCACAAGGCAAAGCTCATTACACCAAGAGCTAAATCCTTTCCCATGTAACAACGTGAAAGTCCTGTCATTAAATTCATTCATTGCCATGGGAATAGCTCAAACTATTGCCTTAATCCCTTAATTTCATCGCACCTCTATAAATTCAGCAAAAGTTCTACAAGCCTCTCTCAATTCCCTGTTATCTCTGCAGTAAATCTCTCCACTTCAAATTCTGTTTCAAATCTTTCCCCAATGTTTTCACAAAGCAAGCACAGCAAATTCAACTGGATAAAACTTTATGCAAATTTGTTGTACATTCAGTCCAATCCGTGGCAGATTTTTGAAAGCTTGCTGGGGTAGATCTTGACTTTTGCGATGGTGTAAATGGGGTGACAGCATCAAATGTTTAACATCTCTCTCCATTTTTATTTCTGTTGAGTGTAAAGCTGCACCTATGAGCCAGGCAGGTAATGATATTGTCTCTGTTGCCTAGTCACTCCAGGAGTGCTCCACTTTCAGCTGGGAATAAGTTTCAAAACAGAATCCAAATCTAATCTGCCTCAAACAACCAAAATTCAGTTGCTTGGCAAAGTTCAGTTCACCAATATAGCATTGCAGCTCGGTGTTGCTTAGTTTACAAGATTTCTGTATTTCCCCAATTTAAATACTCTTAACTCCTCATGTATATCTTCATATTTCTTGGTCCTTAGAATTTTATTTGCACTTTCTTGCTATGTAGCTCTTTGATTCCAGGTAGTATCTGAATAAAGGGCTTTAGATTTTCTTACCGTCTGGAAGTTCTGAAGCTCTAAGAGAGTCCTTTTGTCCACAATAACCATCCCCTTCAGTTTACAATGAAAAGCTTCTTCTACTCTTTTGTATGGATGGATGTCCTCAAATGGGAGAGAAGGTGGTGGACTCAAACTTGCATGGACCTCTGTCAACATGGTTGCCCGTCTCTCTGCTGCTTCTGAGAAAGGCAAGCAAAAATACTGAACAATGAATGTCCAACAAAATTACCTCAAAAAAACAGGATGGAGTTGTGGTTAAAGCATTGTTTGATCCTATTTGTTTGATCCATTATTGCACCTGGAAACATTTGGGCTGGAATTTTCACGCAAACGGAGAGGTTCTATGTCTTGCAAAGATGGTGGCCGATCCTCGAATCTGGAAGTCCTGCCCATAAACCTGGCACCTGCCATTTTTCCAGTTGGTGGGGCAGGGAGGGGGCGTTGGGGGGGGGGGTGGAGGTGCGGTGATCAGTGGGGATGGATTCTAAGTTGCACATCTGTGGTTCAGGGTGGGAAAGCTGTCAAAACAGCTGACAGGACATTCAAAACTCCTGCCCCTTAAATAGTTGAAAATACTGTCTGCAGCGCTTTTTAAGAAAAATCAGTGCTTGATATTTCACTTTGTCTCTTGGCATAAGCCTGAAGGTTACCATAAAAGGATTAGTACTGCATGACTGATTTCATAACCTATCATTATCATGTTGGGGTGCCTGTCAGTTCACAGTTGACTGATAGCTTCAAGTACTTGTAACATTTTTGAATTGGGACAAGAGGGCTTTTCTCTGTTTTATTCATTTTTTCAACAGTGCTGAAGCACTGAGGTCGGCCTCTTGTCCAGCCTGCCTTTGCACCTTGCAGCCTCCAAACTCTTTCTGGGGTTGCCATCCATGATTCCCATTTTCACCCAGTCCCCGCCTCCCCCAGACCTAAAATCCGGACTTTGGAGCAATTCTTCCTGGGTTGGGTTTGCTGAGCTGGGAATTGTCCTGACTCTCAGGCCATGGGATCCATCATAGGAACAGGAATAGGCCATTCAGCCCATCGAGCCTGCTCCGCCATTCAATTAGAACATGGTTGATCTTCTACCTCAATACCACTTTTCCATGTTATCTCCATATTCCTTAATGTCATTAGCCTCCAGAAATCTATCAACTTCTGTTTTGAACGTGCTCAATGATCGAGTTTCCACAGCCCTCTGGGAGTAGAGAATTCCAAAGATTCACCACCCTCTGAGTGAAGAAATTCCCTCTTATCTCAGTCTTAAGTGGCCCATCCCTTATCCTGAGATTATGTCCCCTGGGTTTAGACTCACCAGCCAGGGAAAACATCTTATCTATATCCACCCTGTCACACTCTGTAGGAATTTTCCAAGTTTCAATAAGGCCACCCTTCATTCTTCGAAACTCAAGGGAATACAGTCCTAGTCTCCCGAATGTCTCCTCATAAGACAATCCCGCCACCCCAGGGATTAGTCTGGTGAACCTCCGTTTCACTCCCTCTATGGCAAGTATATCCCTCCTTAGATTATGTAAATGTCTGTGTCATAAAGTGGCTTCTGGTGTTATCATATTATATATTGGGGTCACAAAGAACAGTAAGGGAAATTTAGCGATGCAATGAGCTAATTGCAAATGTACATGACCGGCACGGGCAGGTCATAAAATTGCTGAAGAGTCAAATGGACTCGAAACACTAACTCTGTCTTCCTTTCCACAGATGCTGTGGGAACTGCTGAGTTTTTCCAGCATTTTTTGTTTCTTTTGTTCCAGATTTCCAGCATCCGCAGTATTTTGTCTTTATCATAAAACGGCAGAACTGGATCTTGTTCCTGCACATCTCTGGAATCATGCTGGCTGGCATTTTACTATTGGGTTACATTGCCACCACTAGAATTCTCCAATTACAGCACAAATTCATTAGACACGCCAGAATTCTGATAAGGGTGAAATTCTTCTAACCTCTATCTCATATAGCCCAGGGAAATAACATCTTTGCTGTAACCAAGTAAAACCCTTACTTCCTGTTCTTCTGAAGTGAATTGTCTAAAAGGTGTGTTGACTTGTTTTGGGTGTGACAGACTAATTGATGTTTTTTTAAAAGAGGATTTGTGGGTTGCTTTTGATGCATTTCGTTCATTGATAAACAAAACAACTCAATCTTCCACCATTTCTTTTAATTGGGTGGAAAGCAGCTCCTGGCCTGTACAAAGTCGAATGGCCGACGCAATCAGTAATTATTGGGACTGGGGCTGCAGGGATGGTTGGGGAGAGGGCTGGTGGTGGGGGTGAAGCAGTGGGGAAAGCAATCCCGCAGGAGGGAGTGTATCTGGGGGAAGGGGACCTTAGCTTGCCTCGTGGGGTCCAAAGGAAAACGTAAGTGCATAAGAAATAGGAGCAGGAATAAACCATATGGCTTCTCGAGCTTGCTCCACCATTCAATACAATCATGGCTGCACCTCTCCCTCAATTCCACTTTCCCACACCCCCCACTCCCAATATCCCATTCACCCCCCCATATCCCATTCAACCCCCCCATATCCCACTCGCTACCCCCCTATATCCCACTCGCTACCCCCCCATATCCCACTCGCTACCCCCCCATATCCCACTCGCTACCCCCCCATATCCCACTCGCTACCCCCATATCCCACTGCCTACTCCCCCATATCCCACTCGCTCACCCCCATATCCCAATTGCAGCCCCCATATCCCACTCGCTCCCCCACCATTTCCAACTCACTCCCCCCCATATCCCACTTGCTCCCCCACATTTCCCACTCGCTCCCCCCACCATACCCCACTCCCCCCGCAATATCCCTTAATTCCCTGAGAGACAAAGCATCCGTTTAGCATTAAATATTTTCAACAATGGAGCATCCACAACCCTCTGAAGTAGATAATTCCAAAGATTCACAGCCATTTGAGTGAAGAAATTTGTTCTCATCTCAGCCCTAAGTGCTCTTATCCTGGAACTGTGTGCCCCTGTGTTCTAGATTCTGCATCCAGGGTGAACAACCTTTCAGTGTTTACTCTGTCAAACCCCTTTAGGATTATGTACGTTTCAATTAGGTTACCATTCACTCTAGAGAGCATAGGCTCAATTTACTCAGCCTCTCATCATCGGATAACCCCTTCAACCCAGGAACCAATCTAGTGAACCTTCACTCTACTGCCTCCAATACAAGTATGGAGCCCAAAACTGCGCACAGTACACCAAATGACATCTTAAAAAACCTCTGTAAAACTGTAGGAAGACATCCTTATTCTCATACTGCAATCCCTTGCAATAAAGGCCAACATGCCATTTGCCTTCCTAATTGCTTGCTGTATCTGCATGCTAACTTTCAGTGTTCCTTGTACGATACACCCAAGTCTCTCTGACCATCAATGTTTGGAAAAAACCAAGTACAACCCAGGCATTTGCATAACTAGTGAAAATATAGAATAACTAATGTGTGTGGAAATGTATAAAACGTAACTCAATATAGAATTTGTGAAACATTGTTTTATATTATATAAACAGGTCTGTTCATGGATTCCCCATCAAAAAATGGCTGGACCATAAATGTAAGGTTGAATCAAGGTGCAAACTAGTTACCCTCCATTTTCTAATCCCCCACTGGGACCAATCCACCCCAGATACCCCCAGGCCTAATTGAAATTTCAGGCTGAATGATTATCTTACATACACAAATCAAATGCCTCCTGAAGATCCATACACAAACATGCACATCCGTTACATTCCCTTTACCTTCAATTCAATTAGTTATTCACAAACTTCCTTTTACAAATCCATGCTGACTCTCTCCAATTATCTGATGCATTTAAAGCACTCGCTCTCTTCATCCAGTATGGACACAAGCTTAGCTCCAATCGAGGCATGGGTAACTCTCTTAGAATTGCCTTTGCTGAACTCAGTTTAATGTTTGCCACCCTCCTGAACTTTGGCACAATTCCTGCTTCCAGAGTTTTCTGAAAAGCTGGTGCCACGGGTCTCTTCTCCCAAACCTTCTTCCAAATCCCAGGATGCATACCATTCAGGTGCAGTGACTTTTCTACTTGTAGCCCCAGTAACCTCTCTACCTGCCCTTTCCTATTCAGGAAGGCAGGATCTTAGGAAGTTTTAAACAGCTGCCGCTTGGCTCCACTTAGTGACTTGTCTGAGAGGTGTTCTCACATTGTCAGCATCAAGAGCTTCATCAATATGAGGTTCTCATGGTCCAGCTGAGGAGCAGTATATGAACGCTGGCTGAGACTACGACTTGAATTTGGATGCTACCCTTCAGTATTAGGCGCACTAGGCCACTTTAAAAACCTTGCCGCATGTCACAGAGCAGCGGGACGTGGGTGCAAACCTATAATTCTTTGTGGCCAGGTTTTGTTTCTAGCTGCTGGGGTGCCAAGTATGAAACTTGTGGTTTCCTTTCGGATGGGAAGAATGAGTCACTCCAGCTGGGAGAACAATGTGCACACAGTAGAAAACAAAACAATATGCAGTAACTTGTTATTATGTATAGATTTCCTTCATAACATGAATGGAAAACAGAGTGAAGACTGTTCACCTAATATACTGATAATGCCACAATTACTAAAAGACACCAGCTTATTGTTCTGAAGAAGAGTAAGTCGACTCAAAATGTTAACTCTCTTTCTCCACAGATGCTACCAGGCCTGCTGAGTATTTCCTGCCCAGCCTGTCCCACGTGGGTTAAGGAAACAGTATAATGATTAAGGCTAGAGATTCCCTGACAAGCTATTGGATCAGTGTCCTGCAATGCTATATGCCACTGAACAACATAGGTCAGAAGGGGCCCGAGATTGACCCCTGACCCATGTTGTTAGTTAATTAGTAAGTTGCAGTGAGGCTGGAGGGATGGTCATTACAGTTGACTTGATGGATTTGGTATTGATAGAGGTATTCAAAATCCTGAAGGGTCTGTTCAGACAGCATAGGGAGAAACTTTTCCCATTGGTGTAAGGGTTGAGAACCTAGGGACAAAGATGTAAGCTGATTGGCAAAAGAAGCAATGGCAACATGAGGAAAAACAGTTTCACACAGCAAACAGTTAGGATCTGGAATGTACTGACTGAGACTGTGGCAGAGGCAGATTCAATCATGGTTTTCAAAGAGAATTGGATCATTATCAGAAAAGGCAATATTTGCAGAACTATGGGGAAAAGATGGGGGAGTGGCACTAGGTGAATTGCTCTTGCAGAGAGCCAGCACAGACATGATGGGCCAAACAGCCTCCTTCTGCACTGTAGTTACTCCATTCTATAAGAATGTGGATTTAAGAGCAGGAGTAGGCCACTCGGCCCTTCGAGCCTGCTCTGCTATTCGATAAGGTCATGGCTGATCTGGTTGTGGCCTCAACTCCACTTTCTTGTCTGACCACAACACCCCCCCGCCCCCCCCCCCCAACCACCACCAAAGCCCTTGACTCCCTTGTCTATCAAAAATCTATCTAACCCAGCCTTGACTTCTGTGTCCCTGAGGAGGAGAAACAAGCCAGGGTTTGCACTCCAGGTTATTGGCCTGTGACTCCTGTAGGGCGAAGGTAAGGGAAACTTCAAAAGTTTACCATTCAAATGAGCGGTTTTATGAGAATCTGAATTGGGACAATTCATCCTGTGCCATTCACAAAAATGATAAATTATGCAGCAGATATTCCAGAACTATTGATGTACCACATTATCAATGTGGACAATTGAAGCTGTCATTGATATCACATCAAAAGTATTTTTTATTCATACATGGGATGTAGACTGCGCTGAATAGGCCTACATTTATTGCCCATCCTTAATTGCCCTTGGTGGTGGTGAGTCCCCTTCTTGAACTGCAGCAGTCCATGTGTATTGGGTTTTCAAATCAGAGATCATGGTAACACTTTAAAACCGAGGCAAATGGAGTCAGTTTTAACCTGGTGGGTGGTGGGTGGCAGTTAAAAACAAGGTTACTTGCCCTCTCTGACCTCACCCCTTTCCTGCCATCTTAACCCGCTGCATTTGGCAAACTGATGAAGCACTCTCCTAAAATAGGCGGGAAGCCTCATGAATTTTGGCAACTTGAGGTCCAATTATTTCAATAGGGCCTCGATGGCATTTGAACGAGGGCCTGGGCAGGGAATTCACTGTGGCTTTCCAACATGGCTGAAGCAGGTCAGCAGCTGGTGGGAAGGATGAAGGGGCCAACCAACTAAGATCAAAAACTTTCCTTTGTGTGGCCAGGAAGATGTAGCCTCCTGCTTGCCCCTCACTCTGCCACTGCCATCCAGTTGGGCTCTTACCATCAATGCCCTCTCCTCACTACTGACCTGGAAGCTGGCAGGTGGCCAAGGGTCACTGGATCTCCTGCTGTTGATAGCCACTCTGCACTTCCAAGTGAAGTGGCCCAGTAGCAGATAAATGAGGCCCAGTGGTTAAAATCACAGTAGCCTCGTGCTGCTTCTGGCAGACAAGAAGCTAACATGCCAGTCCCGTATCTGACTGGAAAGATCAATAATGACAACGAGCAGCTCTAATTGGTTGTATCAAAAAAGAAGTGACAATTTAAGTCCCATTCCCTGACCCAGACTGCAATGGGGGCACAGAGATCGTAGAATCACCATGACTTTTAAATAAAGAGCAAGCTCTTGGCCCTCTACTCCTTTACAATACCACAATAGTTAAAGAAGGATCACAAACTAATGCAGATTCTTAAACCCCAACCCAGGCTTTAAATTTACATCCTGTATCTGTCATACAAGGGGGTAGAAATGAGCCATGGGGACAAACACATAGGTTGCATCCAATAGTCAGCTTCATTGACCCCACTAGAACTGGCCATTGGGCAGGAGGTTATAAAAGGAACTTCTGCCTCCACAGCTCTGTTGGCAATCCATGTTACAAGTACCCGTAATGGACATATTCACAACCTACCTCTTATCATATCTTTAAATTCACGTAGCAATATCTCTTGTGTGACCTCAGCTCCAGCAGGTCCAGGTGGTCCGGGGGGTCCTGGAGGTCCTGGCGGGCCAAAGAGGCTAGGCTTAGGAATAACGTAGAAAAACGTCATTGGACAATAATCCTGGCTTGGTGTGTATAGAACGTTCTTAATCAAGTCAAAAAACCAAAAGCAAAGTAACTGCTATGTTGGCTGTGGGGTAAGTTTAACCTAACTTGTTTTAGGGCTGGAAACTCACAGGATCAGGTAGAATGCTGGTTTTACAATATTACCCTCCAGCAACTTCAGTGGAGAGTAAAATAGGGCAGGGTATAAAAATCCAGCATGACAACCCAAACCACCAGTCTCCAGATGGGCAAATTAGGTTAAAATTGTTCCTGAACCAAATTAAAATTATCACTGAACATTCATCTTCATATTACGCAGTTTCTTTTTCACATCTTTACAATATTAGGAAGCTGTATGATGAATACATCTATAAAAGGAGCGAGTTCCTTTCCACAAATTCTGCAATTACTTTAAATCTATGTCTCCAGTTTTTTTTGACTCTTCTGTCAAAGTAAATAGGTCATCCCTATTTACTCTATCTAGACCCCTCATAATTTTACACACCCTTCAATTAAGTCACCCCTCAGCCTCCTTTGTTTCAAGGAAAACAACGCCAGCCAATCTAACCTTTCCTTATAGCTAAAATTTTCCAATCCTGGTAACATTCTTGCAAATCTCCTGTGCACCCTCTCCAGTATAATCACATCTTTCCTGTAATGTGGTGACCAGAACTCTACGCACTACTCAAGCTGTGATCTAACTAGTGTTGCATTGCTTCTCGTGAGGCATAAATTGCTGTTCCCTTTACATTTGGTATTCTTGTGAATTGTCCTGATGAGTGCAAGACAACAAGCTTCGACAACGTCTTTTTTCAGCAATACTCAAGTTCTGTACTACCCAACGATTAGTGTTGTGTACAGTTCTGGCAGTCCTTCCCTGCCCTTATAATCTATGCCTTGACTAATAAAGGAAAGCATGCCATTTGTCTTCTTAACCATCTTATCGACATACCCTGCTACCTTTAAGGATCTGTGGACGTACACTCCAAGGCCCTTCCTCCACACTACTCACAATCCTCCCAAATATTGTGTGTTCCTCTGTCTTGTTGGGCTTCTCAAAATTCATTACCTCACATTTTTCTGAATTCCATTTTCCACCAATCTGTCTAACTTATCAGACCTTCTGTATCTTCCTGTAGTCTAAAACTTTCCTCCTCACTGTCAACCACATGGCCAATTTTTGTACCATTGCAGACTTCTTTACCATGCCCCCTACATTTGAGTCTAAATCATTAATATAAACTACAAAAAGCCAGGGACCAAGTGAGCGCTGTAGAACCCCACAAGTGGTAGCGTGCAAGGCACAAAAACACCTGTCAACCATTACCTTTTGCTTCCTGCGATAGGTCAATTTTGCATCCAATTTGCTCTGCTCCATTGGACCCCAAGGGCTTTTACTTTTTTGACCAGCCTGCCAAGACAGACCTTGTCAAAAGCCTTACTAAAGTCCATGTAGAGCACATCCAGCCCACTGCCCTCACAGCACCCCTGGGTTACAGAGAGGGGGTTGGGGGGAAAGAAAGTCAGCCAGGGTTCTCACTCGTGTTGTCAAACCACCCCTGCTGAATCTTTGTGCATGCGGGCATGGGCATTTGTAGGATTGGGTTAAGCCATGATTCCCTGCCAACATTTACTGTCATAGCTCATACATATTGGGCAAGGTACCTGATGCCCATGGAACCATATCCCGGTATGGAGTCATGATCCGGGGAGGAGGAGAGTTGGAAGAAACAGGTGTAAAGACAAAAAAAAAATATGAAGATACCAATACTTTCTTCCGGTTGGCCTTGCATTTCTTGCTTTTCTTGACTCCATCTCGTTGTACAAATTTTATCCAGGATGAATGTGGATCCACTGGGCGATGCTCTCGACTTTCTGGGAGCTAGGAATAAACAAAAAAATTATCTCTCCAGACAGTAGAGTAGCCTGGATATGACAGTGCTCTGTCTGCCATTTCCTCAGCTGTTGCTGTATTGCTGTTTGATAAAAACAGCATCAAGTAATCACAACAGAAAGCTGGAAGCCACTGCTCCATATATTTTAACAATGTCACTCGATCATGGAAGATACTGTTCAGAAATTCCATGCATCTTTCAGTTTGCTACATTTTTATGCTTACTTGTCATTTCGTGTATTGTTCCCCTTTCATTCTCACCCCTCTCCCACAATGACGATTGTGGTCATCACCGAGGTATGGTTCTACAGGCGCTGACACACAATTGCTTCCTTAACCAACTGGTCATTCTTAATAATGAACTTAAACAGCAAGAGTCAACAAGCTACTTTTAAAAAATTCATTCATCGGATATTATCATCACTGTCCAGCCCACCCCTAATTGCCCTTGAGAAGGTGATGGTGAGCTGCTTTCTCGAACGCCAATGCATTCCATGTGGTGTAGGTACACCCACAGTGCTGTTAGGGAGGGTAGCTCTTCTGTAGTGGTTTGTTGCCACTGGTGGTTTACAAGGCCGTATCAGAAAGAAGTTAAAAGTCTACCACACTGCTGTGAGTCTTGAGGCCAGATGGCTAAGGACAGCAGATTGTCTTAGAAATCCATCTGGTTTACTAATGTACTTCAGGGAAGGCAATCAGCAGTTTCATGATCATCCAGCTTTTTAATTCCAGTTTTATTAATTCATTGAATTTAAATTCCCCCAGCTGCCATTGGAACTCAAGTCTCAAGAGCATTAGTCCAAGCCTCGGGATCACTAGTCCAGTAACATTACCACTGTGCTATCATCTGCTTTATTGGCCTCACCCCAATGTCCAATCAAAAACATTTCACAGCAGGGGTGACTGGATAGCAATCAGGACCAGATGCCCTCCCTTACAGGGGCCATGGCTAATTGCACTGCTCCTTAAGCAGCGGGATGTTCAAGGATGATTGCACAAGGCTCAGCACTGTTCCACACTCCTCAGATGCTGAAGCAGTCTGTGTCCAAATGCAGCATGACATGGACAATATTCAGATTTGGGCTGATAAGTGGCGAGTAACATTTGCGTCACACAGGTGCCAGACAATGACCATCTCCAACAAGAGAGAATCCAACCATCTCCCCTTGACAGTCAATGGCATTACCATTACTGAATCCCCTATTAACATCCTAGGGGTTACCATTGACCAGAAACTGAACTGGACCTGCCATATAAATTCTGTGGCTACAAGAGCAGGTCGGAGGCTGGGAATCTTGTGGAGTATAACTCACCTCCTGACTCCCCAAAGCTTGTCCATCATCGACAAGACACAAGTCAGGAGCGCGATGGAATACTCTCCACTTGCTACAACACTCAAGAAGCTTGACACCATCCAGGACAAAGCAGCCCACTTGAGTGGCACCCCATCCACAAATATTCACTCCCACCACCACCAACATACAGAGACAGCAGAGTGTACCATCTACAAGAAGCACGGCAGCAACTTACCGAGGTGCCTTAGTCAGCACCTTCCAAACCCACGACCTCTACCACCTAGAAGGACAAGGGAATCAGATGCATGGGAACAGCACCACCTGCAAGTTCTCCAAGCAACTCACCATCCTGACATGGAACTATATCAGCATTCCTTCATCGTCGGTGGGTCAAAATCCTGGAACTCCCTTCCTAACAGCACTGTGGGTGTTGCTACACCACATGGACTGCAGTGGTTAAAGAAGGCAGCTCACCACCACCTTCTCAAGTGCAATTAGGGATGGACAATAAATGCTGGCCTAGCCAGCGATGTCCACAGCCCATGAACAAATATAAAAAGGCCACACCTCAGCACAGGTTAATGACCTTCTTTTCTAACCCGGCATCATAGCTTCCAATCTATTTGTCTATTAAGCGTTCCTGGGACCGTAGTATCAAGAAATATTATGGAAGTTAAGGAAAGTTTATCACCTTTTACTTTGCCGCCTAAAGCAAACATTACTCTTATTTATTGTTGTTAAAGCTCTTGGGCTGGATTTTACGTTTCTCGCTGGGGTGAGGGAGGCAGAATGGGTGCTCCGCTTACTCCTGCCCCTGCCATTTCTGCTAGTTCAACAAAGCGTCCGATGGCCTATTCATGGTCGACTGGCAGGAAGGAGGTCAACTCGAGCCGCAAAGCGGGGTCTCTGCGCCCAATCGGCACGGTAGGCTGGGACATCATGTGGCAGAGGGGTAATGCTGGGAACAGGAAGTCAGTCACATCTAGGATTGTAAAGACCTCTTGTTCTCAGAATCAGTCTTCATTTTATATTGAAGGTTCAAAAAAAATTCTTAAAGTGTCATTGAAAACATACAGGCGCTGCCACCATCCCCAGCAGAATCAGCCGGTACAATCAATCATGGTCCCGGTGTCAGGCTTTTTCTACTGCCCTTGTGCCCCCTTGCTATAGCTGCAGTAAAAGACTCCCAAACTTTCCTTGTCAGACGCCCGAAAAATGCAGTGGGCAACAACAGATTGCGGACGATTGGACTGTTAATAGCTCGGTAGCTAATGATTTCAAAATGGCAGGCGGGCTGCCAATTTTGGCCCCTGCTCCCTTTACGCAATTTGGGAGTCTGATGTGATGACATAGTATTGCCAACATGGTGTCATCACGCCAAATTTTGCACAGGATGGGGTTTGGGGGTAAGTGCACCTGATTTGAGAACATAAAATCCAGCCCCTTGTGTGTGTTGCAAGTCAAGAGCACCAAAAAGCAGGTTTAACGATTAATAACACAGGTCTGGATTAGCAAATGCTGCAAGCACATTTGGGTCTCATTTTCCATCCATTAATGCTCTTTGTTAAAACATACTGTTAAAAATATTTTGCCAAGAGCAAAACATGTAATGCTTTAAAAGGATTACATGTTGTGGTTTCCTTCTCCAAAGGTCACAGGTTTTAAACTGCCATTTCATTTCTTGGTGGGGAGGGGGCGTGGAGGGTTGGGGGGTGAATATATTTATTGCTGAAGAGCTAAGCTTCTGTGCTCTTGTACACAGGGAGTCAAAATCAGGTGCACTCTTCAGGTGAATTGTGGTTGGGGATAATTATATCAGGTATTAATGTGTAAGTGGTCTGAAATAATAGATATTCACTCCTATCTTGAAACAGGACAATGTGTCCTTATTTTTATATATAAACTGAAGTGTGTTATTCATACTTATAAAACAAAGCTTGTGGCACTTTGGGGAGCAGAGTTGCTTTGGCCCCGAGGAGAATCACTACAGCACAAGCTAAGGAGCTGGGCGATGCAGAAGTGCCATGTCTGGCAGGATGCTGTAACTACAACATGACAAGTTTACATAAGTAGTTTCCTTTATAAATGGACCTTATGGCCAGGATTGTACAACCCCTCCACGGCGTGTTTCCCCACAGCGGATGTGGTGAGCCATTTAAATCTCCATTCAGTTTGGCAGGACCGTAATATCCCACCGGGTGGTCGAAGGACATAAAATCCTGGCCTATAAAGAAAAGCTGATAGGAAAGTGTGACAAAAACACAATGTGACAGCAAGAAGTAAGGCTTTCTGGAAAGCAAGTGCACATTGACATATGATTTTTAATATATTTTGAAACTTAAAGTTTAGTCACTGTGTATACGGATCAGGGCACTGGAATAATTTTTTTTTATTAATTCACAGGATGTGGGCTTCACTGGAGGGGCCAGCATTTATTTCCCATCCCTTGTTGCCCTTGAGATGGTGGTGGTAAGCTGCTTTCTTGAACTGCTCCAGTGCTGTTAGGAAGGGAGTTCCATGATTTTGACCCAGCGACAGTGAAGGAACGGCGATATATTTCCAAGTCAGGATGGTGAGTTAATTGGAGGGGATCGTCCAGATGGTGATGTTCCCATCTATCTGCTGCCCTTGTCCTTCTCGGTGGTAGCGGTTGTAGGTTTGGAAGGTGCTGTCTAAGGAGCCTGGGTGAATTCCTACAGTGCACCTTGTAGATGGTACTGCGGTACTGCTGCTACTGTGTGGAGGGAGTTAATGTTTGTGGATGTGGTGCCAATCAAGCGGGCTGCTTTGTCCTGGGTGGTGTCCAGCATCTTCAGTGTTGTGGGAGCTGCACTCATCCAAGCAATGGAGAGCATTCCATCACACTCCTGACTTGTGCCTTGTAGCTGGTGGACAGGCTTTGGGGAGTCAGGAGGTGAGTTACTCATTGCAAGATTCCTAGCCTCTGACCTACTCTTATAGCCACAGTATTTATATGGCTAGTCCAGTTCAGTTTCTGGTCAATGGTAACCCCCGGGATGTTGATAGTGGGGGATTCGGTGATGGTAATGCCATTGAACATCAAGGGGTGATGGTTGGATTCTCTCTTGTTAGAGATGGTCATTGCCTGACACTTGTGTGGCGCAAATGTTACTTGCCACTTGTCAGTCCAAGCCTGGATATTGTCCAGGTCTTACTGCATTTGGACATGGGACTGCTTCAGTATCTGAGGAATTCTGAATGGTGCTGAACATTGTGCAATCATCAGCGAACATCCCCACTTCTGACTTTATGTTGGAAGGAAGGTAATGTTGAAGCGCTGAAGATGGTTGAGCCTAGGATACTACCCTGAGGAACTCCTGCAGTGATGTCCTGGAGCTGATATGACTGACCTCCAACAACCACAACCATCTTCCTTTGTGCTGGGTATGACTCCAACCAGCAGGGAGCTTCCCCCCTGATTCCCACTGACTCCAGTTTTGCTAGGGCTCCTTGCTGCCATACTCAGTCAAATGCTGCCTTGAGGTCAAGGGCAGTCACTCTCACCTCACCTCGGGAGTTCAGCTCTTTTGTCCATGTTTGAACCAAGGCTGTAATGAGGTCAGGAGCTGAGTGGCCCTGGCGGAACCCAAACTGGGCATCAGGGAAAGGTTATTGCTAAGCAAGTCTGTCGCTTGATAGCACTGCTGATGACACTTTTCTTTACTTTACTGATGATTGAGAGTGAACTGATGGGACGGTAGTTGGCCGGGTTGGATTTGTCCTGCTTTTTGTGCATAGGACACACCTGAGCAATTTTCCACATAGCCGGGTAGATGTCACTGTTGTAGCTGTACTGGAACAGCTTGGCTAGGGCTGCGGCAAGTTCTGGAGCACAAGTCTTCAGTACTATTGCCTGAATATTGTCAGGGCCCATAGCCTTTGCAGTATCCAGTGCCTTCAGCTGTTTCTTGATATCACTTGGAGTGAATAGAATTGGCTGAAGACTAGCATCTGTGATGCTGGGGACCTCCGGAGGAGGCCGAGATGGATCATCCACTTGGCACTTCTGGCTGAAGATTGTTGCGAATGTTTCAGCCTTATCTTTTGCCATGCTGTGCTAGGCTCCTCCATTGTTGAGAATGGGGGTATTTGTGGAGCCTCCTTCTTCAGTGAGTTGTCCACCACCATTCATGACTGGATGTGGCAGGACTGCAGAGCTTAGATCTGATCTGTTGGTTGTGGGATTGCTTAGTCCTGTCTATCACTTGCTGTTTATGCTGTTTGGCACACAAGTAGTCCTGTGTTTTAGCTTCACCAGGTTGACACATCATTTTTAGGTATGCCTGGTGCTGCTCCTGGCATGCCTTCCTGCACTCTTCATTGAACCAGGGTTGATCCCCTGGTTTGATGGTAATGGTAGAGTGGGGGATATGCCGGGCCATGAGGAACAGATTGTTTGAGTGCAATTCTGCTGCTGCTGATGGCCCACAGCACCTCATGGATACCCAGTCTTGAGTTGTCAGATCTGTTCGAAATTGATCCCATATAGCACGGTGGTAGTGCCACACAACACAATGGAGGTTATCCTCAATGTGAAGGTGGGGACTTCATCTCCACAATGACTGTGCAGTGGTCACTCCTACCAATACTGTCATGGACAGATGCATCTGCAGGAGGCAGGTTGGTGAGGATGAGGTCAAGTATTTTTTTCCCTCTTGTTGGTTCCCTCATTGCCTGCCGCAGACCTAGTTTAGCAGCTATGTCATTTAGCACTCAGTAGTGGTGCTACCGAGCCACTCTTGGTGATGGACATTGAAGTCGCCCACCCTGAGTATATTCTGTGCCCTTGCCATCCTCAGTGCTTCCTCCAAGTGATGTGCAACATGGAGGAGCACTGATTCATCAGCTGAGGGAGGGCGGTACATGGTAATCAGCAGATTTCCTTGCCCGTGTTTGACCTGATGCCATAAGACTTCATGGGGTCCGGAGTCGATGCTGAGAACTCACAGGGCAACTCCCTCTCAATTTTACACCACTGTGCCTCTGCTGGATCTATCCTGCCTGTAGGAATAATGCTCTTCTTTGAATAGTGCCCTGGCATCTTTCACACTCACTGGGAGAGCAGTCTAATGTCTCACCCAATAGTATAGCACTCCCTTACTACCACACTGAAGTGTCAGCTTCAATCAGAATATCACTGTAACTAAATTAAACCTACATCTCAATTTAAGAGTCAAATTTAAACAGGCTTAATATTACCCTATTGTTGCCAGTTTAGTTCAATTTGGTACATACTATCTCATCTAGTTTCTAGACCCATTAGCCAAAAAACCTTAAACAACCAGTTTCCTTCATTCCTAAGGATGGTTTTTCTGTATGAGCAAAGAGTGGAAAATCAAATCTTGTTTTCAATGATCAGTTCCACCACACCAGGAGTGATCAGCTGGTTGAGATCGATAAGTTGACAGTGCACCAGTGTTTCACACATTCAGAAAAATCTTGGAACCCGGGGACTATTCATTAGATGCCACCCGATTATGTTTGCTGGCTGAACAATGAATCTGATGCGTAGCATCAGCGAACCTGAGTGTGGCTGTTTGAACTGCAATGACCCCTTGTAAATGTGGAGCTGGGAATTAATTGTTGAAAAATGTTCTCCAGGTAAGTGTGGGGAAAGAAGTGATAACAAGAAGGAAGACTTTTATAGACAGAACTGTATGCAGCTGCAAGATTTTAAGCAAGACATTGGCAAATGAGCCAATCCATCCTTGTTGGGAAACTACTATCCTCTAGATATTTTCCAGAGTATAATTTTTTTTTCATTTGCAGGGATAATGAATTAGGGAATACTTTTGCAAATAATATAACACAAATGGAATGAAAAGTGTTTTGATTAATTGATAGATATGCTATGGAATGTAGCCCGATAAGATTTTTAAAATTGTGACTAGAACAGTGTAGGTGGGAGAAGGGCAGAAAAGTCCAAATTCTGATTTTTGTACATAACCTGAGCCTATTCTCACTAGGAGCTTGAAGCTCAAGTCCACCAGCTATGTTGTTACCAGACCATCATGGGGTGGGTGATGGCACCTCAGGTGAAGAGGAAAAACTCACATGGGTCGTCTCACCCTGCAACAAGGGTGCCACCTGTTGGCTGACCATGGATTGACACTGGCGTCGGAAGTCATGAAGAAGTCTACGCCCCATTCTTCCACCCTCCGGGCTGGAGGAGGGGGTCTGGAGGGAAGAACCCTTGAGATGGAAAAAGGGAGAAAATAAATATAAAGAAAAATAAATTGAAAAATGAGAAAAAAAAATTGTCAGATGGCAGTACAAAGGGCCGATTTCATTTTCAAAACCAACATTCATTTCATATACATCTGCAATGCCCCAAAAGAATCACCATTCTGCTGCAAAGAAGACCTCATTTTAGGGTAGAGCAGCAAGGGTCCTGAAAATCTGCATGCAAGGCAGTGTAATGGCACATTATTTAGAATGGACAATGGGTGTGAAGGCTCAAAAAATTTGTGGAGTAGACCCATAATCTGCTGAGTCTCTGCTCTGTGTCCCTTGTGCCGAAAGTGGGGGCAGCGCTCCTTATACCCATCCCCTTCAGTCGCTACATTATGTATCAGAGTTCCCGCTAATTATGTGGCTGCTCCAAAGCCAATAGTATTTTGAAAGGCTTAGGTTATAAACTACCACACAACTTACCAAAAACAGTGTTTTGTAAAGTGGTCAAATGTAATGACACACTAGATTTACATTAGTTCCTGATTAAATTATCCTTCCTTGGACGAAAGAGTTGCAGCTGCTAAAGCACAATGTAAACTGCTCTGGAATTAAGGTCCTTGAATATTGGCTTTCAAATGGCAGTTTGTTGCTAACTGTCCGTCCTCTGACCCAGTGCCCTCTCGCTGGTGGCTTCAGATAAGCTGAATGTGACAGGCTCAGAAATGTTGTTCAACATTTAACAGAAACAAAGACAATACTAATACAACTCCAACTCAAAAGGAGCTGCAAACCCACAAGATGTTTGACATGAATTGAGTAGGAAGATCCCTTTCTCAAACTCCTGACAAAACAGCTAGAGTTTCCTTTCTAACCTTTCTGCATTCTTTGGAAATATCTGCCCTGCCGACATGGTTCCCTTTGGCAACAAAATCAACTCATTCACTTGTTGAAATGTCTATTTTTTAAAAATTTATTCCTGTGATGTGATTGCCAATCTTTAATTGCCCTTGAGTAGGTTGTGGTGAGCTGCCTTCTTGAACTGTTGCAATCCATGTGATGTAAGTGCACCCAGTTTCTGCAGCCATTTGGTACAACTGAGTGGCTTGCTGAGCCATCTTAGAGGGCAATTACGAGCCAACGAGATTGCTGTGGCTCTGAAGGTGGGGTATCCTCCCCCGCCATCTGAAGAGTCAGCGGGGAATGCATCCCCACCAATCAGAACAGCCCAAGAGCCATTTAACGCTCTTGAGGATCGTCAATTGGCTGGAGACAGGACTCCTGCTCCACACTCAGGCGGAGATCTCGCCTCAAGAGAGCTCTCAGCCAATCTGATTGGCTGGCAGCTCTATAGTCCCAGCAGTGTTAAGTGGTGGCAGCAGCCAGGACTGGGACTACAAACAGTCCCCAGATTCTAAGTCCCAGAGTCCAGGACGAGGGAAGTGCAGGAGGAGGGGGTGGGGGTCTCATGGTGAGGAAGGAAGGAAGGAAGGGCCTGTGGGAGGGCAGTGAGGAGAGAAGGTGGGGGGAGGGGGTAAGTACCTGCAGAGAGCAGACCTTTGGAGTTGGGGGGTGGGGCACCCAATGTGGACTCCCTCCTTCCTGCCTGTGGGCTGAGCAGGGTGACCTGCCGAAAATGCCCCCTGCCCTGAACTCCTCTCACCAGCCTCAAAATTGAAGCCAGGCAAGAAGCTGGTCTCCACTGGGGTGAGGGCGGGCAGGCTGCCCTACACCCCGCCTGCCCCATGTAAAATTGCAAATAGGTCAGGGACTGATAGGTTTGCGGTGGCAAGACCAACCGGGGAATTTTGCAGCCCTTTCCCCCACCCCGCCTGTAAACCCGCTGGTGAAGGACCCTAATGGAGGTCAGGCTAGATAAGGACAGCAGGATTCCTCTCCTGAGTGAGTGAGCCAGATGGCTTTTAAAAAAAAAACACAACCTGGTAGTTTCATGATCACTATTAATGAGACTAGCATTTTATTCTGAATTATTTGAATCTAAATTGCCCCAGCTGCCATGGTGGGATTTGAACCCAAGTCTCCACAGCATTAACCAGGCCTTTGGATTACAAGCTCAGTAGCATTACACTATGGTGCTGTCCCCACAACTACCAAGGCTGCCATGTGGAAAATATTGCTAAACATTTCCACAGGCAATCCAACACCTAGTCACACATTTTCCATCAGTGCTAGGTTCACTCAAGACATACCAAAAGTGTGTGCCTTCATAATATGCTATTTTTTTTATTAAAATCACTGTAACCCCCCTAATTGCCTACAAACTGTGGCTCTTTTTTGATCATAATCTCCTGATTCTCCTCCATTCCAGGTGGTTCTGAGGTGACTGGCAGGAACAGCCAAGGTCAGAGGTAGCATCACCTTTTCTTCGCCCATGGACAACTCTCCTTGCAAAAAGATGGGCCACCATATGTGTGAGGTGTGAGGCAGCTTTCCTTAATCGGGTGGATCATTAGAAGTGAATAAGGAAACAAGATATTACATGTCATACATGTTTTCCATTGCTTCCCTTTACATGCTCACCTGCGATTGAAGGAATAATGCAGAGGAAGGACGGGGAGGGGGCGTGAGTATTGTGGTACTGTACCCTCTGCAAATTATTGGTAAGTTGTCGATGGTTAACAATGCAGTGAGGGCAAAGTGGCTAGAAATGGGAAACAAGCTTATCACAGTGTGGGATTGCAAAGTATGACCGCTATCCATAACCTTGGCTGCCTTGGAAAGGACAGCAATCTTCTTCTGGCATTGAGTAAGCATGCGAGTTAGCCACTCAGTGCCAAAACCATATCCTCTCACTGGGACTGGGACTTCTATATAGGCTTCCCTCCCTCAGGTCAAGAAGCAGAGTCTTCCTTTGCCAGATTTCAAACGATAACCTCTCAACTGAAGGGTGATTATTTTTGGGGCTCAGTACCCTGAAGGAACCACCAGTCAGAGATAATGCAGCAAGTCAAATTGGTTGAGACACAAAATGGAGAAACAAACGAGGGAAAGAACCAAATACAGCACAGATTTGAAGGCCCAAGTGCCCTCCTTCTGTACTGTGCTGTTCTCTGATTCTACAACACCACAATATATTCTAGACAAAAATGCTCCATCTTTTCACCAAGAAAATAGATGTCAGACTTCTTCTGTTGCGTTAAAAGCAAAATCATGCGGATGCTGGAAATCTGAAATAAAAACAGAAAATGCCGGAAAAACTCAGCAGGTCTGGCAAGGTCTGTGGAGAGAGAAACAGAGTTAATGTTTCGAGTCCGTGTGACTCTTCTTCATGAAGGATGGATTAAAAATTGAATTTGTGGATTAAAAATTGAATATCAACATGGAAGAAAACTTGTCTTGGTCAAGAAAGAAAGATTGTCCAAAATAATGCTATTTTGGATCCAACATTAATGCGTCTGGTTTCCGGTCTCCAGCCTTAGTGAAAGTTTTTAAAAGGTAGCTCAGTTTCATTCGTGAGTATATGAATTCTAAGACTTTGGAAGCTGTAATAATATTCTGAATACTTATTCACAATATGGCATAATTTTTAAATTTGCATTAATTTGCAGGTTATACAATAGTATTGCTTTTATTAGTTTCCTTTGTGAATTTGCATAAACTGAATAAAAGACTCTAGTAATAAAAATAAACTGGAAGGAATATTCAAAAGAAGCAAAATCCTTTCCAGCCTGTTCATGTATGCTTGGCCCTCGCCAATTATACGGTTTTAAGGATGAAACTAAATGATCACAGTCCACAAGCTAGGATTATCCTCCACACGCTCTCACACTCTTATTTATGAACTCAGACAGCATGTGGGCCATTCGCTCTTGGATGATTCTAGTCTCCCGGCTATATGGAAAACACATGCCATGTGAACAATTTTGCATAATCCCCTTCATTACAGTGTTTTAATGTAAGCAATCCATGTCACATGGTAAGCAGGAAAACAACATGGCTTGAAACTAACAGCACATGTTCCCTCCTGTACAGAGAAGATGCAACATGCATTCCAATCGTGTTGGCGTTGTGGGTTAGACTCTGTCACCACAGAAACAGAATTCTCGTGCTCGAGGCAGTCTGCATATTGCTGAAAGACGTATTACAATATTATCTGGTGTAAACCATATGAAGGTTTTTATCTCCTGGGACTAGCATTAAATGAGCTGCTAATAAATCATATCACTGGCACAACGCTCAACTGAAAGGGGCTGTCAGCAAGTTCTGTACAGTATGTGCCAATGAGACATCACACTGAAAATAAAGACACAACAATGGAACTGCAAAGGTCAAAAAAAGAAATGCCATTTGTGACCATAATTCTGTTGCTTTTTGAAGTAATAAATACTATTCAAGAAAATAATTTGGCTGGTGCTCATTTTTATGAATACAGTGGAAAGTCAGGTCGCCCATTCGCTTATGCTTTAAGTAAGCAGCAGACAGGTTGCAGCTACGTGAAGATAATTACAGGGATCTCTACCCATTGTACTTGGATTTCTAAATGACTGAGGCAATAGCCTTTCCTAGAATCAATGGTCTGCCACAAGCCATTTAGATCACATACATAGACAGCGCTGCCCTTGATAAACCAAAATCATAGGTAAGATGTTCAAGATGGTATGATCTGCTTGGACATGAAAGGCAAAAGGCATCTACCAATTTTTACAAGACACGAATTGATGACTTGGTCTCTCTTTTGCTGAATGTTTTATACCAGATACCATCTCACTTATTCATAGAGGGGAATAGAATGCTGTAACACCCTATTGCGTTTTAAATTGCGATAAAAGGCTCTTTTCCAAGATCTTCCTGATGAATGGATTAGAGTTCGGTACTTGTTTGACTGGCGCAGGCTCGATGGGCCGAAGCGCCCTTTTCTGTACTGTAGACCTCTATGACTGTATGACTTCCATATTAACCCTTACTTTGATCAGGTAGAGTTCACTGGTTGAGGGGCTTTGTATGATAGTGTATAAAGGATGAGTGCTAGGACCACTGTTTTTTATAATGTGCATTAATGACTTGGGCTTAGGAACAAGAATTTCAAGATCAAACTTTGTGGATGACACCAAACTAGGGGGTGTAGCTAACACTGTGGAAGAATGCAACATAATGCAAGATGAGATTAGAAAACTTGCAGACTGGACAGATAAGTGGCAAATGAGTTTTAATAAAAATGTGTAGTGATGCACTTTGGTAGGAGACTGAGAAACATCAGTTATTCAGTTTCTTATTTTCTGAGGTATGGTGAAAAACCAAAGGGATCCAGGTGACAAATCATGAAAAGTAACATCGCAGGTCAGCAAAGCAATTAAAAATACTAACAAAAAACTTCTGCTTATTTCCAGGCGTATAGAATTCAAAAGTGATGAAGTGAAGTTAAACTTGTATAGGGTCTTGGTCAGGCCTCATCTAGAGAACTGTGCGCAGTTCTGGCCTCCACACAATAAAAGCAACATAGAAGAACGAAGAAAGTGCAAATATCAGCACTATCACCCCCATTTATTTTGCAAATTTCTATGTTCTTATTCCCCAAAAGACTCATGATAAAGTTTAGCAACTTTTTCTTCATTTGTTTTTGGAAACTAGCCAGATTGTTATCCATGCTTTCCTCATGGAGGCTTTCTTCTGTTTCACTAATCAATTAGCTTCTCCTTCAATTGGAACTGTCATGTCCCCTTTGCTTTTCATCTTGGCTATAGTGCTCTTGTCCACACTTGTCCATTTATAGATATCAGAAGGATTATAATTGCTAGCATCTTAACAGTTTTTATAAAGATCTGTGTATCCCTTTGCTCCTATTAAGTTTAACCATGTAGTCTATATGTCCTTTCCTTAGTTTTCCTCGAAATATGCATCAGCTCATATTTCCCCACATTAAATTTCATCTGTATTTATTTCACCAAGCTACCAGCTTGTTTATCGACTTCTAGGGTCAACTGCGTTCTCATCATGGTGATGCCTACTTTTTACTGTCTGCAAATTTTGACATTTTATCCCATTGCCCAAATCCAGACAATATATGTTTACACACACACAGACACACAGGCAGAAAAACACACAGGTGCACAGACACACACACACAGACAGGCACATACAGAGACAGGCAAGCACAGAGACAGGCACAGCAGGTATAGCAAATAGTGATGACAGTTGTAAAAAATGAAGTGGACAGCAAATGAAGAAGAAATGGACACTGCTATCACCATAAAATAAAGAGCTCAAAACACTTCATTTTACAGCCCTTTAGGGTGGTGTAAAAGATTGCCTGAAAAATAAAGCACTGTGCTGAAGCGTTTATTACCACCTTCAGCCAGAAGTAGATGATCCTTCTCAGTCTCATCCCCACCATCACAGATGCCATTCTTCAGTCAACTCAGTTCACTTCACATAATTTCAAGAAGGTAAGAACATAACAAATAGGGGGAGTAGAGCTCAGAGGTTTTCGAGCATGTTCCACCATTCAATAAATCATGGCTGAACCACATCCCCACTTTGCTGCCCTATCGCCATATCCCTTGATTCTCTCAACCCAAAGAATCTCTTGATCTCGAATAGGCTCAATGACTGAACAGACCTGGTCCTCTGGGGAAGAGGATTCCAAAGATTCACAACCCCCTGAGTGACAAAATTTCTCCTCACCTCAGTCCTAAATTGTCGACCCCTTATTCTGAGCCCTAGTCCTGGATACCCCAGCCAGGAGAAATATTCTCTATTCTGTCAAGCCTCCTAAGAGCTTTGCGTGTTTCAATGAGATCACTTCTCATTCTTTTAAATTCTAGAGACTATAGACCCATTCTAGTCTGAAGCTGAGTGCACTGGACACAGTAAAGGCTGTGGATCCCAACAAAATACCAGCTGTTGTGCTGAAGACATGCTCCATAACTAGCCATGCCTCTAGCCGAGTCCAGTTACCTGCCAATGTGGAAAATAGGCCAGGTCCACTTGGTAGATAAAAATAGGACAAACCCAGCAGGGCAATCACCCTTCTACCAATCATCAGAAAAGTGATAGGAGTTGTCAACAGTGCTTTCAAGCAGCACTTGCTCACTAATAGCCTACTCACTGATGTTTAGTTGGAGTTTGAATTCCACCAGGACGACATGGCTCCAGACCTCATTGCATTTATCCAGTAGTTTCAACAGATGGAAAATCACAAGCTTTGTATATCCAGAATTTTCTGAGGTGATTTCCCTAAGTGCACCATTCTCCACTTGAGGTGCTGGATCACAGAATCACACTTCAGAATTTCCTATGTTACTGAATTACTTTCCATTGCTTTGATGTATTCACTTGTACCATAGGTTCACTTCATAATATGATTGTGCAGTCAATATGCTAAGATGCTGACGATGTTCTTCAATTTAGTTTTTGTTATCCCTGATCATCTGCACTTCCTAACTGTTTGGTTCCAAAGAAATGCGAGAGAACAGGAAATGCAATTCTCAACTGGTCCAGCACTTCTTTACCAGATGGATGCCCCTTGGCGAGTCCAAATGTATAACATGTGCCTGCTGGTATTCCTGGGGCCAAACCAGGCAGTCTGTGGCCTCTTCCTGCGCATGTACAGCTCTAATGGCCTCTGGACAAGAGCTTAGACACACAACTACAGGACACGTGTCACCTAAATCACTCTTACCAAAGTCAAACACAGCTTAGCATCCAAGCCAACATAGTCACCAACGGTGCAGGCAAAATCATCACAGCCTCCAGCTCACCTGAACCCCAGGGGACACTGACTTAATTATCAAGCATTCATTTATCCCATCGCAAAAACCAGTGCCAATGAAAGTAAAGTTCCATGCATCATCCTGTTACTGTCATGAAAATTTCAGACTATCCTCACAATTCGGAAACGTTTTCATATAACTTCACCCTATTTACAGAATAATTTAACCTTACTTAACTTTAATTAAAAACCTGAAAGCTAATTCAAAAAGAAATGTTACTTTAAAAGGTCCAGGCTTCAAGAGAGTACAGAGAGATTTGAAAAAATGTTCTGATCCTAGATACTTTTTCACCTGAACAAATAATTTATTTTGCATTCACGTCTATTTTCATTTTTTTTTTGCTGAAAGAATTTGGGAGGTAGAGGAAATAGGAAAACTCATCCCACATTGGCACACCCACCCTGCACCGGCACACCCACCCAGCGCTGGCACACCCACCCCGCGCCGGCACACCCACCCTGCGCCGGCACACCTATCGCACATCGACTCGCATATCCCGTACTGACAACTGCTGTAATTCACGCTGACACCGTAATCTCACGCTGACACCATTATCTCATGCTGACACCATTATCTCACGCTGACACCATTATCTCACGCTGTCAGGCCCATTTATTAAGTAAAATTACAGAAGCAGCAGGAAACAGAGGTTTCACCAGATTACAATAAATGAATACTTGATATCTCACTAGTTCTTGAAACCAAATTTAAAAGCAATAAATATCACAAAACATTGATGAATGTTCTAAGTGAAAGTAATTATCAATGTGAAAAAGCTAGCTACAGCTCAAGAGCTGCCTGGTGGAGCAGCCAGTCACTGAAGCAATCTTGATAAAGAAGCCACCTTCCCCCCTCCCCATTCCTCAAATGTTTTGAGGAGCAAATGGGACAAAGATTGAAAAGAGATACACAAGGTTGTCAATTAAAATAGGGTTTCCTGGAACAATGTTCACACCCATGAGACAAAGCAACTTCCATACAGAACAAGGTTAGATTTGCCCTCGATGGCTTGGTAGCCAAAACCTTTGTCTTGTTTTCACACCCATATCTTTAAGTGTGGACTTGACAATGAACACAAATTAGGTGACTAACCTCAACTTATTTACTTTCATTTAAAGTGATGTCAACACATGAAACAAAAAGTGTATTTCGGAGAATCTTATTAAAACCATATGAATTCTTGCTTCCAAATTATGACATCTTTATTACAGGACAGTTCATAGTGCCATGATTATTCAAGTCAGAAAGAAGAGTAAAAGGTTGGCACCTAGGAGACCAAGGCCACACTTTTGAGCCTTGCTTCATGACATCCCCAAGTAACAGCCAACGATAGAGGCAACTACAATGAGGTGCACACAGCCATCAGGACAATCCTTGAATTCATAACAGGCATCTTGAAGCAGCACTGCAAATACCTAGGCCAATCGGAGAGCATTCTACAATATATGTTCACAACAAAGTCTCCAAAAGCAGCACAGTGTACTTCACAGGTGTGACATCCAAGGTGACAGAAGCCTAGATTAGATGGAAAAGGAAGCGTCCACGCACAAGTATTAAACCCGACAAAAAAAACAGGCAAATAACCTTATTGAATCACATCTGTAAACAGCTAGAAACATATGGGAAGCTCTCCTAGAGAGATGCTTGTCAAAGTGCCTCATCCACCCAATGGGTGACCTAGGTCAAGCCACAAATAGCATAACATGCCAAACCAAAAGATGGTCAACCACTTGGCACCAGCTCAGTCACAGAACTACACAAGCAAGTTACTGAGCCAGCAGAGCAGGATCATTCACCCAACAGAGGAGGTGGAGAAGGTCCACTGGCCGAAGGGGGTTTCACAAAGATTCAATGAGTAATAGTCAGGTACCTTAGACCCAAAAGCAAAAACAGATGGAGCAATAGTGTGTTCATTCCTGGGGAACCAGTTATCCTAAGTCCTAGATATAAATGCCAGGTTCCTGTATTTTCAGGTGTTCATGTATTTTAATTATGGCTGTAGTTAATATTGAACCAGCAATTGTTTATATGAAATATCAACATGCAATGCCGTACTCGAATATGGTTTAATTGTGGTTACATTTTGAAAATGGTTAGCGTGCACGAATGTTGCTCTGGATGGTTCTAAAGTTACAAGCTTAATCTAATTGCATTTATGTTTGGCAAAACATCTATAAAATGTCAGCTTCCCTTTGTCAAAAAAGTAGATAAAAATAGGATCTATTTCCAGATTCTTCTGCTCTTACTAGGCTGCGAAGGTCATTTAGACAAAAGAGCTCCCTGAACATGTGATTCACATTTCATGTGAACTCCTTACTTAATGATATGGTTTGAAACAATATGCTGTTACCGAAGGACATGTGAAGACTAGACTATTAACATTCACAGTACCAGCTGACAGTACTTTGTCATCCCAACCCACTACCCCATGCGAAGCAATTATTCTGATTCCAAGATAACCAGTCTAACTGTGGAGAAGGGTGGGGGGTGATCAAAATGAACTGTATGTTATAAAGTCCAGTTTTCTTCTGTGCCAGTATTAGTTTGATTCACTTTACTTCACGGGACAAGTTCTTTGGCAACTTTTTGCCCTGACACTGGATAAGAAGCACACCATACCTAAATTGTGCTGCACCCGTTCTAGGCAAAGCTCCAAACATATTTTGGTGGACAACACGGTCCATGTAAGCCCAATGTAAGCAGAGAGAGGAGACCTACTGACAGCTGTTGGAGAATGAAACTAGACAACCCCCCCCGACCCAAGAATTGACTAGTAAATTCAAAAAAGGTCAAATTACTTTAGATTCTGTCTTCAGTTTTCTACCACGGTCCATTAGACTGTCTGATCAGAGGAGGTATACCCAACACAAGCCCCCAGTGTGGCTGGATGACCCTGGATCACCAAAAGCGGGTTTTGAAGACGATGCCCCCTTCCAGCCTTGTTTTCATGAACACGTTGGGTCCACACCATGGTGGGGGTGAACTCCCTAGATTCCCAGGGCAAGAAATCAGTGGAATTAGTTCATACCCCAAATTTTTCCCCCGAGTTTAGCATTCAGGCAATGAATGCTCCTCAGGGGCATGATTGGAAGCATTAGCCCCTGTAACTTTATCTGATTTTGAAAATGAATTTGCTTAACTGGATTCATAAATAAAATTCTGTGGATGCTGGAAATGCATTGCCCTAAAATTACATTAGATTATTACTGCCTCTGT
The DNA here is from genome assembly GCF_017639515.1 of Carcharodon carcharias. NCBI lineage: Eukaryota > Metazoa > Chordata > Chondrichthyes > Lamniformes > Lamnidae > Carcharodon > Carcharodon carcharias. The sequence continues at coordinate 107,517,503 of NC_054481.1, read as the reverse complement.
ATCTGTTGTTCTGAACCTGTGGAAATGCCAAGGCCCCCAGAAATGAACCTGATCCAGTAACTGATAAAATACTCTATCCCGTTGTTCCTCACTATGGGAGGTTGTCTTCTTCCGAGAGTCACGAATTTGTGTGCTCTGTCCGTTCACCTTGCTCCTCGATGGACAAGTGAAACACAGATAGGGGAGGAGAAAGGCCATGTTCTTCTGTTTTCCACTGGGTTTGAAGAAGATTTTGTCCTGTCACTGCTGTCTCTGAGCTGGATTTATGGGTGACACCTCTACAGGCCCCTCAAGTGTCACCCTCAATTCAATGCCAATCAAAACCTTAACTGGCGCTTCTCCAACAGCTTTGGCAAGTGATTTCCACTGTCAGAACCTTGTATCTTTTGGGGCAGAGCTTCTGCTTTGGGTTCCATGGGGAAATTTTACCCAAGAGGCAGAATTTAATGTCCTTCCCTGTGGCGAGTTTGGGGTAGGGGCATCTTAATTGTACGGGAGGGCGGTGGGTGGGGATCCACCCCGATTAAGTCCAGACGGGAAGGCCGGAGGAGGTCCTTTCTGTCCTGCCGCGAACTAAGGCCTTAAATGGGCAACTTCAGCCAGCATGGGGCCTGAATGCAAAAGGCTTGAAGAAAATACGAGGGTAAATGGTTTGGAGTATAACCCACTTAGGTTTGACATTCCCTGATCGCCTGTGCTAGTCTGGCTGATTATGCCTGGATTATGCTGATGCACTGTAACCTCTAACATAAGAAATAGGCACAAAGGTAGGCCATTCGGCCCCTCGAGCCTGCTCCACCATTCAATAAGATCATGGCTGATCTGCTTGTGTTCCAAATTCCCATCTACCCGCGATAACCTTAGATTCTTGTTTGGCAAGGGAATCAATCCACCTCTGCCTTAAAAATATTCAGTGATCCCGCCTCCACTGCCTTCGGAGGCAGAAAGTTCGAAAGTTGCACAGCCCTCTGAGAGAAATAATTTCTCCTCATCTCTGTCCTAAAAGGGCAACCCCTAATTTTAAAACAATGCTCTCCAGGTCAGAAATCTATTGTTCGGAAACACAAGTTGTCGGGAAAGTTTTTGAACACATCAAGCAACCCGTAGCATCATTTTGGTACAGTATTTAGGGAGCGGACAATGGAAGTTACAGTATTTGGACAAGTAAAACAATTTTTATTACTGATTTATAATGTTTTATCACTGTTTCAAGTAAATATTTATATCTACAGCTTTTTCTGGTTTGCACACTTGTGGTTAGGCATTCTAACATCATTCTATAATCTGGAAAATTCCAAAATCAAGAAATAACTTGGTCCCATGCATTCCAGAATGGACCTAGTGGAAGGAAAAACAGAAACTCAACCCCTTATCCCCATGACCAAAGGTGATCCTGCAGCACAGCTATGGTTGGGTACCATTCTGCTATCACAAAGCTGTTTTCTTTATTCTTTGATCGGATGTGGCCATCACTGGCAAGGCCAACATTTGTTGCCCATTCCTAACCGATGAACCTTTAGGCCATTTCAGAGGGCAGTTAAGAGTCAGTCATATTGCTGTGGTTCTGGAGTCACGTGTAGGCCAGACTGGGTAAGGACAGCAGATTTCCTTTCCTAAAGAACAAGATGGGTTTTTACGACAATCAATAACAGTTTCATGGTCACCATTACTGAGGCTAGTGTCATATTCTAGATTTATTAGCTGCCATGGTGGGATTTGAACCTGTGTCCCCAGAGCATTCGCCCGGGCTTTGGTATTACCAGTCCAGAGACATTGCCATCACACCACTTTCTCCCTATGGATTGAGGCTTCTTTTCTAAAATAAAATCTTAAATGTGCAAAATTACAAATCTTTTAGTGAGATTAACACAATTTAGAATTCTTCAACAATAATGTAATTCTAAAGACGTTAAAATACTTGAGGCCTGCAAATCAGGACAGGCGCATTCTCTTGAGTAACATAGGGACACTTACACAGGAGAAAGTCATTCCTGCCTTTACCGAATTCTGAAGCAAAAACAGAAAATGCTGGAAAAACTCAGCACCTCTGGGAGCATCTGTGGGGAGAGATACAAAGTTAACATTTTGAGAAAATATCTCTTCTTCGGAACTGAAGAGTTTTGAAGAAGAATCATATTCGAATCAAAACATTAACTCCCTCTCCACAGATGCTGCCAGGCCAACTGAGCTTTTCCAGCACTTTCTGTTTGTATTTCAGATCTCCGGCATCTGCAGTACTTTGCTTTTATTTTACTGAATTCAGACCGATCTCAGAGGTTGATTTTTCACTTTCCAATTTTCCTACTTCCTCTCCATACCCTATTATAAAATTATTGTCCAGTACCTTTTGGAATGCTGCAAATCAATTTACCATCCCTCACCTCGTGGAAAATCATCCACATTCCAAGGACGGCACAAAAAAGTTACAGGCAGAATTCGGACGGTGAGATAAAATGGGCAGTATCAGATCGATTGCCCGTCATACTGATATTCGGCCCATTGCAGTCAATTTCTACTCCTTATGCATCTAGTCCTTATAAAAACATAAGGAATAGGGGCAGGAGTAGACCATATGGCCCATCGAGCCTGCTCCACCATTCAACATGGCTGAGTCCTAAATGATCGGCTCCTTATCCTCATCTCAGTCTGAAATGATCAGCTGCTTACCCTAAAACTGTGCCCAGCTTTTCTAAATTTCTCAGCCAGTTGGAAAAGACCTCTGAGTATCGACCCTGTCAAGCCCTGTCAAAATCTTGCATGTTTCAAAGAGATCACCTTTCATTCTTCTACAATCCAGAGAATAAATACCCAATTTACTCAGCTTCTCATCAAAGGGCAACCCTCTCATCCCATGGACCATTCTAGTGAACCTTTGCTGCACTGCCTCCAATGCAAGCATGTCCTCCTTTAAATACAGAGCCCAAAACTATGCACAGTATGCCAAATGTGGTCTCACCAAAGCCCTGTACGATTGTAGTTAGGTGTCTTTATTCCTGTACTCCAATCCCCTTGCAATAAAGGCCAGGATACAATTTGCTTTCCTGATTGCTTTCTGTACCTGCATGCTTTCTGTGTTCCTTGTACAAATACTTCCAAGTCTTTCTGAATATCAACATTTACAAGTTTTGTGTCTGATAAAAAATATTTTGCTCTTCTATTCTTACAACCAAAGTGAATAACCTCACACTTCCCCACATTATACTTCATCTGCCACCTTGTGGCCCACTCACTTAACCTGTCTATATCACTATGCAACCTCTGTGTGTACTCCCTACAGCTTGCATTCCCACCTAGCTTTGTATCATCAGCAAACTTAGGTACATTACTCTCAGTCTCTTCACCTAAGCCATTAATACAGATTGCAAATTGTGAGAACACTGATCCTTCCCGCAGGCCAATACTCATAACCTGCCAACTTGAAAATGCCCCATTTATCCTACTGATTGCAACCCATTAACCAACCCTCTATCTATGCTAATATATCACCCACAACTCCGTGAGTCCTCATCTGGTGTATTAACCTTTTGTGTGGCACCTTATTGAATTTCTTTTGGAAATCGAAGTACCCGACATCTACTGGTTCCACTTTATCCTATTAGTCATATCCTCAAAAAAGTAATAAATTTGTCAAACCAGATTTCCCTTTGTAAAGCCATGTTGATTTGTTCTAATCATGCTGTACTTTTCTAAGTATCTCGTTAAGACTTCTTTAATGATAGATCTCAGCACTTTCCCGATGACTGATGTCAGGCTGACTGGCCTGCAGTTCGTTGTTTTCTCCGAGACCAGTTTACCTACAAATTGAAACAATCTGGATCCACCTTGCTGATGAGTATCTGAGCTGCTCGATCAAATCGGCTGCGAGTTGTCCCTCACCATCCAGACCACCGCCCCCCCCCCCAGACCCGGGCACTATCCTGGTGCATCCCACTTTCTCCAAGTCGTTTAGATATATATCCCTCCAACACTTTGCTGACACAGGGGCGATGTGTTGGCAGCTGAGCCGATCTTAATAGTTGACATATACAGACAGCTCATTTTTTTAAAAAAACTTGGTTGGTCTCCATTCACAGATTTGAGAGTCCGGAATACCGCGTTAGAACATAACATAGAAGGAAATGACACCCCCTGAAATCAGCAGTGCCGGTAAAAGTGAATCCAACCCCCCCCCCCCCCCCCCCCCCCGCCCCTTCTCCCCAAAAGCAGCCCCCAGTTAGCAGCAGCACATTGAACTCACCTCATCGCTGTTGGTCAGTGTGGTGTTGTAGGGCTCCGTGTGCTGGTTTATCCTCAGGGGTCTCTTGGCCAGCGCCTGCCTGTAGAGGGCTAGCTGGTGCCACAGGATGATGGTCACGATGGCCACTCTCCAGGCGCTCATCCTCAACGCAAATCCGGCTTTCAAAACAAACACTGAGAGTCTGATATGGGGTGGGGGGTGGGGGGAGGGGGCGGAGGGGGTTGAAGAGAGAAAACTTCAGCGGCGAGCCGTCCTTACACGTGGGTGAAGAAGCGACATCAGGTGGTTCGCTCGCACAAAACAGCAGCTCAAGGCGGCTCGACCTTTTAACACGAACTGAGAGGTTGTTTTTTCATGGTATATATATTTTAAAAGCGTCTTGTTGCGTTTGAGGAAAACTTGGCGGAAAATGTTGGGAAGTTTCAGAAATCTCTAGAAGTGAAGGCTCGGGCGGATTTATCGTCAGCCCTGGTTATGGGTGTTCACATGCTGAGCTGCAGCCCTGCAGTGGAGCTGGTCAGTCCTCCCGCCAGTAACAGTGTCGCTGGTTAATGTGGAGATGTCCTCGCTTCTGCTGACTGTCGGCATCCAGTTAACCCATTGGGAGCATTCCCCTCCACTGCTTCCACCATCAGTGAATCTCCCGCACGATTGCAAAGCACCGAGCCCAATGGCTGGAAGTCTTGTAATCCCCCCGCCCCCCTTTATACCTTTCAGTCCTGCCTCACGACCCTTTCAAAGGGGGAAAGAAAGGAGAGGAAAGGGAGGTTGCAAGGGATGATGTTTAAAATAATAATCTGCCTCCGAGCATTAATCTCCCTTGCAGAGGGAAGTGACCATTAAATGTCCAGGTTCCGCGATGGGGAAATGACAGCAGCTCCAAAAAGCGCTTTAACACGTCAACACCTCAAGAGGCGGGAGAGCTTTTCCCTCACATGTCTTCATCATCTCTCCCTACTGTGTGTGTGTGGAAGGGGGGGGGGGGGGGGGGGGGTATGCAGGAGGCAAATCTGGCACCGAGTCTGCAGCCTTGTTTAATCCATTAACAGCAGCAGACTGACTTCCAGACCCTTTCCAGGCTGACTCCCTGTTTGACTGGGATGCTTCAGGAAAAAGAGATGAAAGCGTTTCGCCTCCAAACGCCGAGCCTCTGAGCTGGTGACAGTTCCTCAGCTTTTCACCACCTCCCTCCCTCCCCCCAGGGGGGTGGGGGGTGGGGGGGTTGGGGCTGTTTGGAATGGAGTGCGATTTTTCCATCTCACTTTAACAGCAGCGAATTCGCCAATCTCTCGCCCCATTCCCGCACTGTGCCGGATAAATATTAAATATTTCTCTAACTTTTAAAACATGCGCGGGGACACACACACAGCAAAAAAAAAACACGCCAACTAGCGAAGTACTTTCTCCAAAGGCTCTGCAAAGCTTTCTGTTTTCCCTCATGTTGACCATGACACCTATTTTCTGAGCGGATTCACCCTCTTACAACATCAACTAGAGATTTTCCAATGACAAATTATTTTTATATGCAAGATTTCGGTTACATAAAATATAACAGGTTTAATATTTTCCGATGTTTTAATAAGTGCTTTGAAAAGTGACAATTCCGTGTTTCGGTGCTTATGTAAAATTATATTGATTTTTAAAAGGGCTAATTTTCCTGATCATTTCTGCAAGTGTAGATTATGCGTCTATAAATAGATTCGTTTTGTGAGGCAGAGTCCACATTTAATCCGTGATTCCTTTACTGTTCTTGGTGGAGTGTGAAGATATAGTAAACTGCATAGCCTGTTCAAAAAAAAGCCAAATATTTTAAATGCATCTATATTTATCTAAAAATAAAAAAATGCATGATTGACGAGTATTAACTGTTGGCCATTGGGCGCTATCTTTCAACAAAGACTCAAAGTCCGCTGGAACTCTGTGACTGCATTACGAAAGCTTGACATCTTGAGATGTAATTCCACAAGCACCAGGAACTAATCTCCAAGATTTGAGGAAACACAGCCAAGAGTTTTGGTTACAGGAAATCGAACGTGTGGGCAAACGAAACTACGTGTACAACATGCATATACCAAACGTGTTGGCTTCATGAAATCTAGTCTCTCCAATTATGTAGGGTACATACCGCTAAGTGTATATGGTACATACCACTAAGTGTATATGGTACATACCGCTAAGTGTATATGGTACATACCACTAAGTGTACATGGTACATACAGCTGTGCATGTGGCACATAAGCTAAGTGTATATGGTATATTCAATTAAGAGTATATGGCACATACAGCTATGTGTATATGGCACATCCAGCAAAGTGTCTAGGCCAGTGCTTCCCAAACTTCTTCCTCATGCAATCCGTTTCAATGTTGAGTCTGGAGGTTGTAAAGTGCCTAATAGAAAGTTGAGGTGCTGTTCCTCGAATTGAGCGTCATTGGAGCAGTGCAGGATGCCAAGGACAGAGAGGTCGGAGTGGGAGTGAGTTGGAGAATTAAAACGGCAGGTGCCCTGAAACTGAGGATCACACTTGCCGATTGAATGGAGGCCTCTGCAACACCGTTACCCCATCTACGTTGCCCTCCCACCCCCCTCCCACCCCCAGTGTAGAGGAGAGGGCTTTGCTGCTAGTATACGAAATAGAAAATATGACTTTGTATGACCCCAGATTGAAGATTGTGGGGGTGAGAGGGTTGTTCAGTGGGGTGTGGGAATATTTTTTGACAGGGTGGGTGGGATGGGGGTGAGTTTAATACTGCTGGGTTTGCCCTGAAACAAGCAAAGTTTTGGCATCACATGGGCCTCAGAACAGTCACCTACCCACAGGAAAAAAAAAAATAATATTTAAAGGAGCCTCTGAGTCTGAGATCCACAGCTGCCATTGCTGCCTCTGAGTTTGTGACCCCAAAGTCTTGACCCATGCCCCTGCTGGGGGTCGCGGCCCACAATTTGGGAACCCTTTTTTTAGGAAAGTGGTTCAACAAAGAATTAGGCAATTGAGTAGGGAATAAGTATGAACAATATTTTCATAACACGATAATTCCACTCAATTGCCCCCAGAACTCCACCCTTTCCCAAGGCACCCTCCCGTCCAAGAGGAGATGCTACGCCTGCCCTTTTACCTCCATCCCTTCCTGCCATTCAACTACTCCTTCCAACTGAAACAGCGATTTACTTGTATTTCTTTCTATTTAGTATACTAGCAGCAAAGCCCTCTCCTCTACACTGGGGGTCGGGGGCAACGCAGATGGGGTAACCGTGTTGCAGAGGCCTCCATTCAATCGGCAAATGTGATCCTCAGTTTCAGGGCACCTGCCATTTTAATTCTCCAACTCACTCCCACTCCGACCTCTCTGTCCTTGGCATCCTGCACTGCTCCAATGACGCTCAATTCGAGGAACAGCACCTCATCTTTCAATTAGGCACCTCAACCTCCAGACTCAACATTCAGTTCAACAATTCCAGATCAGCTACCGCCCCCTTTTATCTTGGATGACAGCTGATGTTGAGGACTCTGTTTTTCCCCATCTCCACCTCTTCTAGTCCCATCTTTTGTTCCGTTTACCATCTCCTTTTGTCTTGCACCATTAAGCCTTTAGCCATTTAATCTCTCCTGCCTTCCACCCTATCAAACAGCTTCCATTTTGCTCTTGCCCCACTTCCCTGCCTCTGTGCTCTCTTAGAACCTGGTCCACCCCCAACTTTTTTCTTCCAGTTCTGACCAAAGGTCATGGACCTGAAACCTTAACTGCTCCCTCTCTCCACAGATGCTGCTTGACCAGCTGAGTAATTGGGCATTTTCCGTTTTGATTTCAGATTTCCAATACCTGCAGTATTTTGCTTTTGTGGTAACGATCTGCATTGGATTCACATTGATCAAATCTGAAAACATTAGACAGTATGATAGTCTAAGAAGAGTCCAACACCAAACCCGCAGCCCATGCGTCCTAACTCTAAGGTACAATTGGGTCAAGAATGATGGCGTTAGGTTGCGACTGTGTCTGTTTCTTTGGTTGATGATTTGCACTCAAAGATGGAAAAGATTAGTTTTTCCTAGTTTTAGTCACGAGAAATGAACGAAAGTTATCCGAGAGCCGCCAGTCGCCCTCATCAAACCAGGCAATGGCCCAACTGGAATAGTTTTCCACATCAAAGGCGCTATGTGAATGCAACTTGGCGTTGTGTTGTCAAATTATAAAAAACAAAACTGTCCGCCCAAGTAATACCTAACTGTGTAATGGTGGGCATATTAAGCTGCCTGAATCTGTGAGAATCTTTGTGGTGAGCACATTTTACAAGATTCAAACAGCAGGTTAACATGTAGAACATTACATGTGAGGATGGGAATCTGACATCCCTCCAGTATTCCCACAGGAGCTGACACTCCCGCCATTGAAATCGAAAGTCAGTGCCAGTGTACCAGGAGGTACAGCTTTGGAACATATTCCTCTTCCCTTTAGCTCCTAGAAGATTTTTTACGAGCCATTTTATGAATCGCTCTGTGTTACAGACAATGATATTTGGGTATTTAATATGGATGGCGATTCTCCAGGGACTGAGTCACTGCAGCTTGTTTATAAGACAGGTGATGAAAACCATTCTCTCATGAACGACGTTAAATTGATCGCCACCGTCCCCTGTTCGCTGCAGTCGGCGCGTTTCCCATTATTGGTAGTCGTCAATTTATTCAGATAGTCTCACAAGATCGGGAAAAGAACGTGGCTCCTGCATTTTTCGTTGCTTGGGCACTGAACATTCCGTACATTTATCGATTTAAATCTTAGTTTTATCGCTGCGATGGAAAGTGACTGCGCCTTCTGTGTGGAAAAGTGCAGACATTCCTTAAATAGAAAAACAACAGCCAGCCACGAGGTGGGAAGAGAGAATTTTGTATCAAACACTACCACCTACAGGCTGAAATGTAAATATATTAAAGTGTACAGGGCACATACCATCTAAGTGATTACATATTAAAGTCGTCAATTAAAGGGAAATGTATGAAAATCTGTCCTGAAGCTATGTTAGTCATGTCTTGAAATGCACGAAAGTAGGAAGAAGCTGTTTCCACTAGCAGGAGTTTCGGTAATCGGACAGAAATTTTAAATAATTGACAGAAGAACCGGGGAAGAGGAGGAGACTTTCTCTTACTAAATTGCCATATTCTGGAAGACACTACCTGAAAGGGTGGTGAAAGCAGATTTGGGGAATTGGATGCCTGCCTGAAAAGGAGATTAAAAAAAAACCTATTCAAAGATCCTGTAGAGACACGATGGGCCGAATAGCCTCCTGCGCTATCTGAATCTCTGCATAATTACCCATGCAACAGATCAACATTTTTCAAAATCCATCTTTAACCACCGGATTAATCTGTTGCCCATTGCCTGGGACCTGATCCTCTGTGAAATCAGTCACTGTTAATGTATTAGCAGAGATGGATTACAACTCTGAATCCAACACCAGTGCACTACTGGATTCCAGATGCCAGTGCTCTCCTGCCCCCAGGTTCTAGTGCTCTGGGCATTGATGTACTGCTGCCCCTGGGTTCCAGTACTCCAGGTTGCTGATGCGACACAGGTGATGGTAACCCATGCAGTGCTGAGAAAACCTTAACTTGCCACATAGATTATTGTTGGCCAGGGCAGCAGCCAAGCCAGAGGGAGTCTGTTTTTTTATTCATTTATGGGATATGGATGTCACTGGCTAGGCCAGCATTTATTAGGAATGAGCAATAAATGCTGGTCTAGCCAGGGAAGCCCACATCCCATAAATGAATTTAAAAAAGACTCCCCCAGGCTTGGCTGCTGCCCTGGCCAATAATGACCTATGTGACTGCTTAAGGTTCGAACAGCATGGGACCCAGGGCGTTTCCAGCAATGGGAGTAGCAGCATCACCTCTGCCCAGGCTTCACCGACCCATTCCAACAAGCCACCTCTTGGTCATCACCCTCTGTAAAACCAGCCCAGCTGTCCCAGAGTCACAGCTTGCCTTCCAACACAGGCCTGCCTCCTTCCACCCTGACATCAGGCTTCAAGCTCTGATTGAGGGCACAGCTTTGACCTCTCTCTGCTCACAAGATCATAACACTGTTACAGATGTGGAAAGTCATTCAGATACCCATTGTGGTATACAGTTGTTTCTTAAATACCTCCAGACTCGTTGCTTCCATAACTCTAACTGGAATACTTAAACTCTATCTGGAATACTATTCCACATGTTGATCCCTCTTTTTGTGAAGCATTCACCAGGAATTCACCAAGGCTCCTTCGATAGCACCTTCCAAACCCATAACCACTACCATCTGGAAGGACAAGGGCAGTTGATAAATGGGAACCCCACCAACTGGAAGTTCCCTTCCAAGTCACTCAGCATCCTGACTTGGAAACATATCACCGCTTCTTTACTGTCGCTGGTCAAAATCCTGGAACTCCCTTCCTAACAGCACCATGGGTGTACCTATGCCACATGGACTGCAACGGTTCAAGAAGACAGCTCACCATCACCTTCTCAAGGGCAACTAACGATGGGCAATAAATGCTGGCCCAGCCAGCAAAGTCCACATCCCATGAATGAATAAAAAAAACCCAACATTATTTCTAAAATTACTATTTACTAGTTTGGACTTGCATCTACATCCTCTTTTTTTACTCTTGAAATGTAATCCAACCATCTTAATTCCTCAATAAGATCTCTCCTTTCCAATCTGAAAAGGTCACGTTTCTCCTACCACGTTACCATTAATTCCATCGGCCTTAATCATTTTTGCAATTTATCCTGAGCCCCTTTATCCAACATGTTTTGAAAAAACAAAAATGCCACATCCACTGCCTTCCCTTTACCTCTACGCCTGATTTCCTCAAAGTATTTAATTAAATTAGTCAAGCACAACCAACTCTTTATATAAACTAATGTTGATTGATACCCATTGGTGAAGGTCTTTATAAGTATTTGCTAATATTTTCATTATCTGGGTTCCTGCAGGTTTCTTATTAACTTGAGACTAACTTGCCTAAGTGACTTACCCCTCTCTCCATTTATAAATAGCTCTTTAACTTTCAGTACATTCCAGTATTTTGGTACAATTACTATTTCTTAAAAATATAAAACTGTTAGTAGCTCCCCTATTACTAATCTCTCTCAGTATTTGGGATGTAGTCAATCCCAGACTTCTAACTTATTGGCACTGGGAGGGCCAGTAATCAGGCTGGGACAGAGGAAGCTGGTTACCAGCCTGATTTCAGAGTTTCCACAGGGAGAAGCCTCTGCTCACCCTGTACAAGATGATGCCAAAGCAGGTTGGGCTCAGTGCAGAGATTTCCTGCGCTGGGAGTTCCTATGACCCTGGCCTAGGGCAGATTTGGCAGCCAGTACTCCCAGTTGAGAAAGGCCTGCAGAATGGCCTTTCTTTGGCCCACCTTGGAGGTCCAGGCAGAGGACAATGGTCTGGCCCCTCAGGAAAAAAATATCTCAACAATTTATCTATCAGTCCCCTTACAATGGACTATGTATCTCAGCTTCCAGTCTCAGTGGGGGTGCAGCCACCCATAATGACCTGGGTGCCTGCTGGGAACATTTCAGTTAGGTGACTATCTCCCCGAGGGTCCAGCTCCCAGTCAAGGCCCTGGGGCCAGATATAGGTAGCAGCTAACATAATGGAGGGTAGAATTTTTACAGACTTCATGGCCCCTGCTGGATGTGGCAATAATTGTGAAGTTGTAAATTTTGAAAAGTATGAAGTCTGGTTGGGTCAACAGTGGAGTTCATTACTGGGCACAATTTCAATATAATTGGCAAAATCGCAAGGCCTTTAGGTTTTTTGGGCCATCATCTTTAACGCCCTCAGCAGGATCATTACATCCACAAGTTTTAATCAATTTTATTTATTGACATAAATTAGTACAGTCCTACAAACACTAAAGATGGCATAACCACATTGGAGAATGAAATAACAGTGTTAAGAACAATGTGTCTGAAGTGGCATTGTGTGTCCAGCATAGTATTGTAAAATCACCATCTAGTCTTCACCGTTGAGTCCTGGTTCTGGTTGGTCAGACAAACATTCGTAATTTTAGACCTTGTTGATTAGCAGGGTTGGAAAATGTGGACTGTGGAGTTTTGAAATGTTTCACCAAATCTCTGACTACTTTCAGCACCATTTCAATATCCTGCAAAATCTCCACTTTTGCTTAGCAAAAGCAACACAGAGGGGGTCCATTAATCATTTTGTAGCAGCAAACAACACTGCAAAATGTGTTCAGGTGAAAAGGCTGACACACCACGCAATTATGTATTGCTACAGAAGGTGAATGCCGTTCTAATTCACATTCCCACCAGCTGTTAATTCTTTACCTGCAACTATTGGACAGCATTTTACATAGCAGACAATGTCCAAAGTCATGGGTTAATTATTAGGCTGGATTGGTGCATGGTTGGAGAGTGGACAGTAGAGTAGTGGCGTGTAGGGAGTTGTTTGTAACTTTTATATAAGCGACTGAGAAAAGCGGGCATTTCCAAGTTATCCATGGTTGCAAACAACACTGAACTGTGCACAATGGTCAATGATGAAAACCTCTGTTTGATATTAAAAGGGAGCTGGACAAGTTGGATCAATGGACAGAAGAGATGGAAAATGGAGCTTAATAGAGAAAAATGTAAAGTTATGACTAAGCAGAAAAACAGTGTAGAACTACATATTTAACACTAATATATTTGAGGTAATGGAGTAGGAAACCAGTATAGGTTTTGTGGATTGTGATTACATTATAACAGTGGCTACATATCTGATTACTTAATCGGCTGTAATATTCTGAGGATGTGAAAGGCGCTATATAAATACAAGTTCATTTTTAAAATTTAGGCTGTTAAAATCCTCAATTCAGTATGCGCAGGCAGTAAAGATATCAAGTAAAATGTTTGGATAGTGCAGACTGTTTTATATATGCTTGGTGGGATTTCATCTGAAGTACTTTATTCAGTTTTGGTCTCCATATCGTGCAAAAGATATAGAGTTATTAGAGGAAATCCAGAGGGAGGATTGATTTCTGAACTTAGAGAGCCAGTCCTGTGAGGAAAATTGGCTATTTGATGTTTTTACTCTCCTGCAGAGAGGAGAATGTGTGAGGACTTGATAAAGTCCTTAAAATTTCCAAGGATACAAAGAAATTAGAACTGTAAAACTTCTGCTGTCAAGCACAGAAATTAGGGATTAGGGAACACAATTTAATGTTAAAGGTATCAAAAGAAGTTAGGCCACGTTACTTTTAGTAGGAGAGTGGTAGAAATTTAGGCAGGCTTACTAGCAGAGCTGAACAGTAAACCATGTCGGGCTTAAAGAATAATTGGATGAATTCCTGTTGACATTGATGATGGATTTTCCTGTCCCTTCCACTGTGTATTCATCAAGGAGACCAGTTGTTCACCACCTGGTTCGATGTTAAACCAAACCTTGATTTGCAAATGTGAATTCTAGTTAGCAATCAGGATGCAGGATAATTAGTTATAGAATCACAGTAACTAAGTCTGACTGGAGGTTTGGAAGGGGAGGCTAGATCAGCAGACAATGATCTCTTGCTCAAACCATTTCTATATTAGTGTGTTGCTAAGATATATACAGCAAAGTTGCTTGCTGCTTGTGAAGTACTGAAGGAAATTACTGTTAGTCTGATGATTAGAATGAAAATGTGCTGACCGTTACAAGAAGGAGCAGCAGCACAACTGGATTCTCATTTATTCAAAGATACACAAAGGACCGGTATTTAAAATCAAGCTTCACTATTTTACCATGTATCCTGAACTATCTCGCAGAACAAAATAACATTAAGAGAAAAGCACAAAAAGAAAGGGTATGCTTATTGGGAGTGTTCATTCGCTGTCTGCTTCCAACAGACTCCCAGAGATGGTAGTTGATTCTGCACCAAGTGACTCATTGAAAAGCAAACCAGATTGATGGCTGTTTGAGAAGGATGCTTGAAGGTTATTGAAACTTTAACAGCATTTTTTGAGGAGGAAACTAAGGAAATTCCCAACCCGTGTTTCTTCAGAGTTGCTGCTGTTCCATCCCCAAGTCGTAACCAGGGATCACGCCAGGGGAGTGGGAGCATCTCCAAGGAAATTCCCAGCCATAGTGTTCCATTAAGTAGGGATCAACTTTTGGTGGTAGCTCATGAGAGTGTAATCATAGATGGTCTCTGCAAGGAGAAGATTTGATTGACCAATTGGCCTTTTCCTTGTTCCAGAACTTCTAAGGTTCTTAACTCTATAAAAAGTAGCTTTTTAAATGTTCCTAAAATAGCTCCACAATCTGAAGGAGAGTCATACGGACTCGAAACGTTAACCCCGTTTCTCTCTCTCTACAGATGCTGCCAGACCTGCTGAGTGTTACTAGCACTTTTTGTTTTTATTTCAGATTTACAGCATCTGCAGCATTTTGCTTTCAGCTCCAACAATCTGTTTGTCAATTCTCAAAATTTCGGTTTTTGGTTTATGCGGAGGATATTGTATGTATTAAGACCCGGAGCATCAAAACCAGTAGATAGGCCTTTCCTATTGAACTGAAAGAAATTAAACAGTTGTCCATCTTGAGCTTCAAGTGACACTGAAGCTGTGCTGAATTTCAAGACACATGGGTATTCTTTTTCAAATACAATTTGAAACACCCTCTCTTCTAAATAACATAGCTTGATAGTCCTGTATCTCTCGGGTATCAACTTTTCAATATGAGGGCCAAATTGCTGCATCACTAATACTCCATTCTTGTCCTTCTTTATCTCGTAAAAGGTCAAGTTTGCAAACGTGTAGTAACCGACATAAGGCTTAGAGCGGGGAGGTGGAGAAAGAACCCTGTTGCTTTGTCGAAATGCAGACTCCATTGCAGGTATTAGATAATTATAAACACCTGTAGTCAAGTCCTTCTCTTGGGGTCGGGCACCTGACATCAAAATAATGAATCCCAGTTTAAGTTTAGGGACCAAGGAGAACGTAGCTGAGTAACCATCCAAGTCACCTTCTTTTTTAATGATGTCATATCCAAACAGTTCATCAATTTCCCATGGCGTTCCTGTTTTGCTAGCAAAGTAATCCTCGGAGCACCTGAATACTGGAGTGAGCATCATTTTAATGGTGTCAGGCTGCAGAAGATGTCTGTGAACAGCTCCCAAAAGCACCATAGCCAATTTAGCCAGGTCCGCAGTGGTTGAATACATTTGGCCAGAGGGTCGGTACCAACCAAGGTCATATAGCTGCGCTGGTTGACCATTGCTGTAAACACCGACAGCTAGCTGGGAACGGACTGAGTGTGTAAACTCAAATCCAGTGTGCTCCATTCCTATTTTCGTTAAAATATTCTCAGTAATCCAGTGCTGATACTCTGACCCAGCAACTTTTTTGGCTAGAACGTGAGCCAGGAGGGAAAATGCCAAATTACTGTAATGGCATCTAAGAAAGACAGAATAGTAATTGTCATTCAGTTATTACAACACTTCTTGTGATTGATTTTACATATTTGTTTCTTTACATAAACACATCAAATAAAATCAAAGTAATGCAGCATCTGCTTACTAACAATATAACATATGTCTACATGCCTTTTCTGTTGTGATTTTCATGTGCCTTTTTTTGATATTCTGAAATCCTAAATCTACATTTAAAATGGGAGTTGTTTATTTATACATTTGTTACTGATTATATAATATGATCACCAGGTCTCCCCAATTTTCTTAAATTGTTCCTGAAAGCCAAACAATTTTTATTCCTCAGTAACAAATTCATGGGTTATGGCAGAAACAGGCCCTACCCCATCATGTCCATGCTGGCCATCAAGCCCCTAACTATTCTAATCCCATTTTCTAGCACTTGGCCCATTGCCATGTATGCTATGGCGTTTCAAGTGCTCATCTAAATACTTCTTAAATGTTGTGATCCACTGCTCAAAGTACCACAGAATGCAGCTTGTAACCACCAACTGGCTCATGGCAGGACCCATCAGAAACACCAAAATCAACTAATTTAAATATTGCTGGGCAGAACAGAGAGGTAACCACCATCAGCCACGACACCAAGAACAGGAGCGGGGGCAGAGACTCTAAAGGGATTAGTGGCAGTAGAAGCAGCACCACCAGGATCAGAACCTAGGGCAGCTAGGTTTACAGAGGGTGATATGAGGATACATCACTCCTTGTCCTCAAGGTGATGATGGCAGATTCTTCATAGGCAAAGATCTTGTAGTTTGCAGAGAAGAGGCAATGCAGCTGATTGTAAGCTGTTTCTCTGAGGCAGCAAATGCCTTTGGTCTACAATTAGCCTAAAGAAAGCAGGAGAGCTGTACCAGCTGTGGCCCCCAAGAAATTACAATCCACTGCAAATCAGCATTGACACCAGCAACCTCAATGTAGCAGAACAGTTTACCTATCTAGGTGGCATTATCGCAAATGATACCGCTGTCAACAGGGATAATCAACCGTCCAAAGCCAACATCTCCTTTGGCTGCCTCTTGAAGCAAGTCTGGTGAAATCATTCACTATATGTCTCTATCAAAATTCAAGTATACAGAGCAGTTGTCACCGCCACTCTCTTGTATGGGTCAGAATTGTAGGTACAGAAAACAAATGCATCTTGCTGGAGTGCTTCCATTATGAATCAGACCATCAGAACTACATCACAAACAATGAAGTCCTCAACAGTCCCAATCTGCCCTGCCCTGAATGCATTTTCTTACAACACTAATTGTCCTCATGGGGTTCGCCCATTATCTTACAGGGCTGATTAACACACCATTCGTACTTCACCCAGGTGACCTGTGTAGGTAACTTCACTCACAGACATCCCTTTGTTCTTAGTTCCTTCCAAATCCTATCCTTCAATTTGAATGCTGGCTGCATGCACTGAATCGGATTTTGTCTCACCCACATTGTTTACACTCTTCTCTCAGGAGAAGATTGCTCATATTTCCAGAGTCAGACTGGGGCATGGGGCAGAGACAGGGAGGTGAGGGTTGGGGGCATCCAGGTCTCTCAAGAGCAAGAGGGCCAATAGCTCGTGTTGGGGGAGGGGGGTTGGAGGGGGGGGAGGTCACTCAACCCATACTCTGGCTGTTGGAGAAGTGTGGGGCCTTGTGTCCTACACCTTCTGCCTCATTTCTCTGCTCAATAGTGGAAGCACAGCCAAGCCTCTTGCAAGGAGACTCTTCTTGTTCATTTCGCTATGAAAAGCACTTTTTGACATCGTCCAGCACACTTTCTAAGCTATCGCCTTGTATTCGCATTCAAGATGCAAGGCAGCAAAGTGGAGAAAGAGGAGGGGAACAAGAAAGAAGAAGCAGTAGCACAGTGTTCAACTTCTGGATATATCACTACATCATCATCCAGTTCATCATTCACCTTCTCACTGTCATCACTAGCCCTGAGGAACCTACCCAGAGATGGAGACTCTTTAGATGGAGGTTTTGCTCTGATGGTGCACAGGGCATCGGACAGTCTGAGAAGGCAACAGTGGTAACGTAGTCCGATGGTACTGAGCCTGCAGATTATGTTTCGGGTGGGAGGGTCCTCTCATGAAAACAAGAATATTGGCAGTGCGTTACACATATGTAGAGTGACTGCACAGGCTCTTTCAGGATTCACAGCTGATAGCTGGGGTCATGATGGAATGTAAAGTCTATCAGCCAATCTCTGCGATCAGGGAAGAAAGAACACACACAGAAAAAAATCATCCATACAGAACAAGTGACAGCTCCAGGAACATCTTCATCTGCTGCCAACCACCTGCACCAGGTACTGCCCCCTCCCCACCGCCAGACCCCTACACGTCCCGCACAAAGACTGGTTTGTGCTCCAACACGGATGCAATGACAACTGGATGTTTGGTCTTGGGGAATTGTTTGGAGACAATAATAGTGAGTGGCTTCCAAGATGTCCCAAGTACGTTCACTCAGGCTGTATAAATCTCACTGGAGCCATAAGGTTAAGTCGTCTTTACACCTGCAGATAATGTCTGCTTATGAAGTGATCTTCCTTGTCCAAGTTATGGAACAATATGAATTGATACAGCCAGTTTTGTGCTCTCAACTGCCTTAGGCAAGACTCGTATTGCAGTGGGTTTGTGGCACTGTACATGTGAATGTAACCCAGCCAAAGTAAAGCTTGAAGAAAAAGGCAGAACTATGTGCAGAAATACCAAAGTGTTCTCAGCCGAAAAAGTGAAACTTTAAATGCAAAACCACAGCCTAGCTTTATGAAGCTTGACTAAACTGGTCTTACTTAGCAGTCATATACCCAGCGAAGTGACACTGATTATGAAGCTCACACATGCTCAGGCCCCCAAAATCACATTGTAAAATTGGACCTACTAAGTAAACTGATGCACAAAATTCTGTCACCGGTTCCCCCAAGTGCATGGGTTAATGTTGTGGCCGCGAGCTGCAAGTGTGATCTCACAACATTGCTCAGGTGTTGCTCTGTTACTGTAAGATGAGTCATTGCACATAATGCTGAATGGTGCACAGTAACTGGCAGTCGAGCGTAGAAAATTTCTTCAGACAAAGAGCACTAATAACACCGATTATTGTAATGTACCCTCTGCTTTGACTCAGATTGTCTCGGATGTGGGTTTGTTGCAATATCAATCCATAAGTGCACCAGGACTCCTGTCTGAGATGCAACTCCCACTGTAAAAACATAACACACGTTCCACCTCACACTCGCTGGATATTTGTCTGTCAGTATAATCACACTGGAGCCTTGCAGATTAGTTATAGTAGCAGTAAAATCCCAGTCAGATATATTTTGAAGCAATTTTTGTACGGTTGCCTGTGATGAAAACCAGATTAAAAGTGCCCTTACTTGTCATTGCAGCAAGATGAGAGATTCATCCGGCTGTTTTATTTAAGGTGGGTTGAAGCCAGAGCTGTTGTGCTACTCTCATTAACGGCTACATCAACTATTTACATAGATTCAAGAAATATTGGAATACTTAACCAGATAAGGATGGTTCATTAGGTGTAATTTTATTTTTAAAAATCTAGGAACACCCATAAATTCTAATTGGTCATCAATTCTTTGCAAAGTTGAAAATTTCAGACTACTTTTTTTTGTCAGTGCTGGAGGATGGCATAAAAGTGGAACTCAAACCTTGTGCCAGGATCCGCAACAAGTAAATCGTCCTGCAGAAGATTCAGTGCCATTTCGGTATCCCCATCCCAGAGCAGACTTGTTGACCTGAGTCGCCTGGGTAGCCCTGAAAATTATTTCATATGGGATTTAAATATCTCTGTATCCAAAGCCAACAAGTTCTTAGGAGTAATCACAAATGGAACGCCATCAAAAATCTTTAGGTACATTAATCCTGATCACGAAACTGGAGGATTTAAAAAGGTGACAAGTAAAGAAACCAATTTTATTTAAGAACAAACTTGATATTTTTCATTCATTCTTGGGATGTGGGCGTGGCTGGCATTTATCGCCCATACCTAATTGCCCTTGAAAAGATGGTGGTGAGCTGCCTTCTTGAACCGCTGCAGTTGGATGATATAGGTACACCCAGTATTTTTTTCTGTATCAGCATGATGCAGCTGAATGGCCATTTCGGAGGGCAATTAAGAGTCAACCATATTTCTTTACATAATTAAGTATTACGGGGCCAAATTTATTTGGCTGTTTCACAGTCTTCCACTGGATGCATCAGATGCCTTGGAACAGTAGGTAGGGTCATAGACCTTTACTGAAGTCTGTTTTTCATGTGCCAGTTTTTTGGTGTTGTGCCAGCTCTTTTGAAACTATTTACGAGCTTAATCGACGTTTATGTCTTGGCATGTTTGCAGAGGATGGTTCAATAATTTTTTGTTTTGCGGTACTGTCTAAATTCTTTAAGGTATGTAGTTCACCAAGAGAGAGCACGCGGCAAAGTTGGGCCCATAGGTTAGCATACTTCACAGGATGGGACTCTCTGAAATTCATGCCAAATTTCCAATATATTCTCTGACTCGTAAAACTCTTTACAGGTGTAAATATATGACATCTGCTTATAAGTAGCTAAGGTGTGCACTGGGCTTGTTTTTTGACGTACTCCATGTTAACTCTATTTCTTGATTTAACACTTACGTTTGAAGATTAACTAGGCAATATTTACTGTATCAGTTAAAGCAGCATTTTGTTCAAGGGTATATTTTGTGAAATGCTTTCCTTACCCGACAGCTGGCTGGCCATCCGTTTCAATGTCACAGATGATACTCTTGTAGCGGCTTCCCCTCTCTCACGAAATACCAGGCCTTTTGCCTCATGTATATGTTCTCGTTCTTTTGTGTTTCCCAGTGGGTTTTTAACTGTAAAGTTTTTGACGTATTTTGTCAGTGGGTCATCCAGAGATGTAATTTTTCCTTCCTGCCAGAGTTTGTACAGCATTATCGCAGGGAATATCTTGGAAATGCTCGCAATCCTGAAATAAGAGAATTTTATTTACTGAGATTTTCATTGAATTTGATATCACAGTGCTTTACACATTTACTAGTATTAAGGAGGAATCTAATGAGTACATCTTTTAACAATGAAAGTAGTTGAATTAACCGTTGCTGCTCCACATTTTTCTTTGAATGAGGAGGAAAAAGGTTTGCTTCTAATTTGGACATGAGCTAAGCAAACATCTCTAATAATATATTGGCTATGGTATCTGCATCTATGAGCACAAGAACTACTGCATCTGGATATCCAGATGTGCCGTCCATCATGGTTAACATGTACCATTCTCAGTGACCTCTGACTGTTCAAGGAACCCACAGTATTTAGATTACCACTCTTTTCCACACTGTATTGACACCACAGCCTATGCCTGGCCCTCGGTCTCTCTTTTATAACCAAATTAGCCACAACATGCCCATTGTTCATATGATTTCTCAGCAGAAATGGTACAGGTCTAGCTGCTCCTACTTTCATTCCCAATCACAAGTGGTATCCTGATTAGTCCTTCACCAACTAACCCAGTGAAACCATGAGCCTAGGATGGCTTACTCTCCAGTTGTCTTGGCTCACTTGTGCTTTTACCAGTAGAAGGGTGTACACACTATCACATGTACCTTTGGTGGATCATTTATTAACACCAATCTTAGGATTGTTATCATATACCTTTGCATGTTCCACAGTTTCATGTCTCCTCAGTTGGACTTGGCCTACGAAAGTGACATCTGGCCCAATGCCTAGACCAGCAGTTGCTTATTTTTTATTCATACTGCGCCATTCTGCACTATAGTGGAGTACACCAGGTCTCACCCTCTGGGGGGTTAATCTGATGTCCTTCCTGGAACTTGGAGTTGTGGACACATATTCAATGTCTCTGATGCAGTTGCTGAGACCCCAACAGTTGTAATGTGGGAGAGTGAACTGTTCATTCACCTAACTGCTTCAGAATCTTATGCTCCTGGTCAAGCAACCATCTCCAGGTCTTGTAGTGTCATAGGGCTTACAACACAAAAAGAGGCCCTTCAGCCCATTGTATCTGCGCCAGTCATCAAGCGCCTATCTACTCTAATCCCATTTTCCAGCACTTGACCCATAGCCTTGTATGCTATGGCATTTTAAATGTTCATCTAAATGCTTCTTAAATGTTGTGAGGGTTCCTGCTTCTACCACCCTTTCAGGCAGTGAGTTCCTGATATCCCCCCACTCTGGGTGAAAACATTTTTCCTCAAATCCCCTCTAAACCGCCTGCCCCTTACCTTGTTATTGACCCCTCCACTAAAGGGAAAAGTTTCTTCCTACCTATGCCCCTCATAATTTTGTATACCACAATTAGGTTCCCCCTCAGCCTTCGCTGCTCCAAGGATAACAACCCCAACCTATCCAATCTCTGTTCATTTGAATCATTTCCAGAATTCAAACCCGTAAAAATACTTGACAGAGGCTGTTATGATCAGTTACAAATTCTCATTCCAGTCA
The DNA here is from genome assembly GCF_017639515.1 of Carcharodon carcharias. NCBI lineage: Eukaryota > Metazoa > Chordata > Chondrichthyes > Lamniformes > Lamnidae > Carcharodon > Carcharodon carcharias. The sequence continues at coordinate 107,495,358 of NC_054481.1, read as the reverse complement.
CATTTTCAAATATCTTCCAGCCTAAAAAGTCCCTTGCACTAAAGATGCTGCTGATTTTGTTTTAAAAAATTGTTCTATTGAAATGAAATCCATTTACAGTTCAGGACAGTCTGATATCAAAGGATACCACTTTCTGCAAGCACTCCACAGAGAATATAAAAACTTGCTTCTCAGTAATAGTCAACTTCTACCATTGGCTTGCTCCATCAGATATTCTGTCAAACACTTTTGAGTATTACATTTGAAGGAGAAAAGGAAAGAACTTGCATTTATACAGCACCTTTCGTGGCCTTTAGGATGTCCTAAAGTGTCTTATAGTCGAATAATTATTCTTGAAGTGTAGTGACTGCTGTAATGGAAGGAAGTGCGGCAGCCAGTTTGCACATGGCAGTTTCCATAAACAGCAATGACATGATAATCTGTTCTGGTCAGTTGTGGAGTAAATGTTGGCCAGGAGAACTCCCCTACTCTCCTTCAAATAATGCCATGGGGTCATTTACCTCCGTCTGAGAGGGCTTCAGCTTAATGTCTAATACAAAACATAGCACTTCAGTACTGAAATCTCGTCGATTATGCACTCAGGTTTCTGGTGTGAGGCTTAATTTCCCATCTGTCCTCTCAGATAGACGTAAAAAATCTCATGGCACTATTCAAAGGTGACCAGGGGAGTTCTCCTGGTGTCTTGACCAGCACTAACTACACTTCAAAAGATTTTGGGACATTCTGAGGTGGTGAAAGATGTGAGTGAATATTACATAAGTGATTGGAAAATATAAATAAATAGAAATGTTTGCTTTTGTAAAGTCACAGCATTTCAAAGTAATTGGCTGCATATGAAATGCTTCAAGATAACTTTGATAAATGTGTGTTTTACAGATGCAAGTCCTTAAATCAATGCAAAATTCAGCAGTTACACCATGGCTTCAGTTAGCCCTTTTGTCTGCAGCTGTGACATCCAAGTATCATCCTAGAGTAACTCATCAGAATTATCATTGTGATTGCTGCAAACATTTTCAGATTTTTCACCTTCATTTACCAGTAGTAAATGCTCATGCAGGAAACAGAAGACTACTGTACTTAGTGTAATAAATATTATTCAGTAACATTGTGAATGCAATTAGAGCACCTCGGGGAATAATATTGCTCATCACTGCATGAGTCAGAGTGCGTAATAGTCTGAAAAAGCACCTTATGATGAAAACAGGTCCTGGTCATAGAGGGAGCAGGAAAGAAAGGAGGATAATGAAAAGAAGGAAAAAGAAAAACTTTGCCACATCACAGAGTCATTATGGCACAGAAGGAGGCCATTCAGCCCATCAAGTTTATGTCAACTCTCTGTACAGTAATCCAGTCTGTCCCATTCCCTTGCTCTATCCCCATATCCCTACAATTTTATTTCCCTCAAGTGCCCATCCAATTTCATTTTGAAATCATTGATTATTTCTGCTTCCACCACCTTCAGAGGCAACAAGTTCCAGGTCAATACCACTTGCTGTGAAAAATCGTTTTTCTGCAAATCCGCTCAAATCTCTTGCCCAAAATCTTAAAGCTGTGTCCCTTTGTCTTTGTACCATCAACTAATGGGAACAGCTTTTCTTTATCCACCTTATCTAAACCTGTCATAGTTTTGTACACCTCCGTCAAATCACTCCTCAATCTCCTTTGTTCCAAAGAGAACATTTCTTTATAAATTATGCACAGTGGAAATCGTACAGTAAATATAGATAAGTACTGCCGAAAGAGAATGAAGTGGGGGGTGGGGTTGGGGGGGAACTGCAAGGCAAAGTGGATCAAAATGGAAGGAGATACTGTACAGTAATCCAGTCTGTCCCATTCCCTTGCTCTATCCCCATATCCCTACAATTTTATTTCCCTCAAGTGCCCATCCAATTTCATTTTGAAATCATTGATTATTTCTGCTTCCACCACCTTCAGAGGCAACAAGTTCCAGGTCAATACCACTTGCCAGGTCAATACCCTGTGGTTCCCCAGGGAATTTTGTTGCGATTTCCTCTTTGGTATACCAAAATGACCAGGATGTGATGTGTCAATTCAAGTGAGCTAAACTCACAGATAATGCCAGGCTAGGGTGCAGTTTCAGCTCAGGAGCTCAACAGAGTACAAGCTTCAAATGATCAATGGCAAATGAAGTTCAATACATTTAGACAGAGAAACAGAAAGAATGTGGACCACTTGGGTAGAAACAAACCAGCAGAATCAAAGCTGAAACAAGTACTGTATATCAGATAATTAAAACAGAGACAGTAAATCCAGACAATAGGACATAAATAAGGATATAGGATAAGAGAGCACAGGTTCAGAATTCTGAAGGGCAAGTTTTGGATTAATGTCTGGAAGCATGACTTTTACAAAGGAAGTAATCAACATCTGCACAGCATTGTCAAGAAGGATGGTTTAAACTTTGTCACTCTCATTTAAGATGTAGCTTGTACTGTAATATGATAACTGTAAAATCAATGGGCTGAAGGGCCTCCATCTAAATCTTCCTACGAAATAAAATCTTTTGTAAATAAACGTCACATGGCGTAGCCACAGGAAAAAGTGCCTTACATAAGCAATATGGAATTATTCACTGAATCATTTAATCTGGAAAGTAGGACTGGTCTAAGGCGTCCAATAAGATTTGTAAAGTTACCTGTAAATAGTATATTCATTTGGCGGGGGTGAAAACTCGTCAGATGCATTTCTTTTCCCAAAATTTCCAGTCCACAGCACAGTATCATTATATATTACAATGGCTGAAATGGATGGCAGACTCATTGTGTGTATTTGATGGCGTAACAGAAAGTCAACCTGTAAAAGACAATTAGTTGTCTAACTATTATTTCTGAATACTCAAAGACAAAAAGAGTATTTAGGATGGCGGGGTTTCCCTTCCTGTCATCGGAGAAGTCAGCAGTGAGCACATTCCTGCCAATACTGCCTGCCCCACGGCCATTTAACTCTCCAACAAGTGTTAACTGGCTGCAGGTGAGACTTCTACCCCTCATTCAGAGGAAGCCCCACCTCTGAGAGCTACCAGCCAATCTGTTTGGCTGGTAGATCCCTAGTCCCAGCAGCACCAGAATATGCAGTGGACAGGACTAGAGCTACAACCAGTCCCCAGAATCTAAATCCTAGGAGTCTGGGGTCAGGTAAGTGTGGGGTCTCAGGGCTGGGTGGAGAGGTGAGGCCCTGTGGGGTGGGAGGGGGTGTTAGTGGAGAGGCCAAGGTCGGGCGGGGGGAAGCACCTTCAGGGGCCATTGGGGCGCCCAACATTAAAAGGAGGCTGCGGATGGAGGCGATCCCCCACACACCCCTTCATGCCTGAGGACTGAGCAGGTTTAGTTTTCGAGTTTCCCCCCCTGCCTCTGAACTCCTCCCGAAAACCTAAAAATTTAGTTTGGGTGTGAAACAAATGGCCCGTAAGTGGTAAATAATTGGCCATTTAAGGGCCTAAATTGGGGCATAGATGAACAGGCTGGCCTAGCATAAAACTGCAGAGAGGTTGAGGCTTGTGGAAAGCTGGTGGGTTGGGCCATCCAAAAAGTTTTAAGGCCACCCTTTCCCTACCTACAAACCTATTGGCGGGGGTGCGGGGGGGGGGCAATGTAAGATTATACCCATAATTTTGGTGTGAACGTGTAATGAGAAATATGATAACTCCTGAGTGGATGGGGTAGATCTTGACTTTGTCCAAAAGTGTCATATGTGTTATAGTGAGTTGGCAGCCTGTTTTATGCTTCATCCATTTTTATTTCCATTGAAGTCAAAGCATAGTATAAGCAAGATGTCTGCTAAATGTTTACTGTTCATTATTTCAAAGACTTATATCATATTTCCCCTCAGTATTCTTTCCTCCTGGTTGCCTTTCACTGAATCCTTTCTAACCAGATTCTTTCATGATTTCCACTGACTAAATGCTTTCAAGCAATGATTTATGAATATTCCCCAATCCTTTTATTTATCAGCCTTTGCCAGTAGAGACTTTTTAACTCAATCGCGAAGTTCCATTAACCTAACTGAAATCAGAATCCTTTCACATTACACTTACATTTGCTTTTATCTGCATTATCCAGATTAATGTCAACCTGCCATATATCAACCCTAATACTTAATAAATCTTGTATTTTATTTGTAATTACTTCACATAGCTTCATGTCATTGGCAATATAACAGCAATATTACAGTTCTATACCATTCACAAATAGCCCCAATCTTGTGCTCCCAAAAACATCTGAGCCAAGGAAAAACACACTGTGCTGACTGTAGGCAATTCTGTGGGTCTGAGTCATATGAATAATTGGTACAAGTTCTTTGCAGCAGCAACGAACCTCATGAACACCTCAAATTTAAAGGGACATGCCTATGTAGAGACTGAATAGACAGCCAAATATTGTTCCAGTCTTTATAAAGTTTCAAAATAGATCTGAAAACTTTCTGACCCCTTACCAAAGGCTGTATGGCAAGGGATGGGGGCTAGATGACAACAAACTTCAGGCAAAAATGAAGGGAAAGTAAACCCAATATGTTGGCATGATATTAAGTCAATGGGAAGGTTTGGCAAGCAGCACATACTCAGCAATAACCTGCTCACTGTCGCTCATTTGGGTTCCAACATGGACATTCAGCTCCTGATCTCATTACAGCCTTGGTTAAAACAGCTGAACTCAGGAGATGAGGTGAGAGTGACTGCCCTTGACACCAAGGCAGTATTTGACTGAGTGTGGCATCAAGGAGCCCTAGCAAAACAGGAGTCAATGGGAATCAGGGGGAAAACTCTCCACTCATCAGAGTCATACCTAGCACAAAAAAAAATGGTTGTGACTGTTGGAGGTCAATCTCCTCAGTCCCAGTACATCACTGGAGGAGTTCCTCGGGGTAATGTCCTAGGCCCAACCAACTTCAGCTGGTTCAACAACGACCTTCCCTCCATCTTAAAGTCAGAAGTCACTGATGATTGCACAAAGTTCAGCACCATTTGCACTGATGATAATAAAGCAGTACGTGTCCATATGCAACAATATCTGGCTTGGGCTAATAAGTGGCAAGTAACATTCGTGCCACACAAGTGCCAGGCAATGACCATCTCCAACAATAGAGAATCTAATCATTGTCCCTTGACGGTCAATGGCATTAACATCGCTGAATCTCCCACCATCAACATCCTGGGGGTTACCATTGACCAGAAACTGAACTGAACCAACCATATAAATAGTATGGCTATGAGGGCAGGTCAGAATCTGGGAATTCTGTGGTGACTAACTCACCTCCTGAATCCCCAAAAGCTATCCACCACATGCAAGGCACAAGTCAGGAGTTTGACGGAATACTCTCTACTTGCCCGGATGAGTACAACTCCAAAAGCACTCAAGAAGCTTGATGCCATCCAAGACAAAGGAACCTGCTTGATTAGCCCCCCAGCCACCACCTTAAACATTCACCCCCTCCACCACCGACTTACAGTGGCAGCAGTGTTTACCATCTACAAGATGCACTGCAGCAGCTCACCAAGCATCCTTCAACAGCACCTTCCAAACCAGTGACCTCTACCACCTAGAAGGACAGGGCAGCTGATGCATGGGGAACACCACCTCCTGCAAGTTCCTGTCCAAGCCATATACCAAAACAAAAACAGATTTACCTGGAAAAACTCAGCAGGTCTGGCAGCATCGGCGGAGAAGAAAAGAGTTGACGTTTCAAGTCCTCATGACCCTTCAACAGAACAGAGCAGTTGTGTTGAAGGGTCATGAGGACTCGAAACGTCAACTCTTTTCTTCTCCGCCGATGCTGCCAGACCTGCTGAGTTTTTCCAGGTAACTCTGTTTTTGTTTTGGATTTCCAGCATCCGCAGTTTTTTTGTTTTTATCAAGCCATACACCATGTTGACTTGGAACTGGGTCAAAATCCTGAAATTCCCAACAGCACTCTGGGTGTACTGCTCTACATTGGACTACAGCTGTTCAAGAAGACAGTTCACCATCACCTTCACCACCACCTTCTCAAGGGCAATTAGGGATAGGTAATAAATGCTAGCCTGGCTAGTGACACCCACACCTCATGGCTTGAGCATGGGATATTAAAATTTGCAGAAGACAAAAATAGTATGGTTGATTTTTGGAAGACTGAAACAGGTTAGTTCACTGGGCATATAAATATTGGATTAAATTTGATGTGGAAAGATGTGAGTTAATATATTTTGGGAGGAATATTAAGAAGAAACGCACACTTAACAGTAAAATTTTGCAGGAGTAAAGGAGTAGATAGACCAAGGCATTTTATATATGATTCTGATTGTCCCTGTAGAAAATGCTGTTCACTGGACTAGTGGTCATGATACTGGACTAGCGATCCCATAGTAACAAGTCATGAAACTGTGTTCATACATTTTGTAATGTGTGGGTTGGCACCAGAATAAACATGATTATGAAAGCTGCTGGATTGTGAAAGCCCAAATGATTCATTTCCTTCAGGCTTAAGTTAAATCTTGATGCCCTCAAGGAACAAGGGATGGGCCAGAACTTCTGCCCTGCTGGTGCTGCCCATGTCCTAGGAGCAGATATATTTTGAAGAAAAAAAACCTACTCGCCCACCAGCTCCACCTGAAGAAAAAAGAATGTGCTGATTCACATCAGTAGCATTCATTGCAGTGCCCTAATTCTAACCTATGCCGCATCCAAGTAATTGACAGAAGGACAATTCTCAAGGCAACAATTTCTAATGTTTTTTTTTTACAATTCTGAGGTTTTTCTCTTGCCACATTGAAGAAATCTCCATCTAATTCAAACAATTTTTCATTGGAAAATGTCATTTTGGGTTCCATTATTGTACAAACATTTTCCACTATTTTTGCTTCTTTCCAACAATCCCTTCAACCTAAACAAAAACAGAATTACCTGGAAAAACTCAGCAGGTCTGGCAGCATCGGCGGAGAAGAAAAGAGTTGACGTTTCGAGTCCTCATGACCCTTCAACAGAACTAGGAATCCCTTCAACCTGCCTGGAAATGAGTACCTTCCCAAAGATGAGCAGTTAGTGTAAAATTCTAATTTGACAAGAACGTTACCCTGAATTCTAGATTTTCCAATTGCTTTTAATAACAGGCACATTAATATTTTAAAATAAAAGCAAAGAACTGCGGATGCTGGAAATCCAAAACTAAAACAAAAGTACCTGGAAAAACTCAGCAGGTCTGGCAGCATCTGCGGAGAGGAACACAGTTAACGTTTCAGGTCCGAATGCCCACAGTTCTGTCGAAGGGTCATTCGGACTCGAAACGTTAACATTAATATTTCAGTTACTAACCTTTTCAAGAGCTTCTTTTAGAATCGGCACAGGGTGCACCAATGTCACAGGCTTGGGATGCCTGGGGCATATCTGAACTGGTTTAGGCTCATTGGACAAGCTAAATTCATCTGAAATAAACAGAAACATAACCCAGCAAGGAAATTCATTTGAAGAATTCAAATTCATAGGAAATAACATGGTCAACTGAGCAGCAAACGTAATACTTGATTCAGTTTAGTAATGAGCTTCAGCATGGAGCAGTGGTGAAGGACAGCTCACAAGTGAAGAAGAGCAAATGGAGGTAGCAGCAGGAAAAATAGCCAGAGGTTACCTAGGCTTTCTATCTGAGACAACTGGGAGCAGGAAATTGGTAACTAATGATGCTCATCAGCCGTGGCCCCGTTGATGGAATTCTCACTTCTGGGTCAGAAAGTGATGGGGTCACAGTCGCACTCATGTGACTTGAGCACAAAAACCCAGGCTGACACTCCAGTGCAGTACTGAGGGAGCACTGCCCTGCACGATTGGATGAGATGTTAAACCAAGACCCGGTCAGCCCTCAGGTGAGTGTAGAAGATCCCACTCCGAAGAAGAGCAGTTCTCCCAAGTGTCCTGGTTAATATTTATCCCTCAATCAGCATCACTGAAACAGGTTAACTGGTTATTGCTCTCTGCAGGAGCTAGGTTGCCACATCTCCTACATTGCAACAGTGATTACACTTTGAAAGCAGTTCACATAGGCTGCAAAGACATCCTGAGGTTGTGAAAGGCACTACATAAATGCAAGTCTTTTTTCTTTGTAGCAGCACTAATGACAATAGCAACCCTCAGTTCCACGTAATGACAAACATTCTTGCACTTACCGCTGTCTTTCTTTGGAAGTTTGTACTGCCACACAAAACAGCAAGTCATGGTGATGGAGACAATTATAAAGAAAGCCATTCCAAGATGTGGCCATTTCAAATCCATAATGAGGCCTTTCTTCACACCTTGCCCAACAGCGCACTGCTGCAAATCAAGAACACATTATAAGCTGATGGCCTGTGTCCTCGATCACTGGCTACTACATTCCTACTATTTCTGAATCCTAAAGGAAACTGCTATAATCTGAAAGGGTACTTGCTTTGCAGAACTAGTTGCTACTGACAGGTTAAAAAGTTCACAGCAGTCTTTAGCCTCATTGCACAAACAGAACAAACTCTAGAGGCTGCCCAAGATTGCCCTGTGGCAGAAAAACAGAATCATGAGGGTCAACATGTTATATGCCCTTGACACACCATGGACCAGTGTATGACTACAAAAGGTCAAATCAGCCTGTCTTTAGTTTGGATGTGCATACACATATATTGCAGTATGCTAATTCTAATCTATGCCACATCAAAATAATTGACAGAATGATAATTCTCAAAGTACCAATTTTTAATGTTATTTTTGCAACATACATTGCATAGCTTCATATGATTCTTAGGCAAATGAAATGAAAGGAATGCTTCCCAAAAAATGAATGAATGAGAGACTGCAGCTCAGGCTTGTCTAATGATAACATTGATTCGTATATCTCTACCCCAGGGTGCTGTGGAAGCTCAATCACTGAGCATGTTCAGTGCAGTGCTCCCTCAGTGTCAATAGATTTCTAGATACTAATGACATCAAGGAAAATGGGGACAGTGGGGGAAAATGGCGTAGAGGTAGATGATTAGCCATGATCTTTTTGAATGGTGGGGCAGGCTTGACGGGCCAAATGGCCTACTCCTCCTATGTTCCTATATGTCAACCTGCAAACTTGGAAAAGTTGACAACCTAATAAACAATATACAGGTTTAAAACATTAGTGAATAAAGGGCAATCACTGAGGCCATCCATTCAAGGTGACTGAAAAAGTTAAAAACCCTTTTTATTATATTGGATTTCATGGTTTTCATTCATGCTTTCATATTCCAGAATTCAAATTTTTGTTTTTGTGAAAACTGAAATCCAATAACCTCATGCATGACTCACAAAAAGAAGTAGTTACAATGGGAGTGTAGTGGGACAGGTCATGATTCGAAGTATACAAAAGTGAAATTTTTGCAGGAGTGGATTTAGAAACAAGAAAATGAGCTCTTTAGGTACAGAATTTATTTCCTAGGGGTTCTGAAAGCATGTCCTACTTCCTGGAAGTGTTGGTTTTTGACACCCTTTTAACGTTTTTGCAGCATTTAGAAATGTAGTGTGAATCCAGGCCCATTGTATTGAATCACAAGCATTTTTTCCATTGTCAAAGGTTGCTTATTTTCAGTATTAAATAGCTGTTTGATCGAATGTAACAAGAGATCTACTCTTTAGCTTGAGGATAGCTTGGGATAGAGATGATTCTAAGCGACCTTGTCAGAGATTGAAGAAAAAGCTCTGAACTGTCTTTCAGACCTGTCAGAAAGGCACATGAACATGATTAGCTGGTAAAAAACAAAAAACTGCAGATGCTGGAAATCCAAAACAAAATTACCTGGAAAAACTCAGCAGGTCTGGCAGCATCTGTTGAAGGGTCATGAGGACTCGAAACGTCAACTCTTTTCTTCTCCGCCGATGCTGCCAGACCTGCTGAGTTTTTCCAGGTAATTCTGTTATTGATTAGCTGGTGATCTCCTTAATAGATAGCTTAGTGATCACAGAGCAGCCATTACAGAATTTTTTCAGCCAGTTTACAGCTTGTTTGGAGCTTGCAGCCAATTGCAATGTTATATGTTCTAAAATTTCTTTGCCATTTAAGAGAGAATTGCTAGATTACAGTGATGTTAAACAAATTTCAATTTTAGGTCTATGTTTAGTGAGAAAGCAAATGGTGTCTGTGTTATTTCTTTTACTGAGGAGTAGAGAAATATCTATTTCATTGTATGATATGGTTGAATGTTCTTTCATCTGCCTTACAAAAATAATACCGCTTACTCAAAGACGCAGTTTGGTAGTAGCATATATCCAATAGGAAAAAAATTACGAATTTATATTCCACTTTTCATGACCACTGGACATTCCAAAGTGTTTTGCAACCAGTGTAGTTATGATTATAATGTAGGAAACAGAGCAGCCAGCAAGCTCCCACAAACGGCACTGTGATAATGACAAGATAACCTGTTTTTGTGATGTTGATTGAGGGATAAATATTGGTCAGAACACTGGAGATAAATTCTGTGCTCCTCTTCGAAATGGTGCCACAGGACTGCTTGCATCCACGGGAGGGGGCAGATGGGAGTTTGGTTTAACGTCTCATCTAGAAGACAGCATCTGGATACATTCCAATAGCTAGTGTGCAATGTAAGGAATCTTTGTTATGACCTCAGGGTCTCACTATTGTCTACATAGATATTGGCAGGAAAGTGAAGGGATCTGGTGTACTTCAAAGCTCTGTAATTAACTCTTTTGGTTAATTTGACTCAAACTCATAAATGATTGTTATGTGGACATTACCGCATCATTGCGTGATTGTTCAAAAATAAGGGGTCGCCCATTTAAAACAGAGATGAGGCAATTTTTTTTTTCACTCAGAGGGTCGTGAGTCTTTGGAAGTCTCTTCCTGAAAAGGTGGAGGAAGCAGAGTCTTTGAATGTTTTTAAGGCTAAGGTGGATAGATTCTTGATAAGCAAGGGGGCGATAGGTTATCAGGGGCAGGTAGAATGTAGATTTCAGGTTACCATCAGATCAGCCATGATCTCATTAAATGGCAGAGCAGGCTCAAGGGGCTGAATGGTCTACACCTGTTCCTTGGTCGTATGTTTGTATTGCACCAGGTGTGTAAAAGGACCCCCGCTTCTGAGTCACACTGATGATACCTAGCTTTCAGCAGGTAGCCATGCTAAGCAGCGTGTAACGGAATATGTGAACATACAGACAACGATGGACAGAAAAAGACTCTCTGGTCCATCCAGCCTATCCCACACAACTGCAATGCCTTGTGCATCACAATATGTACATTCTTTAACCCATCCAAAACCATCCAAATTCTTGGAAGATGCACAATACTCTCGTAGGAAATAGAAGCTGGTCCAGAAAATCACTCTCGCCCTGATTAATATCATGCAACACCTTTCTTGGTACAAGACAATCTCTGTCCCAGCCAGGAACAGGCCCAGCTCTTGCTTAAAGGAATTCCATGAGATTGCATCCACCACATAAGCTGGGAACCTGTTCCAGAGATCCACTGTTCTCTAAGAAAAGAGCCACCTTTTGGCATCTAGCCCAGTTCTGGTCTCACATGGCATGACATCAGATTGTGACCCCTGATCCTCCATATTTAATTGGAACAAACCGTCTCCTCAAAAACAATCTGTTCCCTTCATCATTTTATAAACCTTGACTGAATAACCCCCACATTTTAGAGAAACATAAATATAGACTCCCAGTTCTTTTAAACCATCTGGCTAAGATGATTCAAACTGGGAATTAATGTTGTTTCTGCTTCAATATCACTGACCATCCTCCATTCAATTAACATCAGCTGAACAGAGCTAGCCCAATGCAATGAAAAGATTTCACCAAATCTTGTTCCATACTAGACCAAGCTTCAGCATTAAATTTCCAACTATTTTTTAAAAGCAAATGCAACATCAATTAACGGTAATACTATTCTTCTCACCTAGTATTAATATTATTAAGAAGCTAAGATGAAGGACAAAGGTACATAATGCAGGTCACTGAATAAAAGCAAGATGAGGTAAATCAGGAAGTGTTTTAAAAAAAGTATTACAAATATTAGCACTGTAAATAAACCTATTGTAAGTACTGGATATAAAACTAAGCATCCACTCACATCTGCCACCATATGGCTCATGTAGAAGTCAGTGGTTTACACGTGTTGTAAAATGTGTAAGCTTTATTTCTCTCTTCCACTCCAACGACAGAGGAGCTGATACTGGAGAGCTGGACAAGCCATGCTTTAAATTCAGGAATCGTGAATATGTGCATAGCTCTAAAAAAAACAATTGCTTAAAAGCATGAACATTCATCAACTGTTCACCAACCTATTACCTTCTGTTATTTTGTAGTTCCATAACTCATTGTGTAATCACACTTAACTACATTTCTTATCAAAGCTTACCATATCTTTAATGCTCAGGTCCAAATGACTGGAGTTTCCAATATGTCAATCTGCTGCATTTTTAAAAAGTATTAACTTGTTAAAGGAAAATAACGTTTATTTTCACATTTTCCCCTGTCACTATCAACAGGAACTCACCCAATGTTGTGACTTACTTGTGACAAGACGAAGGTATCTTCAATAAAATGTCGTAGAATTTAGGTTTATATCACAGATATTTGTAATGAAAGGCTGTAAATGCATTGACTCTGGCAGTTTCAGATCATGGCGAATTACCAACGCACTCTGCTCTCTCAACTCAATTTCTCCTCTCCTGACGTCATAATCCCTGGGTTTATGTCTTAAACCTACAAGTGGGAAGCAAAGTCTTTAATCCTCCCATTTAATTCACTGTTGGCCTGCCTAGATATCTCTCGAGAAAAAAAAATGTAAAATATTGTTTTACTGTTATTACACGTTTTAACTGAAATCATGCATTTTGTCTGTGGCACTCAATTACTATAAGAAACAAACAGCAAATTCTGATGTCTTCCTAACCAAAAATGTTACAGCAATCTATCAGCACAGTGTAAGAATATTTTGAATATCATGATTCTGGCATTTTTCAATTTAATTTAAAAGTTATCGCTTGCAAGTTTTGATTTGTTTAAGATGGCAGGGGCAGTTAGAGTTCTAAAAAGAGAAGGGGCCAGGGACCTGATTGAAAAATAGTCACAATGGGACAAGCACCAGAACAGGAGTTAAAACACATACACCAGAGCCGTGCTTTTAAAAAGGAAATCCAAGATTGGGGTTTAAAAAAAAATCAACAACAGCGCACAACGTAACATAAAAGCAAAGCCAGTTTCGAAAATAAAACACCAATTGGGTTTAAAACCAAACAAAAGAGTGGGATTTAAAAAGTAATGGGACTGAAAGACCAAATAACAGAGTGGGATTTAAAGGTGATGTTAGAAAAAAAACAAGCACCAGAGTGGGTTTTAGTGCAAGGGTTCATCTTTCTGTTCCTTCCTTGTTCAAGCCACATAACCTTAGGAACCTGCTACATAAAGTGGAAATGGAGATGTGTTAGCATGGTATACGTAAAATGGTCTAGAATGCCACTCAGTTTAGGGAGGGGCAATGAATGGTGGCCTTGCCAGTAATGCCTAAATCCACAAAGGAATAGAAATTGTGTGAAGAAGTGTTTCCTGACATCACCCCCAAACAGGGTTAGCTCTATTTTTCAGGTTATGCTTCTCATTATGGATTCCCTCATCAGAGGAAATAGTTTCTCTCTATCTACCCCACCAACTACTGTGTTTTGGATTACCAAAGGTTTTTCTTTCATTAACTCATGTTGCATCTGCATTATGTTTTACAGGCTGAGGATACAGTTTGTTAATTTGAGGATTCGCTCATCCATATTTCAATGGGATTTCCCTGGCATTTTCAGGAGGCTTTCTGGTTAGGTTACTCAACTGCCCATTGATGCCATCTACTGCCCTTGCATAGCAGCTTTAACACCCGACCTGACACCAGTAACTATGGCACGGGTATTTGTTAGGCAACTGACAACAAAGACATTTTTATTAAACGTTAAGTATGAATTAATGATTGCAATAATCCCAGCAATAAATTTTTTGTAATTAAGTTACAAAACACATTGTTAGTAGCAATACTAAGATGCTTTGTGATATGCTGTAGTTCTTGTGCCTTGTGCAATCCAAATGTGAATTCCAACATGACTTGTACAGTTGAGATGACAAAATCTAATCTAACTATGTCTCTGGTTCAAGTACTTTCTCCATTGGTAACTTGCATTTTTAGCGACATAACTAGATCTGGGTTGCAGTTGGTGAGAGAATTGGCTTGGGAGATTGGCACAAGACTGAGGGATTCTTACTTCAGATTGTATGCGGTCTATTCAAAGAGGTTACAGTTCTGTTATTTAGGACCAATTAGTAATCTGTTAATTGAGTTCTGGAATTACTGTCTAGGATCCCAATTTTCCCCAAGAGTCCAACAGCATTAATTAGTTAGGCACAGGAGATGATTAGCTCATCTGATGTAAACATTGGGCAGAACTTAGAAATCATGATGTTTGCCATTAAAGGAAAATTAACTCAATTATGAAAATAATTTTGAAATTACAAAACCAGTTTACCAACAAGCCCAAAATTTGCCTTGTCTACATAACTAATATTGATAACTTTTTGTTGCTGATTTACTAATCGTGGTAACAGCAACGTCCTGCTCTAAGCAAATCTGCCTGTGCGAAGTGCAGAAGTGGAAATATTCTCTTACAGGTATGCAAAAAAACAGGTGACATAAGGTCATGGATCTTTTGAGTATCATTGTGCCTCAGTAGTAGCACTCTCACCTCAAAGGCAGAGGTTGTGGGTTCAACTCCCAATCCTGGGACATAACCTAGGATGACACTGCAGTGAAATGTCAGGAAACTTCCTCATTGCTGTCCTTTGGATGAGATATTTAATTAACCTGCTCAGGTGAAGAGATCCAGTGGCATTACTTGAAATTCTTCCAGGGTCCTTTCCCATTCATAGACACACAGCTACTGAAAACATAACGCACATCAGCATGCAGCCTCAAAAAGAACATTACAACCTCACAAAGCTATGATAAATAACAGATTTAGCACTGCATGTTACAGTGACACTTACAGGTACAAGGCAGGGAGAAAGTTAGAACTATTCAGCAAATATTTTTGCCGTATCACTCCTATCAAGTAGCACGTATGAGGGACATCAAGCTGGGTGAAGATTTTCAATACCTGTAACATTGACTTCTATTACAGTGCCATCTACAGGTACAATAGTTACTGTGATGGAAGAAGTTCAATTGGAGCAAACAGCACATAAAAAATTGATGCATCAGGTTACTTTGTATTTGAAGGAGCTATATTATGGTGAAAAAAGCTTATAAAAGGAGGGTAAATTCTTGATGCAACAATGTGTGCTGACATCTATTACACAAAGAACAGATGACATGTTCAGCATTCCTTTTGATGCATCCTCTCCCATGCCCAAACCATGGCCCATTGGCAACACAGGCTAGGAAGGTCTCCATTGTAATTCGCAGTTTACGCTGTCAAACGATTTCAGCCAGGGTGACATTCAGGTGGCTACAAGTGGCCAGTGCCTCTGGGTTAAGGCAAAGGCAGAATCAGCAAGAACACAAGTTCCTGATCAGGTTCGTGATTCTGCTGAAAATTGAACATGAAAGTCAAATAAGGACCGAACTGGGCTCAGCCTCCCACAAGCCTGCGCCCACGTACAATGCCCCAATGGGGCATTGCTGCCTTTACTGCATTCAGTAATTAGAAGCAAAGGAAAAAGAACTTTCAATTACCAAATAATCTCTCTTAATAATGTTGGTAAAGGATTAATTTTGACTAAGACATAGGAGAACTCTTCTGCTCTTTAAATAGTAACATGGGATCTTGTGCATCCAGGGTTTTGATTTAACATCGCATCCAAAAGAATTGAGGATAAAGCAGTTACAATGCAAAAGTATGAAATTACTTGGGAAAAAATGGCAGAGGAATGGGCTAATGGCAGCTGAGCATGTGAATGTGACAAACAGGCATTTGTGAGAGAAGCAATGAAAAGCACGTGCGTGTCATCAGCAAAGCGAGAGAATGTGGGTGCAGCAAACAAAAGCATGTGAGAAGGCAGAGATTGAAGCATGACTAAAAGGGCAGCAAAGTTGAAGTTTATTCTGTCTAATGCATGTTGCAGCAGACCTGAAGCTTTGTATTTAAATAGCACCTTTCTCAAAATCAGTTTCAAAGCTCTTTACAGCCAACTCAGTACAGTACTTTTGAAGTATGGGTATTGTAATGCACAAGACGCAGCAGCCAATTTGCACATAGTAAAGTCCCACAAACAGCAATGTGATAATGACCAGATGTTTTTTTTTAAATCAATGTTGGTTGAGGGATAGATATTGGGCAGGATACCAGGGAGAGCTGCCCTGCTCAAAGAAATGGTGCCATGGACACTTTCACATCCATCTGACTGGGCCATGGTTTACCATCTCATTTAAAGGAAAGTACTTCCATTAGCACAGCATTCCCTCAGCACTGTATTGGACTGTCAGTCTAGATTTTGTGCTTAGATTTCTGTAGTGGGATTTGAAGCAAGCAACCTTTGGACTCGGGTGTGCTTAAACCAAGCCATGGCTAAAGGGCAAGCTCGGTTTGGTGGAAGTTTACAATAACCTGTAGTGCTTGATCTGTGACAGTATAGAAGCAGGTAAGAATTACCACTGACATTTCTCTACTCCCATGACTACAATCTCAAGATACAGGAAACCAAATTCAAGGCGATGGCAGCAAAGGAAATGGCTCATTTATAGTCACTCCAAAAACATGCCATTTCCTACAAGATCAAACAGGTGAGCACCTGGAACAAACAGAATCAGCAACAAGCTTGATGGGACCATGCAGATCAATCTTTACTCAGTATCTAACCTGTGCTCTCTGACCTGGGACAATATAAGAGTAGCGAAAATTACTTATGAATTAGTACCTGGCATACTGACCTGCACAAGAGACTGAAGCACAGCCAGTGTAGAGAAATCTGCCTGAGAGATGGACTGGGAAAACTGCAGAGATATAGCTTAGAAACAAAGTTCACTGAACAGCAAAAAACAAGTTTTAATTATTTTGATTACATATTAAGTCCTCTGCTCATTGGTGTTCCAGTTAAAATTTCCCATTTTTTCCTGATGTAATTATAACCATAATTTGTAATTTTAAAGTACTGAACTGTTACAGTACTTTTCCCATGGTTCAAAAATTCTTGCCTAAGATGCCCATATTTTTCCAAATTTAACACAAAAACTACTAAATCCCATTAAGCTTATGACTTTTTAAAATCTGGAGCATAAGTTTTAAAAAAAAGTCCCTATTCCTCCATTCTTTTAAAGATCTTTTACTTTTTCCCTCTAAAACACACAACTATACATTTCTCAGCACTGAATTACTGTTGTTGTCCATTAATTTGTCCATGTCCTCCTGCATT
Source organism: Carcharodon carcharias (assembly GCF_017639515.1). NCBI lineage: Eukaryota > Metazoa > Chordata > Chondrichthyes > Lamniformes > Lamnidae > Carcharodon > Carcharodon carcharias. The sequence continues at coordinate 107,477,974 of NC_054481.1, read as the reverse complement.
CTCTTTCACAATTTGCCACGTCACTAATTTGGTTTCATCAGCAAACTTGAAACTAGTCTCTTTTGCTGCCCCATGAACAAATTATTTCATGTCTCTAGTAAAAAAAGATAGTTCTCAGCACAGATCATGGAAAACATCACTACCCATATTCCATTAATCTAAAAATTATCCAACTTTCACTGCTCCCCATCACCTCCTGAGCAAACTCAAAAGGATAACGACGATAATGAAGAGGAGGAAGATTGGAGAAAAAGCTGGTACAAAAGGGATCAGGTGCATTTCTAGTTTCATTTGTGATAAAGAATTTATTGATTTTAAAACAAACAGACCAGAACATAAACCTACCGTATACTGAAGTCAACTTTTTTAAAATTTCAAAATAGGTCTTTCAGGGCAAAGTTCATCACTGGTTTCCAGATTATATAATTTACATTGAGGTCTGCAGTTTCACTCATACTTTAAGAATTAGGGCCGGGGGAGGGGGGGAAACACAATTTTTTAATAATTTTGTGGATGATGCGGAGAAGTCTTGCAACCATTAATGTTTGTCAGTTTAATGAATTTGCATTGTTTTTCCATTGTTCAGTTTTCAATAATTCCAAAATACAAAGTCACCAACACATTCTCAATTCCAATACAGCTTTCAAGAAACACACTTTCCAAAGGCTTGACAAATATTTTGTACATTATAAAGTAGAACGGTAGAAACTTAATGGATGACAAACATTTCCCTACTCAATACTTTCAGAATAAAATTGTGGACTTTACACTTATGTTAATATCAGTCTCTTTATGGAAAATAAGTAACTAATTCTGGAAGATTTTTAGTTTATTTCAATGACATTAAAGCAAGTACTAATGTATCCTCAATTTTGCTGATAGTCAATTTTCAAGGCAGTCATTGCTATTATGCACAAAATGCTCATTTCAGATTAATAGTTGAGTGGGACATGTATAATTATATTCAGGAAGTTATTTTAACAAAATGACTGTGTTCAGTCAAGTGAAAATCTAATTTAACTTCTATCGCTTGTTAGAAATGACATTTAACAGTATTCCAAATACCCTATTTTAATGTTTAATGCCACCCATAAAACCAGGATGAGGCATTGCAAAGACTTTGTTTAAGTCCCCCGGCAACTGTGTCTAACTGCCAAGTCTATCAAAATTTTACACAGGTTTTTTTTGGGGAAAAAGTATGGAAAATTCTAAAGATATTAAGGCAAACTTAACATCTTCCAGAAATAACTGATTAAGCAGCAAATTATCGTCCATTAAAGTATTGTTTCCAGCGACGGAAGTGGTGCATTTTGAGCATCTTTTCTTAATGGAGGTCAATTACAAAAAAAGCCCATAAATGATGGTTGCAGTAAGTGTTTTGCCAAAGGGTTACCCATAAAACTTAATGAGAAAAAGCCTGTAATCAGTTTGTCGGAATGTGCACACGGTCTCGATTTTTCAGGCGGTCACTTATTTTACACTGGACGACCAACATCGCATTCTCACCTTCCCAATTTTGCTGAAACAAAAATCACTTTTCAAAAAGTGCTTTTAAGTCCACACTCAGTTTTATCCCACTTAGCATTTAATTTTTGCATTTTGTTTTCATTCCAGAAATGCTTCCAATATACTCAAAATACAACAGTAATATAAATACATTAAAAAGTCATTTATGTTGGGCTATAGATTTTTAATCATTGTGAAGTAAACAATTAAAATCTGAAAATGCTGCTGCAAAAGATGCCTCTTTTAGAAATAGCACGAGTCTCAGATTCACCATAATTAAGAGGCATAATATTGGTCATCCACTGTAAAATATGCATGACCAGCACAGTAAATCTGAACCCTTGCAAATTCTTGAACTATTTGTTAGGTCCGTTGATCCATACATCTGTGAAAGAAAACCATAGGCTCTAATTGGTCACTTTTTGTACATATACAAATGTAATTTTAATTACATCACTCCAGCGCACAGTCTTACTCTTCCCCTTCTGCAACGTTTCCCCCAAAAGGAGTCCGATTTGTTTGCAAGGTTGCAACAATTTGGTCTCTTCAGCAGCTTTATTCTTGTGCTATGCTTCGTAACACATACTTCACTGTGTAGGCAAAAGCTGCAAAACCAACAATGACGAACAAGTTTGCTAAAGCTCCCCCTAGGAGTCCGTGGTTTCGGTTGGCCTGTTGAAGGCCTTGGTGGTTGGCAGCCGGTAGCACTGCATGCCCATTAAGAAGCGGCATACCATTTTGGTGCACTTCACCATCAGGGATAACATCTGGTAGAGGCAGGGCCTGAGCCCTGTTACTTAGTTCCTCTTGTGCTCGTTGCTTTTCCTTTATTTCCTAGAGATATAAGAGAATAAAGCTAATGTCATTAAATCTAGTTTGCTTGGAACCTCCTGGTTTCTTCTCCTTTTCCCTGCACTGTATCTTTTCAATCCTAACTTCACCTCATGAACGTTTGACTCAAAAATATTAACCCAGAACTCCTTACAAGCTTACTTAAGGCGACTGATGGCACTGTAGAGTGACAAAGGTGTGAAGACCCATCAGAAACTGTTTAGTTTACCAAATAGTAAGGTAGCAAGAGCCAACAGGAAGCAACTGCAAACTTGCTAACGAGATATGCTAAAACAAATGCAATTACACAACCCTAGCTTAAGAGTATTTGAGATTTCAACGTTGTTGCCTGTCTTTAACCCTCAAGCACATATTAAGTTCTTAAAAACTGGAATCATCCTCAACCACTTTTCTACTATCACCTATGTAGACTAGATTCCAAAAGAGAAGCATTCATGAGCTATCTGCTGGATTTTACTTTACTGCCATTGGGGCAGAATCAGACTGACAGAGAAAGCTGTCAAAGACTCTGCTGCTGAAGTCAGGATGACAAATTTAGGAGTGTAGACATCAGGAGCTGCTCACCAATGCTAGACTCCAGCATTATTCAGAAGTTGTCTATGATCAATGAAAGCTTTCCTATAATTAGGTGGCCAGAGTTCCCCATAGGAGTAACCTGTATCATATGCAGCAACATTATCTATGGCGTGAATTCTATTCTTCAATTATAGCGATCACGTAGTTTAATCACCTTTTATTTACTGAAGTTAAACATGGTGGTCAGTTTCATAGGTTGATCTGCAATGACCTCCAAATCTTCTTCCCGATCAACATGTACCATTCCTGTTCTATTTAATACCCAACTCCTCTTCTGATTTTTGTTTGCATTCTAAGGATGCTTTTGTATCCAGTTATACTAAATGAAACCTGCTACGACTTGCCCAGTCAACTAAAGCATCCCAATGGTTCTGAATCTGGTCTCATTGTTTTTCATTATTTCCACTACCTATGATATCACCAGATGGCAGATTTTGCATACAATACGACTGGTCAGTTTGGATGATACATTCAATATGTTGTTTATCCTGAAAGCTCATGAACACTTACCTCCACTAAATCTGGGAAGAGCTCACAAAACACTTTATCCTTTAGATTAAAAGCACTGCTTTGGGCAGCAAGTTGCCTTTTCTGTCAAGAGGTAGAGATTCAAAATATTTACATTACTTTGGATTTAGTCAAGGGTCTGTATAAACTATCACAAGACAATATGAATTGTCAATTAAAATAAAACACTTTAGAATTTACAAAGACAATTCATAAATAACCTTTCAAAGAGTGTAGTAAAATCCTTTGCATCAAAAGTTCACTTTTAATGCCTTATTCAGTGCAAGTTATCCATTAATTATTAAAAATGATGGGTGCTCTCAAGATTCTACCCAGCGTGTAGCAATGTTTAGCAAAAATAAACCATGACCATTTGATCACAACAGGGGTGAACCTAATGTGCCATGGTCACTCACCCAAATGAGCAGCTACAGCAATAATTTATAAAGACAGATACCTCCTATACACAAATCTAAATTTTTCAGTCCTCAACACTCCCTTCCCAGTGAGTAAGTTTGCTCCACACCAACTACCTTTACATCGTGCTCATTTTCAGGCCACAATGCAACCTGAGCAAATCTTTTGGTCTCATTTCCACCACCCAACCCCCACAACACTGAGCAAGACTTTAACATCAGCACCACCACAAACCACCCCCCCGACATAATTTCAGCTCCAATACACCACTAACCCCACACTCACAAACCCCCACCAAGTTTACAACCCTTTCTTACACCAGCAAACTGTTTTCTTTCCGCACTGCAACCCCACACAGTGTTACACTGTGGCCCTCAATCCTGTTGCTCCCACTCAGCAGGATTTTTATCCGTGATTCTCTTTCCAACTCTCCGGAACTAGGGGGCACTGTTTTAAAATTAGGGGTTGCCCCTTTAGGACAGAGCTGAGGAGAAATTTTTTCTCAGAGGGTTGTGCAACTTTGGAATTCTCTGCCTCAAAGGTGGAGGGGGCAGGGTCATTGAATATTTTTAAGGCAGAGGTGGATAGATTTTTGTCAGGCAAGGGAATCAAAGGTTATCGGGGTTAGATAGGAATGTGGAAGTCGAAACACAAGATCAGCCATGATCTTGTTGAATGGCAGAGCAGGCTCAAGGGGTCGAATGGTCCACTCCTGTTCCTATTTCTTATGTTATGTTCAATGCCTCCTCCCCACTCATCATCCCCCTTCCCCATCCTACATGTCACCTTCCCCCTCCCCTTTCCACCATCCTATTACTAAAAAGTTCAAAATAGTCCACTACATGTGTTGAACTAGTGTTTTTTAGTATTCAGCATTGTGTTTTGGGGGCATTTTAGAACATGCAGTGGAAACCAGTTTCTTAAATAACCAAAGCACCAAGGACTTCAAGGTTAAAAATACTCGCAATAGGATGTGTTAATGATCAGAACATTTGTAACATTGACTACTGACTTGATCAGTACTAACAACAGCAAAAAAATCTCGCAAATCTGTGGAAATGGACGTCAAAGCTTTATAGTTCAGGAGCTTCAAAAGAATACGTTGGCATCACTGGCATTCATGGGAATAGCATTCTGAAAACTCAGATTCGGAAACTAAGAGAAATATATTCAAACTCCACCAATGGTTAAGTACAAACTAGCACCAGAGTGCAGCTAGTGAACTGATAGTTAGTTAACATTGCTCAAACAAGTTTGCATTAATTTCAACCGTTGCCATCGTAATCATTTTTCTAATGTCCCAGTGCCAGAAGACATGAGCAAACTTAGGTTGCAAAGTCAGAATTTGAACTGGAACAGGCTATCCAACTCCCAGAGAACATACATCTCTGGTTTTGAGTTGATACAGAACACAACTCAACTGATGATGATGCTTTGCAGAATTCTTGGAATCAGCTTCTCTGTACGAGCCACAGGTCTATTCTTTGACAAGCTAGCAACGGAAGCATCTCTGAACCTAGTAAATGAAATCATACAATCTAGCAAGATCTCTTTCTAGTACATTCAATGGTCATATTAAGTCCTGCTTTAAAACTCACACTGCCTTGGCAGTTGCTCACTGCCAAGCGTTGTGATCCCAGTAGCCAAAAACTTTGGAAAGGCTATGTGGCAAGATGAACAGATTTTAAAAGTAAGCACCATCACCAACTGAAATCACAACAATGAACTTAAATCACAACATAAAAGTCTAAAACCAGAAGCTTCAAAAATGTTAACGTTTGCAAATAAATAGGAAAAAATGTAATAGCTACTAAAATGATTAAATATGTTAATATACGAGCACTGAAGGTTAGCTTGTTTTCACTGATAATGGAGCAAACTGCTCCCAGTGACAGAAAGATCCACTATTTTCAGAATGCGGCCCTAAATAGAAGTAAAAGCTGGAAATGTGGTTGATATAACTGCTGTATGGTACAAAACTCAAGGAGCACTTTGAGGCCCTCTTTCCATTTGTATTTGAGCCCAATACATTTGTAAATTAAGACTGATTAATAAAGAATCAAAATGAACACAAAATTTTACTTGTGATTTTAGAAACAACAGCACACATTTTAACAAAGTTCCTTGAGCTTAACAATTTGGATTTATATAATGCCTTTAATGTAATAAAGATACAAAGGCTCTTTAGTGGACCATTATGGAACAAAAGCTGACACACAGCCATGTTAGGAGACGCTATTCCAGATGACCAAAAGCTTGGTCAAAGTGGCAGATTTCAAGGAGCAGTTTAGAGGAGGAAAGACTGGTGAAGAGGCAGAGAAAAAGAAATAGCGGGAAGGAAATCCAGATCTTAGGGCCTAGGTAGCTGCGCACACACAGCTATCAATGGTGGAGTGAATAGATTCAGGGATGCTTACGAGACTAGAATTGGCAGCAGAGATCTGGAGTGGTTGGGGTCGGTGTTGTAGGGCCGAAAGATTAGTGCTAGGGAGGGCAGAAGAACTTGAATGCAAGGATGAGAATTTTAAAATGGAGGCATTGTTTGACCAGAGCCAAATATATAACAGAGAACACAGGCAGAGTTTTGAACAATTTCAAATTGCAGAGGGCAGAATGCGGGTTGAACATAAAAAAATACAAAGTTTACACAGACCTGGAAAACAAGGACCTGAAGTGGAGTACTTATTCTTCTGTGCTCCATTCAAAAAAAGGGTCATGGGGCGCTAGCTTCAGTAGTTGAGCAGTTGATTTCAAAATGAAAATAGCTCAATAAACTTCCATAAGTCTCGGTGATCTAAACCCACTTGTTTTAAGTCGGTGAGTTTTCAGTTTTTGCCCAGTTCACCAAAAACAAGGCACTTCAATTGAATTATGCCTTGCTCTGGCTTGGGAGAGTTATGATCAACACAAAGAAAGAAATTAGAGACAGACCATCCTTACCTCCTGACGTAGGAGAATGGGAGACTATAAGAAAAGGAAGGTGGAGTGGAAGAGGATAAAAATATAATTTGAAAGGCACGCGCTCAGTTCAAATATTAATTCAGTTCAAATCTCAAAAAATCTACAGCATGATAATGAAAAACCTTCTCTTTAGTAATGAATGGAAGGAACTCACTGTATATTCTGAAGTTTCAATACTACCCAATGTAGGCCCTTTTTCTACCATGAAGCTAAGGAGACCTGTCAGGATTGTAGAGACAGACCAGGCTGGGTTCCAGGTATCTGGATGGAAATCAGTGATTGAAAGACATAACCTGCAAAGTAAAGGTCTTTACTAAAAATTATGGTTATTTTTTCCAACAAGGTTTATACAACTCAAATCTCTTTGCCCACAGATGCCCCATATGAACGAACTAGTAAATCACATTCTCACTGTGCATTTTAGGCAACTCATCAAAAGTGTATTTCCCTTTGGGACTCGCAATCTATACAATTTAAGGGTATCATTTTTAAGGCAATGCTTAACAACACAGTTGGATGCCAGCCTATGATCTCTCACACAGCGAGATCCTGAACTCAGATAGAGCTCCAGAGAGCCAATGATGTGACTCTAGACAGGGAGGCAAAGGAGCAACACTTCAGCACCTTCCAGGGATCAGCTACAGAGCGTGAACAAGGTTATGGAAGATCAGCTCCAAAGCTCTTTGGTTAAGCAAAGGTGTACTGGATTTTAAGGGAGGAATAGAATGGAAAATGTGGGAACTAAAAACGTGGAAAATAAATAACACAATATTTTAATGGGTGTAACTTTTAGAGATTCCTTGTGCCACAATAGAGCTTCTTCATTTATGACTTTCAATAGGTCAGCTAAAGGTAAATGCATAAAAGGCACAGACACTTCAATAGGAGGCTTAATTAAAAAAATTTTAAACAACTTGAGAATTATGGTAACTTCAAGTTATGTTGTTTCTGGGAGGTCAGGCAAAAATATTTAAGTTCATATAGCTTTGGCAAAATATCTAAATCTCCCGATTATAAATCTATGGTGCATGCATCACATACAACCATTACAACAATTACACAGATGACTGCTGAAAGACTGTTTTGCGCCATCTCAGGTTATTAGTTGTTGTTTTACAAATTGCAAAAGTCTGGTGGCTGGGAATGAATGATCAAATTGCTGACTAAAAACATCGACAATCACGTTATAAAACTATAGAAATGTCAATATTGTTACAAGCTATTTACAAGGGATGTTCCAAAAATAGCAAGAGAAACTGTGTCTGAATGGATTTGGATACAAGAGGAAAATAGGAAACAGTGGAATCTCAATAAATCAAAGTCTATGACTTGTGTTGTAGTGTCTTAATATTTCCCATGCAAGCGTGGATCAAGAAATTATATGCTTTATCAGTGGATCTGCAAAATTAAATGCCTACAATGAGTCTTTTTTTGGGAAAAGAGTAAGCTTGACTTCTAACTTTGCAATAAATGTAGATTATACCATTCAGAATTTACAGCCTACCATTTGTTTTTTTAAAAAACGATCAGCAGCACATGACAGGCTAATCGCAATAGGTAACATTTTTACATTAATAGTAATTTCTGTTTACACTGATAAAAAGTGAAAGCAACTTCTGACCTTGATTAAAGCTATTACAAGGTGTGTAAATATTTGCCCGTTAAATAGTGTTCTAATCTACTGACTATTTTTAAGAAAACGTAGTTAAGTTGAAAACGTTAAACTGGTACAACATAAATACAAAAACCTATCCTTTCAAATCCATTTCAAAATGACAAATGTTTCAAAACTTTGATATTGCTCAGAAGTTGGACCCATACTTGTAAGGAAAAGCTCATATCAACTTTTTTTAAAAATAGGTATACCCACAGTGCTGCTAGGGAGGGAATTCCAGAAATTTGACTTGGTAGCAGTGAAGGACATTCAGTATACTCCGCTGGTCTCTACTCATCAATTGTGGAGAAAAAAAAGATTTCTACAGCTTGCTCCATTTTTCTATTCTTTCTTCTTCCCTCTTACAATTTCCCTACCATTAACTGCCTCTCCCCCATTCCACACACCAAACACAAATGAAACAATGAACCAAAGTCCTAAGAATCTCTGTGGTGGCACAAGGGATTTCTAAAAAGTTATGTCCATTAAAATGTTGCATTATTTTCCAAATTTTTAGCTCCTCCATTCTATTCGTCCCTTAAAAGACAGTACATTTTCATTCAGAACTTCATGGTTGATCCTCGAGAACTTTGCTATTGCCACATAACCAATCACTGGGAGATGCTGAAAAGCTACCCTTTTGCCTCCGTGGTGATCATTGCTACCCTTCAGTGAGCCACCGGAAGGTGATCTGCACAATAGCATCTTTGAATAACTTTAGGTCTCCATTTCCTCTCTTTCCGTTAGGAAAGTGATTCTTCTACTTCTGCATCTCTCAGTAGCTTCAGTGAGATTTGGAATGGTGTTAGGAATCAACTGGGGTTCAATGACTGAGTTGAAATCAGTCTGGTTTCAAATAATAATAGTTTTTAAAAAAAAAATAGGACTTTGGTAGCGAGCCAGCCAACGAAGACTTTAAATTGGTTACTTCCTGCTGAAATCAGCTTGGCTGCAATTATAATGAACTCAACATTGCTGTCTACTACATCACTTCAGAGACAGAAAGTTACCTCAGTTAGGTAGACTGATTAATGAATGGCAGACAGAGAGATTAGAAACAATTAATATTGTTTACCAGGCTACGAGGAGAAGGCCATTAATCATTCACGAGACTGCAGGCTGACAGGGGGAAAAAAACTATCACTCCCTGTAGGGAGCTTACACTGTTTCGCAGGGTTAATAATGGGAAAACCCTACATCGGGCAGACTGTGTGGCTTTAAAACCTATTTGTGATTTGATATGTGTTTGAGTGTGTGAAAGACACTTTATCTTACTTCAACTTAATTCACAATTCCAAATCAATAAAAGAGATGGCTTATTTTGAGTCCCAAATCATAATTTAATGAATTTCTGTTTTGCCAAACATTGACAAGCTGGGATAAAAACAGAAAATGCCAGAAAACCTCAACAGGTCTGGCAGCATCTGTGGAGAGAGAAACACAGTTAACGTTTCGAGTCCATATGACACTTCTTAAGAGCTGGGGTTCATCAGACAATCTGATTGTTTAAGTTAACGCGCAAGCTTTTCCTCACCAGTGTGTTGCAGCTTATCAGCATTAAAGTTTTGAAACATTGTCACTTTGAAATAGATTTGCATTACTGGAGAGAAATTACTTAACATGATCTCGTAAAATCTGCAGTTTGTTGTTGCTCCAGCTTTTTCATAAACCTAATTTATAGCTCAGGAAATATGATCTGTCAGTGATTTGTCAGTCAGAAAGCTCAGGAGAATAGGAGGCTTCTTTCAACATTTCCAGTCAGCCTATCGGTAGAAAAAGGAGTTTATCATCAGCAGGAACATACTAGATTATCAGGTATTTTCCAAGGAAGGAAACTATTTGGTTCATTGGAAGTGAGGGCTTGGTTATGGAGCAGATCATGCTGACAGTGGGGAAAGTGTGTCTGGAGAATGCCTGAATTATAACAGTGACATCCCTCTATGGCTGATGATGCGAAAAAATGTTTTGAAAGACACCTTCATTGTATTATATACTCTTCTAATCATTCAAAAGAACATTTTAAAAAATTGTACATCTAGCATCATTGGTTAAATAGTTTAGCCTTTGAACTTGTACCGATTTTGAAACTATTGTTTGAATTGTTTATCTACGCCTCTGCAAGATTGGCCTGTACCATTTGTAGGGGTTAAGGACTGGTGTATGCCAGAAACTGGAGATGTGAATTCATTTTTGCATAAACACAACAAATGTAAATGTCATATCAGTGAGAGTAACAGAAAGTGAAACCTAGAGGGAGTGAAAAACTGATAACAGCAGAATCTTTGATGCTTCTGTGTTGTATTCTCTAAGTTCTTTTTGACATGACTAATGAAAGCTTTAAATCATTTACAAAATCTCTTACCGCGTATTGCATTTGAATCTTCCATTTGGTGTAATCATATAAATACTAGGGGGTTTAAAGGGAAATTCTCTGGGGAAAACTAACTTCCCATGATAAAGACCACCTAGATTTAAACAGAAAACAACAGCACTATTAGAATCTGCATATACTTCACTTTCACACATTCCACAGTCAAAAGTTTAAACATTCCTTTCTTTATTGCATAATGACTTTGATCATGTCAAAAATATAGCACAAAGAATTTTGGTACCAAAGCAAAACGCTGCAGATAATTGAAATTGGAATTAAAAACAGAAATGCTGGAAACACTCAGCAGGTCTGGCAGAGAGAGAAAAACAAGAGTTAACAGAGAAACAGGTTGTTGACCTGAAACGCTAACTCTTGTTTCCCCCTCTCTAGATGTTGCCAGATCTGTTGAGTATTTCTAGCATTTTGTTTTCATATTAGAATGAATTCTAACTTCAGCAATAGTAAATTGCACATGGTTGAATGCACTTCTGTTAGAGTCAACACTATAATACTTTCACACTTTAAATTAGGTTCTTTAATGCTGTTCATTGTAGAATTAGTACTGTAAGTTAAGAAAACACCTAAAAATGTAAATCTTTGTATTGTGGCAGCTTTTGAAAACACCTCGTAAAATAGCAAAGCAAATTTCTGTTTTCTTCTATCTCTCGAAATAACCCACGTGGTTATTAGGGAGCATTCCTCTCCCATCAACCCCATTCTTCTCCCCACCCAGCATATTCAAAGGAGGCACTAAATTATATTTTAAAAATTATTTCCCATCGAACATTCACTCAGATCAATATCCTTAATCTATATTAGTAGCAAAATAATTATCACTCGTTCGGTCTTTAAATTTGTCCACAAGCATCGGTTTCACTGGTGTCTACTTGCAACCAGGCACATACATCCATACAATTCTTTCATTTAAGACTTTTTTCCCCCTCACAGCTAAAACGTTTTATAAAAAGAATTCATTACGAAGACTTGAGATAAAAATTTATCTCTCATTCATAGCCTAGACCACAATCAGAACAAACTCTCTTTTTGAGTCAGTCCACCCATGACATATAAAATCTTATCCCACTGGTGCATCTAGCCTTCAGTCATACCTATTTCTACAGTGAGAGTGAAGGCATCCCTGTAGCTTGTCTACAAGTAAATCCCAAGAAAGGTTTCATTTCAAATCCAATACTCAAAATGTAAGTTCTAGGTAGTATGTCTATATAATATTTATTGTGGTGAAGCCTCATGTCTCAGTTTCCTGATTGCTTAACTACTCATACTAAAAATAACAAATGTTAACCAAAAAGAAGTTGACAATCTTAGCTGACAGGTCCTGACTCGCAGCCCAGATAAGATTTTATTTAAATCAAAATAAGGTGATTAAAGCTGTAACTTATTTCCACAGCAGCCCAACCTGCTCTTTCATTGGCTATCCCTCTATCTTCCCAACCTGTGACTCCCTCCTCAGGGCACCAGCCCTCCCCATATTCTCCAGGTTTCACATTTTGTGACAGGCCTCTTCCATTGCCCACTTGCTTCCTGTTCAAACCCGTTCTACAGGCCCACTCACTGCCTAACCTCTGGTGTTTAACTTGGGAGATACACTAGTCTTCAAATACAAATAGATGTCCCAATTTCTACAAGTTCCAAAAATGTTATGGGCACAAACTTTATAGAATTTACACTAAACTTACAGCTTTGAAGCCAATCAGCTTGCATTACTCCACCTTTAGCTAATAGGGTGGCAATATTAGATTAAAAGTTGAATGGTAAAGTCAGGATTTTGAGGTTACAAAACTCTTAACAGTGAGTCAATTCACTCAAAAAGCACCGTTACCTTAACAATGTTCTTTGTCCATACCTTAAATGTTCAGTCAAATTTTGTTGATGGAAAATTGCCTATCACACGTTACATTTGATACTTGGAGGACAAAATATTAAATGACTATACTTAAAATTTTCAGTCAGAACCATTAAGAAATGCAAATTTAAATGCTGTCATTACTGCCCAACTGTAGAATATCAAAACTGCACATCTGTCAGAAAGGAATATATATAGCAAGTTGTACAGCAACCAATTTATTATAAAATGACAAACAGAGCTAAAGAATGTGATAAATCAAATAGAATGACATTAATATACCAGCCAATTATCAAATCAGAAAATACAGCAATGTCAATACATACCCTCATAAGGTGTTTTCTCAGGGCCTCGTACCACGTAATGCCTAGCAAGAGATGGTAAATGTTAAGGAAGCCATAATTTTCTACACACTACATCCTGCATAAGGCTATTCTGTAATTAAATTTAGACTCGGTTATTTTGCATCTAATAATACAATAATTTTGCTGTACTCTGGTACAATCGCACAATGTTTCAGAAGTTTACAAGTTATAACTTGTAAAAGGTGTTTTTAAACCTTTGACTACCATTTTTATACCTGAACATAAAAGGAGAAGAGATTGTTGATGATGGTGGGGAATCAAAGCACAGAGTGAAACTTCTCAAAGAACACTGTTACAGTAATTTTACCCCAGTAGATCAGGGGGTACAACAAGCCATTTATCATCCTTTAGACCTATGCAGACACTGCAATATTAGCACCCTGGTAAGCTTATGGAAAATTGAAGGACTTGGCTGTGAGTAAGTGTAGAAATTTGACATGGGATGCTGCAGATTGTTTTATATAGAAGACCAAGGGTCACGAAATACAGATGGTTGCGACTTTTCTTCCCCCCCCAGTATTTTTTCTTTTGCAAATGGCTTGACAACAGTTTCTAGAAACAAACCTTTACAAACTGAAAGGTACAGCTTTTACTTTCCGCCGCAGTGAAGTGGTGCAGCCTCGGCCATTGCTGCCAACACATTAGCGACTAGTCACGTAGTCAATTGGGAACACAAACATGGCTACTTTTGACCAGTAAACAAAAGATGAGTAACGGATTCTAACATTGGGCATGTGAGCTCAATAATAATACTTGCAATGTACACGTGTGCGTTTTAAAGTTTAGTAAATATGCACATGGAGTACATTTATCGATACCACAAGGCCTTTTCCACTAAAATTAGTGCATTGGCTAAAATAATTTTGAAAAATTGCACATTGCATTTGATTTTCAGAGGATAACTATTAGGATCCCACCATAGCAGATGACAGAATTTGAATTCAATAAAAATTTGGGAATTAAAAGTCTAACGATGGCCATGAAACCAATGTCGTAAAAACCCATCTGATTCACTAATGCCCTTTTAGGGAAGGAAATCTGCTATCTTTTATCTAGTCTGGCCTACAGCAATGTGGTGGACTCTAGCAAACCAGTTGTAGCAAGCTGTTAAAAACAAGTCAATAAAGAATGAAACCAGGCAGACCACCCAGCGCTGACCTAGGTATTGGAAACGACAATGGCAAACTCAGCCCTGTTGACCCTGCAAAGTCCTCCTTGCTAACATCTGGGAGCTAGTGCCAAAATTTGGAGAGTTGTCTCATAGACTGGTCAAGCAATAGCCTGACATAGGCACCCTCACAGAATCATATCTTACAGATAATATCCCAGACACCACCATCAGCACAGACCTAGCAGAGGTGGCAGCACAATGGTATACAGTTGGGAGGGAGTTACCCTCAATGTAGGCTCTGGACCCCATGAAAACTCATGGCATCAGGTTGAGCTTGGGCAAGGAAACCTCCTGCTGATTACCACGTACCACCCCACCCCTTGAGCTGATGAATCAGTGCTCCTCCATGTTGAGCACCACTTGCACGAAGCACAGAGGTGGCAAGAGTGCAATATGTACTCTGGGTGGCTCAGTAGCATGCCATAGACCAAGCTGGACATAGCTGGTAGGTTGCGTCTGAGGCAGGTGGTGGGGAACCAACAAGAGGGAAAAACATACTTCACTTCACCCTCACCAACCTGTCTGCCACAGATGCATCTGTCCATGACAGTATCGGTAGGAGTGATCACCGCACAGTCCGTGTGGAGACAAAGTCTCATCTTCACACTGAGAATACCCTCCCATTGTAACATGTGGCACTACCACAGTACTAAATGGGATAGGTTTTGAACAAACTCAAGGCTGGATAACGACGAAGCACTGTGGGTCATCAGTAGCAGCAGATTTGTACTCAACCACAATCTGTAACCACATGGCTCAGCATATTCCCCCACTCTACCAAGCAATATACAGAGCTAGTGATCCCACAATCAACAAATCAGATCCAATCTCTGCAGTGCTGCCACATCCAGTCACGAATGGTGGTAGACAATTAAACTCACTAAAGGTGGCGGCTCCACAAATATCTCCATCTTCAATGAACCTTTGAGGTTCTGCTTTCTAATTTATTGCCCAGCTCTTCATACTACCTATGCAGAATCTCTTTCCTTGTTCTACCTATGTTGTTGGTACCTACATGGGCCATGACAACTGGATTCTCCCCTCCCACTGCAAGTCTCTGGTAATAAATACTGATCATGGAGTTCCAAAGATAACAAGACATATAACTAGATGTCATAAATGAGCACTTTTTCACTGGATCTCCTTGAACGTAGAAGCAGCCTCACTGAGAACAGCAAAGCAAACAGAACATTAACACCCTTTGCATCTTGGTAAACATTGGGATGGCAGCTTGGGAGTTGTCTCTCATCACTGGAATTTCCCTAGTTCCATTAGCTCATCATAACACACATCAACTCTATCCCTCACACCTGCACAAATTCACAAAAGATGCCTGCAGAAAATTCCATGGAAATCCCTCAAGAGGCAAGCACATTGTCTGATTCCAAGCATGGCGATACCAGTGGCATTCTAGCCTCACAATAATTAGCAGTATGCAATCCACCCTCATTTCAGACAAAAGATCTCAAAGGAAGCTTGTTAGCTGTCACTCCGATAAATGAGTGTGAATTGTGGGAAGGAAGAGTGTGCAAGGTTATGGATAGAAGGCAAGGGAATGGCACAAGGTGAGTTGCTCATTTGGAGAGTTGGTGCAGAGACAATGGGCCAAATGGCCACCTTAAGTGCCGTAACAATTCTATGATTTAGCAGCCCAAAAACTGGGCATTCACAGAACGGTCACCATTAACAGCAAGAGAACTTTATAAAGCCACAACTTCTAACCTCATGACTCACCACATCCCATACTCTTCCATCATCAATCCCAGCCAAACCTCATTAGATGAAGAGAATTTAGATGAACTCAGGAACAGCACCAGGCAAAACAAAAACATATTCAAATACAGGGTAAAAGCTTTATTGTGAACCTCTCAGTTAATGGAGAAAGTAAAATGGTAGGTAAAGGATGTTTGAAAAAGCATTTTGTTCAGGTTGATTGGTTTAGGTTCTATCTTTGATAGAATTTCAGCACTTCCCAGTAACAGTTCTAATCTGCTGCAGTCAAAAGGATTTAGATTTTATTTTAGGAATGAGATTGGTTCAGTTTAGTGCTTTATTTTGCTCAGTGCCTATAGTTACAGGACCAATTTTTTTTCACCACTGTATAAAATTGGAGCAAAGCAATTAAAGTGTGTCACAGAAATCCATATTTAGACAATGTTGACATCAGCATGGCAGAAACAGCAGACTGGCTGCACTGCTTTCACAAGGAACATTTAAGTATCACAAGGGAATAATTGAAAATTAAGCACAAATTTTAAAGAACCAATGAAAGGAATTAAAATTAGCTATGGATGAAGTTGGAATAAAAAACTCCAGAAGGCTGATCAGATTGGACATTCAGGATACGAAGCAATCAACAATTCTTAACAATAAGAGCTAAAATAGTAGAGTCTAAATACGAGGAGCAAGCAGCAAACTGTGTAGTGCTTTAGACAGCCTGCATCTCATGTGCTGTGCCCTATTTGGTGTCCTTAAAGCACTGGAGTTAAGAGGACAGCCACATAACTTTTAACACCATGGGACAGCCCATAAGTTATGAGAAAAAACTGGAAAAAATTCCACTTTCCAGCTTTGAAAGGAGGTTATCTTAGAGAAGTCTATGATAGTAAACATTATGGAAAGGTAAAGTTGGAAAAATGTTTCAAATTAAATTGTGTCAGTGGATACGGGACCACCTGTTCAATGTAGTAAAAAGGCAAATTTAGTTTTAGAAGTTCCTCACGAGTGATCAATACACAGGACAGACTCTCAGATAAGTATGAGGCCATGAATGAATTAAGAACCAGTTGGATGCTGCAATGGGGAGTGGACTTCAGGGTCATTCTGCAATTATTGTGAACCAAGATTGGTTGAATGAGCAACCTTACCAAGGGATCCTTGGTTTTAACCACTGTGATGCTGAGATATGTTACACACAGAATTAGTTAAGCAAATTTCTTAATGCAACACGTACTTACCATTCAAGAATATTAGATGGGAGAGGTTCAGCACAGATATAAGGCACTGGGTCTTTCTTTATTCGAAGATAGTCTTGTTTCAGTCTCTGGGTTGCCGTTGTTGGAGCTCGCTTGTTACTGTTGTTGCTCATCTAAGTTTAAAAAAAAACAAATCTCACTAAGCAGTTTAAATGTTTTTAAGCTTATATTTTGTATTATTAGATTCAGCACGGGAGGAATTAAAACAGGATTGCCAAGCTATTTCTCCAAGGAATATACATAAGGTCAATTCCAGACAAGGTGACTGTGCTGGTCTTCATTAAGAACTGATAAGATGGAACACAATGGTAATTCCATCTGTCAATGGGCTACAGTTCAAAAATTCATTGGATGTGAAGCACTCTGAAATGTCTTGGAAGCATGATAAAATACTATTATAAATGAAGTTACATAAATGCATGTTCCTTCCTTCTAATACATGGAGGAGGAATAATCTGGATATTACTACCCTTGAGATCCTGCTCAGTTCTCGAAACTGCCTTGTGCAGGACCACTACTTTATTTCTTGCATATCGGTAATGCAATAAATCATGCGAAGGATAGCAACAAACGTCAGGACATAGATTGGTGAAATGGGCAGACATGGGGCAGATGAAATTTAACGTGGAAGTATGAAGTGATACATTTTGGTAGGAAGAGTGAGGTGAGGAAATATAAGCTAAATGGTACAATGTTAAAGAGGACGCAAGAATAGAAACTGGGGGGTGTTGGGCAGGTGTGTGTATGTACACAAATCTCTGAAGGTGTAAGGACAAGTTGAGAAGGCTGTTAGAAGAGTACACGGATCTTTGGTTTTATTATTAATAGGGGCAGAGAGTACAAAAACAAGGAACTTATTCTAAATATTGATAAAATACTGGTTAGGCCTCAGCTAGAGCACTGTGTTCAATTCTTGACACTGCACTTTGAGAAGGACGTTAGGGCCTTGTAGAGAGCACTGAAGAGATTTATTAGACTATTACCAGGGGTGGGGGACTTCAATTACATGGACAGAATGGAGAAGCTGGGCTTGTTCTCTGCAGAGTAGAGGCTAAGAGGAGAATTCATAGATTTCCAAAAGCGTTTTAATACAGTAAATAAGGAGAGACTGTTGCCAGTGGTAGAAGGCTCAATAACTAGAGGAGATGATTTAGGATAACAGGCAAAACAGCCAGACAGGAGAGGAGGAAAACCTTTGTTTAAATACTGCATGTTGTTGTAATCAGAAATGCATGGCCTTAAAAGGTGGCTGGAAACAGATTCAATAATAATTTTAAATACTTCAAATTTTATTTAAATGTTCAAATACTTGAAAGGAATTTTTAATATAAAAGGTGGCTTTGGGTAAAGAGCAGGGATTAACTGGATAACTCCAAACGACCAGCACAAGCACAATGGGCCGAAAGGCCTCCTACTGTGCTATATAATTCTTTGAACTCTCCACTCTCGACTCAAATGCAAGTAGTCCCAGTATCTGAAGCTGCCCCCCACCGCCCCATCTTATAAAAGCAGGCCAGAGGTGACCAAACCACTGTACAACTTTCCTACTTCCTCACATTCATCTGCATTAAAATGATATCTTCCACAAGTCTGTGTATTCTGCTAACCTATGCCTCCTTCCTTGAGAATTGTCCTCACTGTTTGCAACCCTTTTACTTTGGGTTACCACCAAATTCCAATATTTTTCCCATGCACAAGTCCAAATCATCTAAATATTCAGGAAACAAAATGGTACCGAGGAGTGACCCCGGGGTACACCATTTTCAACTCATTTCCAATCTAGGTGATACCCATTAAAACTAATGCTGTCTTTCTTGTCTGTCATCTTCTCTTGTACCATACTCCTGTATCCTGTGATGCCTCATCAAATGCCTTCTGAAAATCTATCGACAGTATATCTACTACATTCACTTTACCAATCCAATCATGCACGTTTTCCAAAAAATATTAAATCTGTCAAACATGACTTGCTTTAACAAACCTGTGCTGGCTGCTCTTAATTAATTCATACATTTCTAAACACTAACTAATTTTATCTGGAAGTATGGATTCTAATTGTGTGCCCACAGCTGACGTTAGACTACCTGCTCTATAATCACCTGGTTTATTCTCCTCTCCCTTTTGAGCAGAGGTGTTACTTTGGTTACCCTTCAGTCCTTGACACAATTGGCATATCTAAGGAAGATTGTAAAATGATGGTCAGAACCTCTGCTATTACCTCACTAACCCCCTTCTACAGCCTTGGGTGTGTGCTATCAAAGCCTAGTGATGACTCATGCACCTTGCAGTCTACTAACCTCATCAGAAGCAGTTCTCTCTTCAGGTTGTTCCTCTGACACCTCCACATTCTGCCATCTCCCTCAGCCTTTTAAACTGGATTTTCTCTTCCTCAATGAGAGGTCTTACCCTCTAATTATTCTTTCAACTTTAACATGCTTATAGCGGCCTCATTAATTTGTTTTGTTACCTGCTAGCCTTGTTCATATTTCTTCTTACTCCTCCTAATCTCCTCCCTTTTGCTCTATTCCCAAATGGTTTTCTTTAGTAGGTCAGCCCCGATTCTATGTATTTACCTAGTTTGTTTATTTCTCATTTACTTTTTCATTGAACTGTATTCTTTGTGTTTTCCTCAAATTTGTCCCTTATTTGAAGATTTCCCACTGTTGATCAGACATCTAGCTTGCTAACTTTCCTATTGGCTTAATTTGAGCCAGATCAGATTTAACCTCACTGAATTTTGCCTTATTTTTGGCTTCATTGTCTTTTCTGTGTTTTTATTCAGAATCCAACGATGTCGTAATTAATTCTCAATTGCTCTCAACTCTCCGATGAGTTACTTACCCAGCCTCATTTCCTGAAATTAAAATAGCAATGCTTCATTCCTTTTTGGCCTTTAAACATACTGATTTAGAAAGTGTTTTTGGACGCACTCTATAAAGTATTCTCCACTTAGGCTGGTCAATCTGGAACACTAAAACCACGCGCCAGCATTAACAGGGATGCAGCTTAAGCAAAGGCAGAGCTGGGAGCTAAATGTTCCTGCTTAGGAAACATCCAAGAGGGAAATATTCAAGACAGTCAGAAAAGAGACGAGACAACAATATTAACTAAAGACTTTGTTACAGCACTGCAGCATAAAAGGTAATGAAAAACCTGAACCTAACTGGTTAGTCAAGGGAACTCTTACTCTATTGCAAACTTTTACACTGCCTAAAGGATGGAGCAGATATTCAGACAAATTAGAGAAAACAAACACAGAATTAACAGGGCCATAATAAGAAGTGACTTTAATTATTCAAAGATAAACAGAGGTAAGAGTAATGGAAGGGGCAATGATGAAAAGGGGTTTCTACAATGTGTCCAGGAGTGCTTTCGAGATCAGTTAATTTTTAGTTTCAACAGCGCTGAAGTAAGTTCTAGGAAATAATATGGAGCCAGTCAGTAACTCAAAGGTGGAAGTCATCTGTCAACTGCCACCAGAATTTAATATGTCAAAAGAAGCACTCAAAGGTAATAGTATTTCACTGGAAAAAATGAAAATTTCAATGAGGTAAAAACCCCGAAGGGTAGAAAACTTTCAAATTGGAGACATGAAGGCGGTGCAACAGAAGCAGGAGCTCCTTGGATGGGGAAATTCAAATTAAAATGAGAATTAAAAATGTATATTTGGCTAGATCTGAGGCAAGTAATACAAAAAAATCTGGAGAATAGAAAACATAGAAAGAAAAATTAGAAAGGCGAGCAGAAAATACGGAAGAAACTGGCAGGGAAGAAACATTAAAGGAAATGGCAATTTTGGTAAAAAAAGACAGTAATTAAAGAAAGCAACTTTTTGAGAAGTACTTTGATTTGCACAGAACTGTGTGATAGTGAGAATGAAAGGATCCAAGAGGTGGTGTTGGGACAATCAGATAGGATAATAGATAAGGAATGACTGAAATAGAAGTTGGTAGAATTCAAACAAGGAGCAAGCAACACTTGTCCCAACAGCATGGATCAAAGAATGCTGAGCTATGTTAGAAATGGACCACAAGCTCAAACACTGTCCAATATGGAAGTTTTGCCACAGGTCTGTAAGATTGCACATGTATCACTTTCGTCAAAGAGAAATAAACTGGGTAACTAGACCAGTCAGCTTAATGTTGTCACTGGGTAAGCTTTAGGTGCCAAAATACAGCAAATAATTAACATTCAAGATAGTCACAACTTGGTTAAAGATAGTAGTGTAGATTTGCCAACAGGAAGTCATGTCTGACAGATTTTCTGTTTCAGAATAATAGTGTATTGATAAAGAAAACGCACAATTTGGTGAATGCACTTTCTGTGCCCTCATGTTCTAGATTCCCCAGCCAGGGGGAACTACCTCTCAATATCCATCCTGTCAAACCCTTTCAGAAACTTGTATGTTTCAATGAGATCACCTCTCATTCTTTTAAACTATAGCGAGTAGAGATCCAATTTACTCAGCCTCTCATCATGGGACAACCCTGTTATCCAGAGACTAATCTAGTGAACCTTCGCTGTGCACCGTTTCCAGCGCAAGTATATCCTTCCTTAAATATGGAAACCAAAACTGTACACGGTATTCCAGGTGTGGTCTTGCCAAAGTCCTGTACAATTGTAGCAAGACTTCTTTATTCCTGTACTCCAATTCCCTTGCAATAAAGGCTAGGATACCATTTGCTTTCATAATTGCTTTCTGTACCTGCATGCTAATTTTATGTTTGTATTGGAGTACACCCAAGTCCTTTTGAGGAACATTTACAAGTTTCACACCTTTTAAAAAAATTCTGTTTTTCTATTCTTACAGCCAAAGTGAATAACCTCGCATTCCCCCACATTATAATCCATCTGTCATTCTGTTGCCCAATCACTTAACCTGTCTATACCTCTTGGCAGCCTCTGTGTCCTTTGTGAGCAGACTGGATGCTAGGTTTTATGAAGCAATGTCATATACAAAAGTTTTCAGCCAATATTCAACGTGATGCAAAATCATTCGGCTGAAGGCCAAACAAAAGCTGTACAAGGCCAGCCGAAACAGCAGTGACACTGGCAACGTAGTGTGCAAAACTACGACAGGCATGAGGTGGTGGTGGGTACAGGAAAAGCTTGTTTTTCAAGGAAGTTTCCAGATCATTTCAGTGCACTGAAATCTCAATAACTATTCCAAGCAGTCTTCCCGAGTAGGACAGCAGAAAGCAGTTCTCAACAATCCTGCTGGTACGTGATCTCTCAACAATCCTGCTGGTACGTGATCTCTCCCAGCCATGAGATGTGAACCATAAGTTAATGTAAAGTCTTAGCTAGATCTAAGTGGTCTAACTCGAAGTGCTTTTCTGTGATTGCTTGCCGGGGTTTTGGGGGGTGGGGGGGAGCCACTTTCCTGTTTGCCTTACAAAGTGTGAGTGGAATGAACACTCAAACATGAGAAAGCTGCATAACTGGAGATGAGCAACACTAGCTGCAAGTATCTCAACTGATGATTTACAAGATAATGCTGGAGACAGCAAGTCAGGTTGTTTAATCTGGTGATCATTCAGATGAAGCCAAAACTGCAATCACTAAGCTCCAGCAAGCTGTGCTACCTCCAATGAATATGAAGTTACCCCATGCACCAATATTTACAAATTTCCTTTAAGATCTTAAATACCTCAAGATCAGCCCCAAGACACCTTCTTTTCAATAAACACAGCACCTTGCCTTTTCTCATATCTCAAGCACTACTTTGGGAACTTAGTTACCCTTCCTCTAAGTTTATCTTATAGTGTCCAGAACTGCACACTGTTTAAGATGGATTAGAACTAGTGATTGGCACATATGGACACTCTCCTTTTAATGCTGCTTGCTCTCAACACAACTGCATTACTTTGCACCAATGTTTAACATTGTTTCCCCTAAAATCCTCAGCTTTATCTCTTGATCATTTCCTGCAGAGTGCATCAGATTCTGCTGCCTGCCCAGCCCTTCCTACCAACACTCTCAAGTTTGATATTTACATACTGGTCCAAAATACACTATTTCCAAATCCACAGTACATCCACCAAAAACAGTACAAGTTCCAGCACCGAACCCCAAAGTACTCCAGTCAGCGTTGCAACCCAATACCATTCCCTTGACAAGTACTTGCCAGCTTCCCCTCTCAGCCAATACCTTGCCTACAACCATGATAACCTTGGAATCCAACGTCTTAAGCATGTGCAGCAATCTTTAATGTGAGACTTTACCACAGGCGCTCAAAGTCTAGGTAAACTATTGAGTTGTGGATTCAAGTCCCATTTCTTGAGACTTGAGTACAAAAATCCAGGCCGACACTTAGTGCAGCACTGAGGAAATGCTGTACTGTCGGCGGTGCTGCGGAGCTAAGGGCGATCCCATGGCACTATTTCAAAGAACAGGGGACTTCTCCCCAGTGTCCCGGCCAATATTTACCCATCATTTAACATCACAAAAACTGATCATCACATGGCTGTTGTGGGATCTTGCTGCGCGCAAATTGGCTGCCAGATTTCCTACAATAGCGACAATGCTTGAAAGGTAATTCAGTGGCCGTAAAGTCCTGTGGTACAAAGGGCGCTAAAATGCAAGTCTTTGTTTTTAAATCAAGAGCTTTCCAAATACCTATCAAGGGCATCAACAGGCTCAAGGGGGCTGGGATGTCAGGCTTTGCCCTTTCCAAAAGCCTCTGCTCACAGCTTATAAACGGTGGGAGTTTATTCCCAAAGACCAGTTACTGGAAAAAGCTCCAGGAAACAGATTTGTTTTCAATCCACAGGGAGCTCCGGATGTCACTGGTTCCTCTCAGTGATCACATTCGCAGGCTCTCGGCAGCTTCAGGAGCCGGGGGATGCGCCAGGGGACAGCCCGGGGCCGATGCTCCTCCCACAGGCCCGAGCCGGAACCCCCGGCCGCTGTTCCAGGGCGCTAGGCCTACCCACCCCCCCCGCCCCCCTCAGACCCCGGCATTTACCTCGACATGAAACCAGTTCCAGCGCCTTCCGAACGGGACCCCGGACCCTGGCCGAGCAGCTGCACCGAGGTTCCTCCAGCAGGAATCGGCCACCACTCCTTCCCGAGTAAATGAAGCCAGTCCCCGGACAGCAGCGAAGCGACAGCGGCGCTAATATGGCGGCCACGGGCCGAACTGGTGCAGCAGAAAAACACGTCCGGGCTCCCGGCTCAGTGGCACCCCCTGGCGGCGCCTCCCAGCTTCACAAGCGCAGCTCACTCGCTCCCCCTGTCGGCGCCTCCCAGCTTCACACGCGCAGCTCACTCACTCCCCCTGGCGGTGCCTCCCAGCTTCACACCAGCAGCTCACACTCCCCCTGGCGGTGTCTCCCAGCTTCAGACGCGCGGCTCACTCACTCCCCCTGGCGGTGCCTCCCAGCTTCAGACGCGCGGCTCACTCATTCCCCCTGGCGGTGCCTCCCAGCTTCACACCAACAGCTCACTCACTCCCCCTGGCGGTGCCTCCCAGCTTCACACCAACAGCTCACTCACTCTCCCTGGCGGCGCTTCCCAGCTTCACATCAGCAGCTCACTCACTCCCCCTGGCGGCGCTTCCCAGCTTCACATCAGCAGCTCACTCACTCCCCCTGGCGGCCCCTCCCAGCTTCAACCAGCAGCTCACTCCCTTCCCTTGGTGCCAAGTTCCAGCTTTACTGCTGCCTAGATGGGAAACTCTCTAACCTCAGTTGCCTCCATTCCAAAACTAAACTGACCACCATAGACATACATGATCTACAGTAAGTGGATGACTGCAGTGTCATTGCCCACTCTGCACCAGATTTACAAGCCTCCCTCAATCTCTTGCATTCTGTATACAGGAGACCGGTCTGTCCTTAAACGTTGCTAAAACAAAGCTCACATATCAACCAACACCCGTCAGCCAAATATTCCACCTCCCATAAATATTGAAGTAGAGACTCTGGAATATGTTCAGCACTTCCCATAGCTGGGCAGCCACCTCTCTCAAAGGGCCACCACTGCTGCGGAGATCCAACACTGTCCCAGTTCAGCCCTCTACTAACTATGGTAGCGAGGGTTTGACAAAAAAGACCTCCATGAGTCAACAAATGTCTTAGCTTACGGAGCAGTGTTGTCACCACACTCCTGTACTGCACTGAGACATGGTCTGTGTACCAGTGACACATAAGAGTGCTGGAGAAATTCCATCAGCCTATGCCCCATCCTCTGGATTCAATAGGAGGACCATCGAACAAACACTGGCCCCCTTCTTGAAGCCAGGTCCACAAGCATTCAGGCAAAGCTCTTGCAAAAGCAACTTTGATGGACTGAACACCGTGTCCGCATGACTAAAAATCTTCTGTCCCTCCAGGTTCTGTCTTCTCTACATTCAAATGGCCAACGTTTCAGGGAAGGGCAACGAAATCAGATCCAAGACACTCTGCAGCTCTTCAAAGCATAGCAGCATTGATATTAATGACTGGGAGCTTTCGACTGATCGTTCAAAATGGTGACAATGTGTCCATGAAGCTGCCTCACGCTTTGAGTCACAATGTCTTAACGATGAGGCAGGGCAGCGGCAGAGAAGGAAAGGAAAGGAAGCCAATCCTGCACTCCAGATCCCACTACCTAGTGGGACATCCTGCCCCTTGTGCCCAAAGATCTGCAGGTTGGGAATCAGCCTGTTCAATCACATGAAGCCCCCTGGCAGAAACCCGTGACCCTGTGGAGACATCATCCTCGAATCGAGGGACCGCCAACGATTCTGCTGATGCATTGGTTAAACAAATTGAGCACCGCACCTCGGGACTAAATTGGGCAGCGAGTCTAAGAGCTTCAGAGTGTGTGCACACAAACATTGGCAAATGTCACACTCTGTACGCGGCAGCTCAATAAATTCCTGCCAAAACACTCTGCAAAAAAGCAGATAAGAGAAATACTGTGGAGGGGAATTTAGTGCAGACAACAGAGAGCGAAGTGAGAGGAACGGGGGAGACAATACCAGCCCCTACATCACCTCAGATATGAGGATGACTTAGAAGATGAATTAAATCAAGGTGAGATATTTTGTGCTGTTTTTTCCAGTCTGTAAATGCATTCACTGCCCTGAAATTTGCAGCTCAGCTCTTTGGAATAATTATGTATAGTTACCAATGTAACTTTGCTCATGTACAGGGAACCAGTCCAATGCCATCATGCTCACATCACTGGGACTTTAAGTGCCTGCATATGCTGCTAAATATTTATTTCAAGTTTCAAAATCCCCACCATATATTGGTGGGTTTTGACTGAGGCGAGGGCACAAAAGGGGACGAGGTGACTGACATAGATAAAATGAAAAGAAATCCACTGTAGAGGTGCAAACTGATATTGTGGGCAAACAATGAACAGGACAGCATCCTCCCCTTTTTCAGGGAAAGATCAGTGAACACACTGCCTCATGAGGCCAGTTAGGGAATAGGGTGGGGAGTGGGGCTAGCAGAACTGCTCTTGCAGAGAGCAGGCACTGAAACAATGGGCAGAATGGCCTCCTTCTGTGTTCTATTATTACAACATTTGGCACCAGGGCAGAATTCAAAGTAGCAGGCAAGTCTCTTTATTCTTTCATGGGATGAGGGCATCACTGGCAAGGCTAGCATTTGTTGCCCATCCCTAATTGCACTTGAACTGAGTGGCTTGCTAGGCTTAGGCAGTTAAGAGTCAACCACATTGCTGTGGGGTCTGGGGTCAAGGTCAGACCAGGTAAGGATGGCAGATTTCCTTCTCTAAAGGACATTAGTGAAAGATGGGTCTTTAACATAATTGACAATGGTTTCGTAACTCCAGATTTATTAATTGAATTAAATTCCATGATGGTGGGATTTGAACCCATGTTCCACAGGACATCAGCCTGGGCCCCTGGATTACTAGTCCAGTGATATTACCACTATGTCACCACCTCCCCTGTCAAATCCTCAGCGAACCCTACACTTATTTCGTGCACCTCGTGCCTGTGAGTTGGGTGGCACTCGTTCAATAGGCAAAGTGGAAAGAGATCTTTCACAGACACAGCTGTGTGATGTAGTCACTTATCGACATGCAGCTCCTCCATGTCCGTCAGCATACACGCGCTCCTTCAACTCCCAAGCCTGAGCTGACTTTCCAGCTCAGATAACCAGGTGCCACCTTCACCTCTGAACTCCAGGCTCCAGTGACCCAGTCCCAGGAACATAAGAACTAGGAGCCGGGGTAGGTCACCCAGCCCTCGAGACTGCTCTACTATTCAATGAGACGATGGCCTAGCTGATTGTAGGCTCCACTGCACATTCCCTCCTACCTCTGAGCTCCTGCGAGGCCTGGGGCCCAGTCTTTCTGAGCAAATGATATTCTGTGCACCCACCTCATCCACAAGCAAATGTTTTACTGGTGAATCCTTTGGAATTCCAGATGGGTAGACAGCCTTTTAGTGGGAGGGAGGAGGAAGAGAGATAAAGAGCAAGAACGAGAGTGTAGAGAGGAGTGCATGACAAAGGGAGGAACATTTAGTAGACAAAGAGGGGGAGAAACAAAAGAGGGCAATGGAATAATAAGTGCCGGGGGGAGGGGGGGGGGGGGGGGGGGTTGGTGGTGGGGGGGTGGAGAGAGACAGAGGTAACAAGAGGACAGACACATATATATAATAAAGGCAAAATATTGCAGGGGTTGGAGATCTGAAATAAAGACAAAGTGCTGGATAAAACTCAACAGCATCTGTGGAGGGGGAAACAGAGTTAATGTTTCGGGTCCAATATAACTGTCCTTTGGAACTGGAGAGAGGTAGAAATGTTTTAGAAGATGAGTTTTATGCTGCTGAAAAGGGGGAGGGTCAGGTGGGACAAAAGGGAAGGTCAGGGATGGGTTAGAGGGCGGGGGGAGATTAAATACCAAAGATGTCATGGAACAAAAGGCAAAGGGATTGGTGATGGTTGCAGTAAAGAAACAAAGCATAGGTCCAGAGTAGGTGTTAATAGCAGAATAAAGTCAGCTCAGTCTGAAAGCAAGAACAAGATACAGACTGGCACTTGGCAAAAACAAAATTCAAAATGGAGACTGAACGTTGCATCCAGAAGGCTGTAAAGTGCCTAGTTGGAAGATGAGGTGCTGTTCCTCCAGTTTGTGTTGGGCTTCACTGTAGCAGGCCGAGGGCAGAAATTCGAGCATGAGAGCAGGATGGTGAATTAAATGGTAAACGACAGGAAGATCTGGGTCATGACTGATGACTGAGCGGAGGTATTCTGCAAAGCGTTCATCCGGTCTGCATTTGGTCTCCCCAATGTAGAGATCATCACATTGTGAGCAGTGAATGCAGTAGACCAAATTGAAAGGAGTACCAAGAAATCGCTGCTTCACCTGGAAGGAGTGTTTGGGGCCTTTAACAATGTGGAGAAAAGAGGTAAAGGGGCAGGTGTTACATCTCCTGTGTTTGTATGGGAAGGGTTGAGATGTTGGGGGGGATAGGAGACTGGATCAGGGTATCACGCAAGAAACAGTGCCTTCTGAATGCTGATAGGGGAGGGGAGGGGAAGCTGTGTTTACTGGTGGTATCATGCTGGAGGTGGTGGAAATGGCAGAGGATGATCCTTTGAATATGGAGGCTAGTGGGGTGGAAAGCGAGGGTGAGGGGAACACTATCATGGTTCTGGGAGGAAGGGAAAGGGGTGGGGAAAAAGGAGACGGGAAATGGGTCGGACATGGTTGAGTGCCCAGTCAACCGGCAGCTGGGGGGTGGAATCTTTGGTTGGGAAAAGAGGAAGACATGTTGGGAGCACCGTTGTGGAGGGTAGCATCATCAGAGCAGATGCAATGGAGAAACTGGGAGAATGGAATGGAATCCTTCCAGGAAGCAGACACGGATGGAGGAGTAGATACACACAAGTGCAAGAGGTGGGATGCTGGAGGGCCAGAAACACACATTCACATGGACCAGTGATTGAAAAGGAAAGAGTCTCTGATATTTTAGAACATGCAACAGTTTTAGCCTGTTGATAGGATTCCTGATTTCAGTCTCTGCAAATTCCAGTAATTAAGTGAGAACCTTACAGCACAGTTAGCTGTGTGTGTGTGCCGACTCTGCGAAAGAGATGTCCAATTAACTCCCACATCCCAGCTTTATTCCCCATAACTCAAATTTTACCCCAACTACTTGTCAAATTGCCTTTAGAAAATTCCCATTGAATTCGCTTCCACAGGTAGTATATCCCAGAGATAACAACCCTCCCACTAAAAAAAATTCTAATTTCCTCTCTTATTTCCTTCATCAATCAATGTTAATTTGCGACCTCTGCTCTTGCCAGAGCATCGAGAGTAATTGTTGGAACCAGTCTGAGTTATCCCCACTGAACAAAAAGTGACCCACTCAAAACTGCAAGGGTCACGGCTCCCTTACTGAAACTATGGCCTGGCTACTTGAACAGCAGTTTGAAGAGCCTCAATTATAATGGTGCCCCCTTCCCACGCTGCTGAAGTAACATTTACATGGTGTGACAGCTATCATAGAAAAACGATACTGGGTTTCATAGACTAAGTGCATGTTACACACAATAAAAAGGCAGCAAGTGATATTTTAAAAATTCTTTCACGGGTTGTGTCGTTGGCAAGGGCAGACTTTGTCACCGATCCCTAATTGCCCATGAAATGAGTGGCTTGCTCGGCCATCTCAGAGTTAAGAGTCATCCACGTTGCTGTGGGTCTGGAGTCATGCGTAGGCCAGACCAGGCAAGTAAGGCAGACTCCCTTCCCTACAGAGCATTAGTGAACCAGATGGGTTCTTACGACAATCGATGGTCATTTCATTACCGAGGCTAGCTTTCAAATCCTGATTTATTCATGGAATTTAAATTCCACCAGCTGCCACCAGTGGGATTCGAACGCTTGTCCCCAGAGCATTAGCCTGGGTAGAGACTCAGGATTACTAGTTCAGTGACATTACCACTATGACACCATCTTCCACCCAACTAATTGGAGCAGAACAAATTATAGTTTGAGTTAAAAGTGGAAACAGTAATACAAGGGAGCAATGAAAAGGACTTAGGCAAGGATACATGTGATTTTATAAGCAGACTTCTCCCGAAATCCCTTACTCGACTGTACAGTGGTCGCTAGGCTTCCTCTTGCAGGGAACAATAACTCTCATTTGTTCTACTTTCGTTAAGAGTGGAACTGATTATCTTTCATTTGAAATGTGATCAAATATATTCATTCATACAAAAGCACAAGGAAAGCACATCCTCAACCCCAGTGACTATGAATGGACCAAGTTCCTCAGGAGGATAGCAAATCCACACACTCTCCAGCCAGTGTCGCTTTTATCCCCCCAAAGCCTCCTTGCCCCTGCCCAAAAACTATACTTTGCAAATAATTGCACTTCACTATAAAAACTTTATTAGAAGAACTTTGCACACAATTATCAGAATCAAGCCCACGCAGTGGTCAGAAAGTCTTGTCAAAGCATCTACACAGAGGGCTGCCAAAATCTTTTGACTTGGGACAAAAAAAAAGTCTGTTGTAAACATTTTGTTAACATGGCAGCAAATTCAGTTGGTATTCGCATCAACTGTTCATCTTCATCCCGAATGCACAATGCGTGAAAACACACCAGCTGGCTCTCTACCATCACCCAGAGCATCGCTGAAGCCCTCTTCTCTCCTTCGCTTAGCTAGTGCCGCCAGGGACTTGAACGTCTTCGGTTCATATATGGCCAAATCTGCAAGAACTTTCCTGTTCAGCTCCACCTGACACTATTGAATAGAAAGAAGCATTTTAATTATCGGAAAAGCACCTCATCCAATTTTCAGAAGCTCCTTTACCTTCCAGTCTCAGAATGGAGATTCACAAGTAGTCCAGAGAATTTGAACCTATTTGTTGATAACACACACACTAGTTATGCGTGCTAGATTCAAAAATCCACTGAAAACTTCTAAGTCAAGCTTGGCCAAACTCCAACTCAACCCTGCTGATAATTTTGAAAAGCTCCACTGGTGCTTGGCGTCCGAAAGCAGATTGCTTCGGATCCATTAGCTGGAGGTGGCTCGCTGTGCTTTGGACCTCCACAGTAATTTCTGTCGACCAATGCTTCAGCAACTTAAGAATATTGATGCTTGCCTGTATTCATTCATCAGCAGTAGCCCCACCAAGCCACACAGCTTATTCCACCCCCAAAGGAGGTCATAGCCCAGCTGTGCCACATGTCGCTCTTGAGCTGACAGCAGAAGCTCAAGAGGGAACTGAATGAATTCATCCGCAGGTCAGATCTTCACTGTCATTTCAAAACAGCAACTGCAAATCGCTCCTCTGCTTGTACTCCAGGTTTTAACAAATCAGTTATGTCGATGGCACCCAGTGTGATGTGGATTTTGTTTTTAAAGTAAATACACATGCCACAAAGAAATAAGCAATGGTTCCCCGATTTGTAGCTTAACTTCAATTTTCCTGCACTCTTGTTGACATTACGTGACAGAAGGATGAACCTACCGTGCATAGATGTACATACGATGCTTCCTGCAGCCCTTCAAAGCAAGTTAATGGTTTTATTTGGAAGTCCACTCCCTTTTGCTGTGTCAGCCATCATTGCCAGCAATTTGCACATGGTAAGGTCCCAAAACAGCAAAGTGGATAAAACTAATGAACCTGTTTTGGCAGGGCTGTTTGAAGGGTGAATGTTGGCCAGGACGCTGGGGGAACTCCCAAGTTGTTCTCCACATAATATCACGGAACTTTTATGTCCGCTAGCACCGTCAGATGAGGCTGCTTAACACCTCAGGCAAAAAGACAGTGCCTCGGACACGACCTCCGCTGCAGTGGCAGCCTAGATTGTGCTTTCAAGTCCTGAAGTGGGACTAGAATCCACCATCTTCCGACTCTGAGGCCTCTGCTCAGAGGCAAACTTAATGTCCAGCTCCGGAGAATCCTTCACAGCACAGTGAAATTTAAATAGTGTGCCACAGTCAAGCCCTTTGGATTATCTATACACTGCACCCTTACCTTGATCAGGTTACTGATCAACACAGGATATTTCAGTCCATGCTCACGGGAGGCAGCTGCAATCCTGCTTATCCAAAGCTGAAACAGAACAAAACATTCTTTATTACTTTCCTTTCAACCATGACCTTTATTATAAGCTCAGGATGCTTAGAGCAAGTGAACTTTCTATGGAAGTAGATGTGTTGAATCGTCTCCCTTGCTTGTGCCTGGGTTTATGATTTGAGATGCAGTGTATCCTTAGTGTGGGTTCAGGTTCAGTTAGAGCCTGTGTGTTCATGGAGTTCAGGTCCACAAATACATCAGAACAGGGACTGATGGGATACAGAATGCACATTCTGAAAAGCTGTTGAGTAGATTAGACAGACACCAGGAGTAAGGCAGGCAAATGAATGGCTGGGTCAATGCTGGATTCTTTCAACACCTAACAGCAAATGCTGAAAGGCTTTCAGGAACTCATCTATTTGGCCATTAAGTACTTGGCACAGCTGACTGCCACCACCAGGGCACAGAATGACCAGGAACACACTTTAACTGCTACCAGCTTAGGACCACTGACAGCTGAGGATGGTGATATTGTCAGTGCATTGACTGCCCTTTGTACCAGCTGTCTGATGAAGCAGGGAAATTTGTTCAGCGGTGGGAACAGTTCCTGCCCCCTCGCTATTTTGGGAAACATCATCAGCCTGAAACTGAAGGTCTACCTGCTCAGGGCAGCGGCCTCTGTGTGGAGCCAACTCTTTATCATGGCCACATTCCATCCCAAGAAAATACAGGTGACAGAGGCTGTTTGACTGGCCCAGCTCATTCTGCACAGAAGCCTCACAAATCACCATTCAACTACCTCTTGACAGAGGTCACATTCCAATCCTACAGATGCAAAACCCACATTGTTGGTTAAATCAAGCCCCCACACCACTTTCACTGTTTAAACATTATGTTTTCTGTAGTTACTCGGCAATTCCCCGGATATCCTGACTGACTATCCCTCTCTACAGCCACCCTTCATGCTAGATTACAATGGCAGGCCCAAGTCATATTCTACAGCCCGCTGTTCACACACCACTGAAGGAATTGCCCTGTCGCACCACTCCACAATCCTGCAGCCTCCACAAGCAGTCAGTGTGCCACTGGCTCTGCCTCTCTCAGGCCACGACTTTGACAGTAGTTAGCCCAGCCTTACTGCTCGATATTCACCGACCCACACCGGTTAAGAAAGCCCTGTTGTCGCTCAGTAGTATCCTGCCGGCTATTGTGCCACTCTCCGCCCTCCAGCTACTGCTGGGATGTGTCCCGCCTGGGATTTACCATTCTCATGTTCCGCTTCTTGAGTTTCTTAGCCTTGGTGGAGTAGAGGAAGGCTCTCCGCACGGCCCGCACAGCCAGGCTGTAGCATCGGTTCTTCCTGCCTCGGAAGTGCTGCGAACACAGAAAGACTCCAATGAGAATCAGCCTGTTGACGGGGAGCGGCCCAGCCCCAGCCCGAGGATCCGGAGAGTGCGTCCAGGCCTGGCCTGGGATGTATCCGCTCCCACATTCCGCAGTCTCCCCACCCCAGCCCGCAAGCCCTCTCCAGCCTCTCTCACCCGTGCGTGTTGCAGCACCTCCCGGACCCGCCAGTAACGGTCGGGTCCTCGGCTCCGGATCCAGCGGGACAGCGACAGGAAAACCATCAGCGCTCCGATCCCCCGCCGCGTGTTACAGGCTCGGCCTCCTGGGGTTGCTTTCCCCGAGGGTATCACTGGGCCAGTCCGGGACACACAGCTTTGCCGCTTCCCGTACGATTCGCTCTGTCCTTGATCTAACACTGGAGGTCCGAGTGCTGGAGCCGCCTGGACCTCAAGGGGCGGGGCCTAGACTAATGTATCAAATTATTTTAGAACGTGCTGGATTTATTTAGAATGTGGCAATTTCCTTTAGAACTGGTGGATTTATTTAGGACATGATGGATTTATTTTAGAATATGGTGGATTTCTTCTAGAATGTGGTGATTTCTTTTAGAACATGGATTTATTTCAGAATGTGGTGGATTTCTTGTAAAATGTGGATTTCTTTCAGAATGTGCTGTATTTCTTTTAGAATGTGCTGGATGTCTTCTAGAATGTGCTGGATTCTTTTAGAATGTGGCAATTTATTTTAGAACATTGTGGATTTCTTTTGGAATGTGGTGATTTCTTGTAGAATGTGGTGGCTTTCTCAGAACGTGGTGGATTTCTTTTAGAATGTGGCGATTTCCTTTAGAACTGGTGGATTTCTTTAGGACATGATGGATTTCTTTTAGAATGTGGTGGATTTCTTCTAGAATGTGGCAATTTCTTGTAGAATGTGGTGGATTTCTTTCAGGATGTGCTGTACTTCTTTTAGAATGTAATGTATTTCTTCTAGAATGTGCTGTGCTTCTTTTAGAATGTGATGTATTTCTTCTAGAATGTGCTGGATTTCTTTTAGAATGTGAATTTCTTTCGGAATGTGGTGATTTCCTTTAGAATGTGGTGGATTTCTTTCGGAATGTGGTGAATTTCTTTTAGAATGTGCTGGATTTTTTTTTTAATGTGGTGATTTCTTTTAGAACTGGTGGATTTCTTTAGGACATGATGGGTTTCTTTTATAATGTGGTGGATGTCTTTTAGAATGTGGTGGATGTCTTTTAGAATGTGGTGGATTTTGTTTAGAATGTGGTGGATTTTGTTTAGAATGTAGTGGATTTCTTTTAGGATGTGATGGATTTCTTTTGGAACATGGTGAGATTTCTTTAGAATGTGATGGATTTCTTTTGGAATGGGGAGATTTCCTTTCTAACTGGTGGATTTCTTCAGAATGTGATGGATTTATTTTAGAATGGGCTATATTTCTTCTAGAATGTGCTGGATTTTTTTTTTAGCATGTGATGGATTTCTTTTAGAATGTGGTGGATTTCTTGTAGAATGTGTCAATTTCTTGTCAAATGTGGTGGATTTCTTTCAGAATGTGCTGTATTTCTTTTAGATTGTGATGTATTTCTTCTAGAACATGCTGGATTTATTTTAGAATGTGGCGGTTTCTTATAGAACATGGTGGATTTCTTTTGGAATGTGGTGATTTATTTCAGAATGTGGTGAATTTCTTTTAGAATGTGCTGGATTTCTTTTACAATGAGTTGATTTCCCTTAGAACTGGCGGATTTCTTTAGGATATGATGGATTTCTTAGAATGTGGTGGATTTCCTTTAGAATGTGGTGGATTTCCTTTAGAATGTGGTGGATTTCCTTTAGAATGTGGTGGATTTCTTTTAGAATGTGATGGATTTCTTTTGGAACATGGTGGGATTTCTTTAGAATGTGATGGATTTCTTTTGGAGTGGTGATTTCCTTTCTTTTGGAACATGGTGGGATTTCTTTAGAATGTGATGGATTTCTTTTGGAGTGGTGGTTTCCTTTCGAACTGGTGGATTTCTTTAGAATGTGATGGATTTCTTTTAGAACATGGTGGATTTCTTTTAGAACATGGTGGATTTCTTTTAGAACATGGTGGATTTCTTTTAGAATGTGGTGGATTTCTTTTAGAATGTGGGATTTCCTTTAGAACTGGTGGATTTCTTTAGAATGTGATGGATTTCTTTTTTAATGAGGTGGATTTCTGTTAGAACATGGTATATTTCTTTAGAATGTGATGGATTTCTTTTGGAATGTGGTGATTTCCTTTAGAACTGATGGATTTCTTTAGAATGTGATGGATTTCTTTTGGAATGTGGTGATTTCCTTTGGAACTGGTGGATTTATTTTAGAATGTGATGGATTTCTTTAGAACATGGTAGATTTCTTTTAGAATGTGCCTTTCTTTGAATGTGGTGGATTTCTTTTAAAATGTATTGGATTTCTTTAGAATGTATGGGTTTATTTTTGAATGTGGTGGATTTCTTTTAGAATGTGGTGGATTTCTTTTAGAACATGGTGGATTTCTGTA
Organism: Carcharodon carcharias; assembly: GCF_017639515.1. Lineage (NCBI taxonomy): Eukaryota > Metazoa > Chordata > Chondrichthyes > Lamniformes > Lamnidae > Carcharodon > Carcharodon carcharias. The sequence continues at coordinate 107,441,855 of NC_054481.1, read as the reverse complement.
GAACATGGTGGATTTCTTTATTATCCTGTTTGGAATCCTGTTTTTGCTATACTTTAAGGGATGAATTCAAGGCATCTTTACATTTTAGCACACTGCCAGCTGCTTCAAAACAGTACAGCTATCCCTCATATGAAAATTACATCCCATAAGAAAACATATGTTAAGGGTGGGTTACGTTCCTGACCTGTCATTTTTACATTAAAACCTATTGGCTGGCTCTCCAAAACGGACCCAAAAATCTTCTTACTAACTCATACTTCCCCGCTTGCTGCCTCTCCTGCTCACTACCTCCCTTGCTTGCCAGCTCTTGCCGGTGGTGAGCGGGAGGGAGGGGGTGAGCAGGAGGGAGGTGAGCGGGAGGGAGGGGCTGCGTGGGAGGGAGGTGTAAGGGCAGTTTTTTTTAAATCAACATCACAAAAACAGGTTATCTGATCATTGTCACGTTGCTGTTTCTGGGAGCTTGGTGTGTGCAACTTGGCTGCTGTGCATTACAACATTGAGTACACTTCAAATGTAGTTTATATTCTGTAAAGCACTTTGAGACACTCTTTGGTCATGAAAGGTGCTATATAAATGCAATTTCTTTACTTTTCTCTATACAGGCACGTGTTTGACTTCTCTTAAAAGTGCATAGGCATGTGTACCTTTCTCTTGTACTCTAATAATTAAGTGGAGAGTCAGCCAGCTACAGTTACAAAGGCTCTCATCATGCTTTTCAAATCCCTCTGTGGCCCCTCCTCTTTCTATCGCTGTCATCTCCTCCAGCCCCTACAAGCCTCTGACATATCTGTGCTCATCTAATTCTGGCATCTTGAGCATCCCCAATTTTAATCATTTAGCATTGGTGGCTTCATTGATGCCTTCAGCTGCCAAGGCCTTAGGCTCTGGAATTCCATCCCTAAACCTCTCCACCTCTCTTGCCTGCTTAAGCAAATTTTTTGTCATCTACCCTAACATCTCCTTATGTGGCTCAGTGTCAGATTTTGTTTGATGACACTCCTGTGAAGCTCCTTGGGATGTTTTATTAGGTTGAAGGCATTGTTGACGCCAAACCAACACTGGCAGCTATAACTATCAAGAGAGAACTCTGATTAGAAAATACTGTTACCGAAAGCCTAAAGTCACAGATATATATAACATTTACATTTACTGGACCCTTTGTACCATCTAAAGCACATGAGCTTGGCTTTGTTTTCCTATGCTAACTGTTTCTCCTGCAACTTTGAGCAATATTCTGCCTTAGTCTTTCTACCGTGATTTCTCTATGATTAGCTATTTAAGTGCTTTATTTTTGAATTGTAGTTCAACTTCAAGTATACAATCAAGGTGAGAAAGCTTTATATCAACTTATTTTTACTGTCATAAAAGTAAAACACCGCAGATGCTGGAAATCTGAAACAAAAACAGAAATGCTGGACAAACTCAGCAGGTCTGGCAGCGCCTGTGGAGAGAGAAACAGATTTAACGTTTCGAGACTGTATGACCCTTCTTCAGAGCTGAGCTCTGAGCTCATATGGACTTGAAACGTTGACTCTATTTCTCTCTCCACAGATACTATCAGACCTGCTGAGTTTTTCCAGCATTTTCTGTTTTTGTTTCAGTTTTACTTCTAGTTCATCTACTGCTGAAACCCTCATCCATATCTTCATTAGCTTTAGACTTGACCATTCCAACTCATTCCTGGCTGGTCTCCCACATTCTGCCCTCCATAAACTCGAGGTCATCTAAATCTTTGCTGCATGTCTCTTAACTTGCAGCAAATCCCAATCCCCTGTGCTAGCTAACTCTCATTGGCTTGTGGTCAAACAACATTTTGGTTTTAAAATTCTTTTTCTTGTTTTCAAATCCTTCCGTGGTCTTGCCCAAGAGTGTCTTGCCCTCCTTGGTTTGACTTGTAGCCCTTTACTGGCTCAATGATGTTTCACTTACGCTATGAGTGACTTGGAGATAGCCAGCATTTAGTTTTTCTTACACTATTTATTTATTCAATTTACATCCAAGACTTCATAGTAAGGACATTGTTCTCTGGACACGGAGTGCTCTGTCTTGCTCCCGTGGAGCCTCTTGGTCCTTTGACCCTCATGTCATGCTTACATCATCGTTAACATCATTGTCTAATTAACCTAACCACTAACCCTTTACTCTACACCCCCTATAACTGTAATCTCCTCCAATTCCACAACCCTCTGAGATACCTGTACTCCTCTAATTCTGGTTTCTTGTGAATTCCCCATTATAATTGTTCCACCATTAGTGACCGTGCCTTCAGTTGCCTAGCCCCGAGGAGCTGGAATTCCCTCCCTAAACTTCTCCACCTCGCTTTCCTCCTTTAAGACACTCCTTAAAACCTACCTTTTTGACCAAGCTTTTGATCATCTGACCTAATGATCATCTCCCTCTATGGCTCAGTGTCATACTTTGTTTTGTAATGGCCCTGTGAAATGCCTTGGGTTATTTCACTATGTGATGCTATATAAATATAAGATAGTGTTGTAGGTAGTGCAGGAACCAACAGTGAAAATCGACTCAAATTCTAGAGGCCCTTGGTAGGGTGCAACTGGCAAGGCCAACAACACAAATAACTCTTATCGCTAATATATTCACACAGACTGTCCCAAGAAAGAGTTTTATGCTTCATTTAGTAGGTCATTAACCAATGTAATTAATATTAAGGGCCTGATGCTTCATATGCTGGAGAAGTTCTGGTTATAAACCCTGAACAGAAACTGACCTGGAAAATAATTAGATGTTTGAATTTTCCATCTCACTTCACATTTAAGAAATAAACAACCTGCTGCAAAAAAATTGTCTTTCCAACCAAAGGCACATGAGTGCTAACTGCAATATTATCTACATGTTATTATATCACTTCTGATTACTGGGTGTAGTATAAATTGTCTGGTCCCTAATGTTGTGACTCCAGAGTGTGTTGGGTTTATGCTCTCCACTTCATTCACAAGTGAATTTTACATGATCTCTGTTGGTAAGCTGATTTTGCTTATACTAATTTATGCGGGTAAATTCTGGGCTTAATTTGTTACTGGGAGCTGGGGTTGGGGATGGTGGGAGAGGAAGAATACTGTAGGAGCAGCCCTTTAAATATGATCTTAGCCTTCAAAAGGCTGCAACTATTTTAGCCAGATATTTCAGCCTTTCCAAAGGCTGTGTGGTGCAAAATGTAGCTGGCAAAACTCGATCTGGCACTATAAATGTGGAGTAGGAAATGGAATCTGAAAGCAAGTGACGAAGTAACATGACATTTGAGCTGGTGGCCGGTGAAGTGGAGCTGGATGCAACTCCAGAGGTTACCACGGCAGTATGACTGACAGGAAATGGCTCCAAGCTCAATGCTGTTTCGACTAATAAAAGACGTGAAAGAAGATGGCTTACCTTAACAAAGTGGCCAAGAGTAACACGCCCACAGTCTTAATTTACTAGGTTTATGGTCCAACTAGGTATGCTACAGAGTGTTGCCTGGCAGTGTGTTAAATACTTACCACTGGCCTCTGCTACACAAGCTTGTAGCTCTTTCACTGCTGACCATGCATCTCCATAGGGCATGCATTACAGACTAACTAATTTAAAAGCAGAAACCTTGGCACATTAAACACCTTAAGAGGGTTTGACCTGTCAAAGTGCTGTAAAATGACCTAGTTTCGTGATGCATGATTGCTTAACGGCTCTCATGGACAGCAGCTTCAGTGCAGCTCTGTCACTGTTGTGGGTAGATTTGGGTGGTTAGATTTAGCTTAATTATATGGTACTAACGCATTGGTGAAATAGTCAGATTTTTAAATCACTGTTTTAGGAGATATCAATCAGTTACAATTAATCTTAAAACCTTGATTGAGTTATGCATGTATTGATTAAGTTACAGTATTGATTAGTCAGCTTCATTAATGTATAAGTTTAAATACTCAGTGTTTGTAATGTACTATAATGCAGGGCATGGCTGCCTATGTTAGACAAAGGCATTGCGAACTCCAGTAACCCCTGCGAGCCTAAAGTCAGAGACCTTGATACAGCCTACATTAATCAAGTTGTAGCAGTGGAAATGAATAGAGTTTTGTGAAAAATGAATATAAACAGTTGCTTCGTAGTCCAGAACATGGATATTGCTGAAAAGTTGCGAAAGCTTTTCATTTTGAACTAATCAGGACAAACATAAGAATGCTAAATTTCAATTAATCACAACAATTTATACTATAGGAGAGAAGGAGCGCTGATTGGTTGGCGAGTCAACCCTCATTGGCTGAGGCATTGCCATGGAGAAATCAACGGGGAGCTATAGGCTCTCCAAGCTCCTGAGTAATTGAAAAAAGGTGCATGGCTTGAACATATTCCTTTTGTTTGCAGAGAACAGGTCCCTGCAATGAATGTATGTCGCTTCTAGCAAGCGTAAATGAGTCACGTTACTAGCTCGACTGATGATCTTAAATTGGTCATTAATGTAGCTATTAGTGCACTCAGGATTGTTCAGCAAGTGCTGTCCAATTGCAAGTTCACATCTAACAGTAGACGTTTTGCAAGCATGGGCTGTTTCAGTACTGTCTGTACTCTGGCTATTACAAGCAACTGTGGGAAAATACTGATAAAAACAAAAAACAAAAAACTGCAGATGCTGGAAATCCAAAACAAAAACAGAATTACCTGAAAAAACTCAGCAGGTCCGGCAGCATTGGCAGAGACGAAAAGAGTTGATGTTTCGAGTCCTCATGACCGTTCTGTCGAAGGGTCGTGAGGACTCGAAACGTCAACTCTTTTCTTCTCCGCCGATGCTGCCGGACCTGCTGAGTTTTTTCAGGTAATTCTGTTTTTGTGTGGGAAAATATTGTTTGATTCAATCAGCCAATCGTTTCGTTGGGACATAATGGCTACGTGAGTGGTATTTTCCATGAACAGAATGCTGCCGTCTGTCCAGAACGATATTCTGCCTGCCACACAATTGAGCAGTATCATGTATGAATTTCAGTGCCAGTGTAATGACATGAACATAGGTCGCTTTGAATCTATGTCACGATGATCTCTCTGCTGGCACCAAGAACACCTAACACAAAGGGGACAGACCCAATCATAGGAAGAACATACCTCAGAGAACGCTGCTAATGAGTTTGAGGAAGAAGCACTGGGTAAGTTGAAGGACACAGGTGAGAAACAGCAGGTGGTGAGGGCAGGAGAATTAAATAAACTTGCATACTGCCATCAAGGAAGTTAGGAGACACAGCAGAACAATACGAGGAATGCACTTTAGTGAGAAAGGATCATTGAGCTACGGAAGCTTAAAGCACAGAAGGAAGCTTTTTAACCATCATGACTGTGCCAAGCCTCCCCTCCTTCAACCCAAGAATCATCCCACCGCCCTGCTCGCTTGCAATGGAGCCAGGATGAACTGGAGTGGGATTTCCACCATCTCCTTTTCTTTTTTACTCCACTCCATTGTGAGGTTGGAATATTAAAAGGATGTACGTTAATGTGATACAGTGGTGTAGAAGGTATGTTGCTATATATGGTAGTGTATTATACAAGATATATTGGTGTGCAAGCTATGCTACTTTTCATTGCATGGCATTGTGAACAGTATGATGCTGTGCAAGGTGTAGTATTGTACAAAGTACAGTGGTATGTGATTTATGATGCTATACAAGGTATAGTACTGTTTTCAGTTTAAAGCCAGAAAACAGTTATTTCTGTATTTCATTTGTTTTTCCCCAATAAGCTAAAAGATTTTTGAAAGGCTTGTGTTGATGCTATGTTGAGAGGAGTTTCATCCCATTAGCTTGTGGCATACACATCTGCACCTTTCCTCACCAGTAAGTGGATGGTCTGCTCATGACCCTTTTCCATGGCTAGGTGGAGTGGGGTTTTCTTCAGCCAGCCTCTAGCCTCTATGTCAGCTCCATGGTTTATTAGGTATTCTGCAACTGCTGTGTCTCCCCGCTCTGCTGCTCGATGAAGTGCAGTCATGTTCAAGTTATCTCTGATGTCCACACTGGTCCCTCATTGTGTCAGGAGTTCCACTATTCTCATGTGACCTATTGTAGCTGCAGCTTGAAGAGCAGAGGCTCTGTCACTGTCCGCAGCCCCATGTACAAGTAAATCTCTTACTACCTATAGAAAACAAAAAAGAAAACATTAGCCCTGCGCAGTGCTTTATTGAGAAATGTTATATAGTATCATAGAATGATTATAGCACAGAATGAGGCCATTCAGCCTATCGTGTGTGCTGGCTCTGTGCGAGAGCAACTCAACCCCATCCTTTCCCTGTAGGGCAAATGTTTATTCTTCAGCTGCTTAGCCAGTACCCTTTTGAAAGTCCTAATTGTACCTGCTGCCACCACACTCTCAGGGAGTGTGTTCCAGCTCCTTTTACCAATATTCTTTATTTGTGTTTACAGGAACAAAGCATTTGCCTTGGGAATCCTCCAAAATTCTGAAACTTAGAACATCTGTTATAATGAACGAATGAGTTAATATGCCAGAGGACTAACAAATACTATTTTCTTAAGTGACATATTGCAAAGATATATGGGATGTCCACCATTTACTCCATTTACTCTTTATCTCTCCAATGGTAAAAGTTTTTTTTACTCTTTCACAGGGTATGGACATTGCTGGCCAGGCCAGCATTTATTATCCATCCCTAATTGCCCTTGAGAAGGTGGTGGTAAGCTGCCTTCTTGAATCACAGCAGTCCATGTGGTATAGGAACACCCACAGTGCTGTTAGGAAGGGAGTTCCAGGATTTTGATCCAGTGACAGTGAAGGAACGGCGATATATTTCCAAGTCAGAGTTGTGTGTGGCTTGGAGGGGAACTTGCAGGTAGTGATGTTCCCATGTGTCTGCTGCCCTTGTCCTTCTAGGTGGTAGAGGTTGTGGGTTTGAAGGGTGCTGTTGAAGGAGCCTTTGTGAGTTGCTGCAGTGCATCTTGTAGATGGTACACACTGCTGCCACTGTACGTCACTGGTGGAGGGAGTGACTTTTTGAGGATGGGGTGCCAATCAAGCGGGCTGCTTTGTCCTGGATGGTGTTAAGCTTCTCAAGTGTTTTTGGAGCTGCTCTCATCCAGGCAAGTGGAGAGTATTCCATCACACTCCTGACTTGTGCCTTGCAGATGATGGACAGGCTTTGGGGAGTCAGGAGGTGAGTTACTCTCCACAGAATTCCCAGCCTCTGACCTGCTCTTGTAGCCACAGTATTTATATGGCTGGTAGAGTTCAGTTTCTGGTCAATGGTAACCCCCAGGATATTGATAGTGGGGGATTCAGTGATGATAATGCCATTGAATACCAAGGAGAGATGGTTGAATTCTCTTTTGTTGGAGATGGTCATTGCCTGGCACTTGTGTGGTGGAATATTACTTGCCACTTTTCAGCCCAAGCCTGAATGTTGTCAATGCAGGTCATGCTGCATTTGGACATGGACTGTTTCAGTCTCTGGGGAGTCCTGAATGGTGCTGAACATTGTGCAATCATCAGCAAACATCCCCACTTCTGACCTTGTGATGGAGGGAAATTCATTGATCAAGAAGCTTAAGGTGGTTGGACTAGGGCACTACCCTGAGGAAGTCCTGCAGTGATGCCCTGGAACTGAGATGATTGACCTCCAACAACCATGACCTATCTCTCTTTGTGCTAGGTATGAGTCCAACCAGTGGAGAGTTTTCCCCCAATTCCCATTGATTCCAGTTTTGCTAGGGCTCCTTGATGCCACACTCCGTCAAATGCTGCCTTGATGTCAAGGGCAGTCACTCTCACCTCACCTCTTGAGTATACAGTTGAAGTATACAGAATCAAGATAAATTTGCTGATTTAAAAGTAACATTAGTTTTGACTATAAGCTGTTACTGGATCCAGGCTTTTAAACAGTGAAATGCAGACATCAAAAAGATAATCCAGCTTTTGGAATAGCAGGGTTAGGGCTGTCAGTCATTTGTTAAGTCAGATGCTCCCAAAACCTTCACTGAGGTGAAGAAGTCAGAAATGTTGGAAGAATGACTGGAAGTGTTAATGAACTAAAGGGCTCTGATCATATGTCTCTATATGTTTCAAGATCGTGAAGCAAAGAAGTTCACCATTTGAACCAAACTTCCTCTCTTCCAATGTTAACTCAATCTGCCATTGGAAACATTGACAAAACACCCATTAAAACTACATGAGTGTCTAGTCCGCACAGCAAGGAGATATTATCATTATCTCTCTGGGCTATGTTCTCGTAAGGGTAGTGTGACTAAGTCCCTATAAATGCAAGATGCAGATCGTTCTTGGATTTGAATGACATCACTGAAACCTTGAAGGTATCTCCGACACAACTATATTTACAACACATTCCCAGTCCCAACTTTACAGAGAAATCTTTGCCCATGTGATTTAGGGGGGATAGAATTTAGCACCTTTTAGCCTTTACTGATGTATAGATTATAGATATGGAAGTCTTGTGGCGCAGTGGGTAGTGTCCCTGCCTCTGAGCCAGAAGTTCCAGGTTCAAGTCCAACTCTAGAACTTGATGGCCAAGGAAGGGGTGTTCATAACGTAGCCAAACAGGTTGTGCATTAACTTGAAAATCCTTCCAACACACAGCAATGGCAGGTGGTAAAAGCAGGAGGGTTTCCTGGTCAGACATGTGATGGAAAGAAAATCAGAGCCTCTAACATCACTATTCATAGCTCCAGGACTACAGTATGCATCTAAGAGTGCATGTTGCCACAGTATCTCTGACTCTGTGGGGGCGTCGGATGGCAGATGTGGATCAGATTGGTGCTAACAGTGTGGGGTTTGACCCCTGTTCTGGCTGGGGTGGATTTGGGACCTACCTCCTTGTTCTACCCGTGGGGGAGGTTGTGGCGCTGAGGATCGGAGCTGCCTTTGGGCAGAGAACTGAAGAAGAAATTGTAGGTGAGCTAAGCTGTAGTATTTTAAAGAAACTCTGTTTAAAGTGCTCAGTCATGATACAAAACAGGATAAGTGTATGTGCGGCCTGTCTCTTTCAGTGTATCATCAACATGGCCTTCATGTATTGTTTGTAATGTTAGCACTGGAATTCATTGTCTAGACATACCTCTTCATAGCCATTAGCAGCAGCTATTGATAATGCAGTCCTTCCATAACATCTTCAGCATTGATCCAGGCTCCGTTTTCCAATAGCAATTGAATCACCTCTCTGTTTCCAACTTCCACTGCCAAATGCAAGGATGTCATGTTGCCACATGTCGTGCAATTCATTGATGCTCCTTTTGAGAGTAAGAATTCTATTATATGTGGTTGGCCACTCACAACTGCCCAGTGCAATGGAGTCCAGCATCTTGCATCGGACAAATCTGCACTTGCACCAAAGCTCAGGAGGTGCTGCACAGTCAGTGTGTGCCCACATGCAGCCGCACAGTGCAATGCTGTCATCCCACATCTGCTACATGCAGCAGTCGAAGCTCCACGACGCAGTAAGAACTCAGCAATCTGTGTGTGCCCATTCCATGCAGCTCGATGAAGAGCAGTACACCCATGTTTGTCTATGGCATCGATTGTTGCCCCACGATGAACAAGAAGCTTAACAAGCGCTAGACGGCCATTAAGTGCTGCATGATGCAGAGGAGTCCAACCATATTCATCCCAGCAAATAACAGGATAGCAATGTAAGAATGACTCCTCTGATACACTGTGTGCAATCTGCCCTGTCAAGGATTGTACCACACATATTTAATTTTCTGAGGAAAGGTTTGGCAAAATTTACCTCCAGCATTACCAAAATTAATCATGTAAAATTGTACAATCTTTCTCGAACGTACAAAAGGGGACAGGGAAAAATGATCTGGTTATTGTGCCAGGTCATACACCATTGATCCACACCCACAATTTCCTGAGACAAAACAAAAATGATGCAAATGTAGGAAAGAAATGTCCTCCTCTCTCAGGAACTTAGCCTCCCTTTGCTGTTGACTGCATTATATTTAATGCAAATCCCCAATTCCCATCAACATTTTTCTCTAATCTGTAAACTTGTGAATGTTCTATTAATGCCCTCATCCAAAGTCATTCATGAAGATAGTTCCAACATAGATCCCTGTGGGATTTTCACTCTTGAAAATGGGTCTATTCTCATTGATAACAACCCATTGCCCATGAGATGACAACCAAATCCCTATCCAGCATAAAATCGGAACGTTAGCCCTATACAATGAAATCCTTACCCAACAGCTTTCTGGAAGTTGAAGTACATAACATTACCAAGAGTGACATTGTCCAATTCTTCAAAGAATCTGATCAGGTTGAGGACCTCCATTGCTTAAAATCACGCTGGGATTCTCTAATAACTGCTGACCTCTCAAGGTCAGAAGTGAGCCCATTACCTTTAATGCCTCTCTGCATCTTTCCTACAACCAATGTCAAACTAACTGGAACATAACCCTGTCATGAAAAATGGATGTAAAGGATCCATTTAGAACTTCAGCCACATTGGTTTTCAACTCAAACCCGTTACATTATCCATCCCTGACTCGTGCCATCATTGGTCTGAAATTTTCATTGTCTGGGTAGCCATGGACTCTCTCATTCTATCTAGAATTCAATCTATCAGTATGTATCCTCAGAACTCCCAGTCTCCATTCTAACCAGATATTTGTCTGATTCTGTTTGTTGTTTTCTTTCTGTGCAACCAACAACTACAAAAGTTTAGCTGGTCAACACAGGAGGTCTTGTGGTGCAGTGGTAATGTCTATACCTCTGGGTTCACGTCCCACTTCAGGACTTGATGGCCATGCATTTATAATGTGGCCAAACAGGTGATTATCAGCTTTAAATCCTTCCAATATGCCTTATGGCAGGTGCTGAGAGTGGGAGTTTCCTGGTCAGCCATTCTGCAGAAGGCAACAGCAAACCACTGCAGTACTTTACCAAGCGTAATCATGGGCTAATACAATGCCACTAATGCCCTCTTAGGAAATGGAGCCTGAAGGAGGAGGAGCTGGTCAACACAACTTGTGTGATGTCTGTTCAGGTGATTTTATTTCTTAAATTGGCTCATGTAAGCACCCAAAAGTTATGGCTAGTGATGCCAACAGTGGAATGTACTGCTACAGGACATACCTGGGCACAACCAGAAGAGGTAACTTGACCCTTACCGTGGCACTTCCCTGCACACACCCCCCCCCCACCCCCCAGCCACCACACACACACACACACACACCACAACAAACATTTGACCAGAGTAACTGATATAGCACCCTCTACTGCCCAGGTGTGAGATTTTTCATCTGACACATCGACAATCCTGTTACATCCATGACTAATAATTACCAGTTTAGAAATAAGGTGCACTCGGTGTACAATTTTGTGACACACATTTTTGACAGGTGCAGGGACCACAGAAGCAGAATCTTTTCTTCTAGATTGTATCCAATGCAAGACTGAGCAGTTTCCTCCTCTGGGCCCACACACAATAATAAATGGGTTGACACGTCCCAAACTCATTTATGTCAGATGTATTATAGCTAAGAGTTGGCACTCATCCCATTAGATTGCTCTTGAATGGGGCTCAAAGCTCAATGTGTGGAGCATTGCATCACTAAATCCCTCCCATTGTTTATTAAGTGGTTTAATTGAATGAATTTTGCTTATATGGTGGAATCTCTTGAGCTCAGAAGATGGGGAGCCAAATGGACAGGCTAAGTTTTAGAGACGAGGAAATTTCCAAACTCCTCACATCCTCCATCAGCAAAGAAGATGAAGGAGAAGGTGGAAGAAGGTTGATGATGACAGTTAGTTGTGCAGAAGAGTGGCTTGGGGTTATGATTGTGATCCAGGAAGATCTTGAAGAAATAAGAGGATTTGAAATAGACACATTGTTAGTTGCCTTGTGTCCAGACAGCAGGCTGCATCTGTACATAATCCCATTCTATTGATTTCTATGGTTTGCCGTTTCATGTTGCCTCTCCAGCTGAATGCTTTTCGCTACCCATAACAGCTCCTTACCTGGTATCTATTGGAGCACCATGCTGTAACAGTGTCTTTATGAGGCCAGCGTTACCATTACAAGCAGCCTGATGGAGATCAGTCCATTTGCCTTGTTTTATGCTTCTTGCTACTTCATGTTCCACCTCACTGACCTCGTCACTGTTATCCACCAACCTCCGAAACAATTCTGCTGACATCCTGGGGAATTCCTCATGTGTCTAGAGTCAGTGAGCTTAACAAACCATTGAAAACTGGAAAGGTCCAAAGAGAAAATTGAGTGATTTGTATGGTAATATTTGTAAAATTATGATTTTTTCTTAAATACAAGACTGTACGGAACCACATTTCCACAGATCTGGGGCTATAAAAGGAGCAGCATTTGGATGGGCAGAAACAGAAATTGGGGTAAGACCTGGTCTCTGTGGGCCCTTGTCCCTATTTTGCACCTCTTAAAATACTTGGAAGAATTGGGGACATGCACAGAATACAACATGATTACTGCCATTGGTGCCCCATAACACTAGGCTCAAGGATGCCTGTATGTCCCTGACCTCCCGCATTGCAAAAGCTGCTGGAGAATATGCAAATTAAAAGACCAAGCCTGATAAATGTAGCAAATCTTTAAAAGTTTCACAAATCTTTTGGTTGCACACCCAGTGTTGAGGCCAGTCTGTCAGGAAAACGTTAACATTGGTTAAGGAATAGTTGAACCTACAATTAGGCAGCAAGAATTCTCTAAAATCTGACCATTTCACTGACACTTGCGAAAAGCAGGGGCTCCATTACAGGGAGATTACCATGTGCACACTTACAAACATATGATCAAGGAGCAGGAGTAGGCCATTCAGCCCCTTGAGCTTGTTCCGCCATATAATAAAATCATGGTTGATCTAATAGTAACCTGAAATCTGCATCCCACCTACTGTTAATAACCTATCACCCCCTTGCTTACCAAGAATCTATCCACTTCTGCCTTAAAAATATTCAAAGACTCTGCTTGCACCACCTTTTCAGGAAGATAGTTCCAAAGACTCATGGCCCTCTGAGTGAAAAAATTTCTCCTCATCTCTATCTTCAATGGGCGACCCCTTATTTTTAAACAGTGACCTCTTGTTCTAGATTCTCCCACAAGAGGAAACATCCTCTCCACATCCATCCTGTCAAGACCCCTCAGGATCTTATATGTTTCAATCAGGTAGCCTCTTCCTCTTCTAAACTCCAGCCAATACAAGCCTAGTCTGTCCAACCTTTCCTCATAAGACAACCCACCCAATCCAGGTATTAGTCTGATAAACCTTTTCTGAACTGTTTCCAATGCATTTACATCCTTCCTTAAATAAGGTGACCAATACTGTACATAGTATTCCAAATGTGATCTCACCAATGCCCTGTACAACCGGAGCAAAACCTCCCTACTTTTGTATTCAACCCTCCTTGAAATAAAGGATAACATTCTATTAGCTTTCCTAATTACTTGCTGTACTTGCATACTAGCTTTTTCTGATTCATGCACTAGGACACCCAGATCCCTCTGCACCGCAGAGCTCTGCAATCTCTTATCATTTAGATAATATGCTTCTCGCCCATCCTTCCTGCCAAAATGGACAATTTCACATTTTCCCACATTAAACTCCATCTGCCAGATCTTTGCCCATTCACTTACCCTATCTATATCTGTTTGGAGCCTCCTTATGAAAGCTTCACAACTTACTTTCCTACATATCTTCATGTCATCAGCAAATTTGGCAACTGTCCCTTCAATCCCTTCATCCAAGTCATTTATATAAATTGTAAACAGTTGAGGTCCCAGCACTGTTCATTGTTAAGGGTTGAAAACACTGGGAGCTAGCAACTCTAGAGCAGAAAATCCCAGCTGCGAGTTTTAGAGAAGAAGTTTTGAAGACGGGAAAGTTGGCAGGTTCAACCATTGGAGGAAAAATGGAGAATATGTTAAGAGAGGGAGAGAGTGGCATACCCTAATTTGCATCATTTTGGACCCTTCAGTGAGGTAGATACAACTCGACAAAATACCAGGCATTTGCCTGCACACCTGCAGTGCGCTGCTAGTGGAAAATCACCCCTATATCTAACTTGTCATTGCTGTTGCTTTTTGCATTGTCTCATATATATCACCCAGTCCTGAACATTGGACTGAAATAAAGTGGCTGGAAGGATTTTTTTTAATAAGGAAAGACACAACAAATAATGAATTATTTATTAAAACATGTACCTTACTATTCATCATTAGCTCCACTATAAAGCGAGTGAAGTAAATCCGATAATTGCTAAAACAAAGTCTCTTTACAAATGACTTCCATTCTGGTCAAGCAGGGAAGCAAATTTTTAAAATTCCTCTTTGTCAAACGGTGAAGCAATTAAAAAAAAAGCCATATAAGTTAAAACAGTACTGTTTTAGAATAAGATCATTAAATGTGTTTAAAACGTAAGAACAATACCTGGCAAAGAAAAAAAAAGTCAACAATTCATTCCGTCTTCATTGGCTTCAATGCTGAGGTGTAAAGATCAGCCATCACTGATGTGTGTGCTGCACTATTCTATCAGTATGTAAGCAGTTGTTCACTATTTGTTTGAAGTGGGCTGGTGGAGTTTGGGGAACATTACAAGTGATGCACAAAGGGGCTATTGTGTAGTTCCTTTGTCACTTAATCCCAACAAGCAGAAACATGTCGGGCGTTTCTGTTAAACAATACCCTTCAATTACTACATGGGTTTGTGATGGACTCACTATGAGTTTACTGGACTTTGCTAATCCTTTCAGCATCTATTTAACTTTCAAATTATGCACCTCAACTCATTCTCATGGTATCTGTGAAACCACTAAAGAGGGAACTTATAAAGTTTAACTGATTGTGATAAAGAAAATGTAATTTATAATTAGTTGATCTCCCATGGTGTTGCATGAACATGGAGAGTGAAGGCTCCACTGTATAGTCTTTAATTAATGTGGGGATTGAGGGCACTATGGATAATTATGCGCAGACATAATTCAGTTCTCATTATAAAATTAGGGAGGTGATATTGGCCGCTCTTTTCTGGCTACATGAAAAGGGCAGCGCCAGCAGCAACGCATGAGGAAGCTTCAGGAAGTTGCACATGGCCCAAGGAATCCAGGGCAGAGGAGGGCTACAGACATACAAACATACGGGATTTGGAGTGGGCCATTCAGCCCCTCAAGCCTGCTCAGCCATTTGTTAAGATCACAGCTGATCTGATTATGGCCTCAATTCCACTTTCCCGTCAACCCCTAAACCCTTTGGCTCCCTTGTCTATCAAGAATCTACCTAACTCAGCCTTAAAAATATTCAAGGATCCTGCCTCCACTGTTCTCTGGAGAAGAGAATTCTACAAACTAACAGGCCTCTGAGAGAAAAAAATTCTCCTATCTTAAATGGGGAACACCGTATTTTTAAACTATGCCCCCTTGTAGTCTCTCCAATAAGGGGAAACACCCTCTCAGCATCCGCCCTAAAAGTCCGCTCAGTGTCTTGTATGTTTCAAAAGATCACCTCTCATTCTTCTAAACTCCAATGGATACAGGCCCAACCTGTCCAACCTTTCCTCATAAGATAACCCCTTCATCCCAGGAATCTGTTGAATGAACATTCTTTTTACTACTTCTAATGTAATTATATCCCTTCTTAAGTAAGGAGATGAAAACTGTACACTCCAGATGTGGTCTCATCAATGCCCTGGACAACTGTAGCAAAACTCCCCTACTTCCCGCAGAACTGGACACAATACTCCAGCTGAAACCAAACCAGTATTTTATAAATGTTCAGGTTAATGTTTTGGTCTTGTACTTGTCTCTATTAATCAAGCCAAGGAACTCATATGCCTTTTTAACAGGCTCCTCAACTTGTCCTACCACCTTGTCATCAGTCAGTGGATCAGGGTTTGGGTTAGTGACCTGTTCTCAGGACTCTGCAGGAGCTGGCAGAACCCTTAAGGGCATTGACGGGCAGAGGGATCTGGGTGTACAGGTCCACAGGTCACTGAAAGTGGCAATGCAGGTGGATAAGGTAGTCAGGAAGGCATATGGCATGTTTGCCTTCATTGGCAGGGGTATTGAGTATAAAAGCTGGGAAGTCATGCTGCAGCTGTATAGAATCTTGGTTGGGCCACACTAGGAATATTGCGTGCAATTTTGGTTGCCACATTGCCGGAGGGATGTGGAGACATTGGAGAGGGTGCAGAGGAGGTTTACCAGGATGCTGCCTGGTCTGGAGGTTATTAGCTATGAGGAGAGGTTGGAGAAACTGGGATTGTTCTCACTAGAGCAACGGAGATTGAGGGGTGACTTGATAGAGGTTTACAAAATTATGAGTGGCATTGACAGAGTAGATAGAAACTTTTTCCCAAGGTGGAAGAGTCAATTACTAGAGGGCATAGATTTAAGGTGAGAGGAGAAAACTATAGAGGAGATGTGCAGGGCAAGTTTTTACGTAGAGGGTAGTGAGTGTCTGGAATTCACTGCCAGAGGAGGTAGTGGAAGCAGGTATGATAGTGATGTTTAAGAGGCAGTTTGACAAATACATGAATATGATGGGAATAGAGGGATACTGACCCTGGAAGTGCAAAATGTTTTAGTTGACGGGCAATATGATTGGCGCAGGCTTGGAGGGCCGAAGGGCCTGTTCCTGTGCTGTACTTTTCTTTGTTCTTTGTTCTTCCATTCCCCTTGCAATAAACACCAATATTCTATGTGCCTTCCTAATTATTTACTGTACCTGCATACTAACTTTTTCTGATTCATATACCAGGACATCCAGATCCCTCCATACCACAGAGTTCTGCAATCTCTCTCCATTTAAATAATTTGCTGCTTTTCTGCCCTTCCTGCCAAAATGGACAAGTTCACATTTTCCCACATGATACCCCATCTGCCAATTTTTTCCCCGCTCACTTAACCTGTCTATATGCCTTTGCAGACTCCTAATAGCCTCTTCACAACTTACTCTCCTACTTACCTTTGTGCCATCAGAAAAATTAGCAACTATACATTCGGGTCCTTCATCCAAATCATTGATAAATATTGTAAATAATTGAGGGCCCAGCACTGATCCCTGTGGCACTCCACTTGTTACATCTTGCCAACCTGATAATGTCCCATTTATCCTTACTCTCTGATTTCTGTTAGCTAACCAATCCTCAGGGACTGCAGCGGTTCAAGAAGGCAGCTCACCACCACCTTCTCAAGTGCAATTAGGAATGGGCAACAAATGCTGACCTAGGCAGCGATGCCTACATCCCACATAAATGAATAAAAACAAACCATGCTAATATCATGCCCCCTAAATGATGAGCTCTTATCTTGTGCAGTAATCTTTGATGTGGTACCTTTTCAAATGCTTCTTGGAAACCCAAGTACATTAACATCTACAGGTTCCCCTTTATCCACAATGCCTGTTATTTCATCAAAGAACTCTAATAAGTTAGTCAAACATGATTTCCCTTTCACAAAACCATTTTGACTATGCCTGACTTTTAAGGCTCTCCTTAATAATAGATCCTACCATTTTCTTTATGCCAGCTGTTAGGCTAACTGGCCTATAGTTTCCTGATTTGTGTATCCTTCCTTTTTTGAATGGAGGAGTTATATTCACTATTTTCCAATCTGATGGGACCTTTCCAGAGTCTAGGGAATTTTGAAAAATTAAAACCAATGCATCTACTATCTCAGCAGCCACTTCTTTTAAGAACCAGGGACAAAGTCCATTAAGCCCTGGAGACTTGTCAGCCTTTAGTTCTAATAGTTTTCTCTGTGCCCTTTCCCTGGTGATCATTATTGTTTTAAGTTCCTCCCTCCCTTTCACCTCTTGATTTACAAGTATTTCTGGAATGTTATTTGTGTCCTCCAAAGTGAATATAGACACAAAATATCAGTTCAATGCTTCCGCCATTTCCTTATTTCCTATTTTTAATTCCCAACTCACTCTCTAGAGGACCAACACTCGCTTTAGCTACTCTTTTCTGTTTTAAATACTTGTAGAAACTCTTACTATATGTTTTTATATTTCTAGCCAGCTTTCTCTCATACTCTAACATCTCTCTCATTGTTTTTTAGTCATCTTTTGCTGTTTTTATATTCTGTCCAATTTTCTGACCTTCCACTAATCTTTGCGGAATTGTATTCTTTTTGTTTCAATTTGATATTATCTTTAATTTCCTTAATTTGCCATGGATGATAGATACATCCTTCTCCTAGAGTCTTTCTCATTGGAGTTCTATCTTTGCTGAGTGTTATGAAATATTTCCTCAATTATCTGCCACTGCATCTCTACAAACCTACCCCTTAACCTAATTTCCCAGTTCACTTTAGCCAGCTCTGTATTCATACCCTTGCAATTGCCCTGATTAAGTTATTTGAGTCATGGTAAGGAGCATTGTAGACAGAAATTGGTCTTCATACTATAGTCCATTGGAGATAAGAGTGCTGCAGCCCACTACTGTAGATGACATTGCATTGCCTTTGCCAGTTCAAGTTTCTGCAGCCTGAATTTCCATTGATCAGGGTCATTGCAAGCTGCAGCCGGAGAAGGAGCTAACCTTAGTCATACTGAAGCGCATTCCTCCATGAAACAGATTACAGATTTGCTGTTTGTCAGGGCTAACCGTTTCATCGGATTCACCATCCTAGGCAGCTCATGTGATGTCTACATCCTGCAGTAGTCCAAAATTGCCCCTCTCTTGGATAAGGAGCAACACATTCCAGGTTGGCTGCTAGGAGACAGAGCTGCTCATAAAACTCACTCCAAAACTCAAGGATGACAGTGGAGGCCAGGTAAGACCACTGGCACAGCTGAATAAGACGGTCATCGAGCAGTCCATGAGGGTGCAAAACAAAATGATTCTGCTGCCAGGACTGATCTCAGAGTTTCCAACTATAAAACTCTTGACTTACAATCTAAGCAGTCAGTTCAAAAGAGATATAAATGAAACAAGTGTAAAACTGCAAATATTCTGAGCTTTATTCTTAAAAAACCTTCTGAATCATGAGACAAAGATCTCACACTGCTCAACTGAGATGAATTAAGGAGAGCAGGGAGTGGAAGAGGCTTGTTTGGAGCATAAACACTGGGCAGAATGGCCTGTAATGGGGCATTAAGTAGTCCAGATAGTCGAACTATCCCAGCAGTAAGGTAGTGCTGGCCAGCAGCCAGAAACTGCAGCCTTTCCCACAGCAATTGATTCAATCTAATCCCAGAAGGGGCCTTTTTGCCTTTAAATATGTTAATACTTCAATAATAAGCATGTGTTCCTGCCTTTGACAAAAATAGCATTTCCCACGGGTACTTAACCTTGAACATCCTGTTTTTATTATGATTTAATCAAACAAATAAAATGGGATAAGTGGTGGCCTCTCGTTTGGCTTAAGATTCCTATAATTGTCTCTCTGGCATAGTTATAAATGGTCTTCTGTTCATCTCTCTGCACAGGGAGTAAAGGAACTTTCCTCACTCAGGATATGTATGCATCATCCAGTGGCCAGTTTTATCAATCAATAGGAAACATACCTCCCCCAACTGGCCACACTCTCCTCTGCCCAAAGTTGATACCCTGTGCACCATTTTTGTTGTGCCACAAGCCACTCACTGAACTGAATCCCCACACAGCAACCCCCCCCCCCAACCCCCACCCCCAGTGATCCCTTCCTTGTATTGAAAGAGGCATCTATAGGTAGACACCTATAGACCCAAACTATGGCGAACACAGATTCAGTAATTCCGGAGGATATTCAGTGCATCACCTCTTGTATTAGCCAGAGGTTGTGTTTGGGGGAGGTCTTAGCAGAATGGTTCCAGTAAACCTGCTGCACTCTTCATTTTCTTGACTAGGATCAAAAACTTCATTATACTGTACAACTAGCACAATTCTGCAGTGACCTCACTCTCATCCTGATCAAAAGTGAAGCCATTTGAGCACTCCATAGCTGAGGAGCTATTTGGCAAGAATCCAACTTTCAACGTGAATAAAACTGTTTAAGAATTGTGGGGGGGGTGGGGGGGGGAGATGGCGGGGGTGGGGGAGGTGGGGGGGGGTGCGTAGGGCGTGGGGTGCGAATTTGGGGTGTCACATTTATCTGCAGTACTGATACACAGCAGCAGGTGGCAGTACTGGTTGTTTAGTGGCTTGTACTCAGCTGTGTAAATACTATTATGGTGAAACATCACTGTGCTGACATGTTGGTTCTATGTTGTATCTGCTACTTTTACTTTCACTGCAGAGGTAGTGAATTCTTTGGAGTTCCTCTCCAAAGCCCCTGTCAACGTCTGCGCCTACCTTTCCCAGAACTCCATGTTTGAACACCCCAATCGATTTCCTACCCCATTTGTTGGACTACTTTTCCGACATCCAGTGCTCGATGAGCAATCGTTTCTTCCAACTAAATATGGGGAAGGCTAACACCATCGTCTTGGTCCCCTGTCACAAACTCCATTCCCTTGCTACTGAATTTGGCAGTTCCTGGAGTGGCTGGGACACTCCTGAGGAAGACGAGGCAGAAATTGGCTTCCCAATTCCTGGCGCCAGTGCCTTCAAAGTTCCACTTCCTCCTTTTCCTGAAATCCCACTCTCTGTAACTTCTAAACGTTCGCTCCCTTTTTCTGCAGGTGTGAAAGCTCTGCTCCTGCCTCTCATTTCAATGTCTCCCTCCCCCTTCTTACTGCTTTATAAAAATCTGCACGCTCTTTGCTTTTTTCCTCCAAAATTGGCCCTATCTTATTTTTAAAATCCTGTCCTCCTGCTCTTTTTTTGAACCACTCCTCGACAGACCCACCAGGTTCCCTCAGCTCCCCTGAGCTGCTGCTCACACAGGAGCTCCAGGAGTTAGTGTGGAAAGAAAGCTGAATGAAGAAGCAAAAAAAAAGAGAAAGAAAGAAGGGGTTAATAAGAAATAAAGTGAAGAGGGAAGAAAGGAAGGAAATTGAGGGAGAGAAAATGAGACAAGTGTGAGGGAGGAGACAGATGAAAATGAGAGGTGATTCTCTCAGACCTGGTGTTCACAGTTTCCTTGTTTGGAGGGATATGAAATCTGAGAGTTATTCACTGGGACCTAACCCCAAAATCTATTCAATGAGGTGATGGTTTAATCAATGAGCAGAAAGGTCTATATTGTCTGGGTCCTGTGCCTCGGGGCAACACTGTGGGATTATGGGGTTGGAACAAGTTCTTGGACAACGTATTGTGTGGTCCTTCCTCTGGGCTGCATCAATCATCATCTTATCAATGCTAGGGCCTGTGCCTCAAAGCCTGATATCCATCCATAAGAATATTCCTGGTAGATGCTGTTCTTGTACTTTAACCATGTGTAACTACGTCTCCCCTGCAGATGGTGCCAGTCATTCAGTGGCAGCTGGTAAAGAAGCCAACTTGCTGGGGCTCAAGTGATCACCTCTATGGTACAATCCTGAACTCCTTAAATCTCGCACAGAAGCAAGAAACTGGTTCAGTTTCCCTGATGACTGGGATAACCTTTGCTTCATGGGTTGAGGGCTGAATTGGAAGAGCAATTCAGAACAGCCCAAGGCCAGACTTAACCCCACCCAGCAGGAAGCTGAACCTCTGCTGGTTTCTCATGTATGAACAGAGAATCGCCCTGTGTGGCCTCCGTAAGAACATCAATCACTGTCAAAACATGTCTGTTTCTAGGCTAAACTTCAAGTAGCATGGGCAATGCACTGAGCGACAGTGCCAATTGCCCTCCTGATGACTCGTGGCGACTTCTTGCTCTTCTGTAGTTAACTCTATGCATTTTTAACACATTTTTTTTAAACAGTTACAAGCTCAAAGACTACATTCTTTCTGGTGTGGTATCTTTATTGAACTGCATGTAAAAAAGTTGCCTGCAGAGAGTCACTCATGGCAGAGGTCACATGACTATAGCAAACCAGATAGGACATGTAGTAATGATTGCATTTCGAAATCCAAACACCCCACTTTTCACAATAAACTAAAGACATAAACGTCCCTATTTTGCTAATTAACAAAAGATAAATTTGCATGCACTAACATGTGTAACTGTGAGTTACACAAGTCACCCACTATATAAGAACTGTTCTCATGCATTAACAAATCTCGAAATTCTCATCAGTCGCTGCACATGCATTGCATAGATAGTCATTAAATTGTGCAGGTCTCTTAATGGTACCCCACGCGTTGTCTTTGGCTGTTCGTCTGGATGATGTTCCCTATCCGGGGAGTGCCATTCCCATGGCACTTGTCATTGCCATGGTAACTACTGTTGTTGTTCCATTTCTGTTGTTGGGGACTGGTGAACCTTTGGGAGTGATGGTTGTTCTGCCCTCTGTGCAGCTGGTGAGATCCTATCTTCCTGACTGGCCACCTGAAGTGAAGGAGCAACTTCTCTGGTTGTTTGTAAATGCTGGCAGTTATGCTGGTGTCTTTGCTTGTTCACTTCCACCATTTATGATCAAGGTGACAACTGTTGTACCCATATCCCAAGTTGCCACGTGGGCTGACTCCTATTGAGAGCATTGAAGGTTTGTACCTGACTGGTTCTCCAATGCTCAGCTCTGGCAATGGTTTGACAGTCTTGTCAAAATGAAATTTGACTTTCTGCCATTTCACTTTGATTTTTTCACTTATGCCTGTTACTACTTATGGTTTCAGTAGCTGTTTTGCTATTGGAACAATAGTTTGGATGCGGCGTGACATTAGTCTTTGGACTGGACTACTTTCCAAGCCTTCAGTCAGTGTGCATCTCCACTCTAGGATTGCCTTGTATACATCTGTGCTTGATTTGCTTGATTTCTTGATGATTCCTTTGGCGATTTTCACTGTTGTCTTAGCATTTCCATTTGACTGAGGATAGTGCAGAGATGGCATATAGTGTTGATTTTCCCAATCCTTTGTGAAGCGGTTGAATTCTTCACTTGCGAACAGAGGGCCATTGTCACTGATCACAATGCCTGGAATGCCATAACAACTGAAGGGTGCTTTCAGGCATTTTACTATCTCACTGGTCATCATTGAAGTCAGCTGGTCTAACCCCCAGTTGTCAGAATAGTAGCCGACAGTGATAAGATAATCAGTTCCTGCCAGAGTGAAGAGGTCTACTCCCAGCTTCATCCATGATCTGTCTGGAATGCCATGTGTCATCAGCGGCTCTCCAGCTTGTTTGGTTTGATACTTGTTACAAGCATCGCACTGGCTGATGTGGCCTTTAATTTCATTGCTCATGTTGGCCAGTAGAGCACTTCTCCGGCCTTTCTCAGGCTCAATTCAATTCCTTGATGGCTTGCATGGATGCGCTTTAGCATCCCTCCTCTCATCTCCTTAGGGATAATGACTCTGTTCCCTTTGTACAAGATGCCATCTTAGGCTCTCAGTCCATCACCATTACTTCTTGCAGCACTTGCAGAACTGCATCGTGTTGTGTTTGCTTGATTTGAGCAAGGCGCTTGTCTGTCAGATTCATTGACTCTGCTGGGTTAATGACTTCCAAAGCGTGTTGAGCTTCTAATCCACGTTCAATCTGGAAGATTTCACATTCTGTTGCAGCATCCTCGACTTTCTTCATGGGGAGTACTGCTGTCAACAGCATGTCAGTGATGTACATCTGTATCCCTTGCTTATATGTCATGTCCAGTTGATATCTCTGTAAATGAAGTGACATACTTTGCAGACACTTTGCAGCAGATAGTAGCAGTTTGAAAAAAATGCTTTGAAGTGGCTGTTACTTTATCACTCCCAAGAGCAGGCATTAAATAAAATGTTCACAAGCAAAAACAATAGCCAGGCACTCTTTCTCAATCCGAGTGTAGTGTTGTTAAGTTTGCGTTAATGCCCTGGTTGCAAATGTGACTGTTTGTGCTTGTTGAGTTTGAGTTGCTCTAAGACCTGTCTCACTTGTGTCATACCACAAGGTGACTTTATCATTGATGTCATAGTACTTCAGCACTGGCATTGTTGTCACTAGTTATTTGATTTTATTTTACATTTTTAAATTTGTTTATGGGATGTGGGCGTCGCTGGCTGTAGGTACAGCCATAGTGCTGTTAGGGAGGGAGTTCCAGAATTTTGACCCAATGACAGTGAAGGAACGGTGATATATTTCCAAATCAGGATGGTGAGTGGCTTGAAGGGGAACTTCCATGTGGTCATGTTCCCATGTGTCTATTGGTTTGGAAGGAGCCTTGGGTAAGTTCCTGCAGTCCATCTTGTAGATGGTACACACTGCTGCCACTGTGCATCGGTGGTGGAGGGAATGAGTGTTTGTGGATGGGGTGCCAATCAAGTGGGCTGCTTTGTCCTGGATGGTGTCAAGCTTCTTGACTGTTGCTGGAGCTGCACTCATCCAGGCAAGTGGAGAGTATTCCATCACACTCCTGACTTGTGCCTTGTAGATGGTGGACAGGCTTTGGGGAGTCAGGAGGTGAGTTACTCAACGCAGTTTTCCTAGTCTCTGACCTGCTCTTGTAGCCACAATATTTATATGGCTACCCTAGTTCAGTTCCTGGTCAATGGTAACCTCCAGGATGTTTTCAGTGGGGGTTTCAGCGATGTTAGTTCCATTGAATGTCAAGGAGCAATGGTCAAATTTTCTGTTGTTGGAGATGGTCATTGCCTGGCACATGTGTGGCGCAAATGTTACTTGCCACTTGTCAGCCCGAGCCTGGATATTGTCCAGGTCTTGCTGCATTTGGACATTGTTCTCTAGGTGCGATTGAATACTGGGCTTACTCCTGGCTTAGTTAATAAATTACATTAAAATATTTGCACTTGTGCAAATAAATAAAAAATATTTATGGAAGGAAATTGGGTGGAAGAAAAACAGATTGGATCCTAAAGTACCATCAGTCCCCATGAGGATTAAACTGTTGCTTATTTACAAAATATCATAATTAAATAAACTTTTACAATTTACAAACTACTGCTTTAGTATCTGAGGAGTTGCGAAAGATGCTGAACATTGTGCAATCATCAACGAACATCCCCACTGCTGACCTTATGCTGGAAGGAAGGTCATTGCTGAAGCAGCTGAAGATGGCTGGGCCGACGACACTACCCTGAGGAACTCCTGCAGTGATGTCCTGGAACTGAGATGATT
Organism: Carcharodon carcharias; assembly: GCF_017639515.1. Classification (NCBI taxonomy): domain Eukaryota; kingdom Metazoa; phylum Chordata; class Chondrichthyes; order Lamniformes; family Lamnidae; genus Carcharodon; species Carcharodon carcharias. The sequence continues at coordinate 107,416,822 of NC_054481.1, read as the reverse complement.
GGCCTCCAACAACCACAACCATCTTCCTTTGTGCTAGGCATGACTCAAACCAGCAAATAGTTTTCCCTCTGATTCCCATTGACTCCAGTTTTGCTAGGGCTCGTTGATGCCACACTTAGTCAAATGCTGCCTTGATGTCAAGGGCAGTTGCTCTCACCTCACATCTGGAATTCAGCTCTTCTGTCCATGTTTGAACCAAGGCTGTAATGAGATCAGAAGCTGAGTGGCCCTGGCAGAACCCAAACTGTGCATCAGTGAGCAAGTTATTGCTAAGCAAGTGCCGCTTGATAGCACTGTTGATGACCCATTCCATCACTTTATTGATGATTGAGTGTAGTCTGATGGGGCGGTAATTGGCTGGGTTGGATTTGTCCTGCTTTTTGTGTACAGGGAGTACCTGGGCAATTTTCCGCATAGCCTGGTTGATGCCAGTGTTGTAGCTGTACTGAAACAGCTTGGCTAGGGGTGCAGCAAGTTCTGGAGCACAGGTCTTCAGTACTATTGCCAGAATACATTGCCTTTGCAGTATCTTCAGCTGTTTCTTGATATCATGTGGAGTGGCATCAGCGATACTGGTTCCTCCACAGGAGGCTGAGATGGATCATCCACTCAGCACTGCTGGCTGAAGATTTTTGCGAATGCTTCAGCCTTACCTTTTGCACAGCTGTGCTGGGATCCTCCATCACTGAGGATGGGGATAATGTGTAGCCTCCTCCTCCAGTGAGTTGTTTAATTGACCATCACTATTCACAAATGGATGTGGCACAACTGCAGAGCTTAGATCTGATCCATTGGTTGTGGAATCGCTTAGCTGTCTCTCACTTCTGGTATTTTGCATGCAAGTTGTCCTATGTTGTAGCTTCACTCATTTTTAAGTATACCTGGTGCTGCACCTGGCATGCCCTCCTGCACTCTTCATTGAACCCCTGGCTTGATGGTAATGGTACAGTGGGGGATATGCCAGGCCACCAAGCTACAGATTGTGTTCGAGTACAATTCTGCTGCTGCCGATGGCCCATAGTGCCTTGTCTTGAGTTGCTATATCTGTTCGAAATCTATCCCCTTTAGTACAGTGGTAGGCCACACAACATGAAGGACTGTGCGGTGATCACTCCTACTGTTAGGATTGGTGAGGATGAGGCCCAGTATGTTTTTTCCTCTTGTTGGTTCCCTCAACCACTTGCCACGGACCAAGTCTAGCATCTATGTCCTTTAGGACTTGACTAGCTTGATGATGCTACCAAATCACTCTTGGCAGTGGACATTGAAGTCTGGTTCTGTGAGGGTGTCTATGTCAGGCTATTGCTTGAGTCTGTGAGACAGCTCTCCCAATTTTGGCACTAGCCCCCAGATGTTAGTAAGGACTGTGCAAGGTAGACAGGGCTGGTTTTGCCGTTGTCATTTCTGGTGCCTAGGTTGATGCTAGGTGATGCATCTGGTTTCATTCCTTTTTATTTACTTCTTAGTAGTTTGATAAGATGGCAGTTTCATTTAAGAGCCAACATTTCCAGAAGGGGTTTTTACAACAATTGACAATGATTTTATGGTCATCATTAATTCCAAATTTTTGTTATTGAATTTAAATCCTACCACCTGCTGTGGTGGGATTCGAACCAGGTCCCCAGAGTATTACCTGGGTCTCTGCATTACCAGTCCAATGGCGATATCACTCACCACAGCCTCCTCAGTGAACCCTGCTTTTTGTTCTGTGCTCCACTACCACTGCACCTCCTTGGCAGTGAGTTTGCCTAATGGTTCACACTCTGATAACAAATTAGGCTAAAATTTTGCTAAATAGTTCACCAATCCAACAGATTGTTGCACTGCCTTCATATCCCTTGGTCGCTGCATCACTGCTACTGCTTGCACCTTGTCAGATTCTGGGCAAAGACCTTTGCTGTCAATACATGAGCTACGTACTCGACTTCAGGCTTCTTCAGTTTCAATCTTTTCATGTTCAGCTTCAGGTTCATTTGACAAGCTCTCTCTAGCAGCCTTATTAAATCCTGATCATGGTCAGCTATGGCTTCTTCTATTGTGTGTCCACATGCATAGACTAGAAAATCATCCACTATGATTTCCACTCCTGGAAGATCACTGACTACCTCATGCTGTCTGCACTCATTAACCTCTGGAGCCATGGAAATGCCTAATGGCATGCGCAGCTATCTGTATCTCCCGAGTGCCATCCAGAGTCTCGTTGGAAAGCTGATGCTTTCATCCAGCTTCACTTGCCAGTAATGCATCTAGGGTAATAAAGATCCTTGCCTTGGCAAGTTGTAGCAAAATTCTTTTGACGATTGGCACGGGGTAGCGAGATCTCTTCAATACTTTTTTGGATCTGTTGAGTCTAAACATACTCGCAGCTTTCCCATTTGTTTCACTGCTCCCACGCTGCTAATCCAGTCTGTAGGAGTTGTCACTTTCTTGATTACTCCCTTCTTTTCCAGCTCTTCTATCTTGTTTTTTAGGCTCGACTTGAGGGCAGCTGGAACTCTTCTCGGCGGACACTGGATTGCTTACATTCTCATCTATTTCAAGACGAGATTCTCCAGATAGACATTCAAACCCTGTAAGCACATCTTTGTACTCCTCTAGGATCTGTTTGGTGGTCAATTGTTCTGTGCGCTGCCTCTTTGTAAACCTCTGTTGGCATGTTCAGTGTTACCAGTGCAAGCCTTAGACCTGCTCCAGCTGAGATGAGTGGCTCTTGCATCTCATCTGTGATCTGAAACTCTAGATCTTCCTTCTTGCCATTGCATTGAGCTCTCGGACTAATTTGTCCTCTATTTGAGTATCGTGCCTTCACATTGCCTTAACCTTTCTTTTGAAGCCTTCATTTTTGGATTGCCACATTGAGCCATTTCACACAGGTCTGTGAAGGTCATGATGTTACATGACGCACCACTGTCTATCCGACACTTCAGGTTCACTTGATGCTCTCCTTCTGCGGTCATCATTCTAACAGTCACAAACCATTTATCACCTATAGACGTGACAGAACCAACCTGTTGTCTGGTGTATAGTACTTCATCAAAGGCTTCGGCAGATATCTCTCCAGTGGCCATCTGTATGGGCTTCTTTTGCTTCTTTCTAGCCTAACACTTGAGTGCAAAACAATTTAGGTTCTTTCAGTTAAAACACGGCTTTCCCCACACTAGACAATCCTTCTTTGAATGATGTTCTAAGTTGTATTTGCATCCTGTCCTTTGTCGGCAATTATTCTGCTCTATCAGCCTGGAATGTCTCTCAGCAGAATGTATCTGCTGGTCCGTTCTGCCGTACATGTGCTCTAGCTGATGTTTTACAACCTCCACATTTCTGCACACGTCTATCACTTTCTTGACAGTAAGTTTCTCCTCTCTCAGTAGACTTGGTCTCACTGTCAGATCTCTTATTCCTAAGACAATTCTATCTTTAATGAGACCATCTTTTAGTTGCCTGAATTCACATGGCTCAGTGAACTGTGCTATGGCAGTCACATACTGATCAATGGACTCTTTTTCATCTTGAGCCTCAATGTTGAACACATGCCATTCATAAGTTATGTCTGCTTGCGTTTCAAAGCATGCCTTCAAGGCTTTCAAAATTTCTGCAGTCTGTTTTTTCTGTTCTTCGGATAGATTTAGGGTGGAATACAATTTGTAGCAGTCTCTGCCCAGCAGTGTTAAAATTGCTACTTGTATCGGCTCTGGCTTATTAATTAAATCTGCTGCAATCCCATGGTTCTACCATTGCAGGTAGAAAAATTGCCAGTTCTGTCACATATCTCTTTTCATTTTGATTGGAGCCAGCAGAGGAAAATTTACCGTCATTCTTTGTCTCACCCAGTATTTTACTTGCAGCCATCAACTTGTGTTAGCTTTTCTTTGTCTGTTTTTTTTCAGCAGCTTTTAGCAGGTTGGAATAGTTCAGTGTTCTTCTTTCAGTGGCCATGGCTTTCAGCTCTTCCACCTTTTCAAAATCAATCTCAGTTGCACTCCTGACACCATATTACGAGCTCAAAGACTACAGTCTTTCTAATGCAGTGTCTTTATTGAATTGCATGTAAGATGGCTGCCTGCAGGGAGCCCCCCTCCCCATGGTAGAGGTCACATGACTATAGGCAAGCTAGATAGGACATGTACTAATGATTGCTTTTCAAAACACGAACAATAGTACTCCAGGTAATGTCATAACATCCCAGTTGGCCTATAATTATAGTCAGAGGATGCACACAATGGAGCTTTATCAGTCTCCAACTGCCAGCTAGTGCCCAGTAAGATTTTGCACTGGAGGGTGCTCAGCCCATTTTAACTTATTCAGCCAATCCCAGAAATTACAGCCATCTTCTCCCCCACCGTCAACCCCCCTCCCACCTCACCCTCCATGACCCCATTCCCGGTTCGACAGCCCTGACCAGACCTTCAGGTTTCACTTGCACTGTCCATTCCAAGAAACCAATCCAAGTGTTCTTAGCTTGAAGAAGTTCATCCCAACATCACCCTTAGATTGTTTTTTTCCATTTGGTGTCATGATTGCACTCTGCGTTTATGTTTCCCATTTAAAATCTTGTATCTCGCTCTCTCTAGGGCATTGGTAAGATTCCCCCTGCTTGCCCAGATAGGACACCCTGGCTATTAAGGCATGGACCTGTATGGTTACCATTAGTAAGCCAGTTTGGCTAATTGATTGCCAACAAAGTCCTGGAAAATTGCCAAGCTGCCTGACTGAGATGGAGGGATTGCCAATGCCTTTTAATACAAAATAAAAGATCCGGAAATCTTACAAAGGGAAATGAGTTACTCCAGTTTCACCTTTTATTACTTCTACACCATCCATACCACATGTCTTACACCCACTTCTCCTTCCAATGTGCAGTATCTTGATCTTGCCTGTAATTAATTTTATCTGATGCAGTTCTGCCAATTTACAAATTCCACCTAGTTCCCTGGCTGCCCACAATTCATTATCATCTGAAAATGTAATTAATTTACATCGGGTTTCTGCATCCACCTAATCCAAAATATTAGATTAAAATAGCAAAGATCCTTTCATTATTTCCTTAACACTGCCCCCCTTACTGATGAGCATTGTTTTTTCCCTTCAACTAATCTTCTGTCGACAATCAAATGCTACTTTAAAGTTATTGTAAGCTAATCTTATTGCTTTCCAGTGTTTGGAATGGCTCAAGTGAGAATCATTAACACAATTAATGCAAGTAATGAACATAGAACAAACCCTGAGTGTTAAGGTCTACTCAAACCCAAGCCATTTAACGTGTCTGTTGCCTGAATCTCTAGATGGTGACATGCACATTAGGAGGGAGGAGTTTCATATTTCACAAATCCCAGCAGTTGATACTAAGAGTCATCTGTTCAATGCTACCCGTTTCTGCGAAGAAGCAGAAATGGTAGAGAGAAAAGTCATGGCCATCCCATTGTATATACAGCTGGAAATCAGGAATTATGCAGTGACAGCTACACCACATTGTATATACAGCTGGGACCAGGGATTCGTGCAGTAATGGCTACATCACATTGTGTATACGGGTGGAATAAAGAGTTATACCGTGTCAGCTACCACATACTGTAAATGCAGTTCTACAGGGAACTGAGCTAAGTTGCCCTCTTTATTTGTAATTACCATTTGGATTATATAGTGAACCATCTCGCCAGTTACAAATTAACTCCTTGCAGATAGTCATCAGCAACCTATCCTGCACCAAGCCCTCCCTGTCCATCATCCCTATCCCCACTGGCTTTCATTGGCTTCCCATCATCCAGGGCTACTTGAGAGTTTATTTCAGATAACCTGGTACCTCAATTTAAATAGCATAATGATAAACTAGTACAAAACAAAAATCAGACCATGGTTAGAGTGGTATATGTTGTTTTGAGCAGCATATAGATAGCATATTAAAGCCATAGAGAGCTAAAGTGTTGGAATAGTGTTGCTGTCAAGGGCAGTCACTCACCTCACCTCAGGAGTTCAGTTCTTTTGTCCATGTTTGAACCAAAGCTGAAATGAGGTCAGGAGCTGAGTGGCCCTGGTGGAACCCAAACTTGGCATTAGTGACCAGGTTATTGCTAAGCAAGTGCAGCTTGATAGCACTATTGATGACCCTTTCCATTACTTTACTGATGATTGAGAGTAGACAGATGGGGCGGTAATTGGCCAAATTGGATTTGTCCTGCTTTTTGTGTACAGAACATACCTGGGCAATTTTTCACATAGCTGGGTAGATGCCAGTGTTGTAGCTGTACAGAATTGGTACGGAATTCCAGAATTATGGCCCAGCAACAATGTAAGAATGGTTTTATATGCCCAAGTAAGTAAGGTGGTGTGTGACTTCAAGGGGAACTTGGAGGCGATGGTGTTTGCGAACATTATGCTGCCCTTATTATCCATTGGTGATAGAGATTGCAGGGGAGGGAGACGTTGTCAAAGTAACCTTGGTACATCGTTGTACTGTGTCTGAACATTTCTTTGCTACTGTATCAAGTGCTGAATTCCAAGGTGATGGTAACAGTTGGTAATAATTATAATAGCAGTTTTGATACTTTGTGATAAATGTTGTTATTTACCTCAACAAACAATAATTGTTAATATTACTGTCCCCCATTAAAATGATGCATAAAGAAATTTTGAAGGACCTTGTTCATTATTGTGCGAGAACATTGTCAGTTATAATTTCTTTGTGGTAACAGGTGATAATGGTTAAGGTATGTTAGTTTTGATAAAGAGTTGACTTTGCAATTTCCCCTGATGTGGACCAGCAAGCCCAACATTTATTGGGATCACACCCACCCAAAAATGTTGCCATTAACCAACAATAACTTATATTTATGTAACACAAATTTTCCAGGATCAGGTGTAAATTCTCTAATTTGCCCTCAAGTGGCAGCAACACAAACTACAAGAAACAAACATCTAAAGCATCTCCCAGGTTAATCAAGCCAGAAATCCCAGGGATAGTATCAACTTAATGACCCCAACTGGCCATAGAATGCACAGGGTAGTCACTGAGAGTTCAGGTAAACCTGTTGCTGGGAGATCAGGACTGACATGAACAAAGCTGAGGAGGTTCTGGAAAAGTGCGCCATTTTGGTGAAGATCATACTTGTGGAACTCAGGTTGGTTGGGAACTGTGGTCGGATGAGGATCAATGGCTAAATCCTCGAAGAAAAGGAGCTGGAGTTCTACCTGAGGAAGTTCAGAGCTTTGAAGGACTTTTGTGGCTGAAATTAATGCCATAAATGCTAAGTGGATTGCCCAGTTAATGTGTGAGATCTATCTTTGTTTTATCCGCTATTTAATGTGTTTATATAGCTTATATTGACTGAAATTTGCCTGTTAATTCCTGTTTAATTTATGTTGATTTTGGTTTGATTGTTAAAGTAAAAGTTATAAGAAGTGAAATCTTGTCCATTGGTTTTCATGTTGGGGGTCATTCGGTAAATTGGTTCTTTTGGTTTGTTGGTCTCCTCGGGGATCCTAACTGTTGCGATCCAGTATTTATGGTTCCCAGCAGGTTTCTGCTACTTCCAACGTACTTACATCATAACCGTTCTTCCATTGGCGTTACTGAGAGAATGCGTTAGAACAGCCAAAGGTTTTTCAGCATAAGTATTTAAAAGATCAACAAGCTTTTAAAGTCAAGTCGTGAAGCCCAGGGATAAATGTATTATTTCTTTCTTTGGAGATAGTAACCATAGGAACAGCTGGACTCACTCTATGGTTGTTTCAAATGGTACTCAACAAAAAGATAGATAAGAGTAAAAATAGAACATCAACTTTTCAACCTGTTTTTATGAGCACTCAGCCAAATTTCCTTCATAAATTCAATTCATTACCTCAAATGTCAACCCAAATTGAAATGTGAGTTGGTATTTTACCAGTTTAATGCAAAACCTTGCAGAAAAATAAAGTAAAACCAAAAACACGGTGCTGTACCTGGAACTGCGGCGGTGTCACTGGCTGGTTTTCCTTATGTTTGAGGCACTGTTGTTGTAGACCCCTACAGACTCCTGGGTTTAACTGAAATAATAAACTGACCAGCTTTTCTGCCTTATCTTCTTCAATAATTTAGAGCAGGCTGAAATATTCACCTTACTGCAGCAGCAATCTCTGATATCATGGATAGAGAGTTGACTGGATACTGAAAGCAGAGAGTAGAGGTAGCAGGATGACATTCAGATTGGCAGGGCATGTGTGGGTATGGTGTGCCTTAGGGATGTGAGCTGGTTTCCTTTTCATTTCAGTAAAAGGTTTGGACATGCGTTAAAAAGAGGGTGATCTCAATGTTGGCTGATGGTACCAAATTAGGGGATGTGCATAGATGCCAATCAAAAGCAAAAGAAAGACTTGCATTTATATAGCGCTTTTCACAACCACTGGACATTGTTACAGCCAATTATGTATTTTTACTCTGTTGTAATAGAGGAAATGCAACAGCTAATTTTGCGCTCAGCAAACTCCCACAAACAGTAATGTGATAATGAGCAGATAATTTGTTTGTATGACATTGATTGAGGGATAAATATTGGCCAGTACTCCAGAGGTAACTCCCCTGCTTTCCTTCAAAATAGTGTCATGGGATCTTTTATATCCACCAGATCAGGCACAAAATTTAATGTCCCATCCAAAAGATGGCATCTCTGGCAGTGCATCACTGCCTCTCAACTGCACTGGTGTGTCAGCCAAGGCTGGAGTGGGACTTGGCTCACAGGCGAGAGTGCTACCAGCTGAACTACAGCTGACAGACAAATGTGACTGAGCCAGCTACATTTTGTGTGGACAGTAAGACTTTCCAGACTGTTTGTGCTGGAGGTTGAAAAACAGTTGATCTCAAATTCCTTGAAGTCACTGTATGAGCCACCATACTGTTCTCTCATACATGTGCACGCACAGCAAAAATGAGACTCACTGACTTATGGGATGACTTCAAACAGCCTGAAGTCAGCAGCTCTCAGAGCTTCAAGTGCCAAGTAAGCAAGAAGGGACAATTTGCTAACACAGAGAATGAAAGACTGGTGTGGATTCATTGAGGCAATCAACATTTTAGCGACAGTTTTGAAATTGTTGCCATGCGGTTTCTGGATCTTATTCATCAGGATGGGATACTAAAATACTAAATATACTTTATCTTAAGTTCTGGAACTAAAATCAGTAGCAATTGGGATAATTCCAATTTATTTCTGAAATGGTCAAACTTAGTGCTTATCAGCAAGGTTAGAATTAACAGCATTAGTCATGAGTGTTGGCTAGGAGCAGGCAAGGGTTGGGGGCGGAAATAGATACCAAGGGCAGTGAAAATATATGGCAGGAGGAGGAATGGCATGAAAGGAGGAGTGGGAACAAAATGTGTAGCAATGGGGAATGGATGGGGAAAGGAGAGAGAGGAGAAAGGATGATAATGAAGAAAAGAAAGAAAATGAAGGGGTGAAGGTGAGGCAAAATCACTGGCAATGAAAGGGAAGGTAAATGGATGGCAAAACAGTTAAGGGACACCTGGATAGTAATGAAGGGGAGAGGAAAGGTAATAACTTGTACTTATATAGCAGCTTTCACATCCTCAGTATGTTCAGAAGCAGGTAACACTAAGAAAGTACTGTTGAAGTGCAGTCGCTGTTATAATGTGGGAAAATACAGCAGTTTACCTGCACACAGCAAAATTCCACGAATAGCGATGAGATAATTGTCAAAAACATAATGTGGATCAACCAGATTTATAATCAAAATAGCGTCTCACCTTTCTTTCCGTTATATTCACCTTGGTGCCAGTGTTTGATGGTGTGCTGTGCTTCAGTGTTACTTGAGTGACAGGAATATCAGATGTGGTTGGCTGCTGTGTTCCTCTGGCAACACTTTGAGATAGCCCTGGTCTCACAGCAGCTGCTGGAAGATGCACCTATTGTATGAATACAAAGACGACCTGGCCCTGCCACCATTCTGCCTCAAGTCCAGGCATCCGAATGGTCTGGTGGGAAGACATACATATGTGTTCTGCTATCCTTAGAGACAGCAGCATCATCTGACTGCATTCCTGCCATGTGACGTACGCCAGGCACTTGCTGAATATGGAGCGAGCGGTGCCAAGCGGACCATTAGGACTTTGAAGGATAATTTCCGTAACTTGTCAAACCCTATCCATTCTGGCAGCCAAGGCCTCCATGCCAGCCTGAGCATCCAGAGCAGAAGCCATCAATATCCTTTTGTGGTAAGTTTCTCCACTGCAGATAACCCTGGAGGTGTTGCACACTCCAGGGTGAACCGGAGTGTTGCAAAGCCATCCTTCAAGCTGACGAGATTCAGGCTGTGCCCTCTTAGTGCCAGTTGAGGGTAATTTTCTATTGTGCTGACTAGAAACTGGGTAAAAGCAAAATACTGTGGATGCTGGAAATCCCACTGTTCAAACTCATTTATCATAGAGTTGATGGCAGAATATGTAAAAGAGAAAGGGAGCAGATTTGAGAACTCATGAATCTTTTGTACAAATAAGGATAGAATTGGTACAGCCCTTGACTGATTAAAATACTAAGTATACTTTATCTTAAGTTCTGGAATTAAAATGTGATCACAAAGTTAGTTGTATTAAAATAAATTGTTAGTCAAGGGATAGAGTCACCAGAGTTATGTTTAAATTTTATTCCGGCTACCCGCGGTTAATGCATTTTCAGCTGTGGTTAGCTACAAAATATTGTGTAATGAAGTATCGCTTTGAGCTACTCTTAGAATCATGATTTACACGTCTGCAATTATATTTATTTCAGGATCTTTAGATGACGCAGCACAAGAGTCAACGTGAAATTTAAAAACTGTGTGCTCCTGTATTGTAAAACATTATTAATGTAACATTGTTAAGAATAACTATTAATGTTACATGCAAAAACGATTTATTTACTAATTTACTAAATGCCACAGTTTAGCTGCTGCCAGTTCATAAGAACAGAATGCATGGGCTGTTTTAAGGTTTTGTGCCTTGTGTGTGTGAGAGCAACTGTTACCTGTTAGTTGCTGCTTCAGTTTATGCTGATTATCTGATACCCAGGTGCTGATCTGGGTAATGCATGCTCAGTGGCTGGGATACAGCACAAGGGGATTGGTTCGTGGCGGGAAGGACTGCATCCTCAGGCAGCTTGTTAATCTCGACTAACTGGCTTAGTATCAAAGGCTGATAGAATCAGCTGCCGTTTGTGGATGCTGCTCGTGCAAGGCTGCACTCCTCAGCCGTCCTCAACGCTGAAAGTGATTCATATCTATTGCAGGACAGGGCAACATTAACGAGGGAATAGCAGGATAACTGACAAGGAAACTATCTGTGTGGATCAGAGCCTAACCCAGTTAGTCGTCGGATCCTGAACACTGAAGCCAGGAACTGCAGCAAAAATCAATTAACTGTGGAAGACAAATAAAAAAAGAAATATCTGCAGTGGCAAAATGGCAGAGCAAGAAATTGAGGACTTTGAGGTGGACAGTGTGTCAGACACTGCCTGCATGCTCAATCATGTCCACCCTCCACCGTACAACATTGATGACCAGCCATGGCCACTGGAGGCCCGCAGCATGTGCGAGTTCTGGGGATGGGCTCTCCTGGTCACTGCCTTTAACTTTGTGCTGTTCCTCCTGAACTTTGTCCTGATGAGCACTGTGTTTTGCATTGTGCTGCTGCCCACTATTGTGGTGGTGTATTTTGGGTTTCAGTGTCACTCCAGGGTAAGTAACCTATGGCTAGGAATGCTAATTCTCTATTTGCTTTGGCTTGGCTGTGAAATTGTAACAGTGGATACGAGGTGGCCTGCTGGACCACAGATACTGCTGACTAAAGTTAAAAAGCTGTAAAGACTGCCTGAGTCTTTTGATAATTGATTGTGCTTTCCGTTAAAATAATTGCAGTTTGAGTGCTCTGTTTGTCTGACCGATGCTAAAAGGCAAGAAATACAGCATTCCTGATTATTACGGAGGAGATGGTGCTCTCATCACATTGATCCAAATTTAGCCCGTCGTCTGAGTGGTAGAGGATTACTATTAATGATGACCTGCCCAGTGAGGAAACAGCATTTTTTTAATGCTTGTCTGATATTAATGAAAACTTTCAAAGGTTTTGAATGTGAACGGATGGTGCAACTATAAAAATATTAAAATGGTCCAGTTCTGTCAGAGAGTGAGCTTTAGCTATTGCTCTGCAGCTGCCTGGAGTGTGAATCATGCTGAAACGATATTACCAGAAACTTTAGTCCAATGGGTATAGTAAATTATTTTCTGCACTCATTTTGCGTTAAAACTAACTTCTGCTAAAGGTACATTTTCAAGGCAAGAAAAGGTTTTAATCATCTTCACTCAGAAGAGCTTGCAAGGGTTTATTTTGTTAAGAAAAATCCCAGAGTTATTGTGAATTTTCCCAACAATACTTTCTTTGAAAAATGCTCCAAGTCTGAATATGAAAACAAGGAAACCAAAGGAGCACCCTGACCCATCTTTATAATCCACAAATGGAGGCTGTTGTTCTAGTTTAAAAAATGGGATCGTGGAGGCACAGGTTCAGTGGCTGTCATGTTTGCATCTTTAATAAGGATGTTGCCAAAATCCCACTCTCAAACACTTTAGGGGCATCTGGTGACTGGTGGGCACATACTCCCGATTATCAAAGGGTGGGAAACAGGCTGGGAACGCTGAGCCATGCTGTTCCGTATATCTCGGGAAGTGATGTCGGTGGAGATCTGGGAACACTTGCTTCCATGTCTGCATTCCCAGACGTTGATGTATCAGGGCTTAAAATGGGAGGGAATAAACTGGAATTATTAGCAATTCTTAAACTGCTGCATAGCCAAGGGACTTAAAAGTCTAGCATGTCGGTCAGTCGCTCAGTATTTTCCATTAACTGGTCTGCTGGAAAAATTCCTCTTTCTTTAGAATAAGTTCCCCTCCATTTCTGAAAATTCAATACAGTTTATAGTTTTCAAAGATATTTTCGTCATTCGATTGAAGATGAGATATAAAATTAACTGGAAAATTGACGTGGTTTGAAAACCATAAGTGAAAATGAACAAGCTGTTGTGCCTTGCTAAACCTAAAATAGTCTCAGCCCAAATTCTACCACTAGAGGAGAAGGACAAGACATGACATGAAACTGAGATTGCACCTCACCACAGCACCAAAGAAATGGGCCACTCTGAGGACCAGGGTTTTGTTTCACTTCTCTGGTTGTCACAGATTAAACCTGATTTTGGTGATCTGGCACGACTGGGGCATTTGGTGGAGGTGGCGACTTGGTCTGGTTTAAGCCCTACAGTGTAAACTTTCGGTTGCATCCCAGGCAGTTGGCCGCTCCCCAGTCGTACCCACTTATGGCACTTGCACATCAAACTGTAATGCAGGGCGGGGGGAGTGGTAGGGATTAGAAGGAAGAAGAGCCCACCTCCCCCCCCCCCCCCCCCCCCCCAAAACACCCCCCCCCCCCCCCCCCACCCCCCAACCCGGGCAAAATTTCCTACTGAGGCCGAAGAATGGAAATCTGGGAGAAATGAGTTCTGCCGCAAATTAAATCCCTGCCTGTTTAATGCTATCTTGTTTATTCACATTATTCCTGAGGGCAGCAGTGCTCCTTAATGTCTGTATGAAATATTTATGACTGGGATTTTCCAGTTCCACCCATTGTGGGAATCGTCACGGGTGGGATAGAAAATTTGACTGACCAGCTAAAGGTCTGTTGACTTCGGGTGGGAATTTCCAGACATTAACACTCCTTGTCCACAGGCCTTTATCTCGTGTTATGTACATAGACTCGTATCTTCAGGTCCCAGGGGTGCTTACACTAAGGAGTGCTACCGATGGATAGTGAATCACCATGTCTAGCCACAACACTCCTGTTATACTGAAGGAGCTGTTAAAGCTACCATTTCTATAAGGAGTTTAGCTGTAGCCTGCAAAATGCTGGGCTGTTAAATGTTGTCAGCACCATTATTTATAACATAACATGCTTTAATTAAAATGTGAGTTGAGAATCCTCCCATTGTGTTTAACATTCATATGTTAAGTTATGGTTGAGCTATTTAGACTAAATTCAATAACAACAAACAATGGGGGGCAGGTTTTAGAACTGTAATCCTGCTTCATCACCACAACAATGAAGGAGCAGGGGACCACTTCTATGCTGGGAACTCAATTCCTGTCTGTATTCCCAGAGCCAGGCTATTTAAATAATCTGGGCCGGAGACCCACACCTGAAACCCTACAGCGCCAACTAGTTTGGTGGAGGGAAATAGCATTTTTGACCATCTGCAGAGGACCAAGTTCTCCTCAATGGAAAAAATGGACCCATCTCTGGGATGCACTTGCTATAAGGAAACTGGCTTTTCAGAAGTTGCTGTGTCCCGCTTTCCACATTCCTGAAAATACCACAAATCTGCTTCATGAAGGCAAGTTGGGGGGCATCAGGGGCGGGATTGGCAGGACTTACTGTAGGTGATAACATCTTGCCAATTCCACCTCCTTTCAATTCAGAACATCCCTCCCACTCAGTATTCCCAGCACTACACAAACAGTGCGCCCTGAGCAATGTTTATTGCTGCAAGCCTCATCAGCCCTAAAATGCCCCCAGCGCTCCCTGAGTTCTGAGTAAGTCCTGGGCCAGCATGTTTAAGGGTAAACTACTCACCACAGTTTATTTTCAAAATATGGTAGAATTACTTTGTTTTCAATACTTAGGGTGGAATTTTACTGTCCCCTCACAGCAGGGCTGGGGCTGTAAAATGTGGCCAGCCGTTCAAAGGTGCATTGACTTCGACAGGACCGTAAAATCCCGCTGCCGTAAAATTCTGCCCTTAACATTGACAAAGAAAAATCTCGTTTGGCTGAAACGGCTCAATTTGTTTCATTCCTGGGAATCTCGCCACCACTCCCAGTGTCACTGCTTAGTTTGAAAACCCGAGGTGTCGGGATGAAACACAGGGTTACTTTCATCCAGGCATTAACTCACCCCGTGTCAGGTCAGAAGCCATATCAAAGAATGTACTCCAACTATTAAAATTTCTATATCAAATCCTCCCTGATCATCCAAGCTCCAGAATATTCAGCCGTACTCCCAATCTCCAGTATTCAGTCTTGGACGACCGACCTGTACAATGTCCATTATTGGATGAGAATTAGACTTTTTTCTGCACAATTCTGCTCCACATATTCAGAATTTATAAGTCTTGATATGACATGGAGAATTTATTGATCACATCTGCTCCTTCCTAATACTACTTCCAGCCTTGTGCCACTATGAGCCATAAGATCTCAAATAATCTATTTCCTTTGTCCTACTACACTCTGCTGCACCATTTACCTCTCTGCTATCCTCTTATCCCTGGCTGCAATGTATGTGACTCCTGTTCCTTACTATTTTTGTGCCTTTATTTGAACGTCTCGTTCTGCCTCTGTGCCCATGCTCACGCTAAACCTCTCTCGGTATCCTTTCCGCAGCCTTTAAACTTTACGAACTGCAAATGCAATAAATTGAAATCCTTAAGTGAGACATCCACACAGCCATTCCACACACTGCTGGATCACAGCTTGGCCTTTGGAGTCAGCATCACAATATAAATGAGGCAGTAATTTCCTTCTAGAGGCAAGAAATACCACCTCATTTCAAAGTAATAAATATGAATAGTTTCTGCTGCTGCTGCCACTTGCCCTCAGGGCTGCTATTTTCTGCAAGGTTGTAGACCAAGGGGACGGTTGTAAAATGATCAAAAAGGCTAATGGAAAGCTGACCTTTATATCTAGAGGATACAAGAGGGTAGGACTCACACTCCAGCTCTGTAAAGCCCTGCTTCAACCACACCAGTTCTGAGCACTGCACCTTAGGAAGGACATACTGGACTTGGAGGGAGTGTAGCGAGGGTTTACCAGAATGATACCTGAAATCCAAGGATTAAATTGCGAGGAGAAATTGTACACATGAGGGTTGTATTCCCTGGAATTCAGGGGTGACTTGATCAAAGTTTTTTGAGACACCATGTAGCATCGCAAACTCAAAAGCTTGGTAACAGTTGCATGTGCGCAGACTCCGCATGCTCAAGTGCTCTGGGTTTCACACTGGGTCTCTGGAGCCAATCCAGAATGTGGTCAAAATTGCCAAAGCAGCATCTGAGTGGTATTACAGGATGTGGTATGCAGCATAGACCAAGCCAAAAGTGTCAAACATCCCAAATCTATCCACATCATTCTTACTAGATGGAAAGGCAAAGACTTTAAAATCAATTGTAAGGAAGTTATTTGATATTGGGAAAAGGAAAATATATTAAAAAAATAATGTTGGGAAAGTGTGGGGAAATGGGATGAAGCTAGGCTACTCCAGTTCAAGATCCAGCCCTATCCAGCTGGATGTGCCAAATGGCTTTCTGTAACTATTATGACACGGCTGACGATGTGTGCCGGGGGATCAAATCCACGAGGGAAACTTAATCACGTGGTCGCAACAATTTTGTAATTTGTATTTTATTTCAAGATGCGTGCCCTGAATTCAGAAGTAGAAGTTCACCAAGACTTAGAGATTTTTTAGAAAACTAAATTAAACCTTTATTAACAAAAGAAAGATTTCAAGCACATACATAGGTCTACAAATTACTACTATAATAACTTCTAAAACCTCTAATTAACCTGGCTTCCAGTTACACCCCCATTAAGGCAACAGTGAAAAAAAGATTTAAACAGATCCAGGCAAATCAACACAATACCCTGGACAGTAGAATTCAAAATGGCTTTTCCCAGTTTCAGTTTCTGTAGACAGCAGCTTAATACACAACTACTGGAGGATTTTCACACTTCTGGTAGGTCTCACAATGCATTCTCTAACATGTAACCTCAACCTCTTTTGTACATTTTTCTCCCTTTTAATGCAAATTCCATTGTTCCCATATGTCTTTGGAACTTTAATTTGCTCATAATATAAATTTTTTCACGATGCTAATATTATTAGTAACCTTTAGGAAAAACAAACACACTGCTTGGCATAGCTTCTTTGGCTAGGTGTAACATGCTATTGTCTCTTTGAAATTCAAACTACCCTGATTTATCTAAAAATGCAAATTCTCCTCACCTCACATTCTAAAACTTCAGCCATGTTTACCTATTTAGCATTTCAAACCTAGCTTCCTTTTGATGAGTCAAAGCCTCCAAACCAGCTGTCTACAACTCAATTAATCCCCCCCAACACACACACATAGAAACTATCCAAACCCCACTATTAACCTACTTTTATAATAACTCCCAATAATATTATGAGAATTATTATACTTTAGTGACAGTACTATGAATGCTATGATGCATCAGGAAATTTCACTCCGCAAAATAATTAGATTTGAAATTTTATTGTTGAATATTGATGCATGATTTCAAAATAGTGGCTTCCATAATTTCAGTTCCATCACACTTTTAGTAACTGTTTCCTAGTCACATTAAGTAATGTCCGTCTTCCAAGTCCTACAAGAGAACTGCAGCAGAATTTGCAATTAGACTGCCAGCAAATAGATTTAATTTTAGAAAATACAGAAATATTATTAAAAAAAAACAAGGCGCCATATGGCCCATCAAAGCCCGCCTGATATCTCAACTCTGTCATCAAAATTCATTATCATCGCCCTGTCTCTTCCTTCCCGTCTTCCAAATGATTAAACTTTTCCCAACTACTCAGCTATTTGGGGAGGAGGTGGAGAAGATACCAAAATGAAAGCCACTGTGGTCCATAATATTGAAGCATAGTAAGGGAACATTATAAATTACCTGCCTCACTGCCAGTCAGACTATATTCAGTCTGAGTGGATTTTTCAAAGAGTACATTTCTCTTAACAGCAGGATGAAGCACTTACTAGCTGAGTGAGTGACACTGAATGCTTCTAAATGATGGACAGAAGAGTGGTTCCCATAGATCAGCAGCATCAATCAGCCCATAAGATAACTCCCATCACAACCAATTTTCACAGAACCACTTTTGTTCCTGAAATGGGCATCGACAACTCTGTAGATTTATTTCACTGGAAGCAGCTGTTTCTCTTCAACCAGGGCTTGGAGAATCAGGGTTAATAAGTGTTCCCCTGGCAACCTCGTTTCCACCAAGCAACTTGCGAAAGGCAGGGGACTCAAGAAAGTGTTGAAAGCAAATCTTTTGTGCAGTCATGATGAGGACAGCACAAGCTACATGTCACCCTGCACCTTCAGTAGGTCTAGTCCACTTCCTCCACTGTCCTCTTAGTTTTTCCAACAGATAAAGATATTTGTTCTGTCTGCGATGATTGTACTGGGCTATGCTGGATGGACTATTCATCCAAGGACTGTACTCAATGCTGATTAACATACACTATGCTTACCAGGTCCTATGATGTATCTGCTGATGATTTGCTAAAGATTCAAACATCAATCAAGGTCTCGTGTTCAGGGTGCAAGTCATTGGAAATCCTTTTGCACTGAAACCAAATAATTGGGAGAATATAGCAATTAAATTGGAATATAAACACTCCAAGGTGAAGGGGAGATGTACAGGGTCATCCCTACCCCATCAAAGGAATCAATCCCCTACCCAAAGAAATCAGTCCTCAGATCCAAATGATCAACTTTCTCCCAACACAGATCAACTCCACACAAAGTGCTAATCATGTGGTCATAAATGATCAACTCTACCATTCACAGGATAGAACTCTAGAGAAACGTGACATCAATTCCCTCCTTCTCCACATTTTTTAAAATGTGTCCTTAGGATGCAGATATTGCTGATAAGCCTAGCATTTATTGGCCATCATTAATCGCCCTTGCAAAGGTGGTGGTGAGGCCTCGTCTTGAACCACTGCAGTCCACATGGTTTAGATACATCCACAGTGCTTTTTTCTGTAGTGGTTTTGAAACAAGTAAGTGGCTTGCTGGACCAGTTCAGAGGGCAGTTTAAGAGTCAACCACATTGCTGTGGGTCTGAAGTCACAAGTAAGTCAGACTGGGTAAGGATGGCAGATCTTCTTCCCTGTAGGACAGGAGTGAACCAGATGATTTTTCACAAATTGTTTCATGATCATTATCAATGAGACTAGTATTTTATACCAAATTAATTAATTGAATTTAAATTCCCTCAGCTGCTGTGATGGAATTTGAATTGACATCTCTGGATACATTAGTCCAGGCCTCTGAACTGCTAATCCAGTAACACTACCACTCTGCTACCATCCCCTCATCCTAGCTGGTCCACTCCCTGAACTCAGTAACATTGTTTCACAGAGGCAATAAAGAAAGGCTGTATGCTAGCCAGCCAGACTTCCAGGTTCACAGACATGATAGGTAATTTTAACTAGTCTGCTGGGTGGGGAACCAGTGAAATTGAGTTGGTTCCCGTGTAACACCCTGTCTGATTTGCCTCTCTGTGAAAGTCCCTGGAGAGTAAGATTAGATGGCAGGTAAAATCAGATCAGGAGTGAAACAGACAGCAGACCTAATCCCGTTAAATTCAAACTAACCCACTCGTATGATTTCTTGGTGTAACTTCACTCTCTGACTGCTTATATTTATAGCTCTGAGTCTGTTACTTGCATGCTGTTATAATATAAAGAATTCTCAGTTGTTATTTTGTTGACTTATAACATTGTGTTTTTACTCAGTGAAAGGTGAGAAAGAATTATAGCTATTAGTGGTTTAGGAGATGGATTTTTGTTAGCAGCATTGATTATTGTAGCTTAGCCCTGGCTGCCCCTGACTGAATGAGACTTTGAAAGCAAATCCATGTTGATTCCCACAGAAATAATGTATAGACCTCAGCTGGAAACTGACACTGTTTAACACTTGGTGAAATCTGAACTTTGTTGGTTAGGCTTGAGTATTCCAATGCTCTCTTTGCTGGCCTCCTGCCTTTGCCCTCCTATGTAAACTTGAGGTTTCCCAAAACTCTGCTGCTTATGCCCTTACTCACATCACGTCCTGCTCACCTATCACCACCACAACACACCCTCGCCCCCGCTCGCCACAACGCTCGCTGATCTACATTGGGAGGAATCGTGCAAAGGGACATTTTACCCGTCGCCCGCAACGGTGGCTTTTTGCTTCATCTTGTCCCAATCCCAGCGCGTCCCTCCTCGTTAATGATGCGTTCATGGGAAATGTGCCAGATCGCTGGCGGGAGGGCTCAGATTCGCCCATCACACTGTGACCTCAGCATTTCCTCGCTCCAGGTGCCATATTTAAAGTGCACCAGAGCGCAGCCTACTTCATGTCTTCAGACCAGGACTGCTCCAGGCAACAGATGCCCCGAAAGCAAAGAAGACGGCAGCTCCAAAATTTAGTGATGCCTCTCTGGGGCACCCACTGGGTGCAGTGAAAGGCCGCCGTGATGTCCTCTATCCCCCGCTCTGGCTATAGGAGTTCCATCAGAGTCACCAATCCAGCCTGGGAGGCGGTGGCAGTGGTGGTCAGTGCCACCGGAGCACAGAGGAGGTCAGGCATCCAGTGCAGGAAGAGAATGAATCCTCTCCGCTCTCATCCGTTCAACCACCTCATCACTCTCGACTCACACACTCACAAACCCATCACACATCCAGAGGGATCTCACACCTCAAGGGACAACCCACACACTGACACATACAGCTTCATATCTCCGTCAGGCTCATATCCTCTGGAGCTTGTGTCCTCATCCCTTCCACGGCTCTGCTCACCACACAAACATTCCACGCAGTGCCATGGGTCTTGCTCAGACTCATGTTTTCATGCAGGAGAAGCTGGCTGGCAACAGCAGAGAGAAGTCCCAGACCGGGGGGTGGAGTGGCCCACATTAGGCCCCTCACTCGCTTGGAGGAGCATGCCATCACACTGACTGGTGAGGACATGAACTGTGCCTGTGGCGAACACCCACCCATCATCCCTCTCTCAACACAACTGTGAGTGCTCTCTCTCGCTCCTGCTTTTGACTCTGCTGCCATACACTAATTATCTCTACTTTGATTCACAGGGAGCTGTGCCAAGCGACTGACGCCCTCAGCTAGCCAGTCCCTCAGCTCCATCCACGTCCTCACCTCCGGCCAAGAGGACACATCCTCCATTGAAGAGCTGGAAATAAGCAGCCTGGAAGACCCATCACCAGCACAGACATATACCTCAGTGGGACCTAGACCTAGAGCAGGCTCAGGTTCACTATCTGGTGATCACCACACCAAACATGTGTCCACAGCAAGAGGAGGGGGGCTCAGCTGAGCTCTCCAGCACTCGGAGGACTGCTGGGGAAGAGGCACCTGTGAGGCCCAAGTCAAATGACGAGCCTCTGGATTTGGCCTTCCAACTCATCTTGGAGGGTCAGCAGAAGGTGGGAGAACATCACACAGAGCTGTTGGAAACCCTCAACAGAGTGGCACGCGAGTCGGAGGAGCGCGACCGCCTACTCTCTGATGAAGCGCTGTTCCCATGTGTGCATGTGGAGGTCTCCATGGGAAGGATGGCGGATGCCTAGAGACCCTGGTCCAGCAGAATGCGGAGACTTGCACTCCATTGGGTAGCCATGGACGAGTTCCTGCAGTGGCAACGCAAGAGGGAAACGGTGCACCTTAAACAACCTTCCAGGTGCTCCTTCCCCTCAAAGAGTCAGTTTGGGGCCCCTGGGCACCCAACAGGAGGAGGAGCAGCAGCTGGACATCCCTGGGTCATCCACTCAGGAGCCTCAGACGCTGTCCTCTCCCTCCGAGTCTCCTTTGACTGTGACCCCCTCAAACTCATCCTCTGTCACCGCAGAGGGAGCAGCCAGCCCACAGGCGGATAGCCAAAGCAAGCTGGGGTCCTCAAGGCCTTGGCTCTCCAGAGGACACACACCAAAGTCATCAGAGGCAACAAGATCAACCACTGCACAGGCAGTTTCCATGCCTGCTGTGGATGTCAGGGCAGCGCCTAGAGGAAGTGGTAGCCTGGAAAGTTAAGGAATCCTGATCACAAGGGGTTGCACGGGTGAACACATTTTGTCACTTTATGATCTGAAAATATGTTCACTTTCACTGATAATGTGTAATGTTATCTTTCAGCTTCATTTACAGGCTTTGTGAGTCCTCCCCCTGCATTCCCCCCACAAGCAGTTCAGCTGCACACAGCCGGACCACTTGTGATTATGGAGGAAGAAGTGTGTGTGAGGCAGGGCCTTTTGGAGTCTCATGCAAGTGTTCTCCCACACATGCAAAGCCTTCCTCAACCTCAATGTCCTGAGCATTTTCAGCACTGCCAGCCGGGGTTCTCTTTCAATTGTCCATCTGAGCTGACCTGCATCTCCACCTACCCTCCGACTGCACTCCCATACAGCAACTGTGCCTGTATAACACAAGGCTCTGCTCACTTTCAATTTGAAAACCATGGTTGTAGTTAAGTTTCATGCAAACTCCCCTGTCCTTTCCCTTCCACCAGTCACCCATGTTCTTTCCCCATCACTTGGACCCCACACCAGCATCACCTTCCACCTCCCCCCCAGTCACCTACCAACCTGAACCCTTTTCTTTCCAGGGTGTCCAGGTAAATGTGTGTGTTTCCCTACCTTCCCGAGAATCTCACCCCCATCCATATTCACCTTCCCCACCTCCTCCTTCCCACCCCCAGGGTCCCGAGTCCCCACCAACCACCCCTGCCGTCCCTTCTACCTCTACCATCACACCCTCACCCTCCCACTCTTCCAGCTCAATCTGCCCCTTCTCATACTCACCATTCCCTCCTTCCACACCCACCCATAATTCGCACCCCAAGAGGCAGTCATTGACTCCACAGATCCTCCCTTGCACATTCACCTGGATCCCCCATCTTTACACCCTCCTCCCCCTTACTCCTTTCTCCCCCCAGACTCCTTCCTCCCCTGCTAAATTCCTTCCCCCCTCCGAACTCCTACCCCCCCCCGAACACCTTCCCTTACACCTTCCTCCTCCCTTACACCTACCTCCCCACTTGACACATTATCCCCCGTTACACTCTCCTCCCAACCATTCTCCCTCTTCCGCCTTCCCAACCTCACCAACCCCCCGACACCATTGCTCCCCCCACTCCCAACCTCACCCCCCGATCCCCCCGACACACCTTCCTCTCCCAGTCAAACTTAGACCTACCTCTCCCACCCCCCACCCCCAGTACACTTTCCTCTCCCGCTCATAGCCAGACCTTCCTCTCCCTCCCCTCGCCGATCATCCATAGCAGTCCATGGCCAAGACTGTGATGTTCCGAAGCAGACCCAGGACATCAATGGAGACCCCCTCAACCTTCCCTGAGCTACTTTGCGGCAGAGCCATATCCATGGGAATCCACCCAGCCTGCGATGCACATGTTCCCCTAGGGTCTGGTAGCTGTAGGGCTCCAGCATCTTCTGCTCCTCGGATGTCCACGATCTGAGCAAGGCCCTAATGGTAAGTCCTGACTTCTGCACGTCACACATCCAGATGCGATCTGGGCCGGCATGTTTACCCGCCGGCGCAAAAGTAAATTTGGCATGGGCGGGTGATTCCGGTCGGGCCTTACTTTGCACCCCAATAGCAGGATACGAAATGGGTTCACGCTGGTCCCCAGCGGGATTGGTGTTCCGCCATGGCAGGCACCATCGAATGATCCCACTGTGCTTCCAATTTTTGGCCTTTTCGCCATATCGACCCCTCCCCCTCTCCCCGTCTGCCATGACGCTCGACGCCAATGGGGCCGGAAAATTCCAGCCATTGGCTTATTGGCTCCTGGTCCAGCAATGCCTCAATTTTAAAATTCTCATTCTTGTTTTCCAATCCCTCCAAGGCTTCACTTCTTCCTGTCTCTGTAACTTGCTCCAGGCCTACAAACCTCTGAGACATCTGCACTTCTCTGATTCGGGCCTCCTGCGCACATCTGAGTTTAATTGCTTGACTTTCTTTTCTTCAGCTGTCTGGGCCCTAGGCCCAAGGGTGGGAATATGTAAAATCCCCTCTCTAAACCTCTCCACTCCTCCACTTCCATCTTAAAGACATTCCTTTTTTTGAAACAATCTGCCAAATAACAATTTCACTTTCCTGCCCGCTCCCCGCTATCCCCCCCACCCCCCGGTTCGTCCTCAGGAAAACCATCAGAGTTGGAACAGAGGTGGAAGACCCGCATGCAGGCTGCCCTCACCATTTATTTGCCAATCCTGTCTCCAATCCATCCTGATCTGGGATGGGAAAATTCCGGCCCAGTTGCTTACATTATTTCGAATTTGAGCTTGAGGTTACTGAGGCAGACAGGCTTCTATGGAATGGGGACTAGGATGTTGGAATGATCGTGGAGGAACTATAAACAGCACATCAGTGCTTCAGTTTTTGCCAAGTAAAAAGCACCGAAGATTGTTTGTGTTCTCAACAAGTTTCCTACCATCCCTTCACTGGTGTACAACGTGACGAATTTCAGACAGGGATCAAGATCGAGATTTATGTTTAATTATTTGTCTCCAGATCATATAAACAATGTAACTGACAGAATAAAAACACAAAGTACAATGGAAGAGCAAATTGAAGTTGATGACTGATGTAGTTTAGGTTCAGTCCCAGTGAAAGAGATTCCACAGAATGAACCTGTTGAATTATTTGTCAGGGTGCAAAGGTGGGTCAACCAGTCTCATTATTCACTTTGTGCCCATTACCTTCAATATAACTGTGAAGGGATTATTGACAGAAACTTCCAGAGATACATGATCAATCGATAATCAGGCAGCATTGGTGGGATAACACAATTTGATAGACAGTTAACTGTAATTTGACTGTCATTTACTGCAAGTCTATTTCATGTTTCATAGACTCTAATTCAGCCTTTGAGCCACATCAATAAATTCAGATACACAATGCAGAGTTTCATAAAACATTAAGAACTGAAAATCTTGTCCTGTGATAATAATGCAAAAGGACAGTCATTGACATGTAATGAAACGAGTGAAAGGGGAGGTGAGTAAGCAGCACGGGTTGGATGATGGATCAGTTTCATTTTGTGCCATTCCCCTGCAGCATATTAGCTACAAAATCTATTAGTTCTCAAGTGTAACAAATCTCAATAGAACTGTCAGCGTGAAGGCATACAGTGAGCGTTATCAGTAATGCGTGTTGCCTACTGGATGATTTTGGTGAGTTATCCAGAATTGGGATTAAATAGTTACTGGGCAGTACAGAACTTGAGAGTATTGTTGAAAAAAGAGAGATGCTGTCAAAGCTTTTTGCCTTCACTCATCCAGACAGATGCATGAATACCAAATCTCAAAGGGAGCAACAAGCATCCCCTTTTCTCATGCAATATAAATTGTTCTGAAGAAGTATCATACAGGCTCGAGACGTTAATTCTGTTTCTCTGCACAGATGCTGTAAGACCTGCTGAGCTTTTCCAGTATTTTTTGTTTTTGTTTCAGATTTCCAGCATCCGTAGTATTTTGCCTTTAATATAAATTGTTGTTCCCTTTGAAATTTGGCCTTCTTGCATCTGTCCTGGTGAGTGTAAGGCGAAAAGTTATTACAGCCTTATTAATCCAGATCAATAATTCCTTGTTACAACCACAGGCTTCCAAATCACTGATTCCCTATTAATATCTGGAGCTTCTGGATTAATGATTCCCCATGAACAAGGCCATAAAACAGGTTAATAAGGCCAGGAAAATGCAAACAAATTATTGGGGCTGAATTTTCCCCCATTGGGGGGTGGGGGGGGACGTTGAATGGCAGAAGCGCACAGGCGCGCTTCCAATCGGCGCCCCTGATTGGGGGCGTGGTGCCATTTTACATGGGCGGGCCAATTAAGGCCCACCCAGCGTGATGTCCACACAGAAGCACTATGCACTCCCTGTGCGGGTGTCCCTGGAGAGGGAGCATGCAGTGTTCACTGGCATGCTTGAAGCCTTCCATGACTGGTGGGCACCACAGGGGCTGGAGTGCATCATCAGCCCCGGAAACAACATACAAATTTGATTTATTAAGTTTCCTTTTAAAGTTTTGTCTTTTGTTATGCTGCCCTTTTAAGGGGCTGTCAAATTGTTAATTCGTTTATTTGTTTGCTCAAAAGAGATACAGCACAAGGGAAAGGATCATTGCCCCAGTTACACTGGGCTGAATTTTCTCAGATGCATCGTGATCCAGACTTTGGCACCAATTCTGGGTCAGGCTGTGGCGGGATGCTGATCAGCGTCTTCCCAGAGACGGCCAATTAAGGAGTTTCCTCGGACTCCTGAGGAAGACAACAAGCAGACCAGGGAACTGGCAGGCCCAACATGAGGGCCTGGCAGCGATGTCCAGCTGGCCACCCCAGCAGGAGAGGCGGGCACTGCTGAGGCAGGCAGGAGACCCCGAGGGCGCCTCAAGATGAAGACACTCTGAAGGATCATGAAAATAGGTCCGTCCATGGCTGTCTTGGCCACTGTTGTGGAGGGGCCCCCTTCCACAGGATGGCCTGCAGCTGTGGCCATCCATCCCTACAAATCGGGGAGGGGAGTTTTTAAAGGAGGCATCCATGGCCTGTGAGGTCGCCTCTAAGCAACAGCTGGGATTCAGCCTGAGCTGGGGCTTGTCCGTCATTGGAAAGATCCCAGTAGCATCATCACTGTAATGTCAAGTGGGGTCTTAATTGAGCCTAATTAGCTATCCACTGCTGGCTGGGTGGCCAATGTCAGTCAGATCCTGCCTCCTGCAAAAGCTCTCAAAGAAGGGAACGTATAAAGGCACTGTGCCCTCGTCAGAATAGTCATCCCAAACACGTCTCTGAAAGACCAGGAAAATTCAGCCCATTGAGTCACCTCTTGTGGTTTAATTGGTATTAAAGAAACAAAACTTACTTTGTGCAATGACTTTTAAAATACATTGCATTCTTACCACAATTTATAAAGGTCTTTTTAAACCTGCAGGTCTGGACCTGTTTCAAAGACCTACTGCATGCCTGATGATAAGGTGTTGATGAGCACTCACCTGAAAGAGACAAAATCAATGTTATCAGATGATGTACAATTGACAAAAGCCTCAGGCTACTTGAGGAGGAGCAATTGGCAGCATTTTCCTCTTAGACTATGTCAATTTTCCATAATAACTCTGGTCACAGGGGCTCAGAACCTATGCTACTGGCTACTGTGGATGTGCCTACACGACACGGACTGCAGAGGTTCAAGAAGGCAGCTGGTGGGCAATAAATGCTGGCCCAGCCAGTGAAGCCCACACCCCATGAATGAACAAAAAAAACATGCAGAGCCTTAAACAGAAAATATGAATTAGAATATTTAATTCACTGTAAAAATCATGTACAGAAAGCAAAATAAAGAGAGTGGAAGATGGAAGGGAAAGAGATAAAAGATATAGAAAGGATTTTTTAAAAATTCAATAATTAAATTCTAAAGGGATGAGTCTCTAGATTTGTAAAGTGCAATTTTTAGTGCAGTGATGTTGTTTGGCAGTGATTAAGACTTAGCACATGGTTAAAAATTCACTTACACCTGAATACACCAGCTCTAACTTTTTCTGGTGTGTTTGGTTGGTAAGTACAGCAACTTTACACCCTTCCATGAATTTCAATGTCATGTTGACAAGGTACCCAGTGGAGCACAACTTGTAGACCAGCAGGGCAAATTGGACAGCACTGTGGATGTGTGGATGCAGGAAGTTGCTGTCTGTTTACTCCATATTAACTGTGAGCACTGATAGCCTCAACCACATTCTTCATATAAAATCCAGGCCTACATGCTGTACTTCCTATATAGCAATGCTGGGCATGCGACTTACACCTGGATACTGGAACCGGGATCTCTGAGAGTGGGCTGGAAACTTACTTCTGGCCTCAAAGAGGACAGCCCCTTTAAGTTAACGCTTTGATTGGGTCATATGGACTTGAAACGTTAACTCTGGTTCTGACTCCACAGATGCTGTCAGACCTGCTGTGGCTTTCCAGCATTTTCTGTTTTTGTTTCAGATTTCCAGCATCCGCAGTAGTTTGCTTTTAGCCCGTTTAAGTTGTTGTAGGCAACTAAGCCTTGAAGTACAAAACACCCATCCCCGATCCCCACCCCCACATCCTTCCCTACAATATGTGACCCGTGTCAGAGGCAGAAATTCTGCCAGGAACTCAACAAGGCAATGCAAGTCAGGCTGAAAAGATAAACAGTTCATCAGGCTGCAGCACACTCCCAGTGATATAATCAGTACAGGGGAAAATTGAGGCACCCTGTCATAACTTAATCAGAAAGCAGAAAAAATAACGGTGAGGAAAAAAGCGAACATAGCAGAGGAGGAAAACCAGAAACAGCAACATAGACACAAGAGGAATTAGCTTATAGCACTCGACTAGGGGTGGTGGGTGCAGGGGCACAAGGTCAAAAAAGATCCTTCTGTCAACTTGTGATGGTGCTAATGATTCTGGATTTATTACTTTAATGGGAAACACAGTTTTTCATTTTGTGCTTTCTCACCTTCTAGCCAATGTTCATTAACACCATGCAATAGGTCAAGAGAAAATGCCCCATGGGGAATTTGCAATATGAAAGCTCTTGAACAGCTAATTGCACCCAGAGCTATCGTACAGAGTGTTTTAGGAGATTACCTGAGGAGTTTACCAAACCTCTCAACTTTACAGCGATGGGGAAATTGGAGAAATACAGTCACTAAATCAAATGTCATGAGATGTGCAGTAATCATCCATCATGTGTTCAATTTGCATCTCTTTTTAATTGGTGGCAACTGCAAATAAGTTTGATTTACATTACATGGTTACATAATTATTCATTATTATCTCTGCTTTCTTGTACGTTGTAACTCCACAACACAATCAATGACTAACATCCTTGCATCATAATAAAGCAGCAATTTTCCACTTCAAAGCTGATTGTTTCTATGCCAAATAAAATCTACATTTCTGCACCCGTTGTCTTCCAAAAGCACATGTAGTGTCTAGCATCTTAAGGAGGCGTCGATGGTTATCATACTAAGAGTAAACATAACATAAGAACATAAGAACTAGGAGCAGGAGTAGGCAATTCAGCCCCTCGAGCCTGCCCCGCTATTCATTCCGATCATGGCTGATCTCATTTCGGCCTCAACTCCAATTTCCCGCCCTCTCCCCATAACCTTTCAACCCGTTACTAGTTAAAAATCTGTCTATCTCCTCCTTAAATTTATTCAGCGTCCCGGCATCCACTGCACTCTGAGGTAGTGAATTCCACAGATTCACGATCCTTTGAGAAAAGTAATTCCTCCTCATCTCTGATTTAAATTTACCACCCCTTAGCCTAAAACTATGGCCTCTCATTCTAGAATGCCCCAGGAGGGGAAACATCTGCTCCATGTCTACTTTGTCTATCCCCTTTAGTATCTTATATACCTCAATTAGATCTCCTCTCATCCTTCTAAACTCTAGCGAAAATAGGCCTAAATTGCTCAATCTCTCCTCATAAGACAAGCCCGCACCTCTGGAATCAATCTAGTGAACGTCCCCTGAACTGCCTCCAGTGCAACTACATCCTTCCTCAAGTAAGGGGACTAAAACTCATACTCTAGGTGCGGTCTCACCAATGCCTTGTACAGTTGCAACATCACTTCCCTATTTTTATACTATTTTCCTTTAGCAATAAATGCCAAAATTCCATTTGCCTTCCTTATTACCTGCTGTACCTGCATACTAGCTTTCAGCGATTCATGCACGAGATCACCCAGATCCCTCTGCACTGAAGCATTCTGAAGTTTCTCTCCATTTAAATAATAGGTCGCCTTTTTATTCTTCTGACCTAAATGGATAACCTCACATCCATGTTAAACTCGATCTGCCAAATTTTGGCCCATTCACCTAACCTGTCCGTATCCATTTGTAAATTTCTTATTTCTTTATTGCAACTTACTTTGTCATCTGCAAATTTTGCTATAGTACCTTCTATCCCTGAATCCAAGTCATTAATATAGATTATAAATAGTTGGGGCCCAAGGACCGAACCCTGTGGCACCCCACTAGTTACAGCTTGCCATCCAGAAAAAGACCCATTTCACCTGACTCTCTGCTTTCTGTAAGGCAGTAAGGCTTCTGTTATACCAAAGTGAGCACTCTTCATGTCTGAACGTTCACAGCTACACCTGATCCCATTCTCATAACCACATATGTGCACTGCTCACCATGAACCTTTGGATAGTGATCACAAATCTAATTGATTTTCTCCTCTCCAGACCAGGCTCCAAGGGTGAGGTTTTGGATCAGGACCCTAATGTCGTGATCAAATGTGGATCACAACCCCACACTATGTCAGGAACAGTCACACAGCAGTGATTTACCCTGAATTGGTTAACCAGGGTCTGGCCATCCAATTAAGGCATGTGAGATCTCGAAGCTGGAGGGCCAATAGGAGACCCTCCAGCATGGAAGGAGCAGCAGCCTGCCATTGCAGGTATGGGAGACAGAGGGCATCTTGAGAACCCCCCTCAGCACTTTTGAAAATTTTGAATTTAAAACTGGGCATACCTGCCAGGAGACCATTGTGGAGGGGAGCCTTCCACAAGGTAGTCCGTGGCCACACAGCTGCGGACAGGTAGGCGAGGGGGGCAGGCCTCAAACCTGCCTTGTGTGTTGGTCCCCCAGTGTGCCACCAGGAGTCCCTCTCCAGGCATGCGTGCAGGGCCACAAGGCCAAAAAAGATCCTGCTGACCTCTTCGTAATACTGTGAGGGGCCTGCAGGCCAACTGCAAAATTCCAGGTTGGCATCTGATAATTGGCCTTTTACTTACCTTAATTTGCTACCTGCCCATGCATTGCCAATCCCACTTTGGGGAAAATGGCCCAAGGGTGGGATGGTGCTGTTAAATCAGCATGTCAACCAGCATTGTGAAATTATGTGCCTGCCTGCCTCCATTCTTGCCCCCATAATGGGGAAAAATAGTCTTACCCAATTGTCAGATCCCTAATACTACACCAACAAGATCAACCAACTCAACACTGATTCCTCATGATTGATTCCTGGAATGACAGGATTGTTGTATGAGGAAAGATTGGGCTGACTAGCCCTGTGTTCACTGGAGTTTAGAAGAATGAGAGGGGACCTCATTGAAAAGTATAAAATTGTGACAGGGCTGAACAGACTGGATGCAGGGATGATGTTTCCTCTGGCTGGGGGATCTAGAACAAGGGGTCAGAGTCTCAGGATACGGGGTAGGCCATTTAGGACAAAGATGAGGAGAAATATCATCACTCAGAGGGTGGTGAACCTGTGGAATTCTTTACCACTGAAGGCTGTGGAGGGCAAGTCACTGAATATATTTAAGAAGGAAATAGTTGGTTTCTGGACTCTAAAGGCATCAGGGGTATAGGGAGAGCGTGGGAATTTGTCATTGATATAGGGGGTCAGCCATGGTCATATTGAATGGCGGAGCAGGGTGGAACAGCTAAATGATCTATTCCTGCTCCTATTTTCTATGTTTCTATGTTTCTAACACAATCCATGAATTTGTACAGCTCAATATGACACAACACAACCTTCACCAACTGATACAGGAGGGAGAAATCTCAGATAGTGTATCTGGACACTAACATCATGTTTTTGGGATTGCTGCCAATCTTCCATTGAAATTACAGCAGGAGATAAGGAGAATTCTCACAGGGATTCAAGATGAAGGGTTGGGGGAACTATTACAGGAGTCACCAGCACTGTTGTGCTCGAGGGAATATCTAATGCAGCTCCAAAACTTACCATAGTTTTCTAACCCCACTACTTTGTGTTCAATCTAATTAAAATGTATTATTAATCAAAGCACAATTGCCCCTGGGAGCAGCCTCATATTGTGCCAACGCACAGTGAATGTAAGGTAGCATAAGTGTCCTGGATAGGCTTGTACAGCATGGCTGCTGCTGCCAAGCTGTTCCAGTACAGCTACAACACTGGCATCTACCCGACAATGTGGAAAATTGCCCAGGTATGTCCTATCCACAAAAAGCAGGACAAATCCAACCTGGCCAATTACCGCCCTATCAGTCCACTCTAAATCATCAGCAAAGTAATGGAAGGTGTCATCAACAGTGCTATCAAGTAACACTTACTCAGCAATAACCAGCTCACTGATGCCCAGTTTGGGTTCCATCAGGGTCATTCAGCTCCTGACCTCATTACAGCCTTGGTTCAAACATGGACAAAATAGCTGAACTCCAGAGGAGGGTGACTGCCCTTGACATCAAGGCAGCATTTGACTAAGTGTGACACCACAGAGCCTTAGCAAAACTGGAGTCAATGGGGATCAGGGGGGGAAAATGGAGCTGGCTGGAGTCATACCTAGCACAAAGGAAGATGGTTGTGGTTGTTGGCTGTCAATCTTCTCAGTTCCAGGACATCACTGCAGGAGTTCCTTGGGGTAGTGTCCTAGGCCCAACCATCTGCAGCGGCTTCATTAATGACCTTCCCTCCATCGTAAGGTCAGAAGGGGGAATGTTCACTCCCTTTCATTCGCTCCCTCGACCACTAACAAACAGTGACTGCAGTGTGTGTCATCTACAAGATGCACTGCAGCAACTCACCAAGGCTCCTTCAGCAGCACCTTCCAAATCTGCGCCTCTACCACCTAGAAGGACAAAGGCAGCAGATCGATGGGAAGACCACCACCTGCAAGTTCCCCTCCAAGCCACTCACCATCCTGACTTGGAAATATATCGCTGTTCCTTCACTATCATTGGGTTAGAATCCTGGAACTCCCTTCCTAACAGCACTGTGGGTGTACTTACGACACATTGACTGCAGCGGTTCAAGAAGGTAGCTCACCACCACCTTCTCAAGGGCAATTAGGGTTGGGCAATAAATGCTGGTCCAGCCAGCGATGCCCCCATCTCGTGAAAGAATAAAAGAAAATTACTCCCTGTGATGTGATTTTAAGCAACTTTTACTGGTGTAAAACTTATTCCAGAAGCCCAAAAAAAACCCAATTAGATCAACTGGTAATAGAGCAGTTTATGGAGAAGCTGGCTCAAGTTATTATATCCTCTGTGTGTAATGAGAACAGGGAAAAGAGGGAAGCAAAAGCAAATATTAAAATAAGAAGGGAAAACATATCAGGGAGTCTGTTTGTGGAAAAAAAAAACCAGCCAGGTGCTGCTTCCAGGTGAATCACAAGTTGAGCAAGTGAGATGGCGGGTGCCACATTCCCCAACTAAGCCATATAAATTTTACATGAATAGATTCAGAATTCCACTTGCTGTCCATTCCCACTGTCGCTGTGGCTGCCGTAATCTTCTTTTGGACCTACTGCTAGGCGGCTGGTGCACCTACCTGAGTCAGGCACTCAGCAATTTAATAAGCAAATCATGGTCCTATGATGAACGTGGAATCCTGTTTGCAATTTGAGGACAGAAGGATTTGGTAGTCCGACCAAAGATGAGTGGACAGCTAAGTGTGTGCTCATTTCTGTGAAGCCTGGAGTAACAGGAGAGCTGCTCCAGGCTCCACAATTTCAGCTGGGCCACTGCTGCTTAGGACCTTCCTTTATTGACCCCTCCTACGGGCCTTTCCTTTTCTGGCTCGGGGACCTGAAAGACTACATCTTGCAATGGCTCAGAACAGGCGGGCGCTACCCTAGAGTTCCACCCATAGTTGAATGCCAATGAGACCTGGCCTCCCAAATCAAGCTTCTCTCCAACCCCACCCCCTCCCAGCAGCACAATTGGCTGGAGGTTGAGGGGGTTGGTGTGAGGGAAGGGGGAAATCTACAGCATTGTGTCCAGTTTTAGATGCCTGCTTTAGGAATTATGTCAAGGCCTTTTAGAGGGTATTGAAGAGATTCATGGGATGGTATCAGGATTGAGAGGCTTTAGTTATGACAGAAGATATGGGGCTCTTTCCATTAGAACAATTACGGTTAAAAGAAGTGATGCTTAAAATTACGAAAGGTTTTGACAATATAAATTGGGAAAACTTATTTCCACTTGTTAATAGTCAGGAAGCCGTGGACATAATTTTAAAGTTATTGGCTATCAGAGCAAAAGGTTTAGGAGGGTTTAGGAGATTATATTTAAAGCAAAATTCTGATAGAGCAGAATCCAATATCATTGCCTTTAAAAAAGAAATGAACAAAATATTGAAAAGTAAACATGTCAAAAGGTATAGAGGGCAGAGGAATGGAATGAAGTAGATGGCTTTCTTAGAGAACTAGCACAAACGCAAAGGGGCCAAACAGCCTTCTTCTGCACAGTAAAATTCTGAATGTACAAGTATGATTTCCAATGACTACCTTTCCTCAAGGGACCTTTCCCATCCATCAGAGAGGGTAGGTAGGGCATAAGTTAAACAGCTCATCTAAAAAGTGGAACCTGCAACAGTGCAGCACCCTCTCAATACTGGTACAGGGAATGACAAAATATTTAACATTTTAATTGTTACAGGAATTTACTTAACTTTTGGCCTGAATATCTTAGGGAGTTGTAAACTAAGTAAAGCTGTTGGTCAGGTGCCTTCAGCCAAATCACTCATGATAGACAATAATTGGACACATGAGAGGCTAAACCACTGACTAACAAGGAAAGTGAGAGCTTGTTATGTTATGTACTTGGGAGCAGCTGGCAAACTCCTCTCCTGTACTAATATCGTGACCAGCTTTGGGGGCGGAGTGGAATACTCCGGAAAATGGATTTCAAACAAATAACCTGAAAACAAAATTGGATGTCAGTATTTGAATGGTTTCTAATTTGCTGCCTGAATGGTTCCAAGAAAACAGGGTGCTCTGAGCAGCCTTGTGAAGCTGGCTGCTGAGAAAATAACAGCAACAATCAACCAACACTGCCGCCCTCCTTATCAGTAATTATAATGAAAAGAACTCTGTGCAGCTAGTCCGCAGGAGCTCAGATTAACATCCAATCATCATCTTTCATTCAGCAATGAATAATTGGGAAAATAACAGGGTGTTATTAGAAATCTAACTCCACATAACCGTCAATTTGAAGTTTGTTCTTCATCTTCCATTGGTAAAAACTCCATTATATAAAATCTGCAATATACAAAGTTATCAATGCATATGAAAGTATCAGGCACAGATTAGTTGCAAATACCCTTCCATAGGATGACAATGAAGGTGGAAAGTACCAACCAGTTAATAGAAAGTATATTAGATTAAGCCACTATCTAATCAGCTTTTTAATAGTTTCAGAAATTTGTTCTTTTAAACCTTTACGTGTTAACTTGCTGTGATATACACAGGTCATTTCTGGCACTATCCAGTACTATCTACCTCACCAAACCAGGACATTCTGTTGATTGAGCCAGGAAGTATCCTGCTATTTTATTCATTCTTGGAATATGGACATCATTAGCAAGGCCAGCATTTATGAACCCTCTCCACTTGGTCCCCAGAAGGTGTTTGGGAGTTGTCTTCTTCGACTGCTGTCACTCATGTGGTGAAGGTGGTAGGTTGGGACTTCTGGAATCTTGACCCAATCAATGACAAAGGAACCACAATATACGTCAAAATCAGGATGGTCTGTGATTTGGAGATGAAGGTGGCAGTGATGGTGTTCAAATGCACTTGCTGACCTTCTCCTTTGAGGTGACAAGAGGTCACAGATTTGGAAGGCACTATTGAAAAAGCCTTGGCAAGTTGCTGCAGGGCATCTTATACATAGGACAGCCACATTGCACCAGTTGTGGAATGAGTTGTTATTTTAGGTGATGGACTGGCTGCCAATCAAGTGATAGCTTTGTCCTGGATGATATTGAGCCTTTATAGTGTTGTTGCCTTGCATCCATCTGGCTATGTGCAGAGTATTCCACTACACTCCTGACGTATGCCTTGTAGGAGAGGCTTTGGGAAGTTAAGAGGTAAGCCACTCGCTGCAGCATACCAAGCCACTGACCTACTTTGAGTTACGGTATTTATGCCACTGATCCAGTACGAGTTTCTGGCAAATGGCGACTCCCACGACACTTAAGGTTGGGGATTCGATGGTGGTGATGCCATTGAATATCAAGGAGTGACATTAGACTGTGTCACATTGGAGATGGTCATTGCCTGGCCCTTGTGTGACATGAAGGTTACTTGTCACTTATCATCCCAAGGCTGAATGTTTTACAGGTCTTTTGCATGCAGATATGGACTGCTTCAATATCTATGACATTGAATATTGACCTGAAAAGTGGGATCATCAATGAACAGCCTCCTTCTGACCTTATGCTGCAGGGTAGGTAATTGATGATGCAGTTGAAGATGATTGGGCTCAGGGCACTGCCCTGAGGAACTGCTGCAGCGATGCCCTTGGACTGCGATAAATGGCTTCCAAACCTGCAACCATATTGGTAGTAGCTATGACTCCAATCAATGAGAGTTTCCGTTCACTCCCTCCCACCGCGCTCCCCTCTGACTTCAGCATTACTAGGGCTCCTTGATGCCACATTCAGTCGAATTCTGCTTTGATGTCAATGGCAGTCACTCTCACCTCACCCCTGGAATTCAGCTCTTTTATCCATTTGCACAAAGGCAGTGCTGAAACCTAGTGCTGAGTGGTCCATGGGCAACTTGAACTGAACGTCAGTGAGCAGGTTATTGTGGCTTAATAACATTACGAGCTACTAAATCTAATTCACCAAGCTATGCATTCAGAGAGTTGCTTGTTTTGCTTTACCTTCTGCATTACTTTTCTGGTCACATACTACTTTAGTGTAAGACTCTTAGAAGCTATAAAAAAGAATAGAAAACTTCAGTAACCCCCAAAGCCCTTTGCCTTTAGCAGTCTGGCTCTGAATTCTGATTAAGGGTAGAATTTTCAGTTTGCGAGAGGGCACGTAACTTTGTGCTGCCGGCCAGCATGCTGGTTTGATGCAGCAGCCAGTCCCTGAGCTATTTTGCTGGAGGCTGGAGTGGGGGTTGGGTAGTTTATTGAGCCAATTAAAAGGCCAATTAAGGACATGGATTAGAGGCTGACTGGAGGGGTCCACTGCTCCAGGCAGACTCTGAGGTCTACCACCCTCCCCCACAACTGGCTCTACCTGTGGCCACAGGCCACCTTGAAGAGGAGTTTCCCCTCCACAGTGGCAGCCTAGAACCTATGGCCCTTTTTTAAATTCAAATATTTTAAAAATTGCTGAAAGGGGGCCTCAAGATGGAGGCCTCCTGTCACTCCCTCATCTACAACGGCAGCTCCTTCTGTGCTGGAGGGGCTCCTATCGGTCCTCTGGCTTCAAAAACCTGCCCACCATCCTTAATTGGACAGTGAAAGTGGCCCCTGGTCACTAGCTGACCAAAGGCAAAGTCACTGTCAGGTCACAGTGCAGAATGTGGGGTCCCCAACGCTAAAAATAAAATCCTGTTCTAAGTATCACTTATGTCAATGAGGACAAAGGTTTCACAGCTTTTGCATCATTACTGATTAATTTCAATGCAGTATGCTTTGTAACAATCAGAATTCAAAAACAAGGGAAAACTCATATTTGAATTATTTAGTTAGGAGCTCATGGGCCATTGAAGAACCTTTTATTTCAGCGAAAACATGATTAGTTAGGGTATTGGTTGGAACATGTCCTTACTGCCCAGGAATACAGAGGAGCTGTGTCCATGGCAGCAGACCATTGGCGCGTGCTCTTGGCACTTGGAGCAAAGAAACTCCTACAGGCACAAAGCAACCAGGAGCAGCTTTAAAACTGTTCTTCTGTTGAAGGGTCATGAGGACTCAAAACGTCAACTCTTTTCTTCTCCGCTAATGCTGCCAGACCTGCTGAGTTTTTCTAGGTAATTCTGTTTTTGTTTTGCAGCTTTAAAACTGTCTGAAATGACATTTTACTGAGATTTGTCCAGTGCTGGGAATTTCCTTAGAGCTGCACCTTCTCCACTGTAGCTAGAAGAGGGACAGAGAGAGAGTATGAGAATAGATTCATGATTAACATAAAAGGGAACACAACAGTGAAAGGGGGGGTGTCAAAGGAAGGGTGAAACTATTTAGGGGCCAAATTCTATTGGGGGAACGGGGCATGGCTGAGAGATTAAATGAGTACTTTGTACCTATCTTTGCTACAGAGAAGAATGCTGCCAACGTAGCACTAACGGAGGAGGCAATAGCAATTTTGGACAGGATAAAAATAGATAAAGAGGTTGTACTTAAAAGGTTGGCGGTGCTCAAAGTAGAAGAGTCACCATTCCAGCCAGGATGCATCCTAGGGAAGTAAGGATGGAAATTGCAGAGGCGCTGACCACAATCCTACAATCCTCTTTGGATAGTGCCAGAGAACTGGAGGATTGCAAATGTTACACAATAGTTCAAAAGATGGATAAACCCAGCAAATGCAGTCCAGTCAGCCCTAACATCAGTGATGTGGAAACTTTCAGAAACAATAATCCAGGCCAAAATGAAATGACATTTAGAAAACTACGAGCTAAGAAATGAAAGTCAGCATGGATTTATTAAAGCAAACATTTGACTAACTTAATCAAGTTCTTGGATGAAGTAATGGAAATTGGTTTTGAGGAAAGTGCAGTTGATGTTGTGCATATAAGCCTTCAAAAGTTGTTGGACAAAGTTTCACATTATAGACTTTTTAAAGTCCATGGGATTGAAGAGACAGTGGCAGCATTGATACAACATTGACTATGGTATGGAAAGCTGAAAAGCACATCATACAAAATGAGAGTTACTGCCCTTGACTTTAAGGCAGCATTAGGCTGAATGAGGCATCAAGGAGCCCTAGTAAGATTTGAAGTCCATGGGGATCAGAGAAATTTCTCTACTGCTGGAGACATATGTAGCACAAAGGAAGGTGGTTGTGGTTGTGGTTGTTAGAGGCCAATCATCACAGCCTCAGGGGTTATTGCTGCAGGAGTTCCTCAAGGTAGTGTGCTAGGCCCAACCATCTTCAGCTGCTTCATTAATCAGGTCAGAAGTGGGGAATGTTTGCTGGTGATTGCACAGCGTTCAATACTATATGTAATTCCTCAGATACTGAAGCAGTCTGTGCCCATATGCAGCAAGACCTGGACAACATTCAGGCTTGGGCTGATGAGTGGCGAGTAACATTCGTGCCACACAATTGGCAAGCAACGATCATCTCCAACAATAGAGAATCTAACAATTTCCCCTTGGTATTCAACAGTGTTAATGGTATTACCACTGCTAAATCCCCCACTATCAACATCCTAGAGGGGGTGGGCGGTGGGGCGGTGGTGGTCTCCATTGAACTGAAACCTAACTGGACCAGCCATATAGATACAGTGGCTTCAAGAGCAGGTCAGAGGCTAGGAATCGTGTGGTGAGTAACTCACTTCCTGTCTCCCCAAAGCCTGTCCACCATCTACAAGGCACAAGTCAGGAGTGCGATGGAATACCCTCCACTTGCCTGGATGAGTGCAGCTCCAACAGCGATCAATAACCTTGACACCATCCAGGGCAATGCAGCCCACTTGATCAGAATCCCATCCACCACCCTTAAACATTCACTCCCTCCATCACTGACGCACAGTGGCAGCAAGGTGCATTGCAGCAACTCACCAAGGTCACAGCATCTTCCCAACACACAACATCTACCAGCTAGAAGGACAAGGGCAGCAGATGTATGGGAACACCACCACCTGCAAGTTACACTCCAAGCCCCACCTCATCCTGTTTTGGAACTATATCATGGTTAATTCACTGTCACTGGATCAAAAACCTGGAACTCCCTTCCTAACAGCACTTTGGGTGTACCTACACTACATGGGCTATAGCAGTTCAAGAAGGCTGCTCACCTACACCTTCCCAAAGCATTAGGAATGGCAATAAATGCTGGCCCAGCCAGTGACATCAAGAATAATAATGCCTACTCAGGGTCTGTGAAAAAGCTATCCCATTACATTGAATCCCATTACACTGATGATTTATCACATCCTTGTCCCTCTTTCAAATAGTTATCCACTTCTCTTTTAAGCAATTATGGATCCTGCTTCTATCATTGTTTCTGATGGAAGATTCCATGTCCTAACAATGCTCTTAGTAACAAAACATTTTTTCCTGACTTTTCTCTTCAACAGGGCTGGTCGCAAACCTTCAGCCTTGTGAGCCACCCACCCCATCCCACCCCAAATATTAACTTTCGAAAATGAATATTGTGCATTAGTATGAATAAAAACTGCACTTATAATTACAATTTATTTTAAATGAAAAAGGAGAATATTATGATACTGATTGTACATTCTCATTGTTCTATACTTTTCACAGGATACATACTCAGAGAGAAATGCACATTGTAATGTGTAATATGGCTCATATAATGTAATACTATGTGTTCCTGTAACAGTTACTAGATGATTTTATTGCAATGTACACAATCAATAATCATTACGATAGAGTGGGTGAGATTAAATTACGCTCTTTAATATTATTTACTGGTTCGCAGTTTTTGAATAGTCATGTAGATGTTCCAAGTTATAAAACCTTCGTATAAACAGAGTGAGGGATATAATATGAAATTTTGGGAAAGACTGCAATGTAAATACACATACTATAAGATTGGTCTCATCGGCAACCTTGTAAATAGGGTCCGAGCCATTTGCTCATCATGCAAACTTGATGCTGAAAAAGGGCGCATCAAAAGCATCCTGCAGGAATGGCTACCCTGATCAGATCATTTCATGCTGTATATCACGCAAACTCATGAACGGGCCTAAGGCAATCATTTTGGCCCTGAAAAGTGCCCAGTCTACATCAGATTACCCTGGAAGGGCAAGGTATCTCAAAAATTTAAGCAACAGGTGAAGCTAGCTGTTTCACGCTGCTACTATGCAGTAGCAGCACGAGTGGGTATTCGCCACTAACAGGATGCTGCCGTCAAGCCAAAATGATGTACTGCCTATCACACAAATGAGTAATGCGGTATATGAATTTCAGTGCCAGTGTGATGCTAGGTATGTAGGCCATACGTCTCAAAGACTGGCGAATCATATCAAACTGCATGTCCCATTCACTGTTCACAATGGGCATGGTACAGACAGTTGCTTGCAAAACTCAAAACACAGCATCCAAAATTAGATGTGATTCCACAATTGGACAACATTTGCTAAATAATCCTCACTTTGCTAAGAATTATGCTGACAACCAATATAAGATTGTCAGTTGGGCTTGCAGTGTGGCACATTTGTGTGTCCTGGAAGCTACGTATATTAATACACAGGGCCCTGTTCTTTGCAGACAGAAAGAGCATGCACACACGTTGCCTCTGTTTCAGCTAAACAAAATAAGTGACTGCCATTCGCTGACTCATTTCTCAGGGCAATGCCTTGACATATCAAGGTCAAGTTGCCTGGTATAAATTTCAAACAATTCTTGGCAGTTAACTGTCAGTAACCATCACTGGTGCATCTCCATGGTAACGCGACTTGCCAACCAATCAGCACTCTCGTCACATACAGTATAAATTTCTGTTTTCCTCTTAAATTGGTATTTTTGCGAGTGTCCTGATGAGTGCAAGACAAGAAGCTTAAAAATGTCTCTTTTTTCAACATGGACATTTAGACAAGGGGCAGAATTTTCTGTTTGATGTGTGAGGGGTGGGCCCCGCACATCCCCGCGTAGAATGATGCGCGGTGACATTGGGCGAGCGTCCCGACCTCACCGTGCACTATCGCGATATTTTGCTGGGTGGTCGCGCAATGAAGTCCAACACGCGCCCGCCCTTAATTAACAAGCCACTTAAGGCCCTTTAGTCTTCAATTGACACTGGTTTTTCGGTGCCTGTGCGATCTTCGGGTCGGCGCACGGGCGCAACAGGCAGGCAGGTAAGAGACATTTCTATTAACCTCATCCATGGATGGGTTAAGAGAGCTCAGTGGGGTCATGAATCTGGTCTGTGAAGTAGTTATTGGAGGAATTTTTTTAAACTTGCCTGTGTGATCTGCAGTACTTCAGAACGCATCCCAGCAGCTTTTTCTGGAATCTTAACCTTCAGCTCAGCACTCTGCAGTGAGGAATCTCTTCCGGGCCTGCAGGTTTCAGGAAGCCTTCCTTTAGCCTGGGTATGGGACCTGATCTGTCCACTGGAGGCAGCTCCTCTGAGGAGGAAGGGAGGGCTAGAAGGGGGAGGAGGCCAGGACTGCACATTCAGCCTCCAGGGGAGCCAGCTTTGGGAGTACAGGCACAGGCACAAGGGGCACAGGGCCAAGAGGTAGTCCAAGGTGGAAGGTCCCACAGAAGATGCCACTATCCTGCTGCCAGGGTATACAAGCGACGAAGCAGTTACTTCAATGTGACTGAGGTGCAGTGCCGAAGGAGGCTTCGACTGTCAATGGAGACAGTCAACTACATCTGTCAGATGATTGGGCCTGAGATCTCCCCTAACTGTGAGGGTGGTCACCCCATGCCAGTGGCTCTGAAGGTCACAGCTGCCCTCAACTTCTATGCCCCTGGCTCCTTCCAGGGCTCAGTGGGTGATCTTTGCGGTGTCTCCCAATCAGCTGTCCACACGTGTTAAGCAGGGCACAGACACTCTGTTCAGGCATGCATTGACCTTCCTCCACTTCCGTTGGTATCAGGCAAGCTAGACACAGTGAGCCAGAGGCTTCATGGCCATTGCTGGCTTCCCTCATGTACAGAGTGCAATAGACTGTACACATGTGGCCATCAAGGCGCAAGCAGGTGAGCCCGGTACCTTCGTCAACAGGAAGGGCTTCCACTCCATGAACATGCAGATAGTGTGTGATCACAGGATGCTGATTCTACGAGTCTGCACCAGG
The DNA here is from genome assembly GCF_017639515.1 of Carcharodon carcharias. Classification (NCBI taxonomy): domain Eukaryota; kingdom Metazoa; phylum Chordata; class Chondrichthyes; order Lamniformes; family Lamnidae; genus Carcharodon; species Carcharodon carcharias. The sequence continues at coordinate 107,374,229 of NC_054481.1, read as the reverse complement.
TACCCTGGCAGCTCCCATGATGCCTACATCCTCAGACACTCCCAGGTTCCAGGTCTCTTCAGTGCTCCAGCCCAGCTTGATGGATGGCTACTGGGTGACAAGGGCTATCCCCTCAGAAGGTGGCTCATGACGCCTCTCTACCATCCAAGAACAGAAGCTGAGCAGTGGTACAATAGGAGCCACACCTCCACAAGGGCTGTGGTGGAGAGAACCATCAGTCTTCTCAAGATGCACTTCCGATGCCTGGACTGTTCGGGGGGGGCACTCCAGTACCCCCCCGATCGTGCCTCAGTGATAGTGGTTGCACTACTCCACAATCCTGCGCTGGAAAGGGGGGATGGAGTGGATGATGAAGACATCGACGCAGTGTCTGTGGCTGCACACGATGAGTCCAGCAGTGAGTCCAAGGATAAGTATGCGCAGGGAAATGCTGAGGGGTTAGACGCTGACCCAGGACTACTCCAGGGGGGCTGTGACACCTGGGATGCTTTAATCCAATGACCCTTCAGCTAGCACAACACAGATGGATCACCAGGACAAGCCTGGGCTGCCGCCTTGATACTCAACACCTAAGTGCAAAATCTGCCAGGTCAGCAGCACTAACTAAAGGCCTTGTACTTAAAGATGAATGTCCAACAAATCACTCATTACACTTTTCTCAAACATACACATGCAGAAGAAATGAGGCACCCTCAGCCATGGTCACACATCTGACATTTAATGTGTGAATCAGAAGTTCTCACAATTATTAAACAATAGTGTAAACAATCCAAAATAAATCATAAGGGCCTAATCTTGGGCCAACACAAAAGCACCAGTGATAAACCCATAGTGTGCCTAAGGTGCCTTATGTTTTCGTTCCATGTGCTATGTTTTGGTGCTGCCCCATCGCTCGGAGTGGCATCTGAGACAGCCTGCTGACTCTGCTGTCCTGTTGACCTTGGTGACTTTGGCGGCCGTCCTCTGGCCTGTGGAGCCTGTGCTGCCCCCGCCTGGGAGGGAGCGGCCAGTTCCACAGCTGGCATCTCCCCAGTCATCGCAGCCTTACCGGATGATACGGTCACTGGGAGAGGGACTGACGAGCTGCCGCCCTCATCTGGAGTGCCCTGAGAGGGGCCCACAGAGACGACAGGCAGCTGCTGCACTGGACCTCCCTGCTCATGCTGGATGGATGTGCAATGAGCTGGGAAGCTTGATGCCCATACCATCTCCCACACTGGCGCTGACCAGCTGAGGTCAATGCTGATGTGAGGGCTTGCTGGTCAGAGCGCATCCCCAGGAAACCCTGGCGGGTCTCCTGGAGTAGGATCTCCACAAGAGTCGCCACTCTCTCCATGGAGGATGCTTGGCGCTCGGACATTGCTTCAGTGATCGTCCGTGTAGACTCCTCCACCATGGAGACCAAGCCAAGCACAGCCCCATGTATCACCCCCAGATGATCCCGCACACCCAGCCGCATTTCCTGCTGCTGCTGCCTCGTGGACGACTCCAGAGGCACATCATCAGGCACCGACTGAGCATGTGCCTGGTCCCCTGCAGTCCTCCGACTGCTGGCACCATGGGCACTCTCTGTCTCTGCCAGCTCCTCCAGCGAGTGTGAAGTGCCCTCACCGCTGTGCCCTGGGACACTAGCCGATGTTTGAATTCCTACCAAGTAGCTGGTATCTGCATTCTGTGCCTGCCTGGCAGAAATGGTGTGATGCTCGTGAGACTTCAGGGCCCTCAGGTGTGAGAGGGGGCATCTGGTCCTCCTCCTCCCAGCCCTGCTCTGATGATACTGAAAGGAAGAACAAGGACAGTGGATCAGTTAGCGTGCTCACACTGACAAACTTCATGCCTGTCCCCCTGGCTCATTATGCGCTCAACCTTCCAGAACCAATGGCCCAGCAATGTTGCAACAATAACTAATTTAACAACCATCAGTGCTATGGATGTTGGGAGGACAATGCGGACCTCACTGTTGGTTTTAAATACCTGGCCATGCCACCTCAGCCTCACCGACACCTGTAGACCTGGGTACATGGTGCCTCTCCAGTTCAAGGTCTTCCTGCTCAGAATGGCTTAATATGGAGAGCTGTGCCTGGCCGCCTCCAGTCCTCACATGCTCGGCAGCGTTATGGGCATTCTTCTCCTGAAAAAGAGAGAAGACCATTCATTAGGGCAAATTGCACATGGACTCTGTTCACGCACGGCACACGCCAACCAGAGTGGCATATCGGACCTCCAGTGGCTCCACACCCCACTGCTGCTGATCACTCAGACCAAGATGCTAGGCCTGCTCCCCACCCCCCCAACAAATGGATACATGCTGCATACATCACATTAGGAACCATATGGTACTTCCTCCCATAGCAAGGAGGTGCAAGCACGTGCAGCATAGAGGGCAGCAGATGGTTCTTTGCCACGACACCTTGAGGCTCCCCTTCCACCATTTCATCACCCTGAGTAGGACATGTCCTGGAGTTCTGAGTATGTGCCTAGGTGCAGTTCCTCCAGGTTGCCCCCAAACTTGTCATGTACGACTAAGAATAACACACGGTGCAGGGGAGAACTCATCTCCTCATGACCCACTCAGGCTGACCTCAGCATGGGCACTATCTGCTTGACCACCCAGCAAAGGAAAAATGCTCTAAATGATTCAATGCAGTCATGACAGTAAGACTTGGGGGTGGGTGGGAACCTCAGAAGGTAAGGCTACCTGCTGGGTTAAATGCCCAATGCCAAGATCGTCCTCATCCTGCCAGAGCACAACAAATCATTGAAGCGCTTATAGCACTGAATTCAGGTGTACCGCACCACGTCGCGGGAGCTCACCACCTCCGCCACCTCCTCCCAGGCACATTTCGTCATGCGGTGGTTGGGGGGGGGGGCCCTCCCCCTCCCATCTTGGGAGATCATCACCTCCTGCCGTGCTGCCACCTCCTCGAGGGGGGCAGCAAGGCAGTCATCAGAAAAATGAGGGGCGCTTTGGCCCCCTGCTGGCCTAACCTCCAGCCTGGCCTGCACACTCAAACCCCTCTGGTGCGGCCTAGCACTGGCCATTGTGAGCAGCCTACACAAGGCTGCCAGGACGTCTTTTAAACAGACTGCTGGGTCGATATTGGACCCGGCGCTCTGGGCACGCCTGCCGCTGCCCGCAACACTCCCGCTATCCATGGGAGTCGGTAAATACGGTGGGCGGGCCTTAATTGGCCCGCCCGCGTAAAATGGCGCCAGCGATCAGGTCCACATCTGCCTGCACCCGCTCCCGCTCCCCCACCCCAAACAGAAAATCCTGGCCAAGGAAATCTATCTGTATGTCAGTATATGTGGATGTATATCAATAGATCTAGGAGATCTATCGCTCCACTGCTGAAGCCTGTTTATTTATGCAGTTTCATGAATAGGTAATTCAGTTTTTTACCTCCCTCCCAAACTTTGCTGCTCCTGGTGACCGCACATTTTGCCGAGTGGTTACACCGGCCCTGCTCTTCATACTTTTATTGGTTATTTTAGATTTATTCTTTCCCATGATTGGCTCACTGGCGTTGGGTTGGATTGAAGCCTGCCACCCATCGTTGCATAACCTATTTCAACCTCAATCGCAAAAGATTTAAAAAATATACAGATCCTTGAAAGGAATAGCCTTTCAGGGCCTAAATCTGGGCTGGAATTACAATGGCCACTCTGTACCAACAAAGCAAGTGAGTCATGAAGATTTCCTGCAAGTCCTCCGGTCAATATTTCTTCTGAAATGACAAGATGCATTGCAACCACTTTCCGGACTGTGTAAGTTTGTTTTAGTAGTCCTTTACTGATGTGCCAGATTTGGGAGGAATCATATTTTACAACTCGTATGGCTTGAATTGCTGTATCCCTGTTGATTTTGACTATTTATTGAGCCATTTTTGACAGTTAGCCCCATTGCCTTGAGGGAATTTGTTACACTCCTGGGTTTTAAATGCAAACTTACTGGTTGGATTGTTTCTCAGCACTTCAGTGCTTCATTCAGGGCACCCAACAGTTCAGCAACTGCCAGCTCTGGTTGAGTTTGCATGTGTGGAAATGTGATCTGGTGAACAGTTCCTGTTCTCAACAAGACTTTTTTTTGGAAGGTTCAACATGTTAAGAGGATCTCACTGTAAAGGGAATGAATGTGAGTGACACAGGTACAAATAATGGCTTTGTTTATCCAAACTCTATTCTGCCTGCTTTTAAATGCCTTTCAATTCTGTGTGGGAAACACAGCAGTATGATTCAACAAAAAGCCAGAGGATAATTTTTTCCTCTGAGTGATGTGAAGTAATGTTCCTGGATGCTGAGTACTGAGGCTGTTGCCAGTTTAATGAGTGCAAGGCATCTTTTCAGTACCAAGACCATGCTGCAGTTAGCAGCATAATAAAAGTTCCACTGTCACTATGACTCTTACTGGATCGCCAGTATAATAACTCTATTCTGTCAGCAGAGTTTAACTACCTCTAAAGCACCATATCACACAAATGAAAACAGGCAGTAAGCTGAACAAAGAAATTCTGTTACTTCATCTACAAAAAATGCATTGCCTCATGTGGATGGAAATGTAACCTTTCATTTGATAAAGTAGAGCCCTGCCAGTTCGTTTCTTTGTAATGGTGTATTTTTCATTGTTAGAATATTAGGAAAATGTTTGGCATCATTTAGAGGGGATATCACTGCAGGCACAACATACACTCTGAATACAAATGCTTTGCATTGCCAGGCACAGCCAACAAGCAAAGAAAATTCAAGTGGAGAACAAACAAAATGTAAGCCATGCATACGTTAACTCTTAAATGGACCCGCTATTTAGTCTGTGCAAGTTTTATATCAGGAATGGGATCAAGAATCAAAACATCAAGAAAGCATCAATGTTATACAGCTCCAACGGATCCACAATAACATCATTATGAGTTATTGCGCAGAATGGGAGGCTAATTTGGCAGTAATCCCATTTTTGGTGCGATTACTGCAATTTGCAGGTTTTTTTCCAGTGAATTAAGCAAGCCATTAATAAATTAATACAAAATGAATAACACACCAGTTAAACCAATTATTATGCATCACAGGCAATTAAACTAAGCCAACCACTCACTTACAGTATTTAATACTAGTACATTGTCTTTGATTCCTGCCACAAACTCCGTTCCCTAGCCATTGACACCATCCCACCCTCTAACAACTACCAGACTATTAGCAACCTTTGTATCATATTTGATGGTGAGCTGAGCACATACCCATGCCATCACTAAGACTGCCTTTTGCTACCTCTGTAACATTCTCCAATTCCACCCCTGCCTAAGCTCATCTGCTGCTGAAACACTCATCCATCCCTTTGCTATTTCTAAGTTCGACTATTCCAATGTACTCCTGGCCGGCCTCCCACCATCCCTTCTTCAGAAACTTAGGCTCATCAAAAACTCTGCCACCTGCATCTTAACTCGCACCAGATCCTGTTCACCCACCACCCCTGTGCTTGTTGACCTACATTGACTCCTGGTTAAACAATGCCTTGATTTGAAAATTCTCATAATTGTTTTCAAACCCGTCCATGGCCTTGCCCCTCCTTATTTCTGTCATTTTCTCCAGCGCTACAACTCTCCGAGGTACTTACAATCGTCCAATTCTTGTACCTTATGCATCCTGAATTTAACCGCTCCAGCACTGGTGGCTGTGCTTTCAACTGCCTGGGACCTAAGCTCTGGAATTTGCTATCTAAATCACTCTGCTTGTCTACCCCACTTTACTCTTTTAAGAAGCTTCTCAAAACCCTACCTCTTTGACCAAGTTTTTGGTCACCAGTTCTAGGGTGGAATTTTATGCTGGCGGGATTTTACAGTCCTGTCGAAGTCAATGGACTTTTGCGGCTTGCCTCATTTTAAAGTCCCCCTCCTGCACCACCACCACCACACCAACCCCCTCCACCACCCACCCCCCCCGCCCCCCCCCACACCCAACACCCCCCACCCCCACCCCACCCTCCCCTGGTGACAGGGCCGTAAAATTCTGCCCCTGACATCTCCCTAAGTGTCTCAGTATCAGATTGTATTTGCTAATGCTCCTGTGAAGTGTCTTGGAGCGTTTTGCTACATTAAAGGCACTATATAAATGCATGTTGTTGTAATCTTATGCTTAGAGATATGTCCAATCATGAAGAAAATATTACAGAAAAGTTAAAAAGGCATAACAATCAATACTAATGCAATTTTTTTTTTCAAAAAGTTTGTATGTGAATTGGTAGAAATAGAAGTTGCTGGCTCCGAGTTTATGGAGATGGAGTGAGTTCATTCCCAATGAGAAGGTGTTACTGTACCTGCTGCAAACGTCTTGGATATACATTTGAAATGCCATAAACTACAGGGTTAAGGACCAAGAGCTGGAAGGCAGGATTAGGCAGGATAGCTCCTTTTCAGCCGGCACAGACATGATGGGTCGAATGGCCTCCTTCTATGCCATAAGTTTTTCTATACTTTTCTCTGTAAGAACAGAAACTAGACGATAACATTATGAAAAGAGGGCTGGGGAGTGAAAGGACAGAGCTTTGAAGGGCATTATGAATAAAGTGGGGTAAGGACATTGGGAACGAGCCCATTGGCTCTTTCCTCTGTTTCTAGAGATATCGGGGCATTTGGAAGTAGAGGGAGAGGGAAGAAATTTCCTGAAATCTGGATGCAGGTTTTTTTCTCTGCTTTGTTCTTGCTTTCCCCACCCCGATCCCCAGGAATTAGCGCTACCGGAGGTGAGGAGAGATGGGAGATGCGATGGTGCTTGAGATCACAGCGTCTGAAGGAGAGGGCGAGCATTGATAGGCCAGATAGCCTTTTTTACCTCACCTGTTGTATGGTCCTGACAAGAACCCGGGGATCGTTTAAGAAATAGCTCAATGCTTTACGGGAAAGATTGTTCATTCTGGAAATCTGGAAGATTGAGATAAAACGGGCCAAAGGGCTTTCTTCATCCCAACCCACCCTATGAGCTTGCAGCAGATCATCTGCAGTTTATCTTCATTCCCAGTCTATGAAGTAACACAGAAGACATCCAAAAAAAATTAAACTATTATTCCAATCTACTGTATCAATTCAGTAGTTCATATAGACTAATATATGGTAATAAATGAAAATGAACACTAACAAATAATGTATGATAGAGTGAAGGTGGAATACAGAGTCACGGAGACAGATGGTCATGTCCTTGCTCTATTTGTTTGTGGAGATAGAGCTATCCTGAGATTGATGTTTGACTGCCAGTCCGGCCTCTGAGTCAGAATGTCATGAGTTCAAACTGCACTGCAGCAAATAATCTAGGCTGGCTCGATCCTCAGCAAAGCTTCCTGTACTCCGCCCAACAAAATAGCTTTAATCTGCCCTCAAGGGCGGATATTTAATTCATAAACGCAAACATTCATACAGCCTCTCTGAATGATTGAGCAAATATATGTCCTTTTTCCTCCCTCAACATTTTCTCTTTAGTCCTCCCTGCTGGTATTTGCTTGTCTTTGGTTTCCCGATCACTTGGCTAATCTTTAGGTGTGAGTGTAAGACTGTGGGTGTTAACAATAGGGGGCATCACAGTCATGCCTGACCCTATTCCCATTGAATGTCCACACATGTTCATTTTCAGCAAGAATAATTGGATTATGATTGAAAGCAGAAATCCTGGAGCTTTAAATCATAATTTTATTGTTTTCAAACTCAGAGCTGATAAATGTGCTTCACACTCATTATTAACTTGTGAACTTTTTGCTTGTTTGTGCTATTTTGAAGAAGCTTTATTTGTTGTCAGTATGGCATCCCCCAGCCCAAATATATTGCCAGCCCACAATCCTTTTTCAGCCTCTGCTGAAACATTGGAACTTGACATCCTGAGGTCACAGGATTTTCATTGTCCCGTGTACATTTATTGAGATAGATCTATCCTTCCTTTTGTGTATCTGATCCAAATGTTGATGCTACAAGTTGAAGTCATTCTGAGAATGATGAATGCCATTTTGCATCTGTCCATTAAACTGTGCAGAACGTGTCAATCCCAAATACAGCAAGACGAGGGAAAGTAAACAAAAACAGAAAATGCTGGAAAAACTCAGCAGGTCTGACAGTATCTATGGAGAGAGAAAAGCAAAGTATCGTTTTGAGTCTGTATGACCCTTCTTCAGAGCTCTGAAGAAGGGTCGTACAGACTCGAAACGTTAACTTTGTTTTTCTCTCTCCACAGATGCTGCTGTCAGGCCTGCTGAGTTTTTCCAGTGTTTTCTGTTTTTGTTTCAGATTTCCAGCATCAGTATTTTGCTTTTATCGTGGGAAAATAAATGCAGGACCTATTCAGATTAGTGGTCATATTCTGTGAAACATTTCTTGATTGTTAAGCATGAAAGAAATCTGCAATCATCAAAGGGATGGAACAAGAGTCAACCTCGAGACTGGTCTGAGAATCACATGACCACCCATTGAACCATTACCAATCTATGGAACTACCACCAATCTGTAAAAAAATATATATTTGGGGGACTTGGAAGATTGCCAAAGTTACAAACTTGTTCAAAATCAAGGGAAAGGACAAATCAATTAACTACTGGCCACTAAACCTGCTGTCAGAATCGAGAAAATTGTTAAACTCTGAGACAGTGGGCGAGATTTTATCTATTTCAAAACCCACTCACTTAGTTAAAATCGGGCCTAGATATTAACAAGATAAAATTGCCATAATTAACGAAAAGAAAGCTGGCAGAGCAGGCACTATGGGCTGACTGGTGGTTCATGCTCCAATGTTCCTATGTCTCATTTTGATGAACACAAAATTTGTTAAGATATTTAACAAAATCTTAGCGATTGGTGAAATTAATTGAGGTCTGACAATATCCATGATCTCTGTTTTAATAAAATGCATAGAAATCTTATTTGTAGAATTTTCAATTAACAGATAACATGCAATAACCATTGTCCCTGTGAGTTCAAAGTAACTTTCGTTTTTACTATTTGGTCTGCAGGTTATTCATTCCGATGCGTATTACTGTAAAACTATCCTCGATGATAACAGTTCCTCCGCCCTCATCATTCTCGGCTTTGTCTTAATGTCCCCCCTTATTGTGATTGCCATGGTGACCTACTGCAGTGTGGCACGCCGTCTGCGCCTCTTCCTTTGCTTCGTACCCTACTCCCGAGCTGTCTACAAAGGGATGAAGTGGACTGGGCACGACTACCCCAGCTGCTGTTGCTGTGGAAAAGAATGGGACAGCAATTTGAAGGCTTGGGTTTGATCATGCTTTCAATGATCTGAGTACACTGCAGGCTGTTACTGTATTTGTATAATAACCTTGCTCTCCATCTTCTGTTGCCTACATTGTGAAATTATTGACAGTGACAATTTGATATTGAAATCGAAACAGTGATTGCTGGAAATACACATCAGGTCCCCTCAGCAATTAGAGTCATTGAGTTATAGAGCACAGAAACAGGCCCTTCGGCCCATTGTGTGTGTGCCAGCCATCAAGCACCTATCTCTTCTAATCCCATTTTCTAGCACTTGGCCCATAGCCTATAAAGGGAAAAGGCAGGTCAATGTCTTAGATTGAGATGTGAATCAGAGTTAAATCATCATTTTGGAATGTTGTGTATTTCCAGCAATTACAGCCTCCACCCCCCACCCCCACACCCCCCCAACCCCCCACCACCCATCCCACCCCACCCCCTTAATCCTATCATTTTAGGTAGAAAATATTTATTGTAGTCTCTTCAGAAGAGACCAGTAGCCTCATGCATCTTCAAGTATATTTCATTGCTTTGCTGAAACTGACAAGATTCTGCCACTCCACATCTATATTATAGGCATTCATCTGCAATGATATGTTAATAATCTCACATCTTAATCTGCAAATTTGTCACACAGTATTTTCTTTGCTTCATTGGGATGTGTGCATCACTGGCAAGGCCAGCATTTGTTGTCTATGCCTAATTGCCCTTGAATTGAGTGGCTTGCTCAGCCATTTCAGAGGGCAGTTAAGAGTCAACCACATGTAGGCCAGACCAGGTAAGGATGAGCAGATTTCCTTAAAGGACCAGATGGGGTTTTTGCAACTATTGATGATAGCTGTCTTGGTCACTACTACTGAGAATATCTATATATTGAGTTTAAATTCCACCACTTGCTGTGGTGGGATTTGAACCCATGACCCAGGACATTAGCCTGGAGCCTGTGGATTCTAGTCAAGTGACATTACCACTGCACTGCCATCTTGAGGAACACCCTCCCTCTAGCAGAAATACTAGCAGAACTAGCTCTGGGAAAGTTTTATTGTAGTATCTAGAGCATGGGTGTAAGTGATCACAACAAGGGGTCCAATCACTGGGAGGGAAGCAGGTTAGGTTGGTGGGAGCAGCTGAAAGGAAGCATACCTGCTTCTCCTGGGCCACAGGCCTTGCTGGACAGCGACTTAATCTCTTCCATGCAGCAGGTCTTGCCTCCCTGCCAGGTTAAATTTAAAATGGAAATAAAAATCTAAGTTACACCGCCTCATTAACAAATACAAGTGAGAAACCCACAAGCTGGGAGCAGATTGATTGTCCATCTCTGTTATAACCAACAGGGGGCATGTTCAAGGATGGTTGGCTTCAGGTTTAAGGCTTTTTAAAATAAATTATTCCATCCCATCCGACCCAAAAACTCCCATTTCTTGGGGGTTAAAATCCCCCTCATCAGGAGCAACATGACTGACCTCAAAGAATGAACTTGCAAATCAGGAGTTGACCTCTGGGAGGATCTCACAGTTGTCATGCATTCAGTGGTTTCCTGAGCTCTGCTGCCACCTTTGCATGGACGTGTACCGAAAACCACTCCTTTTCCATCTGAAAGCAGCAGTCCCAGTTTCCCATTAAATTCCATCATCACCACCTTCTCATGCGCAACTAGGGATGGGCAACAAATGCTAGCCCAGCCAGCGAAGCCCACATCATCCTATGAATGAATAAAAAAAAAACAATCTGAATATCTGTTGCTGACAGTGCTGTCAATGGGTCATTACAGCACAGTCTTTCGTTCATAATCTGGCAGAACAGCCACATTCAGTGTTTGCGAAATAGCCTGAAGGAAAAATCCAAAGGATCCAAAGTTCTTGTAAGTATTTAATGCAATTCCTTTAAATTAAGTAATTGGATTTGAAGAAAATAAATTCACCCATCACAACGCACCATAACCTGGACTGATTATCCCAGAACTAGCATTGCATAATTCAGTCACCTGGTCATCCTTTTAAACAGTCTTAGAAACAAAAACAGGCACTTGTTGTGTAGATTAATACACTTCAATTTGCAGGATGGCTGCCAAAGGGAGAAAGATAGGTATTTTTTTGTCAAATTAATAAACATGGGAAGGTTTTCTGATGCCAAGTTAACAACTTGCTGCATCTTTTGTTACAGGCTGTTTTGAGAAATATTCTTCTATGAATCCAAACAGTACCAGCCTGTAAGTTTTGACCTGTATTCATGACCCTTATGTATCTGTGTGAAATCCCATCTGTGGAGAAGCACTACAGGAGGAGAGGAATATCTAAAATTTAGAGATTCTGTTTAGCTTTATGTCCCAATTGATACAGGAATAGAAAGGCATGGAGCATGTTTTTCATTCTCTGTGCTGTTGAAATCATGGTGACGCTAGTGTCCTTGAATATTAGTTACTGGCTTATATGTTTGCTGATGCTCTGACAGAATTGTGAGAACCACTGTACCAATCTTCAGCTAACTCTGAAGCATAAACCACAGTTAATATATCCTGCTTGTTGTTAAAATATCTTTTGAAATACTAGATGTAATGTTCAGCCAGAATAATTTTGCTATCAATGTCTGGCATATCTAACCACATAATTGTTTTAACCCTTTGCTCACACCAAGATGGTCTGCTTCCAGTCTGGCAACATGTTAGGCTAAACTTAACAAAATGCAAACTGTTAAAAATAACCAAATTGTGAAAAATGCAAAAGGAATAAATATGGCTGTATGCAGAAACATGAAGAATGACGTATCCTTACTTGAAATTTCAGAAAGATCAAAGTGGAATATTTTCAGTGACATGCACAAGTGCAGTGAACAGCTCTGAACCAACCTTTTCCATATGACGTCCTATTCAACAACTGTATGTCTATTGCTGAAAAAAAAATTGTCAGTGATTTTCACCTTGCACTCATAAGGACAATTTGCAAGAATACCAATGTAAGGGAAACAAGTTATACTGTATGAGAAGAGAGTGCTGATTGGTTTCCAACAGCCAATCAGCATTCTCTTCTCATACGGTATAAATTTGTTATTTCCCTCACATTGGTATTCTTGCAAATTGTCCTGATGAGTGCAAGATGAAAATATTTGACAAAAAATATCTCTTTTTGCAGAGACACTCAAGTTCTGTACGACCAAATGACTAATTCTACGACTACTCTCTTTAAAGAAGTTTTTGAATCTGTTCCATCTGCCAGTGCTGACAGAATATAATTACAACTGGCTGTTTTCATTGTTAATATTATATCAATAGATTTCGATGCTGGAGATATAGCTTTACAACACCAACATCTATCATTGCAGGTGCAATAATATTACAATGCTGAGTTATTAATGCTGGAATGATATCACAATATTGACAGCTATAAATGCTGGCACCATATCATCACAAAACTGACCATTTTACAGAGCTGTTGCTTTATCATTACAATCTGAGCATTTATTAGTTCTGGTATTAAGGGTAGATTTTGATCTGGGCCTGTTTCCGTTGCTGCACAGAACCAGCGCAAGTCCAAACAAGGAGGCCTGAAGATCAGTGGGAATTGGTACTTGGGCCTTACTATATTCAGCGGGCCCAGCACTGGTTGCGCCTCCTAAGGCAGCTCATCTGAGTGAAGAGATCAATGTTAGGCTGCCTGTCTCATTGGCAACAGCCCTCAAGTGAATCTCAGGCAAGCATAGATTTGGAAACATTTGTTCCTTGGTCTTTTTCAGTTCCAGTTACCGTTTAGTTTTTATTTAGCTCCTATTACGACTGATCAAACATAGATGCTTCATTGTAATCTAAAACTACTCTTGCTGGTAGGAGGGACATTCTTTGAAAATTCACCTTGCCCTCCCGTGGGCAAGGATGATTTCCAGGGGACTGTACCTGCCGTAGGTAGCACAGACCCACCATTATCTAGGTATGGTGGTCCACACATCTTTCTTAACCATGTCATAGGAAATTTGACAAAGATCTCCAGGTTGGGATTCAGTCCTCAAAATTAATATCAGTTCTCTCAACTAAATCATCTTCTCAAGCAGTTGGAAATTGTAGAAGCACATGGACAATTTATATTCCAAATTAGGTGTCATGAGTGCATCCTGCAGCTAAAGTTGTTGCAAAATGACTTGAAAATTTAGGATCTTGGAAGATGTGAATGTGAAAAAACTTATGACCTAAATTGCATCTTGTGCCCTCCTGCAGCATGGATATTCATTATTTGCAAAATATGCTCTCTAAGGTTGCACAAGTACTTGGTGCCGGCAGGATTTGATACAAGCAACCTCACAGCCATCCAGAAACATTATGGTTGGATACTGTTTCCTTTGGGTATGTAAATCTTTCTCATCTAATCTAATTTCCTGCCAGCAATATGTGCACAGCATTGAGCATGCTCCTGCCGTTAATGGTGCCCGAGTGTCCTGAGGACCCTCATACAACAGCATGCCCATCTATCCGTCCCTAAGACAGCAGAGTAAATGCTGTACTGCTCATTTACTCACCCACAGAATCAGGTCTGTGCTTTCACACTGGGTTTCCTTTCACTCTATTTATGCCTGATACTCTCTCCTTCCCCTGATCCCAGCCTTCACCAAGGATCACACACATGTAAAACTGATTTCAAAGCTTGGTTAAGTTGAAGTAAATATTGCTTTTCAGGTTCAAGCACTCATCTTTAGATGAACACATCTCTTTAGTATGGACTTGATAGCCAAAAATTCTACTTGCTCCATCAAGTTGGCTCCCTGTGGAGATGCAAACCTGCAGCGTTATTCTAATGAGCTGAACCACAAATTACAGAACAGTCTGTGCACTTCTGATTTGGGGCCGTTTATACTGGCAAAATTATCACAAAATCCTCATCAGGACAATACAGTACTGGTATGTATCAATGCTGATGATATGGAATTACAAAACTGATGTCTCCATTTGGTACTGGCTGGTACTGACATCTATCCATGCTGACTACAACCAGATCTCCTGTATGGCAACACTGGATACAGACAGTTGTGCAACCAGATGCAGTATTCTATCAATACTTGGAAAAAGAAATACAAGGCTGCAGTATTCCAGTACTGAGTAGTTACTGGACTGCAGTATTCCAGTACTGAATAGTTACTGGACTACAGTATTCCAGTACTGAATAGTTACTGGACTGCAGTATTCCAGTACTGAATAGTTATTGGACTGCAGTATTCCAGTGCTGGATAGTTACTAGACTGCAGTATTCCAGTACTGAATAGTTACTAGACTGCAATATTCCAGTACTGAATAGTTACTGGACTGCAGTATTCCAGTACTGAATAGTTGACTGCAGTATTCCAGTGCTGGATAGTTACTAGACTGCAGTATTCCAGTACTGAATAGTTGACTGCAGTATTCCAGTGCTGGATAGTTACTAGACTGCAGTATTCCAGTACTGAGTAGTTACTGGACTGCAGTATTCCAGTACTGAATAGTTATTGGACTGCAGTATTCCAGTACTGAATAATTACTGGACTGCAGTATTTTAGTGCTGGATAGTTATACTGGACTGCAGTATTCCAGTACTGAATAGTTACTGGACTGCAGTATTCCAGTACTGAATAGTTATTGGACTGCAGTATTCCAGTACTGAATAGTTACTGGACTGCAGTATTCCAGTACTGAATAGTTGACTACAGTATTCCAGTGCTGGATAGTTACTAGACTGCAGTATTCCAGTACTGAATAATTACTGGATTGCAGTATTCCAGTGCTGGATAGTTACTGGACTACAGTATTCCAGTACTGAATAGTTACTGGACTGCAGTATTCCAGTACTGAATAGTTATTGGACTGCAGTATTCCAGTGCTGGATAGTTGACTGCAGTATTCCAGTGCTGTATAATTACTAGACTGTAGTATTCCAGTACTGAATAGTTACTAGACTGCAGTATTCCAGTACTGAATAGTTGACTGCAGTATTCTAGTGCTGTATAATTACTAGACTGCAGTATTCCAGTACTGAATAGTTACTAGACTGCAGTATTCCAGTATTGAATAATTACTAGACTGCAGTATTCCAGTACTGAATAGTTACTAGACTGCGTTATTCCAGTACTGATATTGGGTACTGTTTCCTTTGGGTATGGAAATCTTTCTCATGTAATCTAATTTCCTGCCAGCAATATGTGCACAGCATTGAGCATGCTCCTGCCATTAATGGTGCCCAAGTGTCCTGAGGTCCCTCATACAACTGCATGCCCATCTATCCGTCCCTAAGATAGCAGAGTAAATGCTGTACTGCTCATTTACTCACCCACAGAATCAGGTCTGTGCTTTCACACTGGGTTTCCTTTCACTCTATTTATGCCTGATACTCTCTCCTTCCCCTGATCCCAGCCTTCACCAAGGATCACACGCATGTAAAACTGATTTCAAAGCTTGGTTAAGTTGAAGTAAATATTGTTTTTCAGGTTCAAGCACTCATCTTTAGGTGAACACATCTCTTAAGTGTGGACTTGATAGCCAGAAACTCTACTTGCTCCATCAAGTTTGCTCCCTGTGGAGATGCAAACCTGCAGCATTATTCTAATGAGCTGGACCACAAATTACAGAACAGTCTGTGCACTTCCGATTTGGGGCCGTTTATACTGGCAAAATTATCACAAAATCCTCATCAGGACAATACAGTACTGGTATGTATCAATGCTGATGATATGGAATTACAAAACTGATGTCTCCATTTGGTACTGGCTGGTACTGACATCTATCCATGCTGACTACAACCAGATCTCCTGTATGGCAACACTGGATACAGACAGTTGTGCAACCAGATGCAGTATTCTATCACTGCTTTGAAAAAGAAATACAAGGCTGCAGTATTCCAGTATTGAGTAGTTACTGGACTGCAGTATTCCAGTACTGAATAGTTATTGGACTGCAGTATTCCAGTACTGAATAATTACTGGACTGCAGTCTTCCAGTGCTGGATAGTTACTGGACTGCAGTATTCCAGTACTGGATAGTTACTGGACAGCAGTATTCCAGTACTGAATAGTTATTGGACTGCAGTATTCCACTACTGAATAGTTACTGGACTGCAGTATTCCAGTACTGAATAGTTACTGGACTGCAGTATTCCAGTACTGAATAGTTGACTGCAGTATTCCAGTGCTGGATAGTTACTAGACTGCAGTGTTCCAGTACCGAATAGTTACTAGACTGCAGTATTCCATCACACTGGATTCAAAGCTGTAGCATCAGAATCAAATGGGCCAATACCAGGCTTAGCATTCCATCACTAAGTAGATATAGGGCTATAGTATTCTGCCACTGGGTAAATACAGAATTAAATTATCCCACCTGAGGGTAGATAGAGGACTATGTTTATTCATCACAGGTAGATAGAAGATGACTGTATCCATTAGATACAGGATTATAACCTTCTATCTCAGGCTAGATTCTGTCATTGGACAGAAGCTAGGGCTACAGTTCTTGCCACTGGGAAGTGGTGGTGTAGTGGTAATGTCACTAGACTAGTACTCCAAAGGCATGGGTTCAAATGCCAACAGGGCAGCTGATGGAATTCAAATTGATGAAGGTCTGGAATTAAAAGTTAGTCTTAGTAATGGCAACCTCAGAGCCATTGTTGATGTTAGGGAAAGAAATCTGCTATCCTTACCTGGTCTGGCCTATATAACTGCAGATCCACAGCAATGTGGTTGACTCCTAAATGGCCTAGCAAGTAACTCAGTTCAAGGACAATTAGGGCTGGGCAACAAATATTGGCCTTACTAGTGACACTCATATCCCTTGATATGAGTGTCTGTATGCAAAATAGATACTGTATTGACCTTGCTAGTATTTCATTGAGTTGAATCATAACTACAAAAATCCATATTAAGATAATTAGAAAGCTACACTATTCCACCTCTGGATAGATGCACTGTTAACAGTTTTCCACCAGAGATACCACACCAAAGTGTTTGATCATACAATGTAACTGATCAGATTCCGCTAAATAAATAAGATAAACATTGTTGGGCAAAACATTAAAGTATCTTTCACAAAATATCTATAAAACTGAATTTAGAGACCACTTAATTTGTTCACTAGCAGCCTATTACCATCCCTTTCCATCAGATGGATAATGTTTGGATGCAAACAGCTTCCTTCTCAACCACCACATGAATATTAAAGTGAATCAAAAGCAGGTTTGCTGAGATAAATTCACTGATTTCACATTGCAAGAAGCCACATTGGAAAGTAATAGATGTTGGATATGAAGTTCTGCAGTGTTCCAGCTCTTCCAGTGCAGCTCCTGGTTAGGAGTGTATTTATTCTATGAAGTTCCCGGGTGGCTCAATGGTTATTTCAGTGTTTCACCATCCTAAATATTAACTAGATATCACCATGGCAATTGGGCAGGTGACTGTTACAATAATACAGAAATGAAAATCATAAGATGTAAGAGCAGAAGTAGACCATTCGGCCCATCTAGTCTGCTCTGTCATTCAATGAGATTGTGGCTGATCTGATAATCCTCAACTCCAAATTCCTGCAATTGTCCCATAACCCTTGATTTCCTTACTGATTAAAAATCCGTCTGTCTCAGCCTTGAATATACTTAATGACTCAGCTTCTATAGCCTTTTGGGTTAAAGAATTCCACACATTCATTACCCTCTGAGAGAAGAAATTCCTCCTCATCTCTGCCTTAAACGGACGACCCCTTACTCTGAGATTATGCCCCCTGGTCCTAGACTCTCCCTCAAGAGGAAACAACCTCTCAGCATCTACCTTGTCAAGCCCCCTAAGAATCTTATATGTTTCAATAGGGTCGCCTCTCGTTCTTCTAAACTCCGGGCCCAACCTTCTCAACCTCTCCTCATAAGAAAAGCCCTCCATACCTGGGATCAACCTAGTGAACCTTGTCTGGACTGCCTCCACTGCATGTATATCTTTCCTTCGATAAGGGGACCAAAACTGCTCACAGTATTCTAGGTGTGGTCTAACTAGTGCCTTGTATAGTTTTAGCAAGGTGTCACTATTTTTATAAAAGCAAAAAACTGTGGATGCTGGAAATCCAAAACAAAAACAAAAATACCTGGAAAATCTCAGCAGGCCTGACAGTATCTGCAGAGAGGAACACAGTTAACATTTCGAGTCTGTATGACTCTTCATCAGAACTAAGGAAAAATAGAAAAGAGGTTAAATATAAGCTGGTTTAAGGTGGGGGGGGGGAGGTGGGACAGTTACAGCTGGATAGAGGCCAGTGATAGGTGGAGATTGCCAAAAGATTTCATAGACAAAAGGACAAAGAGGTGTTGACGGTGGTGATATTATCTAAGAAATGTGCTAGTGGTGACATTAAGGGTAGAAAGCAGGATGAGCAAGGTACAGATAGCCCTAGTGGGGGTGGGGTGAGGGGGGAAGGGATCAAAATAGGCTAAAAGGTAGAGATAAAACAATGGATAGAAATACATTTAAAAATAATGGAAATAGGTGGGAAAAGAAAAATATATATAAATTATTGGAAAAAGGGAGATCGGAAAGGGGGTGGGGATGGAGGAGAGAGTTCATGATCTAAAGTTGTTGAACTCAATATTCAGTCCGGAAGGCTGTAAAGTGCCTAGTCGGAAGATGAGGTGCTGTTCTTCCAGTTTGCGCTGAGCTGGAACATTGCAGCAAGCCAAGGACGGACATGTGGGCATGAGACCAGGGTGGTGGGTGTGTTGAAATGGCAAACGACAGGGAGGTCTGGGTAATGCTTGTGGACAGGCCGAAGATGTTCTGCAAAGTGGTCACCCAGTCCGCACTTGGTCTCTCCAATGTAGAGGAAACCGCATTGGGAGCAACGAATGCAGTAGACTAAATTAGTTTCAACACACCACCCTGCTCTCATGCCCACATGTCCGTCCTTGGCCTGCTGCAATGTTGAAATTAACTTAGTCTACCGCATCCGCCCCCAAATTGCCGCGGGGAAAATCCTGGCCTATATTCCATCTGCCAAGTTTTTGCCCACTCACTTAATCTGGCCCTATCCCTCTGTAGACTCTTTGTGTCATCCTCACCACTTGCCTTCCCACCTATTTTTGTATCATCCGCAAAATTGGGGATAGTATATTCATTTCCCTCATCTAAGTCACTAATATATATTGTAAATAATTAAGGCCCCAGCACTGATCCCTGTGGCACTGTGTTACAGGTTGCCATCCTGAAAATGCTCTACTTATCCCAATTCTCTGTCTTCTATTAGTTAGCCCATCCTCTATCCATACTAATATACCCCAATACTATGGGCTTTTATCTCATTAAGTAGCCTTATGTGTGGTACCTTATCGAACACCTTTTGGAAATCCAAATATATTACATCTACTGGTTCCACTTTATCTATCCTGCTTGTTACACCCTCAAAGAATTCTAATTAATTTGTCAGGCATGACTTCCACTTCATGAAGCCATGCTGACTCTGCTTGATTATATTATGTATTTCTAAGTGCTCTGCTATTACATCCTTTATAATAGATTCTAACATTTTCCCAGTGACGGATGTTAAGCTAACTACCTGTTTTTTTGTCTCCCTCCTTTTTTGAATAAGGATGCTACATTGGCAGTTCTCCAATCTCCTGGGACTTTTCCAGAATCTAAGGATACTTGGAAGTACCAGTACAATCACTGTTTGTTTAGCTACTTCCTTTAATATCCTAAGATGCAGCCCATCAGATCCAGGGGACTTTCTGGCCTTTAGTCCCATTAATTTCCCTAGTATTTTTTTACTAGTGATAGTTATTGTATTTATTTCCTCCCCCGCTTTGTCCCTTGATTATTTAGTATTTTTGGAAAGCTATTAGTGTCTTCTACCGTGAAGACTGATGCAAAGTATTTATTCAACTCCTCTGTCACTTCCTGGCTCCCCATAATTATTTCCCCACCCTCATTCTCTAAGGGGCCTATGTTCACTTTGGCCTCTCTCTTCCTTTTCATATCTTTAAAGAAGCTCTTACTGTCCGTTTTTATATTACTTGCTAGTTTACCCTCAAAGTTTATTTTCTCCCTCTTTTTATTATTTTTTGGTGATGATGAGGCCATGGGCAGAGCCTCGACTTCTGAGGAGGAAGAAGATGAGGAAGAGGAGGAGGAGGAGAAAATCCAGGTATATTCAGGCCATTTCAAAACAGATGAGGATGATGAGCCCGCCAGTGGCAGAGCAGCAGGAGGCAAGGACATTGACTCAGGGCTGACATTGTGCAGGAGGGGGGCCTTGTCAGATTGGTCCTTATTCACAATAGATTTTCATGAAGTCCTCTAAAATAACAACTGCCATCAGACAATCCCTGGTGACATACCACCACATAAAGATCCTTGTACCTTGACATCACATCACAGTCTCTCAGGGGGCTGCCCATCCCTCACAAAGAAATAAAGCAACATCAATGATTTAGATTCAGTCACATTCAAACTGCTGCTGCCTTCTCCATCATAAACGTAGTCATTAGCATCTTTGAAGCACACATGGTAATAAGTCCCTTTCATCCTGGCCCCCTCACATGAATGCCATTGGCCGTGAATGATGCACCCATGTTGCCAAATGGACCATCATCGAGCCATACCCACAATGCAGATAATGACACGAATGAAGCCGCTAAACCCTATACATGCTGACACGAGTGTATGTTGCATCGTATATGCAGGAATGACAACTCACGCGCGATGCTTAGTCAACTGTGCCATGACAGATCATTAAAATAATTTCTGCTGCATCCATTCTGACCAATGGTCCTGGTTAAGAACTGGGCACCACATGCATTAGTCCTGGCTTAAATCTACCCCTGCACACCACACAGACCACATCCTGTGACACCAGAAATGACAATGCAGCCACTGTAGTGGCGTAGCACACGACCTATATTAACTGGACAATACATGGCCTACTGAGCTGTGCTGCCCACACCAAAGCCAAAGTGCAACACTACAGTGGGGATGAATGCCCAGCACCCAGCACTCATGCTTCAGATATATTTGCTGACTAGCATCTGTTCATGGAGTGGGACCATTAAACCTTCCTTAAAGGCACGCTTGGGTGGAAACTAAAAGCTACATGGAGCATCTTAGTGGCTCAGCCTTTGACCTCTGGAATCTTATGCGATACAACAGAGAAGGAAAAATATGCCTCACCAATCAAGCCACATCATTGCTCCCGGAGAAGCCACATTGAGATGCAACTCACTATGACACCCTCAATAGTACTGGTAAGAAGCGACCTCACATCTTTATCATTCCTTTCATGCTCTCTGTTGTACACCGCAGGCAGACATGGTGAAAAGAAATATATTGAACAAATGCTCAAATGTGCTATGTATAATGTGAAATCAGTAACCACAGTGAACCCATTGGTGCTCTAGGTGAGATGGTTCCCTGTGCCTACATAACTCCTACAAGTGCCCACCCCTGTGTTGCCTTGGAGGAGGTGGAGGCAGGGGTGCTCACATCTGCCTAAAGGCCAATGAGGAGCATGGTGGCCTGCTTCATTATGCAGGCACCCATTGGGGATCTCCTTCAGCTTGTGGCCTCTGCATCTCTGCATGGGCAGCTGTGGTCATTGGCACATGTGGAGCAGGCGAGGGCTCAGGTGAAGGTGCTGGGGAGGTAGCGGAAGATGAGGGAGCTGAGATGCTCTAGGCACCTTCACCCACTGAGACCTCCACAGCCCTGGGTTGGTCTTTAGGTAGGGTTGATGGAGCTGGTGCTGCTGTGCCGTGGATGTCAGCACTCATAATCTAAGTGGACTGTTCCAGGCTACTGAGGGAGGCTTACACTCTTTCCTGACCAAGATGCTGCTCTTGCATCCACTCCAAGTGCTGCTGCATGTGTCTATCCAAGAGACTGGTCAATTTCTCATGGTCACAGCTCATGTGGATGAGACCCCCGGAGACATGACAGCGATGGACTCCTCAATTTGCAGTCCTAGATCTCCCACTGCCTCAGGGAACTCCACCAGATGTCCACACATCTGCTCCAGATTGAACAAATACTTGTACACCAAAAGCTGACTCCCAAGGCTCCATGTTCCTGACCACAGGGGCATCATTGTGACTTTCCACCCTCCTCCAAGAGTGACTGTGCACCGATGTCTCTGACTCTAACACTTCCTCCTGTGCTCTGGTGCAGTGACTTCTACCCTCTGCCACTGACTCTAAACGTGTGCTACATCTATCCAAAGTGCCTGTAACTGAATTGGTGGGGTGAGGGCTAGTATGATGACATCTCTTCCTCCTCCTGAGACCCATGGGATGATATGGAGCCAGAGGAGCTGGAACCTGTGCGAGACACAAAATGAGGTATTTAGGTATAGTCCTTATAATGAAAGCACTCTCTGATGCACACCACTGCCTTGACCATGATTGCACTGACCCCATGATTCAGCCCCATCATTGCACTCCCTATCATGCCAGCGTCCCATTGTGCTCATTAAAGTGACACAATGACCTCCGCCATTACCACTATGTGCCAAGGCAATCTCAACACCTTCTTTATCATCTGTTACTGGAGATTCAATATCCAGCAGCTCCAGCACCCTGGCTATCCCCATGACCATCAGCTCCATGCGGCGCATGGGCCTCAGGCAGGATACAGGCCATATCTGCCATGCTCTCTGCCCTTTTGTTCTGCAAGCAACATGAATTGATGCCACCTTCATATATAGCGCATGCAGAGATAATGCTCTTCAATGCATCTGCGCATCACACTGCCTATTTACGTCTATTTCATATGCAGCTAAATGAGCTGCTTACATGATCCTCTGCATCGGCATTAAGGAATGTATGTGTCAGATCTTGAACCTTATCTGCAGCGTACAGATGTGACCCTTCCTTTAGCCTATGTGTGTCTTCCTGTGTCTATGAGCCAAGCTACTCACCTTGCCAGAACACAACAGCACACTGGATCCATGATTTACTCTGGTTGCTGGTGGCGCTCACCACTGGCACAATCTGAACCCATGTCTTCTTGGCTGTGGCAAGCACCTTGACACGGCTATCTGGATATTTGATGTTCCTTCACCTTTACACCTAGTCCACCAGGACATCCAGGTGCCAGTTGGATAAGAGTGGGGCAGCTGGTCCGATCCCTTCCAATGTGGCTTACCTGTGTGACATTCTAAGAATTAATGAATTAATTAATGAAAATGCAAGGAGAGGAGGGTCATGAGCAACTCAGAATACATTGCTATAACTTACCTTTGTGTGCTTACACACACTAACCATATCCATGACCTCATCTATGAACACTCTTAACGGTGTGATTGAGAGGAGGGCTCCGCACATACGCTTAGTGCTGTGTATGTCGCCGCTGCCATTTCAAATGACATGCTGTACTCAACAACAGCTGACAGCTCTACTGACTTACTCCGATGGGGGACCTGGTCAAGGGTCCACAGTGGGCTGCAACTAGAGAGTTGAGTGCCAAGTGGATGGGATAATGAGCATGGCAATGTTATTCATTATTCCACTGAGCTTAGCCAGATTGCTAAGATCACTGCATCAAATTGTGGTGGCAAGACAATGGCACTTTCATGGCTGTGTCTTGAGAATCCACACAGTGGTCTAATTCAGCACACTTTTCATTAGGAAGCATCAATGACAGTTCTGCCATTGGGAAAGCCCATCTGTTCTAGGATAATCTAACAGTTGGACAATAGTTACAGCTTTGGCACTCACCTGACCGCTCAACAATGTCTCCTCCAAGGCTCTGGATGTGCTGCATTCATCAGGTGACACTTGAACTGACTACTCAGATGGGGCGCTTTTTATATGCACTCACGTCAGCCGACCTGCACCAGGCCCATCTCTGACCCCTCATCACTTCTCGGATAGGCCACTCCAATTCCAATTTCAGCCTCCTCTCCGACTGCAAATCTGACCTGGGGGCAGACGTTTTTAAAGGTCATGTTCACAGAGCTGGGAAATCACCTGTCTCTGCACCCCCAACCCGAGGGCAAAAGTCTGGGCCCGAGTGCAGGTAAATAATGATGTCAAAAAAAGTCAATAACATTTTGGGTTTTATAAATAATGGAATGGCGTACAAGAACAAGGTGGTGATGATAAATTTGTGCAAAGCAATAATTGGACAAGAATTAGATTACATTGTGCAGTTCTGTGCAATAACAACAGCTTCTGTTTACATAGTGCCTTTACCATAAATAAAAATGTCCCAAGGCACTTTACAGGAGTATTATAAAGCAGAGCAAGCAGTTCTGGAATTAATAATTGTATTCCAGTGACAAGGGAATATTTCCTGGCTGCCTAAGTTCCCACTATATTATAGAAAGGACTTAAAGCCATGGAGGGCATACAGCAAAGGTTCACCAGAATGAATTGGGAAACTCTATTTATCAGGAGAGATTTTGGATGGTTTCTGCTGGAGAAATGGAGAGAAGATTTAATCATAATTTTCAAACTGATGGAGCATTGTGCTCGGGTAAATAGGGAAAAACTATTTTTCCTGACTAGGGAATCGATGAAGATCATCAATTTAATTTATGATTAAGAGGGCGAGGAGAGAGGTTAGGGGAAAGTTCTTTGTGTAGAGGGTCTTTGTAGCATGGAAATAGCCAAGACAGAGGCCATTGCATCCTTAAAGAAATAAATGGGGTAAAAATCACTCTAATTAAATGAATAACATTAATGGGTCCATTGGAAGGAACCAATTCAATGTCCTTTAAATATCTAATGGAATATATAGGTTTAGTAGCCCAATAGGTAAAGCCTAAATGGGACCACTGCAAAGCTCAGGTTTTTTTAATCTAATGGAATTAAACATGTTGGTTTATTCAATATAAGAACTAGAGTCAATGCACATGCACCTAAACCAAGAGACTACTTAATGGAGGCAACAGGGATGTTGCCTGCTAGCTGGAGAGCCGGCAAGAGACCCATGTCATCTTTTTTGGGAAAGTTTGCCAAATTAAGTTCCATCAAGGCATTTAACTGGACAACAGCAGGCTTTTCCTGGGATCAGGGACCCAAATGAGCAGAAGTCCTGCCTGATAAGAGCTGCCAGCCAATCAGGAGCCACCAGGGATGCAGTGGCTGCTGCTTGTATGCACCCGCCTGAGAGTTAGAATTGCCCATGGGCCCAGGCACAGGCGAGTGATAGGAGGAGGGTGATGCCTTTCAGCAGGCTCCCCCTTCCCAATGCTGGGTCCACCAACCAGGGACAGAGTGCCTCTGAATGAGGACACCATTGCCCCAAACTCCCCAGGAGTCCATGAGCAACCTAACAGCATTTCTTTCTGGGCTTCCCCCATGGCAAATCCTCCACTCGCCAATGCGTGAATACCAGTGGTGGCAGGATGTGGCCCTTAAGGGGCATTAATTGCCCACTCAGGGGCCTCAGTTGGTGGTGGAGCAGGAAGGTCGTCCACGAGCCTAAACTGCAGTCCCTTCAGGGCCTTCTGTGTACAGTCTAAGGAGGCACTGTCGGGCTGAATCATGTTACAGAATCATAGAGGGTTTACAGCACAGAAAGAGGCCACTTAGCCCATTGTGTCTGCACCAGCTGAAAAACCAGCCACTCAGCCTAATCCCACCTTTCAGCATTTTCAGGTTCTGGCATTTCATATCCAGACACCATTTAAATGCATCGAGGGTTTCAGTATCACAGAATCACAGATTCAGTGCAGAAGACGCCTGTTTCTGTCTCTACTACCCTTTCAGGCAGTGAGTTCCCAACCCCCACATCTCTCTGGGTGAAAAAATCTTCCATCATCTCCTTTCTAATCTTTCGACCAAACACTTTAAATTATGCCCCCTAGTCACTGACCTCTCTGATAAAGTAAATAGGCCCTTCCCATCCACTCTATCCAGGCCCCTCACTATTTTGTCCGTCTCAATCAAATCTCCCCTCAGCCTCCTCTGTTCCAAGGAGAACAACCCCAGCCTATTCAATCTTTCCTCACAGCTGCAATTTTCCACTCCTGGCAACATTCTCATAAATCTCCTCAGTACCCTCTCTAGTGCAATTACATCCTTTCTATAATGAGGTGACCAGAATTGCACACAGTACTCAAGTTGTGGCCTAACTAATACTTTATATAGTTCCAGCATAACCTCCCTGCTCTTATATTCTATGCCTCAGCTAATAAATGAAAAGATTCCATATGCCTTCTTAACCACCTTATCAATCTCTCCTGCTACCTGCAGGGATCTGTGGGCATTCACTCCAAGGTCTCTCACTTCCTCTACTCCTCTCAGTATCCTCCCATTTATTGTGTAATACTTCGCCCTATTTGACCTTTCCAAATGCATCACTTCACACTTCTCTGGGTTTAATTCCATTTGCTGCTTTTCTGCCCATCTGACCAGTCCATTGATATCTTCCTGCAGTCTATAGCAATCCTCCCTGCTTTCTGCAGTGCAGCCAATTTTTGTGTCTTCTGCAAACTTATATCATTCCCCCTCCATTTATGTCCAAATTACTAATATATACCACAAAAAGCAGGGGACCTAGTACTGAACCCTATGGAACTCCAGTGGAAACAGTCTTCCAATCACAAAAACATCCATCAACAATTACCCTTTGTTTCTTGCCACTGAGCCAATTTTGTATCTTGCTTGCTACATTCCCATGGATCCCATGGGCTTTTTTTAAAACTAGTCTGCCATGTGGGACCATGTCAAAAGCCTTGCTAAAATCCATGTAGACCACATCGACTACACTACCATGATCAATCCTCCTTGTTATTTCCTCAAAAATTCAATCTAATTAGTCAGATACAACCTTCCCTTAACAAATCCACACTGACTGTCCTTGATTAATCCATGCTTTTCTAAGTGACAGTTTATCCTGTCCCTCAGAATTGATTCCAATAGCTTGTTCACTACCAAGGTCAGACTGACTGGCCTGTAATTACTCTGTCTATCCCTCACTCCCTTTTAAAATAAAGGTACAACATTAGTAGGCCAAACACAAGACAATATAAAAATTCAATGTTCCCTTTTCAATCACTAATGGAGAGATTATTAGGAATTCACTAGTGACTCTGAATCACTGATTTTTGATGTAAGTGCCATATTATCAGGTTTCTCAAGCACTTCCTGTGGGCTTGTGTTCTGTAGTGATGACAACCAGTTTCTTATAATTAAAGTTTAATGCTTTTCCACTGCTTGCAGTTGCAGTTTTCATAGTTATGATTCACGAAAAACATTCATTTATTAACATCAAATTTAAAGCAACAAGATCGGAAAGCAGTAGGAGGTGGAATCTTGGGCTTCCATATCTTGAATAATATTCATTGCCATTTGCCATGAACAATTTACAGCACTCAAAAAGGAATTGCAAATCAGCCTCACTAACAGGAAAACAATGTCTTGTGTTTCATCTTCAAAGCATGGTAATGTTTGCACTTACTTCAGATTCAATTGGCAAAATTTGTAAAATGTGTTTTGTTTTAAAAAAACGTTATCAGCAGTGAACAGTTCAACTGGGAATCACCCGATATAGGTCTCTCTAGTCCCAAGTAAGGCACTAACTGTAACCATTCCAACAAAACAGAAGCAGTGAATAGCGTCAAAATTGTCCACACATTACTACACAGTAAAAAAAACCATGCAGTACCATATGTTGCTGCACAATAAATAACTCAGCAACTGAAACCTGCATTCATATTGTGCCTATGACATATTAAAACATTTCAAGGCATTTCACCAAGAGTGCAGTCAGGCAAAAATTGACACCTAGCCAAAGAAGGAAGATTTTAGAACTGGTGATCAAAAGCTGGGTCAAAGAGGTTCGCTTTAAGGAATGTATTGAAGGAGGAGAGGGAGAGGTTTGAGGAGGGCATTCGAGGGCTTAGGCCTAGACAGTTGAAGGCATGGCAAAGGAAATGAGGGATGCACAAGAGGCTGGACTTGGTGCATCGCAGGGTTTTCTGATGGTTATAGGGCTGGAGGAGGTTACAGAAATAGGCTACAGAATTTTAACATGTTGAGGTTTTGTATTCCAGGAGCCAATGTAGGTCAGTGAGCACAGGGGTGAAGGGGACTCAATGCATGTTAGGGTACATTGTACACCTCTTATCTCAGCCTGTTGGCTGCTGAAATCCTCACTCATACCTTTGTACTCTCCAAACTTCACTATTCTGATGCTTTATTGGCTAAACTCCAATCCTCCACCTTTCATAAACTTCAGCTGGTTCAAGCTAGCAGCCCTATCCTATCCTGCATGTTCACTCCCGCGCTCACTGACCTATCCAACCCCAATTTTCTAATGTCTCAAATTTAATTTTCTCATCTGCACATTTACATTTCTTTATGGCTTTGCTCCTCCCTTTCTCTGCAACTTCCTTCAGTGCTACAACCCCTCCTCTCAAACTCTTTGTTTCTCTCTTTCCTATTTGTGCAACACCCACACAGTTAATCTCACCGTTGGCATCTGTGCTTTGGGATGTCAGCTGTGGCCCACTGGCACAAGCAGAGGTTTGTGGGTTCAAGGCCCACTCCTGTCGATGGTACACACTGCAGCCATTGTGCACTGGCAGTTGTAGTGTCAGGCATAGCAAGGGTTAACATGTGACTGGGGAAACAGTACCATCCACATCATGATGTAGAGAGTCAAGTGATGGTAGATTGTGGGCAGAGTGAGTCTGAGAGAAGTCAGCATGTAGAGAGCACCTTGTTAAGGCTGTACCTTGGAGATATGTATATGGTTGTCTGTTAACAATAAACAGTTTATCTTCACCCACACAAGCCTCTAGACGTCTTGGTGAGACACCAAACAACCTTGCAACATGGTGGCAGCTAATGAACAAACTCTGAGAAGCTGGTAAAGGGCGCCAGGATCTGAAAAACTAAAGGATCAGCATCCTGAAATGCACCTGAACTGAAGGCACAGTGCAGCTGGAGGTCACCTCAAAAAAGGTCTTTTTTTTTATTCATTCATGGGATGTGGGCAACTGCCCATCCCTAATTGCCCCTGAGAAAGTGATGGTGAACTGCCTTTTGAACTGCTACAGCCCATGTGGTGTAGGTACACCCACACTGCTGTTATGGAGGGAGTTCCAGGACTTTGACCCAGCGACAGTGAAGTCACGGCAATATATTTCCAAGTCAGGAAGGTGAGTGAAGGGGAACTTCCAGGTGGTGGTGTTCCCATGTGTCTGCTGCCCTTGTCCTCCTAGATGGTAGTGGTCATGAGTTTGGAAGGTGCTGTCGAAGGAAGTTTGTTGAGTTTCTTCAGTGCATCTTATTGATGGTACACACTGCTGCTACTGTGTGCAGTGGTGGAGGGAGTGAATGCTGTTGGATGACTGCTATGTCTTGGATGGTGTCAAGCTTCTTGAGTGCTGTTGCAGCTGCACTCATGCAGGCAAGTGGAAAGTATTTCAACACACTACTGCCTTTTAGATGGTGGACAGGCTTTGGGGGGTCAGGAGGTGAGTTACTCACTGCAGGATTCCTAGCCTCTGACTTGCTCTTGTACCCACAATATTTATATGACTAGTGCAGTTCAGTTTCTGGTCATTGATAACCCCCAGGATGTTGATAGTGGGGGATTCATTCAATGTCAAGGGGGATGGTTAGATTCTCTCTTGTTGGAGATGATCGTTGCCTGACATTTGAATGACGTGAATGTTACTTGCCACTTGTCTGCCCCAGCCTGGATATTGTCCAGGTCTTGCTGAATTTGGACATTCAGTATCTGAGGAGTCGGGAATGGTGCTAACATTGTGCAATCATCAGCGCACATCCCTACTTCTGACCTTATGAGGGAAGGAAGGTCATTCATGAAGCAGCTGAAGGCAGTTGGGCCTAGGACATGGAGGCTAAAGCACAGTAGAAAAGTTCACTGTGCAGCTAAAGGACTCCACCAGAGCATGTGGAGGTCCATTGTGAATCCCCATCAATTGCAGAGTCAAAGCACCTAGCAAGGGTGCACAAAAAATCAGACCAAAGGCTGAACTAGCCTTTAATAGTATTAAGGGTGATGGTCAGACAGAGTAATCCATTTCTTTAATCATTGGGGCCAGCCTAGTTCTGTGTTGGTGCCATACCACATGGTGGCCAAGCTCCACTGAAAAAAAAACTAAGTTTGAAAACCTCAACTGCAGCCAGGAATCACCTTTTAATTGGCCTCAAATACTCCTAAAACGTTCCAAAGGGCCCAATCCGTCCATTTAAGGATTTGCTGCAAAAAATTATCCCTTTGAAATTGGGTCTGCGATCGCAGGGGGAGCCCACCAAAACCCGACAACGTCTGAAGAACGAGAAAGGAAGTGGTTATTGCAGCACCATCTCTAAAACAGACACAACATTTAAAGCTGTACTGAAAATCAGTCATGGATAATAAATCAACGCTGCCAGATCAATTTGGACTGATACAAGGGCCAGACAAGGCTTCGGTGAAAAAGATTTTTAAGATTTATGACAGCTCCAGGATTAGATAAGAAGACAGAGGCTGAACAAGTGAATACATTACTGTGCTCAGTATAGCCAACAGCCAATTTCATTGTTGCAAGGCAAGGAATAAATGAATCTTCAGGTAAGTTTGAAATGTTCCGAAGTCCTTCGATACCTATTTTAATTTAAGAAGTAATAAGATTTTAGAGCGAACATATTTCAACAAGCGAGTCCAGCAGCCTGGAGAGCTCGCTGACTCTTTCATAAATGAGTTATATAAATTGGCTGAAGTCTGTGACTGCAGTGACCTTATGTCAGAGCTTGTAGACCGAAAAGTAGTCAGAGTGGACGATGATGCCTTTCAGATGAACACAGGCAAAAGAAGCTAATAAGGAGACTTGGTGAGTTCCTGCAGTGCATCTTGTAGATGGCGCACACTGCTGTCACTGTGAGTTGGTGGTGGAGGGAGTGAATGTTTGTGGATGGGGTGCCAATCAAGTGGGCGGCCATGTTCTGGATGGTTTTGAGTATTTCTGCAGCTGCACTCAACCAGACAAGTGGAGAGTATTCCAAGGCACTCCTGACTTCTGCCTTGTAGATGGTGTCTATAGGGAGTCAGGAAGTGAGTTACTAAAAAAAGGTTTTTAAGAAGATAATAATAAATAAGGCAAAAGACTCTATAAAAAGCCATCCAAATAATCAGGCAGCCTGAAATCCACCAATAATACCAGTCCATTTTACATGGTGAGGTTAAGCCATGGTATAGAGCAACCCTCAGGTGAGAGTAAGGTCTAACAGTCTCGGCGCAATACTTTAACTACAACCCACTGGACCACTTTGAAAAGCTGTGTAACTCTTGGACCGGGATTTTCCGGCCCTTTGAGGGTGAGATCCGCCGTGGGCGAGGCGGCACCCCAGCCAGGAACCCATTGACTTGCAGCGGGACCGGAAGATCCCAATGGCGGGCGGATGTGAAAATCCCGCCCTAGGACCTTGAGACGTGCGGAGGATCCCAAAACAGTCCACGAGATTGAGGTACCACACCAGGAAGAAGTTTCATCCGTGCTTCTTGGATGAGAT
Organism: Carcharodon carcharias; assembly: GCF_017639515.1. Taxonomy (NCBI): domain Eukaryota; kingdom Metazoa; phylum Chordata; class Chondrichthyes; order Lamniformes; family Lamnidae; genus Carcharodon; species Carcharodon carcharias. Next base: position 107,342,551 of record NC_054481.1, on the reverse strand, counting down.
CAAGACTCCTGGATTCTCCTTTTGGAATGCTGACAACGCTATGAACTGTCACTTCACCAGTTTCAAATTAGACACAGGAGCCAGTCTGCAGTGCGGTGGCCGGGCCCAGTCTGCAGTGTGGTGACCGGGTCCAGTCTGCAGTGTGGTGGCCGGGTCCAGTCTGCAGTGTGGTGACCGGGTCCAGTCTGCAGTGTGGTGACCAGGTCCAGTCTGCAGTGTGGTGACCGGGTCCAGTCTGCAGTGTGGTGACCGGGCCCAGTCTGCAGTGCGGTGGCTGGGCCCAGTCTGCAGTGTGGTGGCCGGGCCCAGTCTGCAGTGTGGTGGCCGGGTCCAGTCTGCAGTGCGGTGGCCGGGTCCAGTCTGCAGTGCGGTGGCCGGGTCCAGTCTGCAGTGTGGTGGCTGGGCCCAGTCTGCAGTGCGGTGACCGGGTCCAGTCTGCAGTGTGGTGGCCGGGCCCAGTCTGCAGTGCGGTGGCTGGGTCCAGTCTGCAGTGCGGTGGCCGGGCCCAGTCTGCAGTGTGGTGGCTGGGCCCAGTCTGCAGTGTGGTGGCCGGGTCCAGTCTGCAGTGCGGTGGCCGGGTCCAGTCTGCAGTGTGGTGACCGGGTCCAGTCTGCAGTGCGGTGGCCGGGCCCAGTCTGCAGTGTGGTGACCGGGTCCAGTCTGCAGTGCGGTGGCCGGGCCTAATCTGCAGTGTGGTGACCAGGAATATCAGGGGTAATTTAAGAAATGATCTCAAACTGCTGGGTGTGTGCAGTACACAAACCTGTCCAGAAGGAGCCTCTTATCCCCATACAGTTCTCTACCAGGCTGTGGGAATGGTTCAGAATGGATTTATTCATTTTTAGCGGCAGCTCCTTCCTCATCGTGGTTGATTACTTCTCCCAGTGGATCAAAGTGAAGCAGTTACACACAACAACCACAGGGGCAGTCGTTAGGTTCTCGAAGGACATGTTTGTGAACTATGGCATCCCAGAACAGGTGATGTCCGATAACAGCCTGCACTTCGCGAATGAATGCTTCACTCAATCTGCCATCGGTTATGGCTTTCAACACCAAATATCTACGACCTAATGGTGAGGTAGAAAGAGACAGCTGCACCATTAAAACCCTTTTGAGAAAAATAAAGACTTCCCAACAGCACTTTGCATATATATAGATCCACCCAGCTGCAATGTGGATTGGCTCCATCAGAACTCCTGATGGGCAGAAAACTTCGCACTCAACTCCCATTGCTGCCAAAGAAATTAATCCCAGCGCTGGCAGATAAGGATAACCACAAGGTTCAGGGCCGAGAAAAGCCCTACAAAGAGAGAGACAGGCTCCTGCCTACAATAGGAGGTACCACACCAGAAACCTGCCCCAGGAACACAAAAGTGACAAGGTTTGGATCAAGGACCTTGAAAGAGAGGGTGTCATTGTCTGGACAGATGATGATCAACCAAGGCCAAGGGGAAGTGGCTAAACTCTCTCTTCTTGGAGATGGCCATTGTCTGGCACTGTGTGGTGCAAATGTTACTTGATATTTATTGCCCTAGTCTGAATGTTGTCCAAGTCTTGCTACGCATGTGTACAGATGTCTTCATTATCTGAGGAGTTGCGAATGGAACTGAACACTGTTCAATCATCAACAAGCATCATCACTCCTGACCTTATGATGGAAGGAATGTCATTGATGAAGCAGCTGAGGAACTCTTGCAGCGAAGGCTTAGAGCTGAGATGATTAGCCTCCAACAATCACAATCATCTTCCTTTTCCTAGGTATGATTCCAACCAGTGAAGAGATTTTCCCTGATAACCATTGACTTCAAATTTACAAGGATTGTTGATGTCACACTCTGTAGAATGCTGCTTTGATAGCAAGAATAATCACTTGACATCTAATATCTCTATTTATCCACAGAATCCTGGTGACAGGCAATTAAATGGCTGCTTATACTTATCCAAAGTCTCAATGCAGCTCTGGATTTGAGCTCTTGTCCATGTTTGGACCAAGGCTGTAATGAGGTCTGGAACTGCATTTTTATGATGGAACCCAAATTAAATATAAATGAGCAGGTTATAGATGAATAATTGCTTCTTGATCACACTGTCGACAATGTCTTCATTACTTTTCTGATGATTGAGAGTAGACAGTAATTGGCTAGATTGGATTTGTCCAACTTTTTGTGGACTTTGATAGGTAGATGCCAGTGCTGTAGCTGTTTTGGAACAGTTTGGCTAGAACTGTGGCTTGTTCTGCAGCACAAGTCTTCAGCGCTGCAGCAGGACGTTGTCAGTATCCTCAGCCATTCCTTGAATTCATGTGGAGTGAAGCAAATTGGCTGAAAAGTGGCTTCTGGGATGTGGATCTCAGGAGGATACCAAAGTGAATCATCCAATTGGCACTTCTGGCTTATGATGGTTGCAAATGCTTCAGACTTGTCTTTTATACTCATGTGCTTGATTCTGCCGTCATCGAGGTGAGAATGTTTATCGAGCCCCCTCCCCCCATTAGTTGTTTAATTGTCCACCACCATTCACGAATGCATGTGACAGTACTGCAGAGCTTTGATCTGATCCATTGGTTGTATTATAGCTTAGCTCTGTCCATATTTTGCTATTTCTGCAGTTTAGCAGGCATGTAGTCTTGTGCTGTAACTTCACCAAGTTTGCAATCCTTTTTGAATGCGCCTGATGCTGCTCCTGATATGCTGTCACATATTCCTCACTTCTAGTCAGGGTTGAACCCTTGGCTTGATGGTATTGGTAGAATGGGGGATATGGCAGGGGCCATGAGGTTACAAGTTGTGGTTAAATGCAATTTTCCTGCAACAGATGGCCCACACTGCCTCATGAATGTCCAGTTTTGAGCTGCTGGATATGTTCTGAATCTATTCCATTTAGCATGGTGGTACAGCCACACAATTAACACAATGGAAGGTGTCCTCAGTGTGAAGGTGGGACTTCATTTCCACGAGGACTGTTACCTATGCTGTGACCAATTTCCATGATCAATACTGTCATGAAAAGATACATCTGCAACAGCGACAGATAGATTGGTGAAGACAAGGTTGAGTAGACTTTTCCCTACTGTTTTCACACCGCCTGTCACAGGCCCTGTCTGGCCGCTATGTCTTTCTTGATCTGGCCAGCTCAGTCAGTAGTGGTGCTACTGAGCTACCTTTGGTAATGGGTTTGAAGACCCCCTTACCCCCACACAGAATATATTTGGTGCTTTTGCTACACTCAATGTTTCTTCCACGTGATGTTCAACATGGAGGAGTACTGATTCATCAGGTAGGTATCAGCAGGAGGTCTCCTTGCCATTAGACTTCTTGGAGTCTGGAGCCGATGTTAAACATCTGAGATATTATAGTTGTAGAAAATTCCTACAGTGATCTAGATAGTTAACCAGATATTAGATACTGTGAAAGCAGCCACAATATTAAACTGAACAAAGCAGTAATGTGTAAATTAGCAATTTTGGTGCAGTAATAAAATTGAACATTAAACAGGTCTTATCAGTCCAACAATACAGCTCTTTGGATTTGGACTAATTTTGAAATGGTACAATGAACTCAAGCACAATATAGCAGGGTTTTTTTAATAATAGCTGCCAAGAAGAGGTTCAATTAAGCAAAACAACAAACAAAATATGCTAATAGGTTGGGCCAGGTGGGAATGTTTATGTTTTCCATCCAAAATATTGTATTGGAGAATAAAGTTCCTCCAGGGCTTGTGAATGAGATGAAATGGTAATTATTGTGCAAAATTGAATGGGAGGAAGTGATTAAAATTATGCCACCAACTGGGACTTTTTTTCTTAGGTGAACTGGAATCATTCCAATGGGAAAAGCTGTGTGATTTCATCCGAGTAACATAAATCACCTGGGCATCATTCACCAAAAGGTATCCAGTATCAATGTACAGTCCAGTGACAAATAGCAAAGCAATGTTAAGGACAGCTTCTCTTAGAGATATTTGTGTCCTTGTCAATATCGAACAAAAAGAGACTGCATTTGATAGGCCATTAGCCAAAACATTGGGGCCATGTGTCGGCAGACGAGCAAAGGTCTCCAGACTTACCAGCCAAACCCCAGTGATCTATTGATAACATAACTTGAAAACCCAAGAACGCAACTTCTGTTCGATGTTATGCATGGCAAAATTTTGGGACATGTGTTGCAAATGTGATTTGTTGCTTGTGAGGCAACTAGCATTCGGAAATGCATGGTGAAGATGCAGTGAAGAACAGGTCTCATGCTCAGTTACTTAAAAACAGCAAGACATGAAATAGTTAATGTGGCTCAGGAGAGTGAGAACATTTTTTGTTTATTCTTTCATGGGATGTGGGTGTCGCTGGCAAAGCCAGTATTTGTTGCCCATCCCTAATTGCCCTTGATTTGAGTAGTTTGCTAGGCCATTTCAGAGAGTAGCAAAGAGTCACATTTCTGTGGGTCTGGAGTCACATATAGGCCAGACCAGGTAAGGATGGGAGATTTCCTTCTCTAAAGGTCATTAGTGAACCAGATAGGTTTTCACAACAATTACAGGATCACTATTACTGAGACTAGCTTTTAATTCTAGATTTTATTAATTTAATTTAAATTCCACCAGCTGCTGTGGTGGTTTTGAACACGTTCCCAGAGCATTAGTCTGGGGCTCTGAGTTATTTACTATTCGAGTGACCTTACCACCACACCAACGTCCCCCCCAAATTAAGGCACTGTTACAAGTTCCATGGAGAAGCCAATTTTCTATGAAAGAATTGGGATTGAGTTAAGCACACTGTGAGAGGGATTGAAATTAAAGTAATGAGGTGTTTGGATTAGCAAAATTCAGGTTTGGATCAAAAACAGAAAATGCTGGAAAAACTCAGCAGGTCTGACAGCATCTGTCAAAAGAAAAAAACAGTTAACGTTTCGAGCCCTTATACTCTTCTTCAGAGCTAAAGAGATTAAATTTATACTGTTTACAGGGGTGGGTGGAGCAGGTGAAGCTGGATGGAAGGCCAGTGAAAGGTGGAGGCAAAGGAGAGATTGCCAGAGATATCATGGACAAAAGGACAAAGGGGTGTTAATAGCTAAAGGAGATGCTGATGGTGGCATTAAGGTCAGAAAGCAGAATGTGATAATAGCAGGACAAGGATAAGCACTCTGGAAAGAACAACATGAACAAGTGACAGATAGCCACAAGGCCACAAGGCGTGGAGTAGAGCGGATCTCACTGGTGATTATCAACAAATCAATTAAGGCCAAAGGGACTGCTTCTTAAATGTTATGTGTGCTGCTGTGAGGACAATATTGGCCAATTATAGGTTCAGGATGATTGTTATGACCAGGTGAGAAGGAGTGAACTAGCTTTCCTCTATTCAATTCCTGAGTTGGTCACAACTAAAGTTTAAGTTTCTTTATCACGAGGATATGCCTTTTCCGAATCAGAATGTATTTAACTAGTTAAGCTGTGAGCAATAAGGAGCCAATCAAACAAGGTGTTCTTGAGTTAAAGAAAAAGCAAATTTATTAACCACTAAACCCGAGATAAAAAAAGAAAAATGTGATGTCAAGCACGCAGATATCAGAAATATGGGAAGTTAGAGCCCAATAAAAAAAGTTAAAAGAATATACGGTTAAGCATCCTTTGATTGTCCTTGAGGTGTAGAATTTTAAATGCTGCAGTCAATTTGGGTTAGCTGGTTTCATGGATGTGGCCAGATGTAGAAGATGTTGCAGTTATAATGAGTTCTCAGGTCGCTGGTAGATTTCTAGTAACGTTGGATTCTGAACCAGGTAATTTACATTTGCTCCAAAAGAGAGAGCGGGAGAGCTTTCAGCCTGTCTCTTCTGCTGACACCTTTCTTACAAATCTCTCTGCAGTAGCTGCAGCCTGGCCTGGCCTGTGGGAGCAGCCACCCACTGCGTATTTCCAAGGGGTTTTGGGTGGGTCTGTCTGTGGCAGGAATTGTTTCAATATCCAGCACTTCACATTTTAATATCTTTTCCTCAGACAGTGACAAGTTTCGATGGGTCTCTGAATGCTAGGAAATGTCTTTCTCTTCACAATCCCAAGGGTGACTTGTTTGTTTTTTTACCATCACCTTGGAAGGTGGCCTTGCATTTTTAAGTAGTTTGTCCTATCTCATTTCAAATTGCAAAATTTCCAGTCAGTTGAAAGTTTAAGTCATATTTTCAAACATAAGGGGGCACGGCCTCGTGACAGTGCTCAAGGCCAGAAGGAAGTTAAAGGGCAAAGTGAAAATAGCCATGTGAAAATTGAACCTGATGAAACCAATTCAACTTCAAAAGGAGGGAATGTTAGAATATTCTATTAATAGTGTCATTACAGCATAGAAGGAGGCCGTTCAGCCCATCAAGTTTAAAACTAAATAGTCATTCCTTAACTCCAGACATTTTAGTTAGAGGTCAGGTAGAAGAGTTTGAAAGACAGGGAATGCTGAAATTTCAAAACCTCAGGATAACACTCAAGTCAGAACTATCAGACACCTAGATCTGAAGCACAGTTGCTGAGATCCTAACATGCCACAGTAACTGTAGCATTGAAAGACTGCTAAGGCAGCTAACATGCAGTGCCGTAAGAGACATATATAAGAAGACCCTACACATTCTAAAGGATTTATACATTCCAAGGCAGCTGAATAGTATAAAGATAGAGCATTCTCCTTCCAAAAATTAGAACTCTTGGATAGAGGGAAATAGACAACCAAGCAGGCAGCCTAGAGAACCGGAACTGATTACTCAGGGTCTAGGCACCAGGTTACATTACAGGTTTGTCATTTAATGCACTCTGAAGATCGCTGTATAATAACACTGTTGTGTTATTACTGAAGGACTAACAACAATTTGTTGCCATGGTGACTGCAGTAAACCTCCTCTGTCATTGGCTATCACCTGCTATGGAATCAAAGAAATCCCCTTAATGTACACAAATAACTTCCCTGCTCCTGAAATATTCAAACTGATAATATCAGCTACGGATTATTGTTTCTCTGTGATTTCCTTGTGAGCTAGCATCCATGAGGAATCCATACTAAAAATCGCTAGTGATCAGAAAACTGAAAGTCACCTTTGTTAAAACTTATTCTTTCATGGGGCATCACTAGCAAGGCCAGCATTTGTTGTCCATTCATAATTGCCCTTGAACTACGTGTCTTGCTCAGCCATTTCAGAGGGCAGTTAAGAGTCAACAATATTACTGTGGACCTGAAGTCACATGTAGGCCAGACCAGATAAGGGTAGCAGATTTCCTTCCCTGGAGGGCATTATTGAACTAGACAGATTTCTACAACAATCAGTGATAGCTTTATACTGACCATTACTGAGTCTAGCTTTATAATTCCAGAATTATAAATCTGACCACCTCCTATGGTGAGATTTGAACCCACATCCCCATAACATTAACCTAGGCTTCTGGATTACTAGTCCTGTGACATTACCACTACACCACCTTCTTCCATTGAGTACCCTATTGCTTTCAGTCTTCTGTTCCCCAGGACACTATGCATGTTTAAAGATTCATAAGAATAATCTTACACGTAACTTATCATGTTGATTTAATACTGTTGCTTGTTATGTTTGCCTCATGGAGCCAGCAGCAACTAGGCCTAAACTTAGCATAAAGCCAGCAGTAACTCAACCAAAGGCTGCCACTGAGCCAACTGTTTTTTTGTATTCTTTCATGCAATGTGGGCATCTCTTGCAATGTCAGTATTTGTTGCCCAACCCTAATTGCCCTTAAGAAGCTGGTGGTGAGCCACCTTCTAGAACTGCTGCAGTCCATGTGGTGCAGGTACACTCACTGTGCTGCTGGGAAGGGGGTTCCAGGATTTTGACCCAGCGACAATAGGGGGGGCAGCGATATATTTCCAAGTCAGGATAGTGTGTGTCTTAGGAGAGGGACTTGCATGTGGTGGTGTTCCCATGCGTTTGCTGCCCTTGACCCTCTAGATGGTAGAGGTCGTAGGTTGGGAAGTGCAGTTGAAGGAGACTTGGTGATTTGCCGATCAAGCAGGCTGCTTTCTCCTGGGCTGTGTCGAGCTTCTTGAGTGTTGTTGGAGCTGCACTCACCCAGGCAAGTGGAGAGTATTCCATCACACTCCTGCCTTGTGTCTTGTAAATAGTGGACAGACTTTGGGGAGTCAGGAGGTGAGTTACGCGCCTCAGAATTCCCAGCTCTGACCTGCTCTTGTAGCCACAGTATTTATATTCAATTCATTTCCTGGCCAATGATGACTCTGAGTATGTTGATAGTGGGGGATTCAGCAATGGTAATGCCATTGAATTGCAAGAGGAGATGGTTAGAATCTCTCTTGTTGGAGATGGTCATTGCCCGGCACTTGTGTGGTGCAAATGTAATCCCAATATTAACTTATCACAGATCCAACAGCAACCTTAACCTAAACTTTTCACAGAGATGGGGCATCCCTCACTTTACCACAGTTAGTGGTAATCCCTCCCTGAACATAAAGAACCTGTTAATGCCAACCATCGAAGACACAATTTTACAATTGATCCTGAATGCCACTTGTCTACCTGCCTATTAAACATACAGCTCCAATTGCAACCCTTGTGACATCATATATATATTTATCCATATAAGCATCCAATTGACTGACATTGTAATAATGGGACTTCATGCAGACATAACCATTCTGCATCTGTCATACATACAAACATAGAATCATAGAATGAGTACAGCACAGATTGAGGCCATTCAGCCCATCATGTCTGAACTGGAACATATAGAAAAGACCATAAAAGGTCATCTGCTCCAACAAGCCCATCCAATGCAGATATAATGCAATCACATACACCAGTTATCCAGCTCTTAAGACCTTGTCACATTGCTTGTGCATTTTTACTAATTTATTTACTCTGATTCTAGCCATTTGGTAGGTGCCACCAAGTCTGGAGTTTCCCCACACCCAAATGCAGAACACTGCACCTATTCCTCATTGAAACACATTTGCCACCCATGTGCCCACTTTCCCAACACATCTGAATCAGCCTGCGATCTATTTATTTGGCCTAAATTCCCAACTCCTGTATACATTTTTGTGTGAGCTGCAAATGTGTGGATTGTTCCATTAGTGCCCTCCTGCAGATCTAGACTGCAGTCAGTTTACTTCAGAGACCAGCTGCGCTATTCAAGCATTGCATTCAGCTCACTCTGCTGAAACATGATCCGCAAGATAGAGTGTGCGATTTTAAGAGCTGGATGAGGGGAGTTCTATGGACTGCAGAGATGCTTTTAATCAATCAGCACATTTGGCAGGCAATGCAAGTTTAATTACTCTATTGTGCAGAGTCTTTCTTCCTCTATATAGCATCTTATCTGTGAATAGATCTAGCAGATCTGGAGTCTGCAGCTGTGGTACTTTCCACCTTCTGAGGTTATAAGAAAATGTGGCTGGTGTCCAAAATATTCTCCAGTAATTGAAAGGTTCAATCCAGGCTACACAGTACCCACATTCACATCATCTATAAGGGCAAAATTTAGTTCATAAGAGGCATCGGCTGATGGAAACTATTGTCAAACCATAAACATCAGGCTAGGATTCAGGGGAAAAAATGATGTACCAAACCACATGACTCCTCAACATTTTTTTTCTCTCCTTATCGGTTTCACCTAATATCTACATTCTAATAAAAATATTGTACACCTGCATGCACTTCCTGCCTACACAATTTAACTCCTTGTTATCATATTTTTGTGTCCATTTTTCTCCCTTTTTTTTTACAATGGAAACTGCCTATGTAAACATGTCATGCTGTACTTACACCTTTCTGCCAGCAATGGTGCTGTAGCACCTCAGTTCTGTGTCTACCTACTTCTTAGCATTGTTGAAGGAAGGTGCCAGGGAAGTGAGGCGATATGACCGCCTATCTGCATATGCCTTATCACCCAAGTATATCACGTCCAGCCTGGTTATCTGGACAGTAGTGATAAATTGTTCTGAAGTATCTGTAGGAGAACCTGCAGCCGAAAAACAGGACAGCACAACAAAGAGACCAATCACAAGGTTTTTTTATGTGGCAGTTCCTGGGAATTGTTTGTGGAATGTATACAGCTCTATGTATTGCAATAAACAGCAGTGCGGAAGAAATTCCACTTAATGTTCAATTTCTATGTGTCCATCACTGCAGATTATTATACTTGAATGCCTACTGCCCTGACCATAGGCATTATGACAACGTGTTATGCCTCAATTATTGGCTGATACCCAGAAAGTCAGATGATAGCTGTTAGGTGATCAGGATCACCTGCTACAATCTTGGCTCACAACCTCTATGTGGCATCCGGTGACAGATGAAAGGTATAACAAAGTACACACTTCCACCTGATGCGCTATCAAGGGTGCTATGCTTGAAGTAATGTTTGATTCCTCTAAGGGGTTTTGGGGGGTTGGGTGGGGTGGTGGGGTGGTAGGGTTGAGGTGGTAGGGTGGTATTGGTGTTGTCGTTCAGTACAGTACAGCCAAAGTTTCAAGGATTATTGGGGTCTGCTGTACTCTGCACAAGTTGCCATACAAAGTCACACCCAGAAATGGAAACCTGGATCATAAAGCTTGGACAAGATGCTCTGCAAAAGCCTTCAGCCTCTACAAGCACCATTTGGCATTCTTGATAGAGGAACTTTCTCCAAAGTAGGCCCTAAATGCTTCCCATATATTTCAACATCCATCCCCATCATTTTCAAAAGTAGCAAATATATAAGCTACAACATTCTTCGGAAATGTCAATGCTGTTTCCCAACATAAAAATAAACTCAGGTAAATCACAACAAACGGATTTTACTTTACATATATAATCAGTATTGTTACCTATCTACTACCACAATGTTTAGTCCTCTTCCTCCTGTGTAGCTTTGGTGATTAATGATGTAATCTATTAGTTTTTCCTTGACACCTAGGGGCCCCGAGCTGAGCAGCAGCTGCTTCATTCTCCTGAGTGGTTCTTCATCTCTGCGAGATTTCTCTCCAGAGAGCTCTGCACTGTGGGAGCAGCCTCCGTCACGTGAGAGCTCAATGGGGTGAGGAACATCGAGATAGAGAGATACATTATCTTCTGTTACTCCACTTTGACCCTGTTGGAGACCTCCAAGTCACCAAGCCCACTGATCTGTAGCTGAACAGAGTCCATTGGAGCAATAACATTGCTGAATGTCTCTGTCTATGTTACTGCTCTGAAAGCCAGTTGGTGAAGGATAATACTGGAGTCAATCTTTGCTCAGTCTAAGATTTATACACAGAGGAATACATTGCAATCATATACCTCCTAACTCAACCACCCCTGGTGTCTGTGTGCATCATTATAAGCTTTTGAGTAAACTAAAACTAAATAAACAAATTGACTAATTAACAACCCCTTAAAGGGGCCAGTCTCTATTTATATTCCTTACAAGTATACCAATAAAATAAACAAATGAACTAATTATCAAATTAACTAATTCTCTATATGCACTCAAGTAGTCTGAAAACATCAAGAGTGGAGAGGCAGTATGGAGGTTGAAAACAGCGCGAGTGAAGAAGCAGTCAGAAGATTGAAAGCAGTGAGAGAGGAGAGGCAGTCAGGAGATTGAAAATAGCGCAAGAGGAGAGGCAGTCAGGAGATTGAAAACAGCACGAGAGGAGAGGCAGTCGGGAGGTTGAAAACAGCATAAGAGGAGAAGCAGTTGGAAGTATGGAAACAGCATGACAGGAGAGACAGTTGGAAGATTGAAACAGCGCAAGTCCTAAAACATGTCTGTGTAATTAAGAAACAGATAAATTTTAGTTGTATTTGTGGGCGGTATTAGCATTTAATAAGCATAGTAAATTGTATTATACATAGGAATTATTCTAAATTAATTAAGAAAATGTTTAAAATAAATTAGTAAATAAATACTGTAGTAAACGCTTTATATAAAGTTTAAGGTATGTCAATTATCTTGGCCATGTGGAATGCACATCCTGCAGGATGTGGGAAGTCATGCAGACAAAAATTGCCCTCGATGACTACACCTACAGGAAGAATCACCATCTGCAGAAACTTGAGGTCTGAGTTGCAGAGCTGGAGCAGCAACTGGAGTCACTGTGGTGCCTCCGCAAGGCTGATGATCACATGGAAAGCACATTTAGAGAGGCGGTCACACCGCAGCTAAGAACTACAGAGGCAGAGAGAGAATTGGTGACCGCCAAAGTATCTAAGAGAAACAGGCAGGTAGTGCAGGAATCCCCTAAGGCTATCTTGTTCTCTAACTGCTTTTCCATTTTGGATACCAGTGAGCAAGATGGTTCCTCAGTGTACTGTAGCAAGAGCCAGGTTCATGGCACCACAGCTGCATAGGAGGGGAGGAGGAAGTGTGGAAATGCTATAGTAGTAGGGATTCCATAGTTAGGGGAGCAGATAGCCATTTCTGTGGCCATAGACGTGACTCCAGGATGGTATGTTGCCTCCCTGCTGCCAGGGTCAAGGAGGTCATAGAGTGGCTGCAGGACATTCCTGTGAGCAGCCAGAGGTAGTGGTCCACATTGGGACCAATGACATAAGCAGGAAAAGGGATGAAGTCCTGAAAGCAGATTTTAGAAAGTTAGGAAGGGAATTAAAAAGCAGGACCTCAAGAGCAGTAATCTCAGGATTACTCCCAGTGCCACGTGCTAGTCAGTATAAGAATAGGAAGATTGAACAATTCAATACATGGCTGGAGAAATGGAGTAGGAGGGAGGGCTGTAGATTTCTGAGGCATTGGGATTGGTTCTGGGGCGGCTGGGGCCTGTACAAGAAGGACGGGTTACACCTTAACAGGACTGGGATTAATGTTCTCGCAGGGAGGTTGCTAGTGCTTTTGGGGAGGGTTTAAACTAGATTGACAGTGGGGTGGGAACCTGATGCAAAATTCAAAGTGAAGAGGAGAAAAAACTGGCAGTGGGAAGTAGAGAAGTATCAACTGATAATGAGGATATATCAGAGAGTAGTATCAAAATAGATAGGATACTTGGAGAGTTTAATAGAATTAAAATAAGCAATAGAAAGTCATTAGATGGGGTCAGAATAAGGGAGAAAGTAAAAAAGCCTAAATCAGGGCTAATGTGTATGTATGTGAATACACAGAATGTGGTTAATAAGATTGCTGAACTGCAGGCACAGGCTGATAAATGGAATGATGCTATTACTGCTATAACAGAGACCTGGCTCAAAGAAGGCAGGACTGGGCAGTAAACATTCCTCGGTACAAGGTGTTTAGGAGAGACAGAAAAGAGAGAAAAAGACGGGGAGTAGCAATATTGATTAAAGATGGCATTACAGTACTGGAGAGAGAGGATGTTCCAGAGCGGTCAAGGGCGAATCTCTCTGATTAGAGGTAAGGAATGAAAAAGTGTAATAACATTGATTGGTGTAGTGGAAGGGATGTGGAGAAACAAATTTGCAAAGAAATTACAGAGAGGTGCAAGAATTATAGAGTAATCATAATGGGGGACTTCAATTATCCAAATATAGATTGGGATAGGAATAGTACAAAGGGACAAGAAGGGCGAGAGTTCCTGGATTGTGTTCAAGGTAAATTTTCTGCAGCAGTATGTTTCCAGTCCAATGAGAGGACATGCGCTTTTGGACCTGGTTCTGGGGAATGCATTGACCCAAGTGGATCAAATATCAGTGGGAGATCCTCTTGGGGACAGTGACCATTGTATCATGAGGTTTAGGTTAATCATGGAAAAGGACAGGGAACAATCGAGAGCAGGAATAATTAATTGGGGGAAAGCCAACTTCGATGGGATGAGAATGCATCTGAGTCAAGTGAGTTGGAATCAAACGTTGGTAGAAAAGACAGTGGCTGAACATTCAAAGAAAAGGTATTGCAGGCAATGTCAAGGTATATTCCCTTAAAGAGGAAGGGTAGGACAAATAAATCTAGAATGCCCTGGATGATGAGAGAGAGAGATGAAAATGAAAAGGTGAAGATGAAAAGGAAGAAGTGTGCATACGACAGATGTTAGCTATTAAATACAATGGAGAATCAGGCTGTAATATCATGAAAATATAATCATTTTCACAATATTATTGTGATTTATTGTTAAGGTAGGTTAATAGTGGGGTTTGGATTAATTTCTTTGCATGAGGTTGTGTGTGGGATTTTAATTGAAACACCAGAAGGTGTAGAAGGACTTATTTCCAGATCAGTACCCAATGGGGAGAAATTTAAATTTGTACAAGTTCTTCCAAAGTTTGAGGAAAGAGATGTTGAAGCATTCTTTATTTCATTTGAGAAGATAGTTAAACAAATGAAATGGTCACAGGAGAAACTGGACATTGTTAGTGAGTAGAGCACATGAGGCTTATGCTTCACTGTCAGATGAAATGTCAGTAAACTATGATGTGCTTAAAAAAAGGTATTTGGAGTGCATATGAGTTGGTTCCTAAGGCATACAGGCTGAAGTTTAAGACTATAAGAAAATAGCCTGGGCAAACTTATATTGAGTTTGAGAGAGCAAAACAAAGTAATTTTGATCGATGGATATGGGCATTAAAGATAGAAAGACATATGCAGCTCTTAGAGAAATAATTCTTTTGGAAGAATTTAAAGATTCAATTCCTTCAGTAGTAAGAACTCATGTGGAGGAACAGAGCATTAAAATAATAAGACAAGCAACAGAGATAGCTAATGATTATGAGTTAGTTCATAGAGCTAAACCTTTTTTCATCACCCTTTTAAATCTGTTGGGATTATCGGTATGCAGACAAGTTCTGGAAGTAAAAGTACTGTGGGTTCTGAGGTTCAGGCACAGGAAAAACCAGTGGTTTGTTGTTTCAAGTTTCCCTCTGTGATTTGAGCAGCTCAACATTTACCATCCACTGTGCCATAACAGTATCTAGGAGGACCAGAGGGGAAGTGGTGAAACTAATAAGAAAAGCAAGGAGAGAGCATAAAAAGAGGCTGGCAGCTAACATAAAAGAGAATTCCAAGGTCTTCTATAAGCATGTAAACAATAAAAGGGTGGTAAAAAAAAAGATCAGTGCCGATTAGGGACAAAAAAGGGGACTTGCGTGTGGAGGCTGGAGATAAGTGGAGGTATTGAATGAGCACTTTGCATCTCTCTTTACAAAGGAAGAAGATGCTTCCTAGGCTGAGGTGAGAGAGGAGGTAATTGGTAAACTAGAAGAATTTACAATTGAGAAGGAAGGGGTGTTAGAAAAGCTACCTTTACTTAAAATAGATAAGGTACCAGGACTGGATGAGATGCATCCAATGGTACTGAGAGAAATGAGAGTGGAAATTACAGAGGCACTAGTGATAATCTTCCAGTCTTCCTCAGACACAGGGGAGGTGCCAGATGACTGGGGAATGGTGAATGTTACACCCTTGTTCAAAAAGGGGTGTAAGGATAAAGCTGGCAACTATAGACCAGTCAGTTTGACCTCAGTGGCAGGGAAACTTCTGGAAACTATAATTCGGGATAAAATCAATAGTCACTTAGACAAGTGCAGGATAATTAAAGAAAGCCAGCATAGATTCATTAAGGGAAAATCATGTTTAACTCACTTGCCAGAGTTTTTTTAAGTAGGTAACAAAGAAGATTGATAAGACAAACACTGTTGATGTGGAGTAGATGGACTTTCAAAAGGCATTTGATACAGTGCCACACAACAGACTTATGAGCAAAATTCTAGGTCATGGAATAAAAGGGAAAGAAGGTACTTGGATAAGAAATTGGCTGAATGACAGGAAACGGAGAGAAGTGATAAATAGTTGTTTTTTAAATTGGAGGAATGTTTGTAATGGAGTTCCCCAGGGGTCAATGTTGGGACCCTTGCTCTTCCTGATATATATTAATGACCTAGACTGTGGTGTGCAGGGCATGATTTCAAACTTTGCAGATGATACAAAGATTGGAAATGTTGTCGACTGTGATGAGAATAGTCTTGAACTTCAAAAGGACATAGATATGTTGGTGGATTGAGCAGACAAGTGGCAGTTGAAGCTCAATGCAGAGAAGTGTAAGGTGATCCACTTTGGCAGGAAGAATATGGAGGGACAGTATAAAATAAAAGGAGAAACTCTAAAGGAGGTGCAGGAACATAGGGACCTTGGTGTATATGTGCATAGGTCATTGAAGATGGCAGGGCATGTTGAGAGAGCAGTTAATAAAGCATATAGTATCTCAGTGTAATGACTTGATGGACTGGGCAGGCTTCAACAAGAAACAGAAAAGTGTTATTACAGAGAGTTTTTTCAGATGCTACGTGCCAGAAGATGACTCTTGTTAGGAAGCCCCAGCCCCCCAGGATTATCTATGCTTAGGGCTCATTGGTCGGAGCCTCCACAAACATCATGTGACCCCTGATAGACAGCAGGAAAGGCTAAATCCACAGTTACTACACTTCTTTCCCTTTTGGTTTTTTACAGTTTCTATTTACAGAAAACATTTGATTATCCAACAACATATACATATATACAACTTTAGCTGATTAAAAATTAAATCTCTGAGGTGTTTTCCTTATTCAATTAGAGCAGTGTAACTCTACCACTTGAGGTTCCCCAACAAGATCGACGTGATCAGGAACTGCAGCAGAAGATACATCATTAGAAAATGACAGTTAAGGCTTAGGAAACTCTACATTGGACACGTCTATTCTAGGTCGATCTGTCACCTCAGGGGCTGATGGTTCAACATTAATCACAGGTGGAATAGTTGGTTATTGGAATGTCTCTCTAACCCGAAGATGGTCCACGTGTTTTCAAACAATTCTGTCTTCCACTTCCACCTGGAAGGATGAGGGACCAGTCTCTGAGACAATGGTTTCAGAAACCCAACAATGTCTACTTCTAAAATTCTGCACAAATATTGTCTCCTACAATGAATGTGCAAGCTTTGCTATGAACATCATGGTTCAATTTTTGATTACTCTGATTTTTCTCCACCTTCCCCTCTAAATTTGGAAACACCAGACTTAAACTTGTATGTAGGCAGCATTTCACCAATTATTCAGGTGTTGAACCCGTAGTCGAATGAGGTGTTGTACAATAACTGAAAAGAAAGTGGGAAAGTCGAGTTTCTAGTATATCTTCAGATAACCTCTTCATTCCAGATTTGAAAGTTAGCATAGCTCTTTCAGCTAAACCATTTGATGAGGGATGATATGGGGCTGTTTTAATATGTCTGATTCCATTTAAATTATGAATCTCTGAAACTCTGTACTGGTAAAGACTGTAACATTATCAGATACGCTGACTTTCAATAGCCCATGTATGCTCAAACAATGACGCAGTTTCTCGATAGTTGCACTCAGCGTTGGTGATCTGACTTCATATACATCCATCCATTTAGAATGTGCATCGACAATCAACAAAAACATGGTACCTAAGAATGGTCATACCTAATCAATATGTAGTCCAACCCAGGGTCAACCAGGCCATTCCCAGGGATGCAGTGGAGCTGAAAAAAGCAACATCTGTAGTTGCTGACAATGGAGACAGTGCTTGACCATGTGTTCAATGTCACTGTCAATGCCTGGCCACTAGACATGGCTTCCTGCAAACATTTTCATCAGGATATGCCTGGATGTGCACTGCGAAGCTCTGTCAAGAGCGGTTCTCTTCCTTGCGAAGGGACGACGGCTCTTGATCCCACAACAAAATTCCATCTTGACAACTTAACTCTGTTTTTTGGACATGGGATGGTCTAATCTCTTCAGATACATGTGAATTTGACCACTCTTGCAAAACAAGGTCTCTGACATTCAACAAAATTGGATCTCTATTCATCCAATTTCTATTTTGCTTCACGCACACAAGCGAAGAATCCAAGAAATTCAGTACAAGCACAACTTCTTGTGGCACTGGAGCATGTACAATGCTACCTGATAACAGGAGGTGACTAGGTGCATCCTCATTTGCAATATATAAACCAGGACAATACATAAAGGTACACTCATACACAGATAATATCAAAGCCCAAAGTTGTATTCATGCTGGAGCTATTGGCGGAATGGCCTCATCCTCACAGAATAAATCCATTAATGGTTTATGGTATGTTTGCAGCATCCAAATCTCTTCATTTTAGTTTCTTGAGCTCTAGTGTTGTGTTAACCTTTTCTATCTGATTTCTGTCTTTTCTTTTTCAGAGTTTTGCCTTGTCCTTCATTCTGATTTCACAGTCGGGCAAGTTCCTCTCTGATGAAATCTTAACTTGGCTCAGTTCAGTAGTTGAGCTTCCCACGGCTTCATTTGCATCTTGGAAAGTTCTACGACTTTTCCTTCTAATGACTCTTTTGTTTCATTCTGTTGATTCTTTAACTCTTCAGCCTCTTTCTTGTATCTCTTGACTTCCTCCTGGAATATTGAACATTGTTGCGTTTTCTCTGCCAACAGTTTCTTCGGTTTGTTCAGAGTGGCACTAAATTCATTTTGTTTCACTTCATGATCTTCCAGAGGAACCAACTCTCACCTGAGGGATCCTTGCAGCATGTGAATGTCCTTCAATTATCCTAACTCATCCCAAAATACATTGTCATATCTCTTCAGTAGTTCAGGAACTCCTTCTGTTTCCAGGTGAAAATTTTCAGACCTGTCAAGCTTGATTTTCTGTAACCAGTCTCGGCCCAGAAGCCTAGGTCTTTCTCCTGTCACCAATATCACTGGAAGCTGGGTTGTCTGTTGCCTATAAGAAACTGATACTGTGGCGATGTCCTTTACCTATATTGATTCTCCAGTGTATATCTACAATTTAATAGTGGCTGCTCCAGAGTCAATGGCTGGGTCCCTTCACTTATGTATTTAGATGTGTGCTCACCCACCACTGTGGTTGAGGCTCCCGTATCCACCTCCATTATTAGTGGCTTCCCATTAGCTTGGATTGTGACAGTAATAGGTTCAGCTTTTACAGCGGTGATGTTTTACAGGGAATAGATGTTGGTATCGGCAATTTCAGGTTCTAATGTAGTTTTTCAAGTTTCTCATGTTGGTTTGTTGCTTTACGGGTTGTTTCGACTTCACCCTGCATTGCCTTGCTGCGTGACCTTTATTATGGCAGTAATGGCATTCTGCCTCCTTGAATCGGTTCGTGGTCACCCCCACATCTATAATAAATTAACCTTGGGGTTGCTGTCGAAGTGTTTCAACGAGGCTTTTTCATTTTTCTAACAACAGTCGTTGCCTCTCACTTCAATGCTGTGTCTCTGTGCCATGCTCAGCAGCAGGTTCCTGCACCACATTAAGAACTGAGCCATGTTGTATGTGTTGCAAAGCCTACAAGTCTCTCGCAGCACCTTCCATGGTGAGTGATATTTCCATAGCACGCTTCAAATTGAAGTCAACCTCTGCAAGTAGATGGCACTGAATGGCATCGTCGTGAACTCCATAAACTAATCAGTCCTGCAGCATATCATAGTGTGTCCCTGAAGTCCCAGTTCTCAGTTAACTGCTTCGCTATGTAGGTTGCGATGGACTCTCCCAGGGCCCTAACTCTAGAATTAAACATAAACCTCTGTATTATTACAGATGGCTTCAGCTGGAAGTGCACTAATTTATTAAAGGGCTTAGAACTGGACGTGTTTGGGGCCATCAAATTGCGGATGAGATTGTACGAAATCCTGAGAGGTATGGACAGGGTAACTAGTGAGGAAGCTGTTCCCACTTAAGAAAGCATCAAGAACTAGTGGGCACTGATTCAAAATATTTAGCAAAAGGAGTAAATGTGATGCAGGGAAAAAAAGTTTCACCCAGAGGAGTCTGGAACGAACTTCCTGAATGGGCGGTGGAGGCAGGTTTGATCGAGATATTCAAAAGGGAATTGGATTGTTAACTGAAAAGAGAGAATGTGCAAGGTTACGGGGATAAGGCAGGCGAGTGGGACTAGGTGGAATGCTTTCAGAGAGCCAGTGCAGACTCAAATAGTCTCCTTCTGCACTGTAAAGATTGTGTGAACACGAGTTAAATTTCCCTGCTTTTTTTTCCAGATCTTCAGTTCACTTTTAATGATGTGATTGGCTCAGCTTCAAAAGGAATCTGTGAGAATAGGTTCCATATCCAAATAACTGTGTGAAAAAACCCTCTAACCTCCCTCTTTAAGCTCCTTGTATTAATCTTGTGACCTCCTGTTATTAATTCACCAGCCCAACAAAAATAATCTTCCACTATTTAGCCTCTCAAGCACTTTCAAAAGTTTCAAAACTCCATTAAATTTCCCTCAACCTTCTCTGTGAATATGCCAAGCTAACTTTTGATTTCATAACTTTATCTTTTATTCCTGGTAATAAACCAGTGAATCTACATTGCAGTATTTATTTAGCTCCAATACCTTTCCTATGATGGTAATTGTTGTTCAGAGACAAGAAGTAAAATGAACGACTTTAATAACCGTTGAATTGTCTGCCATGAGTATGGATCCTCTAAATTGACATCTGGAGAAAGAAGTTCAGCTCTGCGAAGCAGGTAGATAATGGGGATACCAAAATATTTAACCTTCTTAATTTTGATAAATATGGTGATAATTCCAAGAGTCACTGCCAGCCATCTGACAGAGCTGAGAATGCTGCAGTAATCATTCTCATTTAGTGACGTCTCAACTGTGTGTTCTCTCTACCTGGCACATATTTCAGTGTTCCCTTTGATCCCCCTATCTGGCACCTCACTCAGCTTGAAAAGACCGTTAAGCCACATCAGTGTCCTGTTCAACCCAGGAATAGGCTGCCCACCCATACCCACCTGCACCCTCACCTCACCCTCACTGAAGCTGAGAATCTTATCCATGTTTTTATTGCCTTGAGATTTGCCTTTTTGAACATTCTCCTGCTGGCCCCCAAACTCCTCCCCACAGGAACTGCCACCTGTACCCTGCCTTCACTCACTCCTGATCACCCATCATTCCTGCACACCCATCAGCCCTGCCCATCACCCTGCTCATCCATCACCCTTGCTCACCCATCACCCCCACTCAACCATCACCCCGGCTCACCCATCAACCCCGCACGCCGATCACCCCTGCTCACCCATCACTCCAGCGCACCCATCGCCCCTGCCTGCCCATCACCCTGCTCGTCCATCACCTCTGCTCACCCATCACCCCTGCTCACCCATCACCCCGCCTGCCCATCACCCTGCCTGCCCATCACCCCTGTTTACCCATCACTCCTGCCCATTCATCACCCCTGCTCACCCATCACCCCTGACTGCCCATCACCCCTGCTCACCCATCTCTCCAGCTCACCCATCACCCCTGCCCATCCATCACCCCCGCTCACCCATCACCCATGCTCACCCCTCACTCCTGCCTGCCCATCACCCCTGCTCATCCATCACCCCTGCTCACCCATCATGCCAGCTCACCCATTACCCCTGCCCGCCCATCACCCTTGCCCATCCATTTCCCTGCTCACCCATCACCCCTGCCCATCCATCTCCCTGCTCATCCATCACCCCTGTCTGCCCATCACTCCTGCTCGCCCATCACCCAGCTCGTCCATCACCCCTGCTCACCCATCACCCTGCTCACCCATCACCCCTGCCCATCCATCATCCATGCTCACCCATCACTCCTGCCTGCCCGTCACCCATGCTTGCCCATCACCCCTGCTCACCCATCACTCTGCTTGACCATCACCCCTGCTCACCCATCACTCCTGCCTGCCCATCACCCCTGCTTGCCCATAACCCCTGCCCATCCATCACCCCCAGCTCACCCATCACCCCTGCCCATTCATCACCCCCTGCTCGCCCATCACTTCTGCTTGCCCATCACCCTGCTCACCCATCACCCCTGCCCGCCCATCACCCCTTCTCGCCCATCATCCCCTGCTCACCCATCACCGTCCCCATTCATCACCCCCTGCTTGCCCATCACTTCTGCTTGCCCATCACCCTGCTCGCCCATCACCCCCTGCTCGCCCATCACCCCCTGCTCGCCCATCACCCTGCTCGCCCATCACCTCTGCTCATGCCAAACCTCACTGGTTCCAGCTGCACTAAATTCAAAATCCTGTTATCCCTCTCGCCCCACCCTACATTTGTAATCCCTTCAGCCCCTACTCTAGAATTCTATGACTTTGGCCTTTTGTGCTTTCCCCTGCCAACCTTACTCTGTGGCAAAGATTTCAGCCATCAAAATCCTCGCATTGCGAACTTCCTCCTTCACCTTTGCTAATTCCACCCCCACAACCTACCTTTTTCACCACTTCAGGCAACTCTCCTGAATATTCTGCTCAGATTGGTCTGTTTTATGCTAACCCCACCCCCCCAGTGCTCCATGATCTGCTCTCCCCCAAACCTCCCACCATCCCTTAATGTATACCTCCTCACTACCTCTAAATCTGCCTGCCTTAACCCTTTCACTACTCACTGGTTTTTTTTTCCCTTCCACATGAGGCGCTGTCAAATATTTTATTTTTGTTAAAGGTACAATTCAAACGCAAATTGTTTTTGTCCATTTGCTGGTTCATTTTGAAGCCCCTCAATCCACTCTCATTATAAGCAAGGATTTGTGGGAGAGGTTCTCATTTTCCAGTTTATGGCAAGTTAAGCTTTCTCTCACCCGGCTTCTTCCTTTCATTTTGGAGCCTGAATTGTCAGATATTTTGCAGCTGACAAGTTATCCACCTGAGACAAAAGGCTTATTGACTCAGTACTGATCTGCTTTATTTGAGCCACTCTTTGATGTCCGAAATGAGGGGAGCTCTGGTTCCAGATGCAACCATGCATCTCACAATTAAAAATGCCTCGTTTGCGTGCCAGCAACTAAAAGTCTCCAGTTCAAAAAGATGAAGCTATTTACTTTATAAACAATGTGGAGACATGATGTGACGTGTTCCACCCTTGGTGGGTTTGACCTATAGGCTTACAGAATTGAGGGTTCAGTACCACAGGCATGTTCAGCACAGTACTGTTTAGTATCGTCTCATTAACACCCATGTAGGGGAGATGGTGGTGCAGTGGTAATATCACTGGATTAGTAATCTCAAGACCTAGACTAATGCTCCAGGGACCTGGTTCAAATCCCACCATGACAACTGGTGGAATTTAAATTCAATTATTAAATCTGGAATTACAATTGGTGACCATTGAATGTGGTTAAAAACCCATCTGGTTCACTAATGCCCTTTAGGGAAGGAAATCTGCTGTCCTTGCCCAGTCTGTCCTACATGTGACTCCAGACCCACAACAATGTGGCTGACTCTTAACTGCCCTCTGAAATGATCAAGCAAGATGTTTAGTTCAGGGGCAATTAGGGGTGGGCAAAAATGCTGGCCTTGCCAGTGATGCCCACATCCCATGAAAGAGTAAATTTTAAAAGTGTTATATCACACACATATTAATACACCAGCAGGCATCCCAAGGCTAGCACAGTCAGTCAAAGGACCTGCTGTTTAATACCAATAGGGGTTATGCCAGGGAGTGCGTAATGTAGTAACAAGACTACTGACTTTTTCATGGCTCTCCTTATTGTTGCATCTTGTACCTCTTTAGTTTTGATTTGCTGCTGTTTTACTTTGAACAAATGTGACAAGTGGCCACAGGAAATGTGTGCTACACAAGACACTTAATGCATGATGATGCTACAAATGCTTGGCTTTTATAGGTACATTAAAAAGAAATTGCTAGTTCCAAAATTAGTGATAGGAACCATGAAGCAAGCAGCACTCGGTGAGGCAGCAGTGTCAGCTAATAAGTGGGATTAGGAGCACAGGAGCATGTGCTGAGTGAAGCGGGCAATGTGAGATCTCCGTGTATCTTACACTAATCCTGTGTATCTCCTCGATCCTTAATTCACCCATCTACACATTCTGCCATCATGTGCTAACTAAAGCTAGTTCGCAGCACTAAGTTGGGAACTGGGAGAATGAAATTGGTCTTCAGCAGAAAACAGGAGGATAACGAAGCAGAAACTCATTTTACATGAGGTCCAATTTCCTCTTCCATCGATGTCATTGAGTTGAGAATTTTTTTTTTTAAGTGCTCGTGGAGATTTTTTTTAAATAGAAGCTTTTTTCAGCATATTGCTGTGACCTGGCAAAGAGGAGTAGGGGAGGCCCAGAGGAAGACTGCTAACAGAGGTGGAGTTAGGAATAGCTTTGTAGACAACTGCCATGAAAATACCTGGGGCTTCATCTTAAAAACAATCTTCAACAGTCATTCCACATTCAGCAGGTAACATCCAAAGCAAACAGGGTTCTTGGATTTCTGAGCAGGAATCTTTGCTTTTGCAGCAAAAGTATCAAGAGGTACAGGTTACCAAACATTTGTTTGTCCAATCCTGGAGTGTGCACGTTGTGCGTGGGATCCCTATATGACAAGAGGTCGAAATAAGATTGAAGTGATCTAAAGCCTTGCTGCACGATTCTCCATGAATCAGGAAGGGAAATACACCAGTGTCACATCCTTGATCAAGGGTTTGGAATGGGAATCACTACAGGAAAGCAGGGAAAAAAATAGACTGAGCAAGTTCTATAAAATGTGGAAAGGGCGGGTGGGAATTGACAGAACAGGCACCCAATGTCCTCTGGCAATGATAAAACATGAGGTAGCCATCCACACAAACCACAAAGGCTACTTGTTTCCAAGGCAGTGCATCAATCTTTCTTCCCAAGGACAATCCCAAAATGGAACAAGCTGCCAAAGGGAACAGTCACTGGAAACCTTCAAGACCTACCTTTAGATTATTTCCATTTAAAAGTTTTCATCGTCAGGACAACTAATTCAGTAGATCACTCCTAGTTTAGCTAGCACAAATGTTGGCGGAATATGGATATTAGTCTGCGATGCTGACACAACTGCAGAAGAAGCAGGGGAGGGCTGGAGGCCTGTCCAGTGGTAAGGCGAGTGAATAATGCAGGAAAGGAGGTGACGCAGCAAGGCCAGCTTCGGAGGCATGGGTCAGGTTCAGGTTGCTGCCAGAGGCCACAACTGCTACCTGATGGAAAGAGGAGACATAGCAGTGCCACTTACTGGCAGGAGGCTTGTGCTGCACAATAAGCAAAAGAAATTCTTGCAATTTTATAGCACTTTTCACAACCACCACATAACTCAAAGCACTTTACAGGCAATGAAGTATTTCGAAGTTTAGTCACTGTTGTAATCTAGGAAATACAACAACCAATTTGCACACAGCAAGCTCCCACAAACAGAAATGTGAAAATGATCAGATAATATTTTTGTCATGTTGATTGAGGATAAATATTGTCTCGGACCCCCCAGCTCTTCTTTAAAATACAGTAGTTCGTCACTTAATGTCCTAGTTGTATTCTTTAAAAGTGTGACTTTAAGCAAAACAATGTTAAGTGAATCAGGTTTTCCCATAAGAATTAGTGTGTAAAATGGAGATGGCTCAACAGTGAGTTTCCCCCCTGATCCTCAGCAGGTCTCTCCCTGATCCCCACTGTTTTTCTCTCCCTCCAATCCTCAGTGATTCTCTTTCCATTCGATCTCCAGCAATTCTGTCCCCAGCCCCCAAAGAATCTCTCCCCAATCCTCAGCAAGTCTCCCGCGCTCCAATCCCCAGTGATTCTCTCCCTAATCCTCAGTGGATCTCTCCCCAGTCTCTGTTACCTAGATGTGGAAAAAGTGCATCAACGGTACTTATGGCCATTTGGAGCGAGGCACCGAGCAAGTGGTGCAGCAAGCAGAGCAGGGGTGGGGCAACAAGCAAGTGAAAGCAGGACAGGAGTGAAACAGCGAGCAGGGCGGGAGTGAGACAGCGAGCAGGGCGGGAGTGAGACAGCGAGCAGGGCGGGAGTGAGACAGCGAGCAGGGCGGGAGTGAGACAGCGAGCAGGGCGGGAGTGAGACAGCGAGCAGGGCGGGAGTGAGACAGCGAGCAGGGCGGGAGCAGGATGGGAGTGAGTTTGAAGCATGGTGGGGTGAGGCAGCGAGCAGGGTGGGAGTGAGGTGCATGCAGGGTGGGAGTGAGATGGATGCAGGGTGGGAATGAGGCAGCGAGCAGGGTGGGAGTGAGGCAGCGAGCAGGGTGGGAGTGAGGCAGCAAGCAGGGTGGGAGTGAGGCAGTGAGCAGAGCGGGGTGAGGCAGCGAACAGAGCGGGTTGAGGCAGCGAGAAGGGTGGGAGTGAGATGGAAGCACAGCGGGGTGAGGCAGCGAGCAGAGCGGGGTGAGGCAGCGAGCAGAGCGGGGTGAGGCAGCGAGCAGAGCGGGGTGAGGCAGCGAGCAGGGTGGGAGTGAGGCAGCGAGCAGGGTGGGAGTGAGGCAGCGAGCAGAGCATGCTGAGGCAGCAAGCAGGGTGGGAGTGAGGCAGCGAGCAGAGCATGCTGAGGCAGCGAGCAGAGCAGGGTGAGGCAGTGAGCAGGGTGGGAGTGAGGTGGATGCAGGGTGGGAGTGAGGCAGCGAGCAGGGCGGGAGTGAGGCAGCGAGCAGGACGGGAGTGAGGCAGCGAGCAGGACGGGAGTGAGGCAGCGAGCAGGACGGGAGTGAGGCAGCGAGCAGGGTGAGAGTGAGGCAGCGAGCAGGGTGAGAGTGAGGCAGCGAGCAGGGTGAGAGTGAGGCAGCGAGCAGGGTGAGAGTGAGGCAGCGAGCAGGGTGAGAGTGAGGCAGCGAGCAGGGTGAGAGTGAGGCAGCGAGCAGGGTGGGAGTGAGGCAGCGAGCAGGGTGGGAGTGAGGCAGCGAGCAGGGTGGGAGTGAGGCAGCGAGCAGGGTGGGAGTGAGGCAGCGAGCAGGGTGGAAGCAGAGCAGGAATAAGGTGGATGCAGGGCAGGGTGAGGCAGTGAGCAGAACGGCAAGCAGGGCTGCTCTGGGAATCTCCCAAGCCAACTCACAAGGTGGCAGACATACCTGCCAACAGCACTGTTCCATTGCTCTGCTGATGGCAATGGTGATGCACAATGCTCAATGACAACATAAAAGCAGAAATTACAACATAAATCGGAGAGGCCCAGACGAATAAATGACTTTAAAACAAAGCAATGTTAAGGGGGGCAACTTAAAACAAGGACTTACTATGGGATCTTTTACATCCACCTGAGCAGGCAGATGGGACCTCAATTTAACGCATCACCCAAAAGACAGCACAGCAATCTCCCAGTGCTGCACCAAAGTACCAGCTTTGATCTTTCTGCACAAGCCCTGGACTTGAACCCAGAGCCTTATCAACTCCAAAGTGAGAGTGCTACCAACTGATGTGGATAACCTAACTATCAAGAGATATGAGGTATACAGGTGTTATTCTCAGTGTTGCACCATTTGTGATGCAGGAAATAAATGTGACAAACAGAAAGTGCAAGATTTTAATGTATTGCAGACAATTTTTTTTAAAGAATCTTCATTGCTCTTACTTCCAACTATTTCCTTTTAGCTCTCATTTAACTTTGCCATATTGCTATATCTTTTCTCTCCAGTTAGCAATTTGCTGGAAATGGCAATCAGGCTGGAATAAGCTTGAACACAAAGATTATGGAGCAGGACAGTTGTTCACCAGCTTTTATTAGCTGTATGAATTGCAATTTATTAATTTGACAACTTTAATAACTGCAGCTGCAAGCTACTAACCATTGTCTGATAGCCAACTAGCTGTCCAATGGAAGAAAAAAAACAGGACATTGCATCCCGCATGTACTACAATTACACTAACATACCGAGTACATGTTCAGAACATACCAAGAGCATGGCAAGCATATATCAGGAACAGGGTATCACAGACAATGCACAAAGAACAAGATGAGAACATTAATTAATAACTGTTCTGGTTACACTAGTTAACTATCCTGGCATATGCTGATTAAAAATTATTTTGGTTACACTAGCTTATAAAGTCTGGTGACACAAGTTAATAAGCCTAATAATAATCCTAGTAACACTGTGTTATCGTTCCCAGAGCTAGAGGCTGCTTTTCTGATGAGCACATTAAGACTTACTGCAGTCCACAATAAATGCATTGTTTTAATTTGTGCAACAGCATGTGCAGTTGAGTGCAGTTAACATGACATGCTACTGTCCTTCCCAATTGTACACGTCCTTCATCGCTTACGGAAACACATGAACAGAAGTAGACTCCTCAGACCCTTGAGCCTGTTCTACCATTTAATCAGATCATGACAGATCTGTATCAACTCCATTTACCTGTATTTGATCCACATCCCTTCATACCCTTCCCTAACAATCTCAGTCTTGAAAAGTGACCCAGTATTCATAGCCTTATGGGGAGAGAGTTCCAGATTTCCAATACCCTTTGTGTGGAAAAGTGCTTCCTGATTTTATGCCGAGATGGCCCAACTTTTAAGATTGTGACTTCTTGATCTGGATTTCCTTGCCAGAGCAAATAATTTCCATCCAATATATTGCTCGGTTACTCTGTCCGTTACTGCATCTCCGCACATTCCATTTCGTCCACTACTCCTGCTCCATCATTCCACACTCTCACTCTATTCATCCCGCAACTCTATCCATCACTCCACGCAGTCCGCCTGCTCCATCGCCACACTCTTCCCCTCCATCCACCGAGGTTTTCTCCCCTCTTCTATACCATGACAATACAATATTGCCTATTGCATGGCTGAACCCGTGTGTTCTGCACATATTGTGTCCAGTTAAATAGCTCTGTTCTTTGGAACATTGGCTCAGCAGCGGTATTATTGGTGTGTTTTGAGTTGTGATTGCTACAATTACTTCCTTGCCAGGGGTGCTCTCTTCAGATGTTGCAACCAGAGGTGCCGAATGAAGGTGCTTTTGGTATTATTCGGTCCGATCTGTTCTCCTGGAGGTTTCACAAACAGTAAGCAAAAAGAAAATGCTTATTTAAAACACTTCCTCATTCAAAGGCGAAAGCCACTTCAATATTCCCAGCCAGCAAAATGCCAAACACTTTTTAAGTACTGCTTCTATTTCCTAAATAAACAGCCTAAATGTGAGTGACTTTTACCCTTTTAACTGGAAAACAAAGTTCTGCCGATCTGAATTTCAGAAAAAAAAGATTGCTCGTAGTAAATTTAAAACGCCAGTTGCCCTGCTGAGATTTATACTCTCCAGCGTGTCACAAACATCCATTTCATCTTGTCCTGTTTTCAGCCTCCCGCTTCCTGACCCTTAAAGCAGTCACAGCCAATGAATCTCCCGCTGTTTCCATGGCAGATAATTCTCTAATTGCCATGAGGTTCTGTCCTCATTTAAACAATAATTAGTTTCTCCGCAATTTATGGCAGCAGTTTCACAGGAAGAAATGACAGGTTGTGACACGGATGCTTATTAAAGTTCATTTCTCGAGGTGTTTTTGTTAGAGTTGCAAGGGCAATCATGAAGACAGCGTTTAACTCTTAGGGGATCTTAGTCTAACCAAATGTAAACAGAAAGTGTGAATAACACATTGCAGGTCCACCAGCACCTGAAACAGAGAGGATTGCTTGTAATGAAAAGCTACAAGTGGAAATTGAAAGGTGTGCACCCCTTGACTGAGCTGAACAAAACCGGGAGTGGGGGAAGAAGAGAAGGTACAACTGAAGAATACTGAACATCTTTTCTCTGTGACTGGCAACAAGTAGTGTTTGCAAAGCCAGCGGAAGGTTTGTAGATGATGTACAGTGATCATCTCTGTGAGGCAGTGAAAAAAACATTGAAAGAGCAAGGGGGCATGAAATAGCAGGGTGGAGAGGTGAAACGTCAAGGGAATGATACAGGAAAAAGCTGAAGCAAAGACAGAAAATGCTGGAAAAACTCAGCAGATCTAACAGCATCTATGGAGAGAAAAAAGTGTTAACGTTTCGAGCCCGTATGACCCTTCCTCTTATACAGACAAAAGCTGCTTTGGTATCGGAGACTGAAGGGATAACAGCCCCCAGTGAATGGGTCGCATGCACTTTACGGCAACTCCAAAGCAAACTTATCAATCAAAGCTGGCCACCGAAACTGATTTTTTAAAAAACGTACACCATTCCATCAGCCGGCCACAGCAAACCTGTCAAGTCTGTTCTTTGATCACTGCCAGCCCTTTGCACCCTGGCCCCCAACCCCACTCCCACAACTCCAATAGAGAAGCGCCTTTAAAAAAGAGGAAGCCAAAAGAATTTTTTTTTTAAAAAGCTGCAAACGTTGGAAACATTCCTCCAGGGCTAACCCCGGCAAAGAGATAAGGCACAGCAATACCGCGGGTATAGATCCAATCTCCATCTCCACTAATGCTATATTTCATAAGTGATCCATTCAGCAATGCCAGCCCACCTTCCCTCTCCCCTAGATGCTGGCTGCCTTGTTGTGCATTCCCAATCCTCCATGCTTCTAAGAAAATGGGAGGGAAGATAAGATGTGTAATTGCTGGAATCATGTTCAGATTACAGGTCTCCAGGGTGCGCAGCAGCAAGTTGAGATCCTGCTCCTGAAGCTTGTGTTGAGCTTCATGGGAACACTGTGGTAAGCCAAAAATGCAGCGATCAGAATGAGATGCAGAATTAAAGTGGCCATTTGCAGGGAGATTTGGGTCATACATGTGTATAGAATGGAAATGTTCAGCAATATGCACCAACACAGGCCAGAGGACAAGGTCAAGGGAATGGATCTGGGTAGGATCATAGCAAAGGGTGTACCACATATACTATTCCAGGTAAAAAGCAGTCATACTGATGTGGGTTCCCCATAGTGACATCTTTTAACTTGAGGAGGTGAAAATAATTAAAAGATAAATTATTCAAGGGGTGAATATGTTCAATCAGGCCAAGGGATGTGGTTGTATAAGGGCTGAGTTGAAATCACCACCTACAAGGCATAATTCAGGAGTGTGAAGTCTGAAGAAGGGTCATACAGACTCGAAACGTTAACTCTGTTTCTCTCTCCGCAGATGCTGCCAGATCTGCTGAGTTTTTCCAGCATTTTCTGTTTTTGTATGATGGAATAATCTACACTTGCCTGGACAAACACAGTGCCAGCCACACTCAAGAAGCATGATACCATCCAGAACAAAGCAGCCTGCTTGATTGGCACCCCATCCACCACCTCAATCATTCACTCCCTCTACTACCGATGCACAGTGGCAGCAGTGTGTACCATTTACAAGATGCACTGCAGCAACTTACTAAGGCTCCTTCGCCAGCACCTTCTAAACCCATGACCTGTACCACCTAGAAGGACAAGAGCAGCAGACACATGGGAACACCACCATCTGCAAGCTCCTCTCCAAGTCACACACCATCCTAACTTGGAACCGTATCGCTGTCGCTGCGTCAAAATCCTTGAAATTCCTTCCTAATAGCACTGTGGGTGTACCTACACCACATAGACTGCAGTGGTTCAAGAAGGCAGCTCACCATCACCTTCTCATGGGCAACTAGGGATGGGCAATAAATGCTGCCATAGCCAGTGATGCCCACATCTCATAAATGCATTAAAAATTCAGATTAGTGACTCTTCTGGAGATATCCAGTCGTCCATCTTGGAGGGGAGTTAAGAAGGATGTTTGGGATTAAGAACTACAAAATCATCAGAAAGCCTCACTCAGTGATGTCTGAGAGACGATGGCTGTGCATACAACGCTGGGCTCATCATCTAGAAGGAAGTAAGAGGAAAGTCAGACAGTTACCATTTACCCTAGCCAGAAAGAAGTGTTCTGCCATATGACAGCAGTCCCATTAACAGCAGACTGGATAACGATATCAAGGTTAGGAATGAGAGAACAGACAACTGCAAGTTCAGAGGGAGACAGATTAAATTGAGCACAAGTGGAGCAACTGAGCCAATTATTCAGCTCTGAGCCTCTCTGGGCTGGAGAATGAGTGACACAACTGGTTGCACAGAGCAATAGGTTATAAATGGCACCATTAGCAAGTTGCAGTTGAGGTTATTCCTCCTGTCAAAAGACTGTTATTTTTAATTGTGTAAATTTTCAGTAGTTTTAATCTTTTCAGAATTATGCTATCCAAATTTGTTTCAAGCCTTTTTCAGTTATATTAGGGGAGATTATAACTACTTGCTCGGTGTTTCCATTTCCTTTTTTCTCACATTGAAGATTTACAATTCTCAGGATATATTTTCCAGGTATTATACACAGATGACATAAGATCTGACTTTCAACTTTACTGAGTAGATAAACGCTTGTGTCTATTCCCCTGCTCCTCTCAACAAAATAAATTGCTGATTTTATTTCCCCCATCTGTCTCTCATTGTTCTTGCGAAACAGCACATCCTGCAGTGACTTTATATGGCAGAACTACACAATAAGATCAGTATTATTTGTAGCCCACATGAGCATGGAGTTCAGTCACAGCTATCAGAAGCCAACACTCTGCATCCGCCAATGCAGGGATCAATGGAATTCTGCTACTGTGGCAGACAGTGTCATTGATCTCATGGCTTCCAGCGGTGAATGCAACAACCCTGGAAGTGCTGAGTGAACAAAATAAATCCATACACTGTAAACCACAATGGACAGGCTGCCAGACAGAATAATAAAGAAATCTCTCATTGTATTATAAAACCTTAAACAGCCACACACCAGTTACCAGGCGCGAACTACATCACAATGAATAAAAACAAAATGAGGATGTTGGTGATCCGAACTAAAAACATAAAGTGCTGGGAAAACTCAGCAGGTCCGGCAGCATCTGTGGAGAGAAAATGAAGTACATCACCAATGGACTATAGGAAGCCCTCTGATATGTTGTACTTGGATTTCCAGAAGGGAATTTGACAAAGTTGCACATGAATGGTTATTAGTTAATCTCAAATGTTGTGAGACTCAGAGTACATCCTGGGTATGAATAAAAAAACTAGCTGGCTGGAACAAAATGGGTGCTTATAGGAACGTTGTCAGGGTAAGTGGAAGTACTAAGTGGAGTATCAGAGGCATTAGGGTTGGGAACAATATTGTAGTAGTGGGGTTGGCTACATACTGGGTTAATGTGTGGCTGAGTAAAACACCGCCCACACTGTGATGTTAGAAGACACATGACCCAGAGCCAGGGGTCAGTCTAAAAATGGACAGAGATGCATAAAGACATAGGACGGGTTCAGCTCCACACCTGTACCCTCTACTATATATATATATGGTTAGAAGTTGGTAATAGAGGTTTGCTGTAAATATACTCAACACTGTGAAGCCTACTTCATGGTGTTCGAAGCAGGATTCCTCAAATAGTGTTTCTAATTTTACATCAAATGACTTGGGCACAAAGCCCAATTCAAATGAATCAATTCTGTAGATGATACTAATGTGGGAGGGGCAGTGGAACTGAAGGAGGCAGTTTAGAAATTGCAGACTGTGTTGTACAACATCTGTAAATTGACAGAACAATGGCAATTGAAACTTAATACAGAAAGGAATAAAGTACTGGGCTTTGGCACAGGACATGAGCAACAGACATGAGCAACACTGTACTCCCTGAATTACTTTTAAAACAACTCAGAATGAAGCTGAAAGTCGAACTTGGCATTCAACATGTCCAAATAATGGAGAGCAGCAATTGAGGAAGTCAATAGAACTTTAACTATTTAGGAAGTAGAATACAAGTCAGAAGAAGTCATAATCAAACTGTGACTGAAAGCATTGCTGCCAGTGGTGTGATGAAGAAACTAAGGGTGTTCAAGAGACCAAAGTCAGAGGAATAGGGAGCACTGGGGGCTCTAGGGTTCAAGCTATTTATTTATTTTAGTCATCATTCATAGTCACAGAGCCAAGCAGAAGCTTTGTCAGTGGTTAGATGGACTTCTTTAAGCCTACCTTCAAGTTTAGTCAGCAGAAGCTTCTCGACAATGTGAATCGTTGTTTGGACACCACAGATACAGCCTACGTGGTCTTGTGATCCCCTGATGCTGGATGGCTGCAGAGAGGCCTTGGCCAGTCCAGAAACAGTTTAAGAGGGCCCACTGTTGCCATAGGAGATCAAAGCCAGGTGGACAAGCAGTGGGGCCTACAATGAGAGAGTGGTTTCTGGTCGGTGTTTTCTCCTGCCAATCCTCCTGCCATAGGATGTCAGCTGTTCAGGTATGCTACAGGGATTGGAAGGAGTGAGATCACAGGGGAATTTAAAAACAAAAATTTCTATTTTAAATTTGAGACATTAGGGTATTAGGAGCCAATTTAAGGCAAAGAGGACTGGAATGATGAGAAGAGGGATTTGGTGATAGCTGGATTTTCTTTCTTCATTCTTTCATGCGATGTGGGCATCACTGATAAGGCCAGCATTTATTGCCCATTCCTAATTACCTTTGAACAGAGTGTCCATTTCAGAGGTCCATTTCAGAGGGCAGTTAAAAGACAAACATGTTGCTGTGAGTCTGGAGTCACATATAGGCCAGCAGATTTCCTCCCCTGAAGGACATTAGTGAACCAGATGAGTTTTTACAACAATCAATGACACCAGTCATGGTCACCATTACTGGAAATAACTTTGTATTCCAGGTTTACTAATTGAATTTAAATTCCACCAGTTGCCATGGGATTTGAACCCATGTCCCCAAAGCATTAGCCTGGGCTTCTGGATTACTAGCCCAGCAACATTATTACTACACCACCATCTCCCCAATTATTCAGATGAAAGAATTATTGAGCTGAAAATTGCATAGGGTAGCGAATGAAGAATCAGCCAGGATAGCATTGGGGAAGGCAAATCTAGAGGTGACAAAGGCATGAACGAGGATTTCAGTAATATGTAAAGGCTTGAGATGTGACTGTGGGGCAGCTCTGTGTGGTAGAGGCCAAGCTGAATGAAGACCTAAATTAACTCAATTACCTCCTGCTGTCTGGGCAAGAAATCTAAAGTACTCAGAGACTCCCACACTGAAAGAAGATGCATACTATTGTGGCAGGAACCAATATCTCCCACACCAAACCTGTAAGCTAGTAATTATAAGATATTTGCCAATCAGTGTAAGTAATATACAGGTTATGCATGGAGCTGGAGAAATACCAGAAAATATTTGGATGTGGGTTAACACTGAAACAGGCAACTAAAAGCAACTTAAAAACTGACAGGGCAAGGATCCAAAACAAAAACAGAATTACCTGGAAAAACTCAGCAGGTCTGGCAGCATCGGCGGAGAAGAAAAGAGTTGACGTTTCGAGTCCTCATGACCCTTCAACAGAAAAATCCACTTAAGCCTCTCTGGTCAACTCAAAGGGTTTAACAAGCATAGGAACATTATGTTATATAATTTATTGTTCCGAATGGACACTCAATAAAAGTTTTATGGAGGGAATCATTTATGGATTTGAACTAAACAAACTGAGTAAACGTGATTAAAAACAAAAATACTTGGAAAGACTCAGCAGGTCTGACAGCAGAGGGGGATACAGTTGACGTTTCGAGTCCGTAAATGTGATAATCATTTTCCATATGATGCAATGTTTATGGAAAGGACATAGATAAAAGTGCTTGGAGTGCTCAAAATCTGTGCCTGAGAGATGATAGACAGGATATCGCAAAATTTTCCTCCATATCTAAAGCAATAAATAATAATTGGGTCAGAAGAGAAAAAAGGCACAAAATATAGTACTGATAGACAGAAACCATTAATCAAGTAACTGCGTAGTTCACAAATGAGTAAATCATTCTTGTTTTTCAAAAATTAAAGGCAGAAAGCATAATTGTTAAATTGGTCTTGAACAGCAGTATAAAACAGGTGTTAGTGAATCAACTGCCTGTTTCACCAATGCCCAATTTGCTCTTCCATTTGAGTCCATGAGAAAGTAGATGGGCAGGGTGTGAAACAAACTATCAAGTCATCATTACACATTTTGCACAAAAGACCAACTGCGCTACCCATTTTCCTTCGAAATAACTGACATTATATATTTTGTGAGTTACTGAAAGAAGGATGATTTTAGAAGAGTAGAATGTATTTTACAATAATGGGGTTCTATAATTATTTAGCAGTTCTGCCAACCAAGCTTTGGCAGAAACCATCTCTGGAGGATCCTCCATAGGATAGCACCTTGGACACGGTGTCAAAGTGCAACTGGATTCTAACTTGACAACTTTTTTTTATTCATTCATGGGATATGGGCATCGCTGGCTAGGCCAGCATTTATTGCCCATCCCTAGTTGCCCTTGGGTGATGGTGAACTGCCTTCTCGAACCGCTGCAGTCCATGTGGTGTAGGTGCATCTGCAGTGCTGTTAGGGAGGGAGTTCCATGATTTTGACCCAGCGACAGTGAAGGAATGATGATATTATTTCCAAGTCAGGATGGTGAATGGCTTGGAGGGGAATTCCAGGTGGTGTTGTTCCCATGCATCTGCTGCCCTTGTCCTTCTGGGTGGTAGTGGTCGTGGATTTGGAAGGAGCTGTCTAAGGAGCCTTGGTGAATTCCTGCAGTGCATCTTGTAGACAATATTCACTGCTGCTACTGTGCGTCAGTGGTGGAAGGAATGAATATTTGTAGGTGTGGTGCCAGTCAAGTGGGCTGCTTTGTCCTGGATGGTGTCAAGCTTCTTGAGTGTTGTGGGAGCTGCACTCATCCAGGCAAGTGAGGAGTATTCCATCATACTCCTGACTTGTGCCTTGTAGATGGTGGACAGGCTTTGGGAGTCAGCAAGTGAGTTACTCGTCACAAGATTTCTAGCCTCTGACCTGCTCTTGTAGCCACAGTATTTATATGGCTAGTCCAGTTCAGTTTCTGGTCAATGATAACCCCCAGGATATTGATAGTGGGGGTTCAGTGATAATAATGCAATTGAACATCAAGGGGCAATGGTTGGATTCTCACTTGCTGGAGATGGTCATTGCCTGACACTTGTATGGTGCGAATGTTACTTGCCACTTGTCAGCCCAAGCCTGGATATTGTCCAGATCTTGTTGCATTTGGACATGGACTGCTTCAGTATTTGAGGAGCTGCGAAAGGTGCTGAATATTGTGCAATCATCAGTGAACATCCCCATTTCTGATCTTATGATGGAAGGAAGGTCATTGATGAAGCAGCTGAAGATGGCTGGGCTGAGGACATGACGCTGAGGAACTCCTGCAGTGCTGGCCTGGAACTGACTGACCTCCAACAACCACAACCAACTTCCTATGTGCTAGGTATGACTCCAACCAGCGGAGAGTTTTTCCCATGATTCCCATTGATTCCAGTTTTGCTAGGGCTCCTTGATGCCACACTCTGTCAAATGCGGCCTCGATGTCAAGGGCAGTCACTCTCACCTCACCTCGGGAGTTCAGCTCTTTTGTCCATGTTTGAACCAAGGCTGTAATGAGGTCAGGAGCTGAGTGGCCCTGGCGGACTCCAAACTGGGCATCAGTGAGCAAGTTATTGCTAAGCAAGTGCCACTTGATAGCATTGTTGATGACCCTTTCCATTACTTTACTAATGATCGAGAGTAGACTGATGGGATGGTAATTGGCTGGGTTGGGTTTTGCCCTGTTTTTTGTGTACACGACATACCTGGGCAATTTTTCACATAGCCGGGTAGATGCCACTGTTGTAGCTGTACAGGAACAGCTTGGCTAGGGGTGTGGCAAGTTCTGGAGCACATGTCTTCAGTCCTATTGCCGGGATATTGTCAGGGCCCATAGCCTTTGCAGTATCCAGTGCCTTCAGCTGTTTCTTGATATCATGTGGAGTGAATTGAATTGGCTGAAGACTAGCATCTGTGATGCTGGGGACGTCCAGATGATGCCAAGATGGATCATCCACTCAACACTTCTGGCTGAAGATTGTAGCAAATGCTTCAGCCTTATCTTTTGCACTGATGTGCTGGGCTCCTCCATCATTGAGGATGGGGATGTTTGTGGAGTGTCCTCCTCCAGTGAATTGTTCAATTGTCCACCACCATTCATGGCTGGATGTGGCAGGACTTCAGAGCTTAGATCTGATTCATCAGTTGTGGGATCGCTTAGCCCTGTCTATCATTTGCTGCTTATGCTGTGTGGAATGCAAATAGTCTTGTGTTATAGCTTCACCAGGTTGATACCTCATTTTTAGGTATGCCTGGTGCTGCTCCTGGCATGCCCTCCTGCACTCTCCATAGGCTGAGTTTCAGAGCATCTAAGAAACGTCCCAGGGATGGAAGGAGAAGAGCTGCTGCTTTCTAACTAGTCAGTAAATTGGCCATAGTGACACGCTGTTCAACTAACTGTAGATAGACACAACTCAGCCCACTGGCCATCCCAGTGCATCAGCATAATGTTGCCTGACTTTTACATCAATTTTCTGTAAACATGTTTTTATATTTGTTTTCCAGATGAGAGTAACAATGGAAAGGTGGTATTTATTGTTCATCCCCAGTTGCCCTGAGAAGGCAGCAGTGGCCTTTTTTTTAAGGATTGAATTGTGTTTATCTGACAATTAGCAGGTTTCATGAGCATTTGCCAAGGTACCAAATACAAATGCCCAGATTTACTGAATTCCATTTCACAACCGGCAATGTTGTAATTTGAATCGATAAACTCTGGGTTGCTAGACCAGTACCATAATGAGGACTTACCATGCCATCCAGGCCTTCATTTCTGACTATGTTTTGCTCACATGTTGATATCCTCTGCTTGTTAGTCTTGGGACAGACTTTACTTCCAGGTTCTATAATTTTGCTGCAGAATTCCATCATTTTGCATGGTCAGTTTTTTTGCAATGTGCTGTACCTTTAATTTTTTTTGCTTGGCTGTGCAGGTGTAGTATTTAACACAGAACATGGCCTGTGTGGTACCTTCTAGGCTGCTGCGCAGTTGCACAAATGTGGTACCAACAAAGGAATTCTCACTTCTGTTCTCTGGGGCTTTGAACACAGACATTCTCCCTGTACTAACCTGGATGCCTTGGTGGTGAAGATACCAGATACAGTGGTCATTGCCATCAACATCAACATGGACACATCAACTCATTCCTATGTACAAAAATCAAGGCTCACACTCTATTGCAGTACTGAAGGAGTGCTGCACTGTCAAAGGTGCAATCTTTCAGATAAGATGTTAAACTGAGGCTCTGTCTGCTCTCTCAGGTGAACATGAAAGTTCCCATGGCACTATCTTGAAGGAGAGCAGAGAGGTTCTCCCAGTGTCCTGGCCAATATTTAACCTTCAATCAACATCACAGAGAACAGATTATTTGGTTGTTATCACTTTGCTGTTTGTGGGACCATGCTGTGTGAAAATTAGCTGCTGCATTACAACAGTGACCACATTTTTTAAAAAAGTACCTCATTGGCTGTAACGTGCTTGAAATGTTTGCTGGTCATGGAAGGTGATATGTAAATGCAAATATTTCTTTCTATCTTTCTTTTTGTGCATGTTTCCAAATCTTTGGGCTGCCTGACGTTTTGCAGCTGGGTAAAGTGTAGCTTCAAGTAAGGTTTATTACTACTAGTAAGGTGTAACAAGTAATAATAGGGTTTATTAGTATTAGTAAGCTTTATTAGTATTGGTAAGTTGTATTAATAGTAGTAAGTTTTATTAATATTGGTAAAAGTTTATTAGAAGCAACCAGGTTATTAACTAATAGAGAAAAGGAATGGCAGGTCTGCTCCAATCTCTACAATGCACATTCTGTGCTATGTGGGAACTCCAGGAACGCACCCCATGTCCTGGATAACCATTTGTGCAGCAGGGGATCATCAGTTGTAGAAGCTTGATCTCTGGGTTTCAGAACAAGAACAGCAGCTGGCGTCACTACAGTGCATCCATAAGGTTGAGATCTTCATGGATGGCATATTTATAGATGTAGTAACCCACATCTTAAAAGTAAGCAGGAAGAGAGAGATTGGGTGACCATCAGTGAGTTAAGTAGAGACAGGCAGGTAGTGCAGGAGTCCCTTGAGTGCATTCCATTTTCCAACCAGTATTCAGTTCTGAATACTAATGAGGGTGATGGTTCACCTGGGGAGTGCAGCCAGAGCCAAGTCCATGGCACTGTGGGTGGCTTAGCTGTACAGGGGGGTACAAGAAAGACTGAAAGAACAATTGTGATAGGTGACTTGATAGTTAGGGAATATACAGGCGTTTCTGTGGCCGAAAATATGAATCCAGGATGATGTGTTGCTTCCCTGGTGCCAGAGTGAAGGATGTCATTGAATGGTTGCAGAGCACCCTGAGGGGGGAGGGTGAAAGGCCAGCAGTCATAGTACATATCGGTAAGAATGACTTAGATAGAAAGAGGGATATGGTCCTGCAGTCAGAATTTAGGGAGCCAGGCAGGAAATTAGCAAGCAGGGCCTCAAATGTAGTAATCTCCAGATTAATCCCAGTACTATGAGCAAGTGAGTGTAAAAGTAGGAGGATAAAGCAGATGAATGCGTGGATGGAAAAGAGGTTCAGGAGGGAGGGTTTAGATTCTTGGGATTTTGGGACTGGCTCTGGGGGGAGATGGGACCTGTACAGGCTGGGTGGGTTGCACCTAAATAGAGCCGGGACTCAGTTTCTTGGGGGATGATTTGCTGGAGCTGTAAGGGAGAGTTTGTAGGGGAGCAAATTTGCAAGGAAATTACAGAGAGGTGCAAAAATTATAGAGTAGTTATAACAGGGGACTTCAATTATCCAATGTAGACTGAGATAGTAATAGTGTAAAGGGCAGAACAGGGCAAGGGTTCCTAGAACGTGTCCACAAAAAATTTCTACAGTCGTATGTTTCTAGTCCAATGAGAGAGGAGGCACTGCTGCACCTGGTTCTTGGGAATGAGGTGGGTCAAGTGGATCAAATATCATTAGGAGAACTTTTGGGGGATAGTGAACATTGTATCATAAGGTTTATGTTGACTATGGAAAAGGGCCAGGACCAACCCAGAGTAAGAGTAATTAACTGTGGGAAAGCCGACTTCAATGGATTAAGAATGGACCTGGGCCAAATAAATTGGAATCAAAGATTGGCAGGTAGAACAGTAACTGAATAATGGGCTACTTTCAAAGAAGAGATAGTTCAAACACAGTCAAAGTATATTCCTTTAAAGGGGAATGGTAGGCAAACAAATCTGGAGCTCTCTGGGTGACAAAAGATGAAGAAGAAAAAGTGCACTTCTTATTTCTTTCTTGAGATGTGGGCATCGCTGGCAAGGCCAGCATTTGTGGCCCATCTCCAATTGCCCTTGAACTAAATGGTTTGTTAGGCCAATACAGAGGGCAGTTAAGAGTCAACCACATTACTGTGGGTCTGGAGTCATACGTAGGCCCAACTAGGTAAGGATATCAGACTTCCTTCTCTTAAGGACATTAGTGAACCAGATGGGGTTTTTATGACAATCGGTGATAGTGTCATGGTCACCATTCCTGAGAGTATTGATTTACATATGTCTTCTGGGTTTTCTCCCGTGTCGTAAACTTAATTCAAGATGAGAGTCAGTTTGCCAATTCCAAAATCTCCTAAAGTTTTAATTTGTTCGGTGACTTCATCTTTCATGACCTTAATGTTTTTCTTGGTTGTTGGCTTTTCTTGTTTGTTGTCCTCAAATAAGTCTTGTATGTATTTAGTATGTATCTTGCAAACACTTGGTCCCTTTCCATTATAATTTCCCCGTTTCCCTTTGATGCATCTGCCAGGTGTACACCCAACATTTCCTGCGATTTCCCTGATGTCTTAATGCATTGTTCTTGAGTCTGTGATTTTGTTTTTCTATTCCTTCACATTTTTTTGTTCACCCCTGTCTGACCCTTCTTTTAACCTTCACAAAATCGCTTAGATTGTTCTCAGCATTTATGGCTGTAATTTATTCCCAGTAAAGATTTCTTATCACTGCCATCAAGGTAAAGAAACTGTAACATGCTCATTAATTCTTCATGTTTTACTTTACCAAAAGCCTTACTATATTCTATAGTTCAACGAAGATGATCCTCACCTCTAGAGCAAGGTTGCCATGGAGGTCCATGATCACCAACCCCTCCCAGGGTTTGGTACCTGAACAGAGAAGTGTAGAACTTAAAAATGACACAGGCAAGTTGGTGGAAAGGGCAGACAAGTGGCAGATGAAGTTCAATGCGGAGAAATGTGAAGTGATTCATTTTGGTACGAGGAACATGGAGATACAATATAAAGTAAGGGGTACAACTTTAAAGAGGGTGCAGGAGCAGAGGGACCTGGGTGTATAAGTGCATAAGTCATTGAAGGTGACAGGACAGGTTGAGAAAGCAGTTAATAAGCTATACAGTATCCTAGGCTTTATTAATAGGGGCATAGAGTACAAGAGCAAGGAGGTTATATTGAACTTGTCTAAGACTTGTACATGTTCAGCCTCAGCTGGACTACTGCATCCAGTTTTGGGTGCCAAACTTTAGGAAAGATGTGAAGGCATTGGAGAGAGTGCAGAAAAGATTCACAATAATAGTTTCAGGGATGAGAACTTCAGTTATGAAGATAGATTGGAAAAGTTACGACAGTTTTCCTTGGAGAAGAGAAGGCTGAGAGGAGATTTGATAGAGGTATTCAAGATTATGAGGGGTCAGAGCAGAGTAGATAGGGAGAAACTGTCCCTATTCATGAAAGGATCAAGAATGAGAGGGCACGGATTTAATTAACTGGTAAAATGAGCAAAAGCGATATGAGGAAAAATCACTTCACACAGCAAGTGGTTCGGGTCTGGAATGTACTGCCTGATAATGTGGTGGAGGCAGGTCTAATTGAGGCATTCAAAAGGGAATTAAATTGTTATCTGAAAAGGAAGAATGTGCAGGGTTATGAGGAGAAGGCGGGAGAATGGCACTAAGAGAATTGCTTGTTCAGAGAGCTGGTGCAGACACGATGGGCTGAATGGCCACTTTCTCCACTGTAACAATTCTATGGTTCATCGGATCAGCTTCTGCTGGCAAATATGATTTAGATTGACAAAACAGTCAATCTTCATTAAATTTTGCCAGGTTAATCTGTGGCCAAATGAAAACTTTGCTATAATGTTACGTCTACTCAAGAAATACTATCACAATCCTGGATGCAAAAGTTGAGTTTGTTTGCAGTATATCTTAGAAAGAGCTATTTACAAACACGATGGGTTTACTGGCACACTAATATAGTAGAGGCAAACTAGATAGCTTTATTCATATTTAACTATGTTTTCCCTGTGTAGATTTGTGGCTAAAATGTGGTTATTGATCAGATGGAGCTGGCTGTTCGCTGATGCAGCATCTAAGAAGCACAGTCTTGGCAAATATATGGCTTTCAGTCCAGTTCAGATCAATGAAGGGGAGCATGGTCCACATTCAAATTCTAAGTGAATAAAAGCAAAGTAATACATGGTTGTTGCTGGATTCCCTGCTTTGCTTTCTCACAAGCAGATTTACAATCATGGTGAATAACATAGGGCACCACAAGCTACACTATCAGCCCATTAATCAACACCTCATTGATGTCATTGTTTTCATATCCATGTTTTGGATATTTCTGCCGGTGCCTCCATAAGTATCAACTCCTCTGTATCAGTCTCTATCTATAATGGATATCTCTACCTTCGTTGGCTTCTCTTTATTCATGTTAGTGTCTGTGTAGTTATATCAGTGTCTCTGTCTATATCAATGCCTCTCCATCTGTGTCCACCTCTCTGTAACTGTGTCTCTGTATCCATATCAACCTCTCCATATCTACAACAGTGTCTTATGTTTCTGTCTGTGGCAATGCACTGTCTCTCTATCCCTGATCCTTTGATCAAAAGACATTGTTCATTTTTTTTCATAAATTAGACCAGCAATTCAAACTCTGAAAAATTACTACACAATCTGTTTGGTATTTGCATCAGGCCATAAAAATCAAGAAAATGGTTCCACGTTTAAACAAATTACCCGGGCATGAGAAAAGCATTATTACCTGTTTAGGTGAGCGAAAATTCAGTTGTATCTCTTTGGATTTGGGGTCTTTTTATACCTGTTTGCGTGGTACTCTTCACGTAAGTATGTAAAATGCCAACCCCTGCATGACTGATTCTCATTCAATTCCCAAACATTTGTACAAAACAAGGTATGAATGTGGAATAATGTGTAGTAATAATAGGCGATTTTAACTACCCAAATATTAACTGGA
Source organism: Carcharodon carcharias (assembly GCF_017639515.1). Classification (NCBI taxonomy): domain Eukaryota; kingdom Metazoa; phylum Chordata; class Chondrichthyes; order Lamniformes; family Lamnidae; genus Carcharodon; species Carcharodon carcharias. The sequence goes on along the minus strand of NC_054481.1, from coordinate 107,298,736 downwards.
ATAGTTTTACTATGCAAGGTAGGGAGGGAGCAAAATTATTAAGTTGCATCCAGGAGAACTTTTTTAGCCAGTACATAGAAAGCCCAACAAGGGAGGGGGCAGTTCTGGACCTAATATTCGTAAATGAGCCTGGGTAGGTGGAAGGCATATCAGTGGGAGAGCATTTTGGGGATAGTGACCATAACTCAATTAGATTTAGGATAGTTATGGAAAAGGATAGAGTTGGGCTGGGAATAAAAGTTCTAAACTGGGGAAAAGCTAATTTTACTAAGATGAGATATAATTTGGCCCAAGTGGACTGGGAGCAACTACTGGAAAATAAAAACAAAAAACTGCGGATGCTGGAAATCCAAAACTAAAACAGAATTACCTGGAAAAACACAGCAGGTCTGGCAGCATCAACAGAGAAGAAAAGAGTTAATGATGATGCTACCTTCAAAAACAGTTCCTCTGACATGTCCTCCTACTTCTTTAACCAAGGTTTTCCACTCACGGTCGTTGACAGGGCCCTCAACCGTGTCCGGCCCATCTCCCACGCATCCACCCTCATGCCTTCTCCTCCCTCCCAGAAACATGATAGGGTCCCCCTTGTCCTCACTTATCACCCCACCAGCCTCCGCATTCAAAGGATCATCCTCCGCCATTTCCGCCAACTCCAGCATGATGCCACCACCAGACACATCTTCCCTTCACCCCCTTGGCGGCATTCCATAGTGATTGTTCCCTCCGGGACACTCTGGTCCACTCCTCCATCACCCCCTACTCCTCAACCCAAACCTATGGCACCTCCCCATGCCCACCCAAAAGATGCAACACCTGCCCCTTCACTTCCTCTCTCCTCACCGTCCAAGGGCCCAAACACTCCTTTCAAGTGAAGCAGCATTTCACTTGCATTTCCCCCAACTTAGTCTACTGCATTCGTTGCTCCCAATGCCGTTTCCTCTACATTGGAGAGACCAAACGTAAACTGGGCGACCGCTTTGCAGAACACCTGCGGTCTGTCCGCAAGAAAGACCCAAACCTCCCTGTTGCTTGCCATTTTAACACTCAACCATGCTCTCTTGCCCACATGTCTGTCCTTGGCTTGCTGTATTGTTCCAGTGAAGCCCAACGCAAACTGGAGGAACAACACCTCATCTTCTGAATAGGCACTTTACAGCCTTCCGGACTGAATATTGAATTCAACAACTTTAGATCTTGAACTCCCTCCTGAATCCCCACCCCCTTTCCGTTTCTTCCCCCTTCTTTTTGTTTTTTCCAATAATTTATATAGATTTTTCTTTTCCTACCTATTTCCATTATTTTTAAATCTTTTATGCCCTGCTAGTCTTTCCACCCCACCCTCACTAGAGCTGTACCTTGAGTGCCCTGCCATCCATTCTTAATCAGCACATTCGTTTAGATAATATCACCACCTTCAACACTTCTTTGTTCCTTTATCTGTGACATCTTTTGATTATCTGCTCCTATCACTGCTTGCTTGTCCCTACAACCACACCACTTCTCTCCCCCACCCCACCCCCCACTCCACTTAAACCAGCTTATATTTCACCCCTCTTCTAATATTCACTCAGTTCTGCTGAAGGGTCATGAGGACTCAAAACGTCTTAATTAACTCTTTTCTTCTCTGCTGATGCTGCCAGAGCTGCTGAGTTTTTCCAAGTAATTCTATTTTTGTACTGGAAGATAAAGCTGTGTCAGAGCAGTGGGGGATATTCAAGGAGGAAATAGCAAGGGTGCAGGGCAAATATGTTCCCATAAAGACAAAGGCTGTTGGGGGAGGGGATTGTGGGATGAAGTCCAGAGAAACCTGGATATCAAGGGACATAAAGGTTAGAATTAAGAAAAAAAGAGAAGCTTATGGCACATACCGGGGGCTCAACACGGCGGAGTCCCTGCAGGAGTATAAAAAGTGCAAGGGGGAACTTAAAAAGGAAATTAAGAAAGCTAAGAGAGTGCATGAGAAAGCATTGGTGGGTAGAATAAAGGAAAACCCAAAGCTATTTTTTAAATATATAAAGAGCAAGAGAATAACTAGAGCAAGAGTAGGGCCAATTAGGGCCATAGAGGTAATCTGTGCATGGACCCGGAAGACATGGGTACAGTCAATAATGAATACTTTGTGTCGGTCTTCACAATGGAAAAGGATGATGCAGGAATAGATATCAGGGTGGGTGACTGTGAAATAATAAAAGAAATTTAAGTAGAGAGAGAGGAGGTACTTGTGGGTTTAATGGCCTTAAAAGTGGATAAATCCATGAGCCCGGATGAGATGTATCCAAGGCTGTTGAGGGAGGCAAGGGAAGAGATATCAGGGGCCCTGGCAGTAATTTTCAAATCCTCTCTGGCCACAGATGAGGTGCTTGAAGACAGGAGGACTGCTAAAGTTGTCCCATTATTAAAAAAGGGAGGAAGGGATAGACCAGGAAATTACAGGCCAGTCAGTCTAACCTCAGCGATGGGGAAGTTACTAGAAAGCATTCTGAGACAGAATATATCTGCACTTGGAGAGACACAGATTAATCAGGGAGAGTTTGCATGGATTTGTTAAGGGAAGATTTATGTTTGACAAATTTTATTGAATTTTTTGAGGAGGTAACCAGGAGTGTTGATGAGGGTAATGCATTTGATGTGGCTTACATGGACATCAGCAAGGCTTTTGATAAGGTGCCTCATGGCAAACTGGTTAAGAAAGTAAAAGTCCATGGGATCCAAGGCAAAGTGGCACGCTTTATCCAAAATTGGCTGAGGCAGGAAGCAGAGGGTGATGGGACAAGGTTCCGCAGGGCTCAGTGCTGTGGCCCTTGCTGTTTGTGGTGTGCATAAATGATTTAGACTTAAATGTAGGGGGTATGATCAAGACATTCACGGGTGACACGAATATTGGTAGGGTGGAAAATGGTGACGAGGATAGTCGTAAACTGCAGGAGGATATCAATGAACTGGTCAGGTAGGCAGAGCAGTGGCAAATGGAATTCAACCCAGAAAAGTGTGAGGTAATGCACTTGAGGAGGGCTAACAAGGTAAGGGATTACACTATGAATGGTAGGACCCTGGAAAATACTGAAGATCAGAGGACATTGGTGTGCATATCCACAGATCCCTGAAGGTAGCAGGGCAGGTAGATAAGGTGGTTAAGAAAGCATATGGGATACTAGCCTTTATTAGCTGAGGCACAGAATACAAGAGCAGGGAGGTTATGCTGGAACTGTATAAAATGCTGGTTAGGCCACAACTGGAGTATTGCGTGCAATTCTGTTCACCACATTTTAGGAAGGATGTGATTGTAGTGGAGAGGGTGCAGAGGAGATTTACCAGGATGCTGCCTGGGCTGGAGGGTCTGAGTTATGAGGAAAGATTGGATGGGCTGGAGTTGTTTTCCTTGGAGAAATGAAAGTTGAGAGGGGACTTGATAGAGGTGCATAAGATTATGAGGGACATATTTAGGGTGGATAGGAAGGCACTTTTTCCATTAGTAGAGGGGTCAATAACCAGGGGGCATAGATTTAAGGTAAGAGATAGAAGGCTAAGAGAGGAGTTGAGGAGAAATGTTTTTCACCCAGAGGGTGGTGGGAGTCTGGAACTCACTGCCTGAAAGGGTGGTTGAGTCAGAAAGTCATAACATTTAAGAAGTATTTAGATATTCACTTGCACTGCCATAGCCTCTAGGGCTACGGGCCAGGCGCTGGAAAATAGGATTAGTGTAGTCAGATCTTTGTTGGCCCATGCAGACACGATGGGCCGAATGGCTTCCTTCTGTGCCGTAAACGTCAATGAGTCCATGAGAACGACTGTGCACGCATTCAGCCGGCAATATATTCATCAGCTTGTACACTTTGTCAGGGGACAGGGGGTGCAGGATGTGGAGGGGTGAGCATTGTCGGGGGCATGGGATGGTGCATTGTTTGGAGGGATTAGGGGATAATTGTTCAGGTTTAATTAAGTTTTCAAGTCTTCCCAGTATAGCTCCCATTACCCAACCCAGGTCCCATGCCGGTGGTTAACAGCAGGATAAATTTCTGCATGCGTTTTGAGCATCAAGTTCAAGGTTCAAACAATAGGTTCAATGCCGGAGACATTCTCGGAGGGGCCTGGGCAGGGTAATGATGCCCATCTGCCTGGGTAAATGCCATGCATGACTGCTGGTCAGGACTTGCTCAGGGTCTCGACGCACAACAATGGTGAACGTCTCAATCTTCGCCACTGTGGCGATCAGAAGACCCGATCCCTCCCCAAGAAGGCTAGCGGGACCAAGTCTGCATCAGCTCCTCTGCACGAAATCTCTCCCAGTGGCTAGAAGCTTATCCTCTACATTTTGCACTAGTGGTGTCTTTGTTAAGCTGCGAGGTTTTAATACTGCCTGCGACAAGTGGGTTGCAACTTCTCAGCTTGTTTGTTATCATAGGGGGAGGAATGAAAATTTGATTAAATGTATAATCGAAATCCATTTCGCTGAATCAGCTGCAACATTTTGGTTAACTATTCAATTCTATCCTGCTGTGCCTCTAGACAGCTATCTCAATGATACATAAATGGGAGGGGGAATTCCCACAGTGGATCATTTATTGCTGATTTCCTGTTTTGTGTAAACTCTTTTTGTAAAACAAATAAACAAATATAAACTAACTAACTAATTGAAAGCCCCTTAAAGGGGCACTGTAACACAAAACAACAAAACTTTCATAGGAAACTTAAATTAAAATATTGTTTTTGGGGCTCATTACCTCTGCGGCACCCACTGGTTGCATAAGGCTTTATGTGTACTGTTGGACACCATGTGGTCCCTCTCCAGGGACACGCGGGTGTGAAGGTAGATGCGGAGGAGAGGCAGGTATTCGGGTCTAACGACCCCCTCCACAGCCCGCTGCCTGTATTGTGTAAATTGTTTTATTCATTCATGGAATGTGCATGTCACTGGTTAGGTCAGCATTTATTGAGCCACCTTCTTGAACCGCTGCAGTCTATGTAGTGTGGGTACACCCACATTGCTGTTAGGGAGGGAGTTCTAGGACTTTGACCCAGCAACAGCGAATTATTTCCAAGTCAGGATGGCGTGTGGCTTGGAGGGGAGCTTGCAGTTGGTGGTATTCCCATCGATCTGCTGCCCTTATTCTTCTAGGTTGTAGCGGTCATGGGTTTGGAAGGTGCTGTCTAAGGAGGCTTGGTGAGCTCCTGCACTGCATCTTGTAGATGGTACACACTACAGTGCATCAATGGTGGAGGGAGTGAATGTTTGTGGATGGGATGCCAGTCAAGTGGGCTGCTTTGTCCTCATGGTGTCAAGCTTCTTGAGTGTTGCTGGAGCTGCACTCATCCAGGCAAGTGGAGAGTATTCCATCATACTCGAGTTGTGCCTTGTATGATGGTGGACAAGCTTTGGGGAGTCAGGAGGTGAGTTACTCGCTGCAGGATTCCTAGCCTTTATTGCAGTGGCCGAGTGGGAAGGCGTTGGCCTCATAAACCAAATGGGCATTCAGTAATCATGCTATTTGTGGCTCGTTGTGCTTCCTTCAATGGAACTTCAAATCTAAACAGAAGCACAAGTAAAAAGATTGGTATCAGAGCAATTAATGGGGCTGAAAGTTGATAAGTCCCCGGGTCCTGATATTCTGTATCCAAGAGTGTTGAAAGAGATTGCTATAGAGATAGTAGATGCATTGGTGATCATTTTTGAAAATTCTATACATTCTGGAATGGTTCCTGAAGATTGGAACGTAGCAAATGTCACCCCACTATTTATGAAGGGCGGGAGAGAGAAAACAGGGAACTACAGACCGGTTAGCCTTACATCAGTAGTAGGGAAAATTCTAGAATCTATTATAAAGGATGTGATAAATGGATACTTGGATAATCAAGATCTGATTGGGCATAGTCAGTATGGATTTGCGAAAGGGAAATCACGTTTGACAAATTTGTTGGAGTTTTTTGAGGATGTTACTAGCAAAATTGATAAAGGAGGGTCAATGGATGTAGTATACTTGGGTTTTCAGAAGGCTTTTGATAAAGTCCCCCACAGGAGGTTCATTAGCAAAATAAAAACACATGGGAAAGGAGGCAGTGTATTGGCATAGATTAAGGATTGGCTAACAGGTAGAAAGCAAAGAGTAAGAATAAATGGGTTATTCTTGTGTCGGCATGTTGTGACTAGTGGGGTACTGCAAGGATCAGTACTTGGGCCCCAGTTGTTCACAATATATACCAATGATTTGGATGTGGGGACCAAATGTAATATTTCCAAGTTTGTGGATGATATAAAGCTAGGTGGGAATGTGTGTTGTGAGGAAGATGTAAAGCGGCTACAGGAGGATTTGAACAGACTTAGTGAGTGGGAAAGAACATGGCAGATGGAATATAATGTGGAAAAATGTGAGGTTATCCACTTTGGTAGAAGAAACAGATGTGCAGATTATTTTCGATATGGTAAGAGATTAGAAAGTGTAGATGTACAAAGGGACCTGGATGTCCTTGTCCATAAATCACTGAAAGCTAACATGCAGGTGCAGCTGGCAATTAGGAAGGATAATGGAATATTAGACTTTATCACAGGAGAATTTGAGTGCAGGAGTACTGAGGTCTTGCTTCAATTGTATAGAAGCTTGGTTAGACCGCACCTGGAGTACTGTGTGCAGTTTTGGCCCCCTTACCTCAGAAAGGATATTATTGCCATTAAGGGAGTGCAGCAAAGGTTCACCAGGCTTGTTCCGGGGATGGTGGAACTGTCTTATGAAGAGAGATTGGGGAAACTGGGCCTATATTCTCTAGAGTTTCAAAGAATGAGAGGTGATCTCATTGATACCTACAAAATACTTAAAGGAATAGATAGGGTAGATGCAGGTAAGATGTTTCCCCTGGTTGGGGAGTCTAGAACCAGGGGGCACAATTTCAAAATAAGGGGGAAGCCACTTAGGTCCGAGATGAGGAGAAATTTCTTTACTCAGAGGGTTGTGAATCTTTGGAATTCCCTATCCCAGAGGGCTGTGGAAGCTCAGTAATTGAGTATGTTTAAGGTTGAGATTGATAGATTTCTTATTAACAATAACGTAAAGGGTTATGGGGATTGTGTGGGTAAAAGGCACTGAAGTGTTCCATCAGCCAGGATCGTATTGAATGGCAGAGCAGGCTTGATGAGCTGAATGGCCTTCTCCAGTTCCTACGCTTCTATGTGATTATTAGGAAGCTGATTCAATCAACTTTGATCAGTCTGCCTGTTAATTACTGGCCTCACTCTCTACCCAGGGATTGTGACTGCCTTAGTTATCCCATCATCTGACATGTTACCACAGGACTTCTACTTCACAGCATCATTTAGCTCAGCTCTGAGTTCCCACTTATTTTAGATATTGTCTGTTTAACAAGGAGGACAATGAGATCCACTTTACCCAAACAGGTGCTTGGCCTAAATAGCCAAGTGGTTATGGTACTGGGTTTGTAACCCCAAGAACAAGAGTTCAAATCTCACAATGGCAAACTATGAAACAATGTAACTTCATCTGAAACAGATGGAAACAGGTTTACTCAAAAGAGTATCAAGAGTTCAAATCTCATAATGGCAAACTATGAAACAATGTAACTTCATCTGAAACAGATGGAAACATGTTTGTACTTGAAAGAGTTACCCAAACAGGTAGCCCTTTTACAGTTACAGCTTCTTAATCAGTTGATCACTTAGGTTTTTTTAAGTTGTACAATCATTCATATACTTAGAGCATTGTCTCCATTTCCCAATGTCCTCTTCACTTGGGTTCTGAGGCCTTGCTGTGTAATGAAGAGACTACCCTCACTGCCCCAGGCTTCTTCTGATTCTAACATTTCATCAGGTACTGTTTCTTAGTTACATAAGGAGGAGATCTGATTGCTAATAAGTGCAAAAGCAATGACCCATCCCCCAATGCTTACAGGAACAGGCAGCCTTAATCCAAAGGCCATATTTCATTGTTTAGCTCCTGGGACATGAGGAGAATTAGAAAGTCATCATGAACTTTCACAAGTGTGGGACATCCCAAAGAGCATCACAGCCAACGAACCGTTTTTGAAGTGTTGTCATTGTCTGAATGTAGGAATCTCAAAACACAGCCTACAAACAGCAATGAGATAAATGGCCAATTAGTCTATAGGTTGAGAGATAATGGTAGGCCAGGACTTGGTGAGAATCCCCCAGTTCTTCTTCAATTATTGCTGTAGAATCCTTTGCATCTATCGAACAGTGACTAAAGCTTTAGTATAACTCTCATCTGAACTGAAGTGTCAACTTAGATTATGTGCTCAAGACCTGAGTGGGACTTGATCCCAAGATCTTCTGACTTACAAGCATGTGTCCTGGTTGAACCAAGGTTCAAGCACCTACCCTGCTGCAGCATAACACCTGAATGATTAATCGGCATTTAAACCCAACTAGATTCAAATCCAGAAAATGCTGGAAAAGCTCAGTAGGTCTGACAGCACCTGCAGAGAGAGACAGTTGGTGTTTTGAGTCTGTATGACCATTCAGGGTCAACTCTGTTTCTTTCTCCACAGGTGCTGTCAGACCTGCAGAGCTTTTCCAGCATTTTCTGTTCTTGGTTCAGATTTCCAGCATCCACAATATTTTGCTTTCAGACTCAAATCCACCTCCTTTTGATTAATTAGGGCTGTGACTCTTCGATTAATGTAAATCACTTGGCTATTGAATATATTTCTATGGAAATCAATAGGGGTGATGAACGAACACTTGAAAAATCAGTAGATGAATAACTTAGCCCCAGTAAATTAAACACTAACAGACTGAGAATAATTAATGTTTAAAGACATGGCTGAGTAAGGGAGATGAATTAATTGTACAATAGGAATGAACTCAGTAATTCCCAGTAGTTTAAGCTAATGAGTATCTAAAATGATAATTGAAAAAAATACTTAGGTTTCCAAACTATCATTGCATAAATTAATTTTAATATCAATCACTTGTTTATATTCAGTACTCAAGAGTTCGTCTGGTGGCTGAGAAATTGTTTATTGAATAGTCCCTGAATAATTATCGTTCATCACAGTTATACCTCAAATAAAATGGGACTGAATAAAGGACTAGTTAATAGCTGAATATGTATTGTGAATTCTCTATAACCCTTTGGCTGTTTATCACTCATTCGGCTTCCTCTGCCACTTGGCTATTCTCCACTTGTTTTTGATATGTTACCTTAGACTTTGCTTGTTTCCTTCATTAGTCTTATACCCAATATATTTCTGATGTTGAATAATGAGGTGAGTTGGCCAATAATACAGGATGTAAGCATATCTGAATAAAGAGAGATTGTGTACTCTGCACCATTGCCCAGTGTCCTGGCTGGTGTAGGACATAGTGATCAAAAACAAAATGAATACAAAGCAAGAGGACAAAAATCCCACAGTTTAACTTAGTGAAGAAAATTATTTGCCATTTGGTTGTGAACACAAGTGGTAATGACATAAGACAAAGTGTCCCAGGTAGGTCACAGTCATGTTGGTGCAGCAGTTAATGTTGGGTGGAGAAAGACAGAAAGATTTCACTCCATACCATGACCAATATCTAACAAGCTTCACCCAGGCAAGGGCAAGATTCACTACAAATACTGAAACATGTCGAGCATTTGTGCAGATGTTTTTTCTCTATTTCAGAAAATAAAGATTGCAATTGAGGCTATTTGGTAGAGTGTTAGATGTTGAATAAATAACCTTCTGTATGGATGAGAACGCTGAGAAGGGATTGTAATATTTGATACACATCAGACAACTGAACACACACATTCTAACTTGCTCATAATACGATAGGGAGACTCATCTCTTGCTCATTGTAAATGTTCTCTTTCTGGATCCCAAAGTATTAAAAATTAATTCTTCAAATACTCAGAACTGTAGCTGATGAATTGGTCCGCTTCCCTTCATCCATACTGTCCATTAAAGTATCTCTAGATTAAAGAGTATTGATGTTTATGCCGCTTTAGAGTTGCTTTTGTCATTTTTATTTACCATTCTCAGTAGGTAATCAATAATTTAAAAATGTGCTCAGCATATAACAATGTACAAAATAATTCAAAAGGAACCACCTGGGAAACAGGAGCCAAGTTCACTAGAAGAAAGGGGATGTGATGGCATAGTGGTATTGTCACTGGACTAGTAACCCAGGGTAATGCTCTGGGGACCCAGGTTCAAATACTACCACATGGTCATCTAATGATGACCATGAAACCATTATTATAAGAACCCATCTGGTTCATAAATGCCCCTTTAGGGAAGGAAATCTGCCATCCTTACTTACATGTGACTCTAGATCCACACCAATATGGTTGACTCTTACATGCCCTCTGAAATGGCCTAGCAAGCCACTCAGTTGTATCAAACTGCTACAAAGCTTCAAAAAAGGAATGAAACCAGATGGACCACACGGGAAATGACAACAGCAAACTCAACCCTGCAAAGTCCTCCTTACTAACATCTGGGGGCTAGTGCCAAAACTGGGAGAACTGTTTCACAGACAAGTCAAGAAACAGCCTGACATAGTCGACCTCACAGGATCCAGACACCATCATCACCATTCCTGGGTATGTCCTGTCCCACCACAGGACAGACCTGACGGCACAGTGATATACAGTCAGGAGAGAATTGCCCCAGGAATCCTCAACATCAACTCTAGACACCATGAAGTCTCATGGCATCAGGATTCATGGGCCAAGGAAACCATGTACTGCCGTCCCTCAGCTGATGAATCAGTGTTCCTCCATGTTCAGCTCTACTTGGAGCCCTAGTAAAATGGGAATCAGGGGGAAAAATCTCCACTGGGTGGAGTCATACCTAGCACAAAGGAAGGTGGTTGTGGTTGTTGGAGGTGAGTCATCTCAGCTTCATGAGTTCCGTAGGGTAGTGTCCTAGGTCCAACCTGCTTCATCAATGACCTTCCTTCCATCATAAGGTGGGGATGTCCACTGATGATTGCACAATGTTCAGCACCATATGCAACTCCTCAGATACTGAAGCAGTCCATGTCCAAATCCAGCAAGACCTGGACAGTATCCAAGCTTGGGCTGACGAGTGGCAAGTAACACTCCACACAAGTGCCAGGTCAATGACCATCTCCAACAAGAGAGAATCTAACCATCACCCCTTGATGTTAAATTAAATTTCCCACTATCAACATACTGGGGTTACCATTGATCAGAAACTGAACTGAACTAGCCATATAAATACTGTGGCTACAACAGCAGGTCAGAGGCTAGGAACTCTGCAATGAGTAACTCACCTCCTGACTCCCCAAAGCCTGTTCACCACTTGTAAGGCACAAGTCAGGAGTGTGATGGAATACTCCCCACTTGCTTGGATGAGTGCAGCTCCCACAACACTCAAGAAGCTTGACACTATCCAGGACAAAGCAGCCCGCTTGATTGGCACTCCTTCCACCACTGATGCACTGTAGCAGCAGTGTGTACCATCTGCAAGATGCACTGCAGGAACTCACCAAGCTCCCTAGACAGCACCTTCTAAACCCATGACCACTACCATCTAGAAGATCAAGGACAGCGGATCATTCCCCTCCAGGTCACTCATCATCCTGACTTAGAAATATATCACCGTTCCTTCACTGTCGCTGGGTCAAAATCCTGGAACTCCCTTCCTAACAGCACTGTGGGTGTACCTACACCACTTGGACTGCAGCGGTTCAAAAAGGCAGCTCACCACCACCTTCTCAAGGGCAACTAGGGATGGGCAATAAATACTGGCCCAGCCAGTGAAGCCCATATCCTGTGAATGAATAAAAAAAAGGCAGCCCAAGTAGAGAGAAAAGCAAGCATGACTGGAATAATTAACCTAAGCAAGGCCTAGAAATTACAATCTGCCTGAAAATGGGTAGCACAAGTGCTGGGGGGGGCGGGGGTGGCAGGAGTGCACATGCCTTTTCACACAGTTGTTGGAATGACTATAAATTGGTGTTGCTAGCTCATTGTAATGGCTGAAGCATACAACTCATGGCTGTGCACCTATTTGGGCAGGTGGAGGAATCCTCTGGTTCCACATTGGAGGACCTGGTCTAGTTGGTGGACAGGAGGAGGGAAATTCCATTCCTTTGGGAGTTAGAATGGCCTCAGCTTTCCATTTTGGAGACTAGGTCTGGCAGCAGGCAAGAAAATCGACATGACCCCTGCTGGGCAGCAGGACGGGTGAGCACATACGATCCTCCGCTTTTCAGCTCATTAATTATGCACCTGCAAGGAGCTCGGCGAATCCTGTGGCGAGGGCAGGTCGGAAATCGCCAACCCCACTGTTACCTCATGGAGTCGAAGGTCCTGGCACCATATTTAAAGGGCACCCAGTTGGACATTCACCCATTGCAGGTCAGGAGCAACGCATTACTCCTCCAGGGTCTTTGCAGCTGCAGCTCATACTGGAGAAGCTTGCAGATGTCAGCAACCACATCCCAGGACATACAAGGGTGCTTCCGACATTGCCTTTTGCCCATCTCTCGATAAGAGTGCCATTAGCGATATGCCCATGGTTGGGCCAATGCTCGCCATTGCCATGTTCCATGTTCACCAGCCTCTTGACCTTACAGAGGCCCCACTGCTTCTTTCTGCTCAGGCCCTTGCTCCTCATGGCCCGGTACCAATCGGTAATGGACAGCCCCTTCTCCTCTTCTGGATTAGAGCCATTACCAAGGCAGGTTTGCCTGCAACCTCCCTCATCAATGCCTCAGTGGATGTGTGAACAAACTAAAGTGATACATTAAGTGAAAATGTCCTTTACAGGTTTCCCTCCATCTCAAAGCCAGCAGGCCAGTGCTAAGTCCTTCACCTGGCTTCCATCTAGACATGTTACCCATTCCAGGTAAAAGGCACCCTGGAGACTAGAGATGGGCATGCTTCCCATTCATCCATGAATCTGTATGGGGACATTGCTCTTTGACCAGGGTGATGACAGCCATGTGCAAGGAGGTTCAAGCGGACACTTCTCCACCTGTCTCCGCCATCCTTGAGATTCTATAGAGAGACCACTATCTTGGCAGCATAGAATACTAGCCGCATTATCCCTGGTTAGCCTTGACCATTCACCTGGGAGGATGCAGGTGGTTTGGAGTTATAAATTGCTTCCCCACCAGCCAGGCTCTTGGGAAGCATCCACCTCCCTCCCACCCTTCATCCCTGCCTCTGACTGCAGCTGATGCAAATGGTACAGAATGAAGGGCAGCTCCACACCGCGCTGGGATCTTGATGTTATGAGGCCCATGAGTCAGGAATAAACCTGCTGCCGTGTGAGCTTCACCATAGATAGAAGAACAGAAATGAGCATTTTTGACATCCAGTTGCCTCATAATTATCAGGGTGTCCCTTTAGTCAGCCACTTGTGCTGACCTTGAACTCCACCCACCCGAAAAGGTCCTCCTCACTTTGACCAGGGTGATGACAGCCATGTGCAAGAAGTGGACACTTCTCCACCTGTCTCTGTCATCCTTGAGATTCTATAGAGAGACCACAATCTTGGCAGCATAGAATACTAGCCGCATTATCCCTGGTTAGCCTTGACCATTCACCTGGGAGGATGCACTTCGAGGGATCTGTGTGGTCATTGTCAGTTTGGAAAAATGGTGTGCATCACCTTTCAAACTTGTTCCAACACCTTCTACCCTCCCCCATCACCCACCAACATCCCTCCCCCTTCACCACAGACCCACCCACTATCACCATTCCTCACCCCTTTGTCACCCTTGAACCTTCCCCGTTACCCTGGATCCTATCAGGATTCCCCTCTGCATGCCTTTCCTCCCCTCAGAGCTGACATCCATTACCATCCCCATGCCCACTCTGACCTGCCCTCTCCCATTATCCGAGCCACCTGTCTTGTCCGCCTCCATGACCCACCCAGTGAGACACTCACCTACCAGACTCTCATCCTGGACCTGCCAACCTACCACATTCCATTTCCCCCCTCTGACTGTGACTGTTCCCTCCTATCATCAGTACCCTGAGCTCTTCCCCAAGGGCCCCGCCCGCTAAGGCATTCCCTCCCCTCCCAATCCTGGACACACCCACCCCACCTTCCCTGGCTATTCTCCCCCACATCCCCTTAGATTTCCTCCCACTTCCTCAGACACTTTCCCCACCCCACCCCATTAAGCCTGCCTCCCCTCTCCATCGTTCCGTCCTACACTGACCCCTGACCCCGGCCCTCCGACTTCCAGCCTTCGCCTTGTCCAGCTTTGGTACAGTGTTTGCTAACGGGCACTCAGTAGGAGTGAATCATGCAAGGTCCCCAAGAAGGAGAAAGTGACATTTGCAGACATCACACTTATGGAAGAGGTAAAGCTCACCAGGTGCATGCCACTTATGTGCAGTCACCAAACTGAATGTTTTAAATTCTCCCTGGCGGGAATCTTAATTTGGAGGGGGAGCTTCATTCCGGTGAGGTGGCCTTTTAATGAACATGCATGAGATGCTAATGCATGCAAATAGGGTTTCCGACATTGTTCATCAGGAAGCTCGACCCACCTCTAACCTGCCTTGAAAGTCGGGAGAACAAAATCCCAAAAGTTTATCTTGCCATTGGGAAACAGATTTTTTGATTACTGCTACTGAAGGGAGTGGAAAATTCCACCCTGCATTGCCAGTGGGACAAAGTTGCAGAAGACGTTAATGCCAGGAGCCAGCTGCCAGGACACAGCTGCGATGCATGAAAATGTTCAATGACCTCACCAGAGTTGGCAAGGTAAGAATCCTGCTTTCTTTCATTCTGCTCATGCCAATATAAATAAGGTAAAGCAAAGGAGACTTAAAATATTTACAGAAAAAGGGTTCATTTTATGAAAGGTAAGATTCAATTTTAGAACTATTACAGTTTGCAGTCAGAGGGTCACTGCCAGCTGGGATCTTAACAGTGGAAAGAAAACATCCAGAATCAGAAGGAAAATTTTACATTTAAAGGGCAACTGTTACTTTCAGATGAAGACTCTCACCATCAAAGTGGGACATCCTTAATCAGTGGCAGGGCCTCCCTGTCAAACGGAGGCTCTCATGGATGTAGAGAGTCATCCACGCTAAGAACAAACTTGTCACAATAACATAGAGAACCCCAAGTTTATTGGGAAGCTTTCAATACCAGAAAGTGATACTGACAGTTAGGATGAGACTGTCGCTATCAGAAGGAAAAACAGTAGGGAAAGTAAATGTTCAGACTAATTGCTACACTTTTGTAATTCAGACAGGGAGGTAATTTACTCCAATTGAGGTAAGAAACTGTGCAATCAGCTGGCTCACATATTTAACATTCAACCAGATGCTGCTGATGAAGGGCCCAATCAAGGAGAGCATAAAAAGGTAGATTCATATCTTTGTGGATTATTGCAACCTTGGACAAATAACACAACTGCACAGTTAAGATAATTTTATGAAAACTAGTTTCTATCTAAAATCCTTGTGAGTTGAAAACTGGAAGCAGGTGGTTGGGAGCAATGATATTGTTCAGGACCCATCAGCTTCAGGCATTAGTAATGCAAGGCATCATTCTTCTAATTTAATATTGCCAGACACTTTGATGAAAGATTCTCACATATCAGATTTCATTCAAGCATTGGGGCTTAATAATGAATATTTGTTACTTTAGATTTAGTTAGAATGAACATACACTGGAACAATTTGGAATCAAATTACTCCGAATGAGCATACCAGGAATTCATGATTTCCAGTGCTCATTTTTCTACCAGGAGCTCTGCATCAATCGTGATCATTCCATATCCCAAAGCACGAGTAGCAGCCAGGAGCGCTGCATATTCCCAAATCTCCTATACCGGCCAGGATTGTCCCCTATCTCCTAACACTATGCAGTACCTAGATCCTCCTATATCCCAAAATATCGTGTCAGCCAATATTCCTATGCCTTTATCCAACTGCAATTTTATTGGATGAAAGGTTACAGATCTGAAATGTTGTTAACTCTATTTCTCTCTCCACAGATGCTGATGGATTTGCTGAGTGCTTCCAGCATTTTCTGCTTTCATTTGCGGGTTTATCAATCGTGATTCAACAGTGGGGACAGTGTATTTACATTCTGCACTGCCTTCAGTGCCAGCTACATAACAGAATTAGGATGAAGGGATTTCACTTTCCCCCCAGCACCACCCCCAAAAGTTTTCAGGTTGAGTTGGTGACTGTGCATTTCCATCAATTTCAGGTTTTATCTCAGATTTTCAGCACTCACAGTTTTTGTCTTAAATCTCTGGGGAACTAATACAGATGGTTTGGATCTTTCTTTCAGAAGATACTTTGCGGTGAACTTTTAGCGCCCTTTTGTTCTTAGGCCAAAACAGCACAATTTGGAAACTAATAACCACAGTAAAGTTGGGTTAATTTTGTCAGGTTTTAATCCTTTTTCAGATTGTGGCCAACACCGGTAAGGCTTCAGTTATTACCCATCCTAGCATCCTCCTTGAGAAGATGGTTGTGAGTCTGCTGCAGTCCTGTCTGTCAAACTGATCGGTAACATCTTGACAGATATGGTCAAACAGCTTTGCTGCTGAGTATCATCCTGTGATTGCATTGCTTCCAAACAGCATTTAGAATAACAGTTTGTCAGGCTTTAATGAATGTGTGCGCAATTGGGCCTATCTATGGGCCTCAGTTGGCTAGATGGCTAGAGTGTGGTGCTGAATAATAGCAACTGTGTGGGTTCAATCCCCATTCTGGCTTCTTGGGGCCTACCTCCTCACCTTAGCTCACAGTGTTATCATGATCAGTAACCCTTGGACAATGAGGACATGTACATGAAGAGAGTCACACCTACCTTAAGGGTTGGAATCTCAGCATAGACTAATCATTTAATAAAACGAGGCCTGCAAGGCCCAGGAAGAGGGTAGCAGTGGGTGAGCAAAAAACAGCCTTTCACACGTCCTGATCTAACTGGTATCCTTCTGTTGCTCCTCTTCTCCTCACAAACATGTCAGGTTGGATTCCTGTTGGGAAACCCGTTGGCTCTGCAAGTGATGCTTGGGACTTAAAAAAAATTTACACCAACTGATTCATGCGAACCTCATTGCCAGCAACAAAAATTGAAGAAAAACAAGGACCTTAAAAAACATTGAATTATCTTTTACCCCAGAGGGGCTTGAGTACTAATCCAATTAAACATTTTAATAGAAGCTGAGTGCAGCAGCTATTGTCACTAAACTGTGAAGAATATTTTAATCCGTGACAAAACTCCAAATATAAACGTTTAGAACTAACCTTACATCTGCCTTAAAAAACATTGGCGGTAGCACAGGATGCAAAAAGTAGATAGCCAGCCAAGAGTTTAACTAAATCATCCCACAGCCAGCGTGAGTTTAAATAAACCCTCCTGGAGCCAGCTGTGAGTTTAAGTAAATCCTCCCAGGTATGCAGCATCAACTGAAAATGGTACAACCATTTCCTGGGCTCATTCATGGCTCTGCAACAATATGGAGGCTGTGGCTGTTCATGTTTAGAATTCACTGGTTACTCAGGTGACATTAGACCAAATACATCTACAATGCCCATGTGCAATGACCATAGAGCTAGTAAGGGCCATAGTCAGGCCTCAAATGGGGGAAACTTGTCTCTTGTGACCAGTCTTTTTATGACTCCCTTAACTACAGATGGCGTGCCCTCTATATTTTATTAAACTCTTTACTACTTTCATTATTTTTTGGATCTGCTTAAGTGGGGCAGTTCAATGTTCTCTAGTTGTCAGGCAGCATCTCACTATAATTGTTTATTTTTACTCTTTTACAGGGTATGGGCTTTACTGGCTGGGCCAGCATTTATTGTCCATCCCTAATTTCCCTTGAGAAGGTGGTGGTGAGCTGCCTTCTTGAAACACTGCAATCCATGTGGTGTAGGTACACCCACAATGCTGTTAGGGAGGGAGTTCCAGGATTTTGACCAACAACAGTGAAGGAACGGCGATATATTTCCAAGTCAGGATGGTGCGTGGCTTGGAGGGGCACTTGCAGGTGGCCGTGTTCCCATGCATCTCTTGCCCTTGCCCTTCTAGTTGGTAGAGTTTGGAAGGTGTTGGCATAGGAGCCTTGATGAATTCCTGCAATGCATCTTGTAGATGGTACATACTGCTTCCACTATCCATCAGTGGTGGAGGGAGTGAATGTTTGTGGATGGGGTGCAAATCAAGCAGGCTGCTTTGTCCTGGATAGTATCGAACTTCTTGAGTGTTGTTGAGCTGCACTCACCCATGCAAGTGGGGAGTATTCCATCACACTCCTGACTTGTGCTTTGTGGACGTTGGATAATTGGTATTAATCTTTATAAACAATAAATGTTATTGGTTCTCATCCCAACACGGGGAGAGTTTGGGTTGGTAAGCAATTCAAGTCCAAATATTCACATCCACATCAAGCAACAAACCCAACATCCGCACCAAAGTGCATCATTAAAATATCCAAGCACATTGACACAGAGAGCCGTATGCCGAGACTCAGTATCTAAATACTGTAAAAGGGTTGATGTTCCCAATGGTGGGGGAGTCCAGAACCAGGGGTCACAGTCTGAGGATATGGGGTAGACCATTTAGGACTGAGATGAGGAGAAAATTCTTCACCCAGAGAGTGGTAAGCCTGTGGAATTCGTTACCACAGAAAGTAGTTGAGACCAAAATATTGTATGTTTTCAAGAAGAAGTTAGATATAGCTCTTGGAGCGAAAGGGATCAAAGGGTTTGGGGAGAAAGCGGGAGCAGGCTATTGAGTTGGATGATCAGCCATGATCATAATGAATGGTGGAGAAGGCTTGAAGGGCCGAATGGCCTACCCCTGCTCCTAGTTTCTATGTTTCTATGTCCTTTTACTGTCCAGACTTGCTATCAAGATCCAGAGAAAACTGACTGATCAACACCCAAGCTGAATGTCCCGCTAACTCAGTCTAGTCCACCCTAAGACCACTGTTCAAGTTCAGTATTCAGAATAATGTTTAGCCTCAGTCTAGCCCACTGGCTAGAATCACTATTCAAGCTGTGTATTCAGCATGCTTTATAGATTCTGCATCAAAACTACTGGTTTAACTGCATTCATGGATAATGCGTTGAATAACATTTTTACAATTGAGTGGACCCTGTTCTCACAGCCAAGATTAAAAGATCCATCCAACAGAAGCACTCGCAATGTTTTACTTGGATGAATTCTACAAAAACAATGGTACAAGGGAAACAAGTACTGTTTGTCAGGATTTGCCCATTCCAGGAGGCTGTACAGCTCAGTCAGTACTGATGAAAATTTGAATCTTAATCAACTTCTCCAGACATGCCAACTGCTAGCATTCCACACTGACCTCAGCAGTTCCTACTGCATTGTCCTGATGCTAGCATTTGCTGATGAAAATCTTTGTTTTTACGGCCTTCAATACTTCGGGCCGAGTTGGTTCAGAATGTTCTTCAGGTTCTTTGTAGAAATGCACATGCACGTGGGTCCTATGCTTGCTCCACCCTGCATTTGCTGGTGGATAGGATTTGAATATAGGTTTCCTTCTCTGTTGAAAGCATTTTTAAGAGACAAGGGGAACAACATTTTTATAGACTTCGGAGATCCAGACCATTTGTTTGACCAAAATCCCACTGACAGGTCCCATATTCAGCCTTGTGGAGGCTTGTAAACCCCTATTTTACTGGCACTCCAGCCACCACTACCTCTAGGCCCCAACTGAGGATTAGAGCAATAATTGCTGCCTTAGGGATTTCCCCATCCCCTATCTGTCATTTGGTTTGTAAGGAGTGTGTGCAAGAGTCACCCCTTACAAAGCAATAAAAAAGGTCATGGAAACAACGAGAGCCTAGCAAAACTGCCACAGAATTTCAGATCTTTTTATTTTATCAATTCTGAAGTAAAGCTTATGTTCCTAGCTTATTCTTATCTTTCTTGAAGAGGGTGGTGCATTTGTCACCCTCCAGTCCTTGGGGCACAATTTGTTTTCCCACATAATTTTTAAATTTTTCCTCTCTGCAGTTTTCTCCCTAGCTTCCTTCAGGATTCTTGAAGCTAAAGAACAAAATCCCAATGATTAGTCTATCTTGCGGTTGATTACATTTTTAGTATTTTATCCCAAAATAATACCCTCCATTAACTGCCTTATACTCATCTCTGGTGATTCTACAATCCCAATATCCATCCCCCTGTCTCAAAATAAAAGAAAACAAAAGTGATGGTGAGCATTTATGAAGCTCTGGTTAGGCCACAACTAGCCTACTGTATCCAGTTCTAGTCAACACACTTACGGAAAGGATGCCAGGGTCCAAGAGGGCGTGCAGAGGAGATTTACCAGAATGGTTCCAGGGATGGGTAATTTTAGCATAAGGTTAAGCTGGAGAAGCTGGGGTTGTTCTCCTTGGAGCAAAGGAGATTGATGGGAGATTTGATGGAGGTATAAAGGTTATGACTGGTTTGGATCAGGTAGGAATCCATGGTGCCCATGCTAGTATTGACCCAGCTGCTGGAGCCGCAGTATAAGGCTTCAAAGATGTTAATATACCACTCTGGGACGACATACTGTCCTGCGATGTACCAGAGTAATGGATGTTATCGAAAGCCTTCTTGAAATCCATGAAGTTGATGACAAGTGGCTTCTGATACTCTAGGCTCTTCTCTATGATGTTCCTGCACGTAAAGATCTGCTTGCAGCATGATCTGCCAAGCTAGAAACCTGCCTGTTCTTCACGAAATATACTGTCTATTCTGTTTTCAATGTGTTGAGGAATAATTTGCTAAAGACCTTGCCTGGTACTGACAGCAGTTTTATGCCCTTCCAGTTGTTGCAGTCATTGAGGTTCCCTTTCTTTAACAGCTTGATGATTACTCCTCACCTCCAGTGGTCTGGGGTGGGCTCTGCAGGTCCGTGGGCTCTATTGTGACAGTGTTCATGCAATGTTTCAATAGCCCTGCTGGTACCTCATTGATCCCAAGTGCCTTATTGTTTTTCAGGTTTTTGATGGTCCTTTGGACCTCTGATCTGGCAACTTCTCCCAGGCTGATGTTCAGCTGGTGAGGTGCAGCACTGTCATCGAACTCCAACATGGAGTTGGAGCTGGAGCTGGGCAAGTTGAGGATCTCCCGAGTATCCCAATCACTTTGCCTCCTGCTTTTCGTCCATCAGTAGTATCCTGCTGACCTTTCCCTTGATTGGTACAAAGCTGCATTCTCTTGCCATTCCTTTTCCCCTTGGTTGGGGCCTCAATTTTTTACAATTTACTTAAATGACTTGGATGAAGGGACCAAAGGTGTGGTTCCTGAATTTGCTGGCAACACAAAAATAGGTTGGAAAGTAATTGTGAAGAGAGTGCAAGGAGGCTACAAAGGGATATAGATAGGTTAAGTGAGTGGGCAAAGATCCGCCAAATTGACTATAATATGGACAAATGTGAAATGGTCCATTTTGGCAGGAAGGATAAAAAAGAGGCATATTATCTAAGTGGTGGGAGATTGCAAAGCTCCGAGATGCAGAGGGATCCAGGTATCCTAGTGCATGAATCACAAAAAACTAGTATGCAGGTATAGCCAGTAATTAGGGAAGCTAATAGAATGTTATTGTTTATTGCAAGGGGAATTGAATATAAAAGTAGGGAGGTTATGGTGAGACCACATCTGGAGTACTGTGCACAGTATTGGTCTTCTTATTGAATGATTGGTGTTAATGCATTAGAAGCAGTTCAGAGAAGGTTACTAAACTAATACCAGAAATGGGTGGGTTGTTTGGTTGAACAGGCTAGGCTTGTATTTGCTAGAGCTTAGAACAGTAAGAGGCAATTTGATTGAAACATATAAGATCCTGAGGGGTCTTAGGGTGAAAGTGGAGAGGATGTTTCCTCTTGTGAGAGAATTTAGAACTAGGGGTCACTGTTTAAAAATAAGAGGTCGCCCATTTTAGACAGAGATGAGGAGAAATTTTTTCTCTCAGAAGGTTGAGTCTTTATAAATCTCTTCCTCAAAAGGCGGCAGAAGCAGAGTCTTTGAATATTTTTAAGGTAGAGGTAAATAGAATCTTACTAAACAAGGGAGGGGGCGAAAGGTTATCGGGGGTATGCAGGAGGTTACAATCAGATCAACCATGATCTTATTGAATGGAGGAGCAGGCTTGGAAGGCTGAATGGCCTACTCCCGATCCTAATTCATCTGCTCGCATTTGTGTATGATTGATTTCATCATGAGTGAAGCAATGGTAGTTGAAGATGTTGAGGGCCTTCAAGAGCAGACACCACCTGAGCTGGAGCGAAACAAATTGAGATGGACTGGGGGCGGTGACAGCCTTGCTGCCAATTGTCAAGCACAGGATTGGAGGAACTAAATATAAATCTAAGTAAGGATAAGGTAGACAAAGAACAGCTGTTCCCATTAGCTGATGGTACAAGAACCAGGAACACAAATTTAAGGTTTTGAGCAAGAGATGTAGGGGAGATTTGGGGAAGAACTTTTTTTTATGCAGCAAGTGGCATTGAGCTGGAACTCACTGTACATGAGGATGGTGGAAGCAAAGATGTCAAATGATTTCAAAAGGAAATTGGATGCACACTTAAACAAAATAAACTTGCAAAGCTAAAGGGATAGAACAGAGGGATGGGACTGGTTGGATTGCTCGACTCATAGACTTGATAAGTCGAATGGCCTCCTTCTGTGCTGTACATTTCTCTATGACTTAAAAATACTCTTTTAGGATCGCTGCCAATCCTTCAAACCCCTAATACGAGCTTGCCTGTTTCATTTCTTAGCAAATCTTTTTACTCGACTTTTCTGTTCTGTGCAAATTTTCACTCATAACTTACTAATTTCCCTTTTTGATGGTTTAGTGTACTTTTTAGTCTCAAATTAAACTGGGGCCTCTGCCAGCAGAAGGGTAGTGGAGCAGATCCTAAGAGGCCTATGCCAATGTGGAAAAGCCCCGATTCTATATTAATGGAGAGAGAGTCGTTTGAATATGCAGGACTGGCACATTGCAAGGTGCAGTGCCCGCCCCACTGAAGGCCTGCAGTGTCAGAGCAGTTTTGCGTTTTTTTTTAAATTTACTCATTATTCTGTGGGTATCACCAGCAAGGCCAGCATTTGTTGCCTATCTCTGCCCTTGAAGCCGAGTGGCTTGCTCGGCCATTGTAGAGGGCAGTTAAGAGTCAACCATGTTGCTGTGGGTCTGGAGTCACATGTAGGCCAGACCAGGTAAGGACGGCAGATTTCCTTCCCTAAAGGACATTAGTGAACCAGATGGGTTTTTACAACTATTGATGATCATTTCATGATTATCCATTATTGGGGGTGTAGCTTTCAATTCCAGATTTTATTCAAAAAATTTAAATTCCACCAGCTGTCGTTGTGGAATTTGAACCTATGGCCCCCAAAGGATTAGCATAGGCCTCTAGATTACCACTACACTATGACCTCCCCTTGTTCTGACAGTGGAGAGAGTGCCTAAGAAGAAAAAAACCTCACATTTTCTGCAATGGTGTAAATTGAGTTTTTGCAGAAGGTGATATAACTGAGGGCTTGTTTAACTCAATTGGTTAGATGGCTAGGCTATAGTGCAAAATAACAGAACTGATAGTTTGGGTTCAATTCCCATACTGTCGTCATATGAATTAGGAGTAGGCCATTTGGCCCCTCAAGGGGCTGATCTGATTGTGGTCTCAACTCCACATTCCCACTTACTAAGAGCTGAGGTATTTCTTGGATGTCTGTTTCCTCACCCTGTCCCATGGTAGTATCATGACATTAGCTATGGCTAGTAACTCTTGGATAATGTGGAGACTGCATAGAGAGACTGATTACATCTCCCTGGTTTACTGTTTGAGCCTTGACAAGGCACTCAGTGGGAAGTACTTAGGTGATAAGAGTCCATCTAAGGCATGATAAGGGCATACAGGGTGGGATTCTTATGATAGCCCAGGAAACCTGGCTCCAGCCACCACCTTCACAATTGATAAATGGCCAACTGAAAATTACAATAGGCTGGACTTTAAAAAGAGATAAAAACAAAAAACTGTGGATGCTGGAAATCCAAAACAAAAACAGAATTACCTGGAAAAACTCAGCAGGTCTGGCAGCATCGGTGGAGAAGAAAAGAGCTAACGTTTTGAGTCCTCATGACCCTTCCAAAGAACTGAGTGAATATAAGGAGAGGGGTGAAATATAAGCTGGTTTAAGGTGGGGTGGGGGTGTGTGATTGTAGGGACAAGCAAGCCGTGATAGGAGCAGATAATCAAAAGATGTCACAGACAAAAGAACAAAAGAACATAGAGGTGTTGAAGGTGGTGATATTATTTAAACAAATGTGCTAATTAAGAATGGATGGTAGGGCACTCAAGATACAGCTCTATTGAGGGTGGGGTGGAAAGACTAGCAGGGAATAAAAGATTTAAAAATAATGGAAATAGTGGGAAAAGAAAAATCTATATAAATTATTGGAAAAAACAAAAGGAAGGGGGAAGAAACAGAAAGGGGGTGGGGATGGAGGGAGGAGTTCAAGATCTAAAGTTGTTGAATTCAATATTCAGTCCGGAAGGCTGTAAAGTGCCTAGTCGGAAGATGAGGTTCTGTTCCTCCAGTTTGCGTTGGGCTTCACTGGAACAATGCAGCAAGCCAAGGACAGACATGTGGGCAAAAGAGCATGGTGGAGTGTTAAAATGGCAAATGACAGGGAGGTTTGGGTCATTCTTGCGGACAGACCGCAAGTGTTCTGCAAAGCGGTCGCCCAGTTTACATTTGGTCTCTCCAATGTGGAGGAGACTGCATTGGGAGCAACGAATACAGTAGACTAAGTTGGGGGAAATGCAAGTGAAATGCTGCTTCACTTGAAAGGAGTGTTTGGGCCCTTGGATGGTGAGGAGAGAGGAAGTGAAGGGGCAGGTGTTGCATCTTTTGCGTGGGCATGGGGAGGTGCCATAGGTGGGGATTGAGGAGTAGAGGGTGATGGAAGAGTGGACCACGGTGTCCCGGAGGGAACGATCCCAACGGAATGCCACCGGGGAGGTGAAGGGAAGATGTGTTTGGTGGTGACATCATGCTGGAGTTGGCGGAAATGGTGGAGGATGATCCTTTGAATGCGGAGGCTGGTGGGGTGATAAGTGAGGACAAGGGGGACCCTATCATGTTTCTGGGAGGGAGGAGAAGGCATGAGGGTGGATGTGCGGGAGATGGGCCGGACATGGTTGAGGGCCCTGTCAACGACCGTGGGTGGAAAACCTCGGTTAAGGAACTGTTTTTGAAGGTAGCATCATCAGAACAGATGCGACGGAGGCGAAGGAACCGAGAGAATGGGATGGAGTCCTTACAGGAAGTGGGGTGCGAGGAGCCGTAGTCGAGGTAGGCTTGAAATGGATATAGGTGGACAGTCCATCACCAGAGATTGAGACAGAGAGGTCAAGGTAGCAAAACGTCTTCAAAGTAGGCATTTCTTGAAGGGGAGTGACAGTCAATTAAACACAGAGATAAAAACAAAAAACTGACCTCTTTGTCTCAATCTCTGGTGATAGACTGTCCACCAATATCCATTACTAGCCTATCGACTCCCACAGCTACCTCGACTACAGCTCCGCACACCCCGCTTCCTGTAAGGACTCCATCCCATTCTCTCAGTTCCTTCGCCTCCGTCGCATCTGTTCCGATGATGCTACCTTCAAAAACAGTTCCTCTAACATGTCCTCCTTCTTCCTTAACCGAGGTTTTCCACCCACGGTCGTTGACAGGG
Organism: Carcharodon carcharias; assembly: GCF_017639515.1. Classification (NCBI taxonomy): domain Eukaryota; kingdom Metazoa; phylum Chordata; class Chondrichthyes; order Lamniformes; family Lamnidae; genus Carcharodon; species Carcharodon carcharias. Next base: position 107,273,064 of record NC_054481.1, on the reverse strand, counting down.
CCCTCAACTGTGTCCAGCCCATCTCCCACGCATCCACCCTCACGCCTTCTCCTCCCTCCCAGAAACATGATAGGGTCCCCCTTGTCCTCACTTATCACCCCACCAGCCTCCGCATTCAAAGGATCATCCTCTGCCATTTCCGCCAACTCCAGCATGATGCCACCACCAAACACATCTTCCCTTCACCCCCCCTATCGGCATTCCGTAGGGATCGTTCCCTCCGGGACACCCTGGTCTATTCCTCCATCACCCCCTACTCCTCAACCCTCATCTATGGCACCTCCCCATGCCCACGCAAAAGATACAACACCTGCCCCTTCACTTCCTCTCTCCTCACCGTCCAAGTGCCCAAACACTCCTTTCAAGTGAAGCAGCATTTCACTTGCATTTCCCCCAACTTAGTCTACTGCATTCGTTGCTCCCAATGCGGTCTCCTCTACATTGGAGAAACCAAATGTAAACTGGGCGACCGCTTTGTAGAACACCTGCAGTCTGTCCGCAAGAATGACCCAAACCTCCCTATCGCTTGCCATTTTAACACTCCACCATGCTCTCTTGCCCACATGTCTGTCCTTGGCTTGCTGCATTGTTCCAATGAAGCCCAACGCAAACTGGAGGAACAGCACCTCATCTTCCAACTAGGACTGAATACTGAATTCAACAACTTTAGATCTTGAACTCCTCCCTCCATCCCCACCCCCTTTCTGTTTCTTCCCCCTTCCTTTGTTTTTTCCAATAATTTATATAGATTTTTCTTTTCCCACCTATTTCCATTATTTTTAAATCTTTTATTCCCTGCTAGTCTTTCCACTCCACACCCACTAGAGCTGTACCTTGAGTGCCCTACCATCCATTCTTAATTAGCACATTTGTTTAGATAATATCACCATCTTCAACACCTCTATGTTCTTTTGTTCTTTTATCTGTGACATCTTTTGATTATCTGCTCCTATCACTGCTTGCTTGTCCCTGCAACCACACCACCACCCCCCACTTCTCTCCCCCCACCCCCCCACCCCACCTTAAACCAGCTTATATCTCAGCCCTCTCCTTATATTCACTCAGTTCTGTGGAAGGGTCATGAGGACTCGAAACGTCAACTCTTTTCTTCTCCACCGATGCTGCCAGACCTGCTGAGTTTTTCCAGGTAATTCTGTTTTTGTTTTGGACTTTAAAAAGCCTGCCCTGCAGCAATAAAGTGCTGCGGGCAACCTTAACGGGCAGAGACTGGGACTTCCTGTCCTTCAGTGGAATGAATCCCTCCTCCAGAGCTGCTGGACAATTTGATTGGCTGGCAGCTCTTGCAGTCCCAGCAGCGCCAGAACATAGTAGTGAAGGCTGTTGGGACTGCAAGGAGGCCCATGAAGATCAAAGATGGACACCAGGCCCAGGTGAATCCCAGACCTTTTGGGCGGGGAAGGATCAGGTTCCCATAGGGAGGGAGGGAGCAAGGGGACTGGGGGGTGGGGTTTGGAGGCCAAAGAGCTGGAGTCTTAATGGGGAGGTTGGGGAGGGTGCCCCTGCTGCATACAGGCCTTCACCAAAGGATGTACACCTGTTTCCTTCCTGTCTTTTCACCAACTTGGGTGAAAATGGTCTTCTCAATTGCACCTGCCTTCCACTTGACCATCATATTATGGATGTGGAGTCAGATTGAGGGCCTTAAGTGGATAATGTTGGCCAATTGAAGGCCTCAATAGGCCTAAGGGCAGGCAGGCTAGGCCTTACCCACAACTCCCCACCCCACCCCACCCCCTCTGCTGCCCCCCCATGCATTATGGAGACTGGGTCAGAAAGGGCAGGGAGGCACTGGCTAGCCACCCAACATATTTTTTGTGCACCTCTGTCGAAAACACATCTGGTTGGGGTGGCGGTAAAATTGAGCTCATGGAAGCCGAGCAGAGCTGGGCCTGCCCTATTTTCAGCCCATCAGTTTCCAACTTGGACCCAACTGAAATATCAGGGCCATTTTCACCAGAATGCTTCTTTCTCCATTTCATAGTTGTTTTCATCTTTGTATTCATCCATTATGCAACTGTTTAGATCTATTCCCTTTCCATCTATTGAAATTTATTTATTTTGTATGTTTTTCACCTCATGCTGAAGTATTCCCCACTTCTGCCTCAGGTCACTCACACAGGGATCTCTGCAGATTAGAGAGAGGAAGCCAACCCCTTGCATGTTCACCCCTGAAATGTTAATTTGTGTGCTCTCTCCACAGATGCTGGCTGATCCATTGTGTGTTTCTGGCCCATATTCTATTCTTGTTTGACCCATCCTGATACAGGGCCTTCAGTCATCAGGGTTAGTATGGTAAAGATTGCAGCACAATGAAAGCTTCATGAGAACTTCCTCAGTACCAGTGAATGGCTCACTAGTTACACATTGACAGAATGAAAGCCTTTTCTGTTTATGAACTGGAGAGGATTTGTCACAAGGGGCTTTGATCACCATAAACATTCTGTGAATTGCTCCTTCATTTGGGGGACCCTCCCATTTGTACAACTGGATGTTCTCTCATTCTTTTTTTCCTGCTTCCATTGGGAAGGGAATGAAGTATGTTTTCTGTCTGGGGAGAGTTCAATAACCCTTTGTATACAATGGTGAACTGCTGCGTGACTAATGAGGCAAATGTCACTGGATACTTTTGCTAAAGAAATTCAAAACTGTGTTGACTTCTATTGGTAACAGACTAAGCCAGTCTCTCGGTCTAAATGGGCTCCAGGTCTTCAGTCAACAATTGATATATCTCCCCAGTAACCTCTGCACGGAACAGAGCAATCTAAGGCAGTGGTATAGAAGGCAGTGCTCTGTAAATCTTGGTGAGTAGGTAGCTCCAAGTAATTAACAATTGCCTTCTATGACTCACTCTGGAAGCCTCCAATCTAACCACTTCCAATCTCCTCATCCTCCTCCTCTTCATAACATAGGAATAGACAGATTAGCGTTGGGAAACCCATATATCTGATCCAATAGCATATCTCCTGCAGAGCTGGCTAAATGGCATTGTAAGGTCCTCACAGACCTCCAGAGCACTAAACAACTAACATTGATATACAGGCAAAGTAGAACCAACTGTCAAGTGTAGCAAACAAAATGGTCTTCTCAATGTGGTGTATCAGGGATATTGCCCTGCAGTTCATACCAGCACTTATATAATGGTGGTAATAACCTGAATCAGGCTTGGTAGAGAGCAGAGTCAGCAATGCTTGCTTGATTATATTTAAATATGGACAGACAGCCCACCTGTGGACATTAGCGCCATGGGTATTAATAATAAATTATTCAAGCTCTGCAAGATAATTCTGATGTAAACTTTTCACTTGATTCACTAAGGTTAAGGCTATCTTACTCAGTTTTGCATCCCCAAACTGTCTGAAAATGATGGTTAAATCGAGGGAAATTTAAGGCAAATGTGTTTCACTCCTTGGCCTCTTGTTCATTGTGAAGAGAAAGTTTTCTGATAGTAAGATAAAAGCAAAAATCTGCAGATGCTGGAAATCGAAAACAAAAACAAAAATACCTGGAAAAACTCAGCAGGTCTGGCAGCATCTGTGGAAGGGAGCACAGTTAATGTTTCGAGTCCGCATGACTCTTCAACAGAACTAAGGAAAAATAGAAAAGGGGTGAAATATAAGCTGGTTTAAGGGGCGGGGTGGGGTTTGGGACAAGAGAGCAGGATAGAGGGCCAGTGATAGGTGGAGATAACCAAAATATGTCACAGACAAAAGGACAAAGAGGTGTTGAAGGTGGTGATATTGTCTAAAGGAATGTGCTAATTAAGGGTAGAAAGCAGGAGGAGCAAGGTACAGATAGCCCTAGTGGGGGTGGGGTGGGGTGAAGGAATTGAAAAAGGCTACAAGGTAAAGATAAAACAATGGATGGAAATACATTTAAAAATAATGGAAATAGGTGGGAAAAGAAAAATCTATATAAATTATTGGAAAAAACAAAAAGGAGGGGGCAAAATCAGAAAGGGGGTGGGGATGAAGGAGAGAGTTCATGATCTAAAATTGTTGAACTCAATATTCAGTCTGAAAGGCTGTAAAGTGCCGATACAATTTTAGATCATGAACTCTCTCCTCCATCCCCACTCCCTTTCTGATTTTTCCCCCTCTTTGTTTTTTCCAATAATTTATATAGATTTTTCTTTTCCCACCTATTTCCATTATTTTTAAATGTATTTCCATCCATTGTTTTATCTCTATCTTTTAGCTTTTTTCGATTCCTTCACCCCACCCCACCCCACTAGGGCTATCTGTACCTTGCTTGTCCTGCTTTCTACCCTTAATTAGCACATTCCTTTAGATAATATCACCACCTTCAACACCTCTTTGTCCGTGACATCTTTTGGTTATCTCCACCTATCACTGGCCCTCTATTCAGCTCTCTTGTCCCAACCGCCCCACCCCCCCTTAAACCAGTTTATATTTCACCCCTTTTCTATTTTTCCTTAGTTCTGTTCAAGAGTCATGTGGACTTGAAATGTTAATTGTGCTCCCTTCCACAGATGCTGCCAGACCTGCTGAGTTTTTCCAGGTATTTTTGTTTTAGCTTTCTGATAGTTCCAGCCCAGTGATTAATGAGTCAATAAATTCAGCAACAGGCATTATCCCTAGTAGAGCACTCTGTACTTGAGATTATTTATGGCTGATGTTGAAACTGTTGAAGGTTCAATTGAGATTAAGGCCCTGATATATAGGGAGGGAACAGGGGGCAGGTTTAATGGCCTGGGCACTTAGAAGCATGGGTTTCCTGGATGTGCTGCCATGCTTAACATGTTTGCACTCTGTTTCCCAGCTGTAGCCAGTCAAGTTGAGAGAGTGGCTGGCTGGCTGTTGGTGGACGGGTGAATGCCATAACGATGGAGTGAAGGGAATGAGAAGTTGTGGGTTTTTCCAGAAATGACTGAATAAAAACAAATACAAATATTAAAACTTGATATCTTTTTGGAACTTGATCAAAAACCTGATTGAGATGATCCAGAAGGCAATCCAATGTGTCTTTCTGCAGGCCTGGATCTCGAGACAGAAGGTCTATTTTTCTTGAGGCCTCTGAATGGGACATGGGGTGGCCTAGGAAGGTTGTCAGAGGGATATCAAGGGGGGCCCAGTGAGATCATGGGTCATGCAGACATATGTTTGGGGTCCAGCTGAGATTGGTTGCAGTGGAGGGAGGGACTTCAGAGGAGGCCCAGTGAGATCACAGGTCGAGGAAAATTGGGGGGGTGGGGTGTGTGTTGGGGGGGGGCGGTTTGGGGGAAGTGCTCAGTGACATGGCTGGGGGCAATGACGTCCAAGTAAGATCAGTTTGGGAGGGGTGGGGTGGAAGGTGGTTGCCTGATGTTCTCATGAGATGTGGTCAGTCCTATGAGGAGCGATTGAGCGGAATGGGCCTATAAATCTCTGGGATTCAGAAGAATGAGAGGCAGTCTCATTGAAACATATAACATTCTTAGAGGGCTTATTGGGGTAGATGTTGAGAGACTGTTACCCTTTGGCTGTGAAGTCTAGAGCTAAGGGTCTTAGCTTCGATAAGGGGATGGCCATTTTGGACGGAGATGAGGGGAAATATCTTCACTCAGAAGGTTGTGAATCTTTGTAATTCTCTACCTCACAGGACAGTAGATGCTCAGTTGATGAGTACTTTCAAGATTGAGGTTGATAGCTATCTGGCCACTAAGGGGATCAAGGGATATGGGGGTAGGATGGGAAAGTGTTGCTGAAATAGATGTTCAGCAATTAACTTACTGAATAGAGGAGCAGGCTCAATACATATACATTTCCTGCTCCCGTTTCTTATGTTCTCATGTGAGCTCGTCCGGGGGTGGAGGGGTTGGTGGTAGTGGACATTGAATGGGGAAACATTGGTGGGGAGGGAGCCCCCAGAGATCATTTGGAGGCCAGAGAGGCGGGTTGCAGACAGATTGTGCTGGGGGTTATTGCGGGTCACAGGCGAGGCGGGGGGCAGTGTTGGGGGGCAATTGCAGGGAGGTTAACAGGTTAGCTTTGTGGGCCAAGACGAGGAACTACTCTTTCTCCTCTGGGTCTACGAAAAGGCACATACATCTTGGATCCAGCCATTCCTGCTTCTCTTCAGCTGCCTGTTGCCTGGGAAACCAGGCCCACAATCAGACTGAGTAAAATTGGAGGCAGATAACTTCATTAAAATATTTAAATTAGGGATCCATCTCCAGAGAGCAGCGCTCCCCAAGCCCCCAGCCAACCATCATGCCCCCCACCAACCTTCCTCAGTTAAAACAGGAAAAGGGCACATCAAGGAGGGTTAAAGTTCATAAACGTTTACAGCACAAAAGGAAGCCATTCGGCCCATCATGTCCACACCAGTCAACAAAGATCTGACCACACTGATCCCATTTTCCAGCGTTTGGTCCATAGTCCTGGAGGCTTTGGCAAAGAAAATGAATATCTAAATACTTCTTAAATATTATGAGAGTTTTTGACTAAACCACCCATTCAGGCAGTGAGTTCCAGACTCCCACCACCCTCTGGGTGAAAAGATTTCTCCTCAACTCCCCTCTTAGCCTTCTACCTCTTACCTTAAATCTATGCCGTTGGTTAATGACCCCTCTACTAATGGAAAAAGTGCCTTCCCATCCACCCTCAATCATTTACACCTCTATCAGGTCCCCTCTCAACCTTTGCTGCTCCAGCCCTTCCAATCTTTCCTCATAGCGCAGACTCTCCAGCCCAGGCAGCATCCTGGTAAATCTCCTCTGCACCCTTTCCAGTGCATTTACATCCTTCCTATAATGTGGTGTCCAGAACTGTATGCAGTACTCCAGTTGTGGCCTAACCAGCATTTTACATAGTTCCAGAATAACCTCCCTGCTCTTCTATGCCTCAGCTAATAAAAGCAAATATCCCTTATGCCTTCTTAACCACCTTATCTACCTGCCCTGCTACCTTCAGGGATCTGTGGATATGCACGCCAAAGTCCCTTTGATCGTCAATACTTTCCAGGGTCCTACCACTCATAGTGTAATCCCTTGCCTTGTTAGCCCTGCGCAAGTGCATTACCTCCCACGTTTCTGGGTTGAATTCCATTTGCCACTGCTCTGCCCACCTGACCAGTCCATTGATATCCTCCTGCAGTTTATGGCTGCCCTCCTCACTATTTACCACTCTACCAATTTTTATGTTATCCGCAAACTTCTTGATCATAGCCCCTATATTTAAGTCCAAATCATTTATGTACGCCACAAACAGCAAGGGCTCCAGCACCAAGCCCTGCAGAACCCCACTGGAAACAGACTTCCAGTCACAGAAACATCCCTCTATCATCACCTTCTGCTTCATGCTTCTCAGCCAGATTTTGGATCCATTGTTCCACTTTGCCTTGGATCCCATGGGCTCTTACTTTCTTGACCAGTCTGCCATGAGGGACCTAATCAAAAGCCTTGCTAAAGTCCATGTCAACCACAACAAATACATTACCCTCATCAACGCTCCTGGTTATCTCCTCAAAAAATTCGGTCAAATTTGTTAAACATGACCTTCCCTCAACAAATCCATGCTGACTATCCCTTATTAATCCATGGCTCTCCAAGTGCAGATATATTCTGTCTCTCAGAATTTTTCTAGTCACATCCCCATCACTGAGGTTAGAAGGACTGGCTTGTAATTTCCTGGTCTATCCCTTCCTCCCTTCTTTAATAACCGGACAACATTGGCATGCCTCTAGTCCTCTGGCATCTCACCTGTGGCCAGAGAGGATTTGAAAATTACTGCCAGGGCCCCTGATATCTCTTCCCTTGCCTCCCTCAACAGTCTGGGATACATCTCCTCCGGGCCTGTGGATTTATCCACTTTTAAGGCCGCTAAACCAACCAGTACCTCCTCTCTCTCTGTATGTTAATTTCCTCTAATATTTCACAGTCCTCCTCCCTGATGGTTATACCTGCGTCATCCTTTTCCATTGTGAAGACCAATGCAAAGAATTCATTATGGGCTGAGCCCATGTCTTCCGGATCCACACACAGGTTCCCTCTATGATGTCTAATTGGCCCTACTCTTTCCCTAGCTATTCTCTTGCTCTTTATATATTTAAAAAACCCCTATGGATTTTCCTTTATTCTACCCACCAATGCTTTCTCATGCACTATTTTAGCTTTCCTAATTTTCTTTTTAAGTTCCTCCCTGCACATTCTATACTCCTCTTGGAGCTCTGCCATATTGAGTCCTCGGTATCTGCCATAAGCTTCTCTTTTTCACTTAATCCTAACCTTTATGTTCCGTGACATCCAGAGTTCTCCAGACTTGGGACCTCCCTTTGTCTTTACGGGAACATATTTGCCCTGTACTCTTGCTATTTCTTTCTTGAATACCTCCCACTGCTTTGACACAGTTTTATCTGAAAGTAGTTGCTCCCAGTCCATTTGGACCAAATCGTATCTCATCTTAGTAAAATTAGCCTTTCCACAGTTTAGAACTTTTATTCCCGGCCCAACCTTATCCTTTTCCATAACTATCCTAAATCTAACTGAGTTATGGTCACTATCCCCAAAATGCTTCCCTACTGGTTTGCCTTCCACCTGCCAAGGCTCATTTCTGAATATTAGGTCCAGAAATGCTCCTGTTGGGCTTTCTATGTACTGGCTAAAAAGGTTCTCCTGGATGCAACTTAAGAATCTTGTTCCCTCCCTACTTTGCACACTAAAACTATCCCAGTTAATATTTGGATGGTTAAAATCCCCCACTATTACTGCCTTATTTTTCTTACATTTCTCTGAAATTTGATTATATATTTGATTGTCTTTCTTTCCTTGACTGTTTGGGAGCCTACAGTACACACCCAACAGCGTGTTTGCCCCTTTTGTGTTTTTTACTTCTACCCATATAGATCCTTCCAAGAGATAGCCTCACTGTTATAATTGATTCCTTAATCAATATTGTGACCAACACCACCCCCCCCCCACCCCCACAGCCACCCCCCCCCCCCCCCCCCCCCCCCCCCCCCCCAACCCTCCTCTTCTATTCCCCTCTCTATCTCAGCTGAATACCCTATGACCAGGAATGTTGAGCTGCCAATCCTGCCCTTCTTTTAGCTCAGTCATAGTCTCAGTCATAACTATGACATCATGCTACCACGTGCCTTTCTGTGCCCTCAGCTCATCTGTCTTATTCGTCAAGCTCCTTGCATTAAACTATATTCCATTTAGTCTTGCTAAACTCACTTCATTCTTATCTAGCCAATGTTTCCTCTGCCTTCTAGACTCACTTACTAGCGTTTTGACTTTTAATTCCATCTCAGCTCTGAACTACTTTTCAGGATACCCCCGGCTGCCAATTTAGTTTAAATCCACCCCAGCAGCATTAGCAAACCTCTCTGCTAGGATGTTGGTCGCGTTCCTGTTCAGATGTAAGCTTTGTACACGTCCCACCTCCCCCAGAAATGGTCCCAATGGCTCAGGAATCTAAAATCCACCCTCCTGCACCATCTCTTCTGCATTCATCTGCTCTATCCTTCTGTTCCTATACTCACTATTGTATTGCACTGGGAGTAACCCAGAGATTACTACCTTTGAAGTCCTGCTTTTCAATTTCCTACCTAACTCCCTAAAGACTACTTGCAGAACCTCATTTCTCTTTCTTCCTGTGTCATTGGTCCCAACATGGACCATGACTTATGGCTGTTCACCCTCCCCCTACAGAATGCTCTGGAACAGTTCCTTGACACCCTTGGCCCTAGCACCTGGGAGGCAACATACCATCACGTCTATGAAGTGGCTGTCCAGTCCCCTCACTAACGAATCCCCTACCACTATTGCCCTTCCACACTTCTTCCTCCCCCACTGAGCAGCTGGACCACTCACAGTGCCATGGCCTTGCTCTGGTTGGCCTCCACTGAGGAAGCGTTACTCTCACTGTTTTCCAAGGCCGAAAAATGGTTTGCAAGCGAGATGCAGTTGAGGGATTCCCTCACTACCTGCCTGGTCCCCTTCTTCAGTCTGGCGGTTACCCATTCCCTCTCTGCTTGCACTTCCTTAAGCTGTGGGGAGACCACATCCTGAAATGTGCTATCCAGGAACCTGTCAGCCTCGTGAATGCACCATAGCGCCCCCAGCAGACACGCAAGCTCCAAATCCCGGAGCTCAAGGTGCTTCAGTCAGAGGCCCCTCTTGCACACATGGTCATCCAAACCACCAGGAGTGTCCAGGATTTCCCACATAGCACAGGATGTGCAAATCAAGGGATTGAGCTCTTAGCTAAATAGAATATGGATACTTACTTTTATTTTATCCTTACTCCTGCTTGGGTAGAGACTAGATGCTGGATCCTTTAGATAGACTAAATCCTCTAGGTGCTGCTGACTGCCTTCCCAGGGTCCTCCTCTCGCACTCTTCTCTGGATGCTGCTGACAGCCTGTCCCAGGGTCCTCTTCTCACACTCTCCCTTGGGTGTTGCTGACTGCCTGTCCCAGGGTCCTCCTCTTGTGCTCTCCTCCCCTCTCTTGGATTTGCAATTTTCGATATTCTAGCTGCCCTGCTCCCCCTGTCACACCACCTGTATTAGTGGGTTCAAATTTCAACTAAGTGTAGGCTGCAAATTCTGATTTATCCTTTTCAAAAAATAGTAGTCATCTGGCTTTACTTCTCATGTATAGAACTAAGTTTTACTTCAGCAAATTATTAACTGAATAATAAAATGTACCTTCATAATGTTACAAAAGGGTTTTTACTGGGCCTATGAAACAAATACAAATGATGGGCTCTGTCTTACTCGGTGCCTGTCTTACAAATTGTGCTGAATGGAAACAATATTTAGAGTAATATATAATTTTAAAAAAATTAAAATGTTGATGAATTTCCTTGGCAATTAGCTGATAAATTTCCATCTTCGAGTTTCAATCCATCATGTTTATAAGTAAGGTCAGGTAGCAACAATGACTACCACAAATTTATCGATATTGGGAGTGAAACCTGTCTTTAGTTTAAGGCTTTGAATGTATGAGCACCTGGAATTGAACCTAATCTCTGCCAAGCTTGTCTCTAGCCTGCAATGATAGCATAGTGGTAATGTTAGTGGACAAGTAATCCAGAGACCTGGGCTAACACGCTGGAGACAAGAATTCAAATCCCAGTGGTGGGTGTCTCAGTATTGGAGACTGGGTGGTTATCAGTTGAGCCACTTAATGGTTTGATTAAGTGCTACTTCCAGATTCTACCAACATTTTGCTCACACTTAAGGGTCTGCCACCATGTGGGGAGACTGCCAGGTAAACTCTGGCGGCCTCCTATTGGGTTCCCAGGGTGAGGGCACTCCACGGATCAAGGAAAGACACCTCTGGTGGCTATGGCTATGCCCAGGGCAATGGCGCCACCACTTGCAGGTGACCCACCATCCCCTCCTCTCAATCGCCAAGGCCTGCATACCTGGTCTGGCTCTTTTAAAAAAGCTTACATTTCTTGTTGAGTGCCTTGGCATTGAGGCATGCTCTCCTTCATAGAATCATAGAATGTTTACAGCATAGAAAGAGGCCACTTGGCCCATCATGTCTGCAAGGCCAAATAACGTACCACCCAGCCTAATCCCACTTTCCAGCATTTGGTCCGTGGCCCTGCAGGTTACGGTACTTGAGGTGCATATCCAGACACCTTTTAAATGAGGTGAGGGTTTCTGACTCAACCACTATTTAGGCAGTGAATTTCAGACCCCCACAACATCTGGGTGAAAAGATTTGTCTTCATCATCTCCTCTATCACTTGAAATTATGCCCCCTAGTCACTGACCTCTCTGTTAAAGTAAATAGACTCTTCCCATTCACTCTATCCAGGCCCCTCATTATTTTGTACATCTTAATCAAATCTCCCCTCAGCCTCCTCTGTTCCAAGGAGAACAACCCCAGCCTATCCCATCTTTCCTCATAGCTGCAATTTTCCACTCCTGGAAACATCCTCATAAATCTCCTCAGTACCCTCTCTAGTGCAATTACATCCTTTCTATAATGAGGTGACCAGAACTGCACACAGTACTCAAGTTGTGGCCTAACTAATACTTTATATAGTTCCAGCATAACCTCCCTGCTCTTATATTCTATGCCTCAGCTAATAAGTGAAAGGATTCCATGTGTTTTCTTAACCACCTTATCAATCTGTCCTGCTGGAATAAAACAGTGATGTGAAATGGCTAATGCATGTTTCGAGCTCATCTGCAAAGTCTAAATTGGTAAAGAAAAGCCATATTTCCATAGTGAAACTTGGGAGCAGGAGATGTAATAAAAATAAAAGGGGCTAGTTATAGAAAACAAGATTAGCGATGTTTTTAACATACAAATCTTGCAGATTTTCACGGATGATTAATATATCTTGCCTATCCATTTTATTCGTTTTTCTGTTTTTGATTTTACTATTTTATTTTATTGTACATTTTAATGTGCTTCCATTTTAGTAATAAAGTTTCATATTTTATTTCTTTTTCCTTTATTATCACATATCAGATGAAGGTACTGTATCTAACTTGCTAATCCGAACTATCCTTCACGTTGCAGCCTCAGTAGTGACCGCCTGTAACTATTGGACGGTGGTCCCAAAGGTGGCTTGTTTCATGGCCACAGCCAGTAAAATGCTGTCCCGCGTGTAGAATAAGGGTTTGGCACATAAAGGGTGAATGCGGAACTGAGTACAGTACCATCCACACCGCGATGTAAGGTAACACATGACCTACACCTACGGGTCAGTGTTGTGTTGGACAGAGCCGTGTATAGACTCAAGCATGGAGTCATCTCCTAACTTGGACCTTTACTGTACCTATGTATTTAATTTCTAGTAGTTAATAAATACTTATTGTTGAACTACCTAGTACCATGAATACCTGAATAAGACTTACCAAACTATGTTCAACACCTTACGACACTGGGTACCCAGTGCCAGCCCTTGGGTGTTGGCTCCCACTTTCGATCCTGTTGGGAGAACATCTTCAGTTCTGACAAAATTCAGCACCCAGCGTCTCAGGCTCAGTTTGTAAAGTACTTCCAGTGTCCCACAATCACTATATTGTATACTCCCAGTGTCCAGCGCTCAATACATCAACCACTCCCAGTGTCCGACACATGGTATGTCATCAACTCCTAGAGCTGGATTCTCCCTCGGGAGTAGGAATCAGAAGTCAGAACTGTTTCCAGATTCTGAACCAGCCCCTGTGGGGAAGCAGCCACCGACCTGTGATTTTCACAGAGGTGCCCCCTGAATTGTCATGGAGACTGGTTCTCCATCCAATTAAGGTGATGGATGGGCTGTCAAAGCTGGAGGCCAAACCAGATGCCATCCAGCTTCAGAGGAGCAGCAGGCTTTAATCGAAGATGAGGGTGGTTCAACAATGGAGGCACCCTCTCTTCAACCTTTTCCAACCTCTAATTAAAAGCAGATTCAGCGGCCAAGCCAGAACTATGGAGGGGGAATCCCTCTACAAGGAGTCTTGTGACTGCCCTCACAGGCAGGCAGGAAAGGCCTCTGGGCCTGCCTGAAGTGCTAGCCAAAACCCAGGCCTGCTGTTGAGTGCCCACCTCCAGGCACCTAAACTGGCCCCCACTAGTCCAGGAAAATTCCAGTCAGCCTCCTTTAGTTGGGCTTAATATTTTCCTTAACAAGCCTAATTGGCTACCCACGGTGTGTGGGCAGGTAGCCCAGCCGATCTTGATCCCCCCTCCCCCCACACAAAATGGCTCAGTGGAGCATGGCAATGGGCATGCCAGACAGCTAGGCTAATTTTCAGTTCCACCGCCGACCCCAGCCCCATCAGTGCCCCAAAATTCAGCCCCCAGTGTCTCACACTCAGTTCATCAGTCCACCGCCTTCAGTTTTCATAGTATTCACTTTTTTCTTGTGTCCCATACTTTGCACGTCTGCAGCTTCCCAGTGTCTGACAGTCAGTGGCTAAGATCTCCTCTGGGGATATTCCTCCCACAGCTTCCAACCTGATAGTCGCCCAACCTCGGAGGTTCTACCTCCTAACCAAAATCCACAAACAGAACTGTCCCGGTAGACCGATCGTGTCAGCTTGCTCCTGCCCCACAGAACTCATTTCTCATTATCTTGACTCACTTCTCTCTCCCCTTGTCCAGTCCCTTCCCACCTACAACCGTGATTCCTCTGACACTTTACATCACATCAACAATTTCCAGTTCCCTGTCCTCAACTGCTTCCTCTTCACCATGGACGTGCAATCCCTCTACACCTCCATCCCCCACCAGGATGATCTGAGGGCCCTTAGCTTCTTCCTCGAACAGAGGCCCGAACAATCCCCATCCACCACTACTCTCCTCTGTCTGGCTGAACTTGTTCTCATATTGCACAATTTCTCCTTCAACTCCTCTCACTTCCTCCAAATAAAAGGTGTGGCTATAGGTACCCGCATGGGCCCCAGCTTTGCCTGTCTCTTTATGGGGTATGTGGAACATTCCTTGTTCCAGTCCTACTCCGGCTCCCTTCCACCCTCTTTCTCCGGTACATCGATGATTACTTCGGTGCTGCTTCATGCTCTCGTCGGGATTTGGAAAAATTTATTAATTTTGCTTCCAATCTCCACCCCTCCATCATTTTCACGTGGTCCATCTCTGACGCTTCCCTTCCCTTCCTTGACCTCTCTGTCTCAATCTCTGGTAATAGACTGTCCACCAATATCCATTACTAGCCTACCGACTCCCACAGCTACCTTGACCACAGCTCCTCACACTCCGCTTCCTGTAAGGACTCCATCCCATTCTCTCAGTTCCTTCATCTCCGTCGCATCTGTTCCGATGATGCTACCTTCAAAAACAGTTCCTCTGACACGTCCTCCTTCTTCCTTAACCGAGGTTTTCCACCCACGGTCGTTGACAGGGCCCTCAACCGTGTCTGGCCCATCTCCCGCACATCTGCCCTCACGCCTTCTCCTCCCTCCCAGAAACATGATAGGGTCCCCCTTGTCCTCACTTCTCACCCCACCAGCCTCCGCATTCAAAGGATCATCCTCCGCCATTTCCGCCAACTCCAGCATGATGCCACCACCAAACACACCTTCCCTTCACCTCCCCTGTCGACATTCTGTAGGGATCGTTCCCTCCGGGACACCCTGGTCCGCTCCTCCATCACCCCCTACACCTCAACCCCCACCTATGGCACCTCCCCATGCCCACGCAAAAGATGTAACATCTGCCCCTTCACTTCCTCTCTCCTCACCGTCTAAGGGCCCAAACACTCCTTTCAAGTGAAGCAGCATTTCACTTGCATTTCCCCCAACTTAGTCTATTGTATTCGTTGCTCCCAATGCGGTCTCCTCTACACTGGAGAGACCAAACGTAAACTGGTCTCTTTGCAGAACACCTGCGGTCTGTCCGCAAGAATGACCCAAACCTCCCTGTCGCTTGCCATTTTAACACTCCACCCTGCTCTCTTGCCCACATGTCTGTCCTTGGTTTGCTGCATTGTACCAGTGAAGCCCAACGCAAGCTGGAGGAACAACACCTCATCTTCCGACAAGGCACTTTACAACCTTCTTGACTGAATATTGAATTCAACAACTTTAGGTCCTGAACTCCCTCCTCCATCCCCATCCCCTTTCTGTTTCTTCCCCCTTCCTTTTGTTTTTTCCAATAAATTATATAGATTTTTCTTTTCCCACCTATTTCTATTATTTTTAACTATTTTTAAATCTTTTCTGCTCGCCCCACCCCCACTAGAGCTATACCTTGAGTGCCCTACCATCCATTCTTAATTAGCACATTCGTTTAGATATATATCACCAACTTCAACACCTCTGTGTTCTTTTGTTCTTTTGTCTGTGACATCTTTTGATGATCTGCTTCTATCACTGCTTGACTGTCCCTACAACCCCACCCCCCTCCACTTCTCTCCCCCAACCCAAACCCCCCCTGCCCCCCCACACACACACACCTTAAACCAGCTTATATTTCACCCCTTCCTTGGATTCACCTAGATCTGTTGAAGGGTCATGAGGACTCGAAACGTCAACTCTTTTCTTCTCCGCCGATGCTGCCAGACCTGCTGAGTTTTTCCAGGTAATTCTGTTTTTGTTTTGGATTTCCAGCATCCGCAGTTTTTTGTTTTTATTTTTGTTTTTATCTTAAGATCTAGAGGGGGTCAGTTCTGGAACATTTCAAATGAAGGGTGTATAATTTAAACCATTCTTTCACCAAATGCATATTTGGATGGATTGAGACAAAAGCATTTTCCTAGAATGTTAGTTTTGCTGATTAAATCTTGTAATGTCAAGAATGACAAGGCTTAAGTGAACTTTGTCACTTGGGCTGGAAGTTAATGATAGAGTGAAATTTATGTCAGAGTTAGAGAGAAACACAATTTGGGTAAGATGACAAATTGCAATTGCCTGCCAGAATGTAGGCAATGGAAGAGTTTGAATCATTCGTTATTATTTATTTTCATTTGTAATTCAGCAAATTAACTCAAAATTTATGCCAAATTTGGGTTTCTGTTAGTTTATCACTGATCTTGAAAACACTACCTGCCTGGCAGCAGAGCTCTGGATGAACAGTTTATGGAGGTTGTTATGGACAGGTGAGGAGAGGGACCACAACACTTTTCTTTAAAATGATATGCTTTCCAATTCAGTGAATGTTTACCTGTTTATGTGCTGTGACTATAAAAAATACAAACAGACAGGTTTACTCGAGTTTTTAAAAAGAAAGAGAACAGTATTTATTGTACTTAACCCAGTCTAAGAAAAATAATAAAAATGCTCCAACTTTCACACACGCACACACACTTGAAGTTCACACATTCACACAACTAAATTACAGAGTGAGAGGCTAGGTTAAGCAATTTAAAGTCCAGTAAATTTTGAATAATCTTAACGGCACAGAAGGAGGCCATTCAGCCCATTGTGTGTGCACCGGCTCTCCAAATTAGCATTATGACCTTGTGCCATTGCCCTGCCTTTTCCCCATACCCCTGCACATTGTTTCTATTCAAATAATCATCTATTGCCCTCTTGAATGCCTTGATTGAACCTGCCTCCACCACACTTCCAGGCAGTGCATTCCAGGCTCAAACCACTCATTGTGTGAAAAAGTTTTTTCTCACATCACATTTGCTTTTTTTGCAAATCACTTGAAATCTCGTTCTTGATCCTTTTATGAGCAGGAACAACTTTGCCCTATCTACTCTGTCCAACCCCCTCATGATTTTGAACATCTCTATCAAATCTCCTCTTAGCCTTCTTCTCTCCAAGAAGAACAGTCCCAAACTCTCCGGTCTATCCTCATAGCTGAAGTTTCTCATCCCTGGAACCATTCTTGTAAACCTCTTCTGCACTTTCTCCAATGTGTTCACATCCTTCCTACAATATGGCGCCCAGGACTGTACACAATATTCCAGCTGAGGTCTAACGAGTGTCTAAAATAAATTCTGCATAACCTCCCTGCTCTTGTACTCTATGGCCCGATTAATAAAGCCCAGGATACTATATGCTTTATTAACTGTTCTCTCTACCTGTCCTGCCACCTTCAATGATCTATGCTCATATATACCCAGGTCTTTCTGCTCCTGCACTCCCTTCAAAATTTCACCCCTTATTTTATATTGTCTGCCCATGTTCTTCCTACCAAAATGCATCACCTCACACTTCTCCACATTGAACTTCATCTGCCACCTATCTTCCCACTCCACTAACTTGTGCATGTCCTTTTGAAGTTCCACACTGTCCTGCTTGCAGTTCACAACACTCCCAAGCTTTGTATCATCCGCAAACTTTGAAATTATTCCCTGCACACCAAGATCTAGATCATTAATATATATCAGGAAAAGCAAGAGTCCCAATACTGACCCCTGGGGAATTCCACTACATACCTTCCTCCAGCCCAAAAAATATCCCTTGGCCGTTACTTTCTGTTTCCTATTACTCAGCCAATTTTGGATCTATGTTGCTACTGCTCCTTTTATTCCATGAGCAATAACCTTTCTCACAAGTCTGTTGTGTGGTACTGTGTCAAATGCCTTTTGAAAGTCCATGTACACCACATCAACAGCAATACCCTCATCGACCTTTTCCGTTAACTCTTCAAAAAACCCTAGCAAGTTAGTTAAACATGATTTCCCCTTTAGAAATCCATGCTGGCTCTAATCAGCCCAAATTTTTCCATGTGACTGCTAATTCTATCCTGAATAATTGTTTCTAGAATCTTGCCACCACTGAAGTTAAACTGACTGGTCTGTAATTACTGTGCTTACCCTTACAAGGGCATAATATTTGCAATTTTCCAGTCCTCTGGCACTTCCCCTGTGTCTAGGGAAGACTGAAAGATTATGACCAGTGCCCCTGCAATTTCTATTCCCACTTCCTTCAACATCCTTGGATGCATCTCGTCTGGTCCCAATGCCTTGTCAACTTTAAGTACCGACAGTCTATTCAACACTTCCTCCTGATCAATTTTGAATCCTTCTAATGACAGGGCTTCCTCGCCTGTCACTATGTTCTGTGTAGCATCTATCACCTTCGTAAAGACAGATACAAGGTATCAATTTAATACCTCAGCCATGGCCCCTTCATCCATGTGTAAATTCCCTTTTAGGTCCCTAATTGGCCCTACTCCTCCTTTTACCACCCTTTTACTATTTATACACCTATGGAAGACTTTGGGATTCCCCTTTATGTTGGCTGTCAGTCTTTTCTCATAATCCCTCTTCACTTCTCTAATATGCTTTTTCACTTCCCCTCTGAACTTTCTGTATTCCTCTTAGCTCTCAATTGTATTTTCTACCTGGCGTCTGTCATAAGAACACTTTTTCTTCTTTACCTTAATTTCTATCTCCTTTTTCATCCAGGGAGCTCTGAATTTATTTGCCCTATTTTTCCTTTTCAATGGAATATACCTTGACTATGCGCAAACCAATTCTTTTTTGAAGGTAGCTCATTGTTCAGCTATAGATTTCCCACCAATCTTTCATTCCAGCCTAACTGGCCCAGTTCTATTCTTGCCCCATCAAAGTCGGCTCTGGACCAGTTAATTATTCTTACTCTGGATTGCCTATCGCCCTTTTCTATCATCATCCTAAAATGTACGATACAATGATCACTGTCTCCTAAATGCTCCCCTGCTGACACTGAATGTTAAGGGTGTACGGCTCTTGAAGGCTGGTGACTTGGCTGGCTTCAGGCTGAACTCAGTGGTCCTTCTGGGATTGGTATCGAGGTGGTCTGAAGATGTGG
Organism: Carcharodon carcharias; assembly: GCF_017639515.1. Lineage (NCBI taxonomy): Eukaryota > Metazoa > Chordata > Chondrichthyes > Lamniformes > Lamnidae > Carcharodon > Carcharodon carcharias. Next base: position 107,253,880 of record NC_054481.1, on the reverse strand, counting down.
ACAGACAATTTATCTGTTCTTCTGAAGACAGCAGCTGCCTGGGTTGAGTTCTTTAAAAATATCTCTGTCTGCAGCATGTGGATCATCAAAAACAATAGACAGGACTCAAAACTGGTTAGCTGGATGGAGAGAGAGAGAGAGAGAGAGAGAGAACCCACTCAGGGTCTAGCTTCTTCAGTGTCCCATTTGCTTATGCATTGGTCTGCAGAGAAAACAGGTGCTTAAATGCACAAAGGATTAGTTGGCTTTCCATATGACCCTGTCCAACTGCCCCATGACCCAAATAGGTTCATGGCTAGTGGATTTCAGTTACCTGGTTTGCATGATTAGATTACATCTGTGTACATTCCTTTCACAGCCAGAGTCCCATTTTCCAAATGAATATTTCTAATGATTTGTCCCCACCCAGTTGTGTAACTAGGTGATTGTTGGGAAGCTTTGTTAATGGGGTAGGAGGTGGCCCCCATTCACATTCTTTCAAGGCAATTATTCCTGGTGGGGCTTTGCAGACAAGTTGTCTCCATTTCAATGACGTTGGAATGTAGAGGGTACAGTGATGAAAATGTTCAGCTAATCTTTGACCGTGATTTCAAGCCATTGGATTACATCTGCACACATTCCTTTCATTGGCAGAGTCCCATTGTCCCAGGTGATTATGTCTAATGTTGGCTTTAGTCTTTTTAAAAATTCATTTAATGGTTTCCAGACAGTAAATTCATAAAGTCATTTTATATAAAGTATTGCTTTATAATAGAGGTTCAAGGTGTAAGGTCATCCAGAAGTGTGTCGGAATAGTTGAGTATAGAGATATCAAAGGCATAAATTAGGGTTTCAGCAGCAGATGAGCTGAGGTAGGGGTGGAGACGGCTGTTGTTGGAAGTAGGCGGTCTTGTTGATGGAGGTGGAAGCTCAGCTCAGTGCCAAAAATAATGCCACAGTTGCAAACAGCCTGGTTCAGCCTCTGATGGTGGCCAGGGAGAGGGATTGAATTGGTGGCCATGGAACAGAATTTATGGCTGGAACCAAAGACACACAAACAGACAAACAAGGAGCAGGAGTCAGCCATTCGGCCCCTCAAGCTCCGCCATCTAATAACATCATGGCTGATCTGATAGTAACCTCAAATTTGCATCCTGCCTACCCCCGATAACCTATCACCTCCTGGATTACCAAAAATCTATGGCTTCTGGTCTTCCCAACAATTAGTTGGAGGAAATTTCTGATCATCCAAGATTGGATGGCAGATAAGCAGTGAAGCAAATCAGAGACAGTGGTGGGGTTGACAGAGTTGGTGGTGAGGTAGAGCTGTCAGCGTACATCGTTAACTAATGATGCTGTGTTAGCAGCAATTGGAGTTGCCCTTATGTATCGCTCACGCTTGCAGCCCATGATTCTCATTTCATTCTGCAATAATTCCATTTTTTCATCTGATGAGCCAGGTACTGAACACTCAAAATATTTCCACAGTATAAAGTGTTTAGAACATGAATTTGGATTTTCTGAATTCAGTGCTGTGAGAATTTAGAAAGATAGGACATCAATATGTGGACTGTAAAGTCAACGATCACTGACATCTGATCCACTGAGAATTTTCTTGTGTTTCTGTAATGATCAAAATCTGCAGAAGCAGATAGTGGGAGGGAGCTCAGCAGACACATAAGTATCCACCATTATTAATGCATCTCCTACCACAAGGATTCCTTCTTATTCATTCTGCCCTGACCAAGCACAATGGGTATTGTCTAATGAGCTCACCCTGCCATCATCTGTCAGAAAGGAAAAGCTCCAGTAGTACCATTAAAACTTAGACCAGCCATTGGTATGCTTGCTGAACATTAATCAGCTCCTTTATATAGTGCGTGTTCTTAATGGAAAGCTGGAGGTGGTTCATCGAGAGATCTAACTGACATGCAGTTCTGAGCTGTTAAGAACTGCACAACAAATGGCTCAACAAGAGCAAGAATAGGAAACAGCTGCCTGCATACATCTCTGCCATTTATGTGTATGTCTGTGTACGTGTGTGTATATCTGTTCTTATGCTTAAGCATCACAGTGTATGTTTACATACATGTCATGTAAAGCTTGTCTTTATGATGAAGAAGATGTGCCATCTGGAACTTAGCTCATGGCAAATAGATTACCAAGGGTGCAAATGGTCTGACACAATGCAGGCGAGAGGAAAGAAGTCAATAGTAAAAGAGTGGACTTTGTGATAGGGACTGAAGACAATGGTTTTGGTTTTCCTGATGTTGAGCCAGGGAAATTCTTGACTCATCCAAAATTAGATGTCAGACAATCAGTCGAAGGGCTACTGGGAGGTGGTGAAGAAGTAAAGTTGAGTATCATTGGTCTAGATGTGGAAGCAAACCTCATACCTACAGATGATGTCACAAATTCAGGACATAAGGCACTTTACAGCCAATACAGCACTTGTCTAAATGTTGTCACTGCTGTAATGTTGGAAACACAGCAGTCAATTTGCACACAGCAAGGTCCCACAAACAGCAATGTGATGTTGGCTGAGGGATATTGGCCAGAATGAGGGAAAACTTCCCTCCTCTTCTGCGCCAATTACATCTGAGAGGGCAGATGGGGTCTCAGTTTGACATTTCCTCCTACAAGATGGCATCTCCGATACTGCAGCGCTGGTACAACAACCTAGATTTTGCATTTGTCTCTAGAGTGGGACGTGAACCCACAACCTTCTGGCTTATAGGTGAGAAGGCTACCACCGAACCATGGCTGACATACTGACAAGGACTCAATGGGAGGGGACACTTTGAAGGAGAATAGAATTATAACCCAGTTCAAATACTGTGGTGAAACTGATGGATAAAAAGTGCTATGGTCACTGTAAAGAATGTATTGATCATATGTACTCAAACCAGAGCTGAACCTGGTGGGGACCAGTTACTAATACATGATTCTCTGGCCCTCCTTCCCTGTTATGGCTAATTGTGTGGGGTGCTTTAAGCACACAAACTTCCTCCAGTTTTTGGGAAGGGGCTGATGTTTGCTTCAGATGCAGTGGTCATGGGGTGAGGAAATTTTGAAAAGATCTTACTCTAGTCAGTTGATATAAAGTGGAAAGTTCAGTTCCATTCATAAGAGCAAACAAAATGTTTTTAAAAAATCATTCATTTTACTTTCTCTATGGCGCACATTCTTGGCACAGCCACTTAGCCTGCCCAAGGAGATCAAAGCAGAGATTGAGAAAGCCCAACAAAGCCATGGCTGAAAAATGGTTGAGAAAGAAAATTACTTGTGTCGATTTAGCACCTCATCAGTTGCTATGAATGACTCAAACCACTTCATACATAATTAATCACTTTAACATGCATCACTACAGCCATTTGTACACAGTAAGATTCCACAACCAGCAATGTGATGAATAACTAGTTAATTGAACTTTTCATGGTGTTGGTTGAGGGTGAAGAGTATTGGCCGGACACTGTAAGAGCTTCTTCAAATAGTGCCAATGAATTTTTAACACCCCATTGATCCACCAGAACAAACAGATGGGGCTTCGATTAAACTCGAGCAGAGACACAAATTGCTCACATTAAACTGACTTCAATGTACTTTACTGTGCAATATCTCAATAATAAGCAATATAAATTAGTCTCTGCTGCAGCTGCCTTCTTATTGGAGATGTGAGAGTGAGTTTAATGCAATATAATTCAATCCTTGCCTTTTGGATGAGATGTTAAATTGAGGCCCCGTCTGCCCACCGTTAATCCCATGGTACTATTGTGAAAAACAGGGGAGTTATGGTCAATATTTACCCCTCAGTCAACATCACTAAAGCATATTACCTGATCATTATCTCATTGGTTGCCTTATTTCCTATATTACAACAATGACTGCACTTTAAAAGAACTTCATTGATCAGAGAGCACTTTGCAGCATTGTGGGGGTGTGAAAGAGACGATATAAAGGCAAGTCTTGCTTTCTTTCCTGTAAACCAATCTGGTCAATTCAGAATAATCCTTCAGCTGTGCAGTGTCCACACGACATGAAAGCTGGTTTGGGTTGATGACAGAGGTCACCAGACTTTCAGTTACTGACATGAAAATATATGGCACTCTGATCATGCTATGCCTACTTCTCTGTCAACTGTTGTCCCATTGTTCTGTGTTATGGTACTCTACTTGGAAACACACTCTGGTGTTGTGTTAATCTGGGCTTCTCCTAAACATGCATTAAACCATAACAATTTGAATGAAGCCCAGAGTTAACATTTTTGTACTTCACCTTTTATCTTGTTGCAGTCTCCTCATGTTGGAAGGTAGAAGGAAAGCTCAGAAATAGACACCTATGTGCTGCTGCTTCCATCCTGCTGGTTGGGGAAAGACAATTACATACTTTAGGCTGAAACAGCAGTGCAAAACTAAGGTCATTGTGCATTATTTGAGGAACTGACTTTTAGATAATACATTAAACTGCTCTTTGTAGTGGTTCAGTTAATTATAAGGCATTCCACAGGATTTATTTTAAAGAAAAGCAGAGACTTCTCCCGGTCCATGGACAACATTCCTTCATTAGCCAACGCCTCCAGTGCCAGATTAACTGACTATTCATTACATTGCTGTCTTGGGTATCTTTCTGTATGAGAAATAGCTGCTGTGCAGCAATGGTCGCATTTCAAAATAATTAATCAAGACTTTGGCATGCCTCTTGAGAGAAAAGTGATAAGGTGTTATACAGTTCTTTCTTTAGTTATAGTGTGAAAACAATATATGGGTGCCAGATACACTTTGATTATTATATTAATTATAATATTATAAAGTATTATATCAGTTATTATAGAGTTTACACAACAAACAGAAAGATAAAGCATGAAAATACTGCAAGCCACACAGAAAACTCAGAGTTTCCTGATGCCTGTGTGGACAGTGGATTGTAGGTATGGTCTGGAACGGAAACTTGTGTTCAGCAATGCATGGAGAATATGTCCAGGGTTTGGTCTGGTATTTATTTGCGGATGATGTGGGCCGCTGCAATTGCTAACCTATGCATCGGGCAAAGTATGGAAAGGCTCAAGTTCTATTGGCACTGTCCTTGTTTGTTTAAAGTTTTATGCAACATCCCCAAATAGTGAACAGGCCAACAAAAAGGTTTTCAGCTTCATGCTATCTGACTTCAAAGGTACAATTCAACTAACAATTCCAATTCCTGCTTATCTTACATTCTATTCTCCCAAATAGAGCCGTACAAGAGCAATCTTTCCCTAGTTTCTGGCAATAGCCTTCACTACAGTTATCTTGTTGTGTCTACATCTCTCTTTTTTCTGTAGTTTGCCACAACCAGATTGGACAAACATTTCAAGGTTAATGGTTGAGCAATTTCACTTCAAAGCAAGAGGCAGTTCTCAGAACAAGACCAATTTAACAAATATTAAGCCAAGTCATTTCACATCCTGTTTACATATTTTGTATAAACTTGTTACAGGAGCTTCCTCTGCACTTTTTTTGGCTACAGCACAATCCTTTGTGTGCAGTTTCTTCCCGGTGTCCAGCCTTGAGCACCTTCCAAATACACTGTTCTCAATATTTACTTTAATTTTGTCTGACATTCAGAGTGAAAGAGTAAATTGGAAATCTCTCCTTGTCTCAAGTTAACACTAACTAGCTGCACGACTCACCATCAATCTAGCAATTTGTGAATTAGCCTCAATACACAAAGTAATAATGCAGAGTTGACAGCTGTAAATCCCTCTGAAATATCCGTGTGTTTATTTCATATTTGCAAGTTCTAATTTACTGATTGTCTCCAAATATAGCAACACTCCATTATACAGTGACCAAAAGAAGCTGAATGAACCTTTGCAGTAGCAAGGTATACCCTGACATATCCCACAAAAGTTTACAGTTCAAGAGTGCTGCAAAAAGAAACACAGTTGAGCAATAATGTAAGAGTGAATCAAAACTAACATGCCTCTTTTAAAAGTGATGTTACTTTATGGCACATAGCTTGGCTTTTCAACCATCGCCCAGTTGGTAGAATTTTCACCTGAGTCAGAAGGCTCTGAGTTCAAATCCGACTCCAGGACTTGTACACAAAACTCAAGGCTGACATTCCAGTACTGAAGGGGTGCTGCACTGTTGGAGATATTGTCTTTCAGATGAGATGTTAAATCAAGGCCCCTTCTGTCCTCAGGTGACATAAAAGATCCCATAGCACTGTTTTGAAGAAGAGCAATGAAGTTCTTCCCCAGTGCCCTGGCAGATATTTATCCATCAATCAACATCACACAAAAAGGGTTATCTGGTCATCATTGCACTGCTGTCTGTGAGAGTTTGCTGTGTTCATAAGAACATAAGAAATAGGAGCAGGGGTAGGCCATTCACCCCTCAAGACAGTTCCACCGCTCAATAAGATCATATAAGATCTGATTGTGTCCTTAACTCCACTTTCCTGTCTGCCCCATAATCCTTGACTCCGGTGTCAGTCAAAAATCTGTCTCACTCAGCCTTCACTGTATTCATTGACCCAACTCCCACCGCTCCTGGGGAAGAGAGCACCAAACACGAACAGCCTTTGATATGCATCGTAAATCAATTTCCTTTCCTCTTCCTGTATGTTCCTTTAACGAGACTGGGTGACTCGCCTGGCATGTCACAGCAGCTTGTATCAAACACTCCTGACAGAGCCCATGCCTCAAAGCCTGTAATCTGTGAGCTTTGAGGTAGGCATACTGGACAAGTCACAGTGCACAATTGAGTAATAACTTCTTGTATTTACATAGCACTCATGTGGGAGAAAAATGTCACAAGTTGCTTCGGGAAAGTGAGCATCAAGCTAAAGAAAGAGATAGGTTTTAACAAACATCTTAACAGAGGAGAGGGAAGTAGAAAAGCAGAGCGCATTGGTTCGGAATTGTATACAAACATCCGTGTTTTGGATGATCTAAAGTTTGGAGAGGAAGAAGGCTGGGAAGTCAGCGAGGAGAGCTTTTACATAGTTCAGTCTGGAGGTAACAAAGGCATGAATGAGGGCTTGGGCAGCAAATGGGTGGAAGTGGGTTGGACGCAGGAGATGTTATGGGGTGGAAATACATAGTCACTGTCATGGAAAGGATGTAGGGATCATACTCAGCTTAAGGTCAATCAGAAGCTAGAGGCTGTAATAGCTTGGTTAAGACTGAAACAATGGCCATGGAGATCATTAGAGTCAGTAGTAATGGAATGAATGCTGTGGTGAAGGCCAAAGTTAATAACTTTAGTCTTCCTAATGTTTAGTTGAAGAAAGTTAAGGTTTATTCATGCCTCGACATCGCACAAGTGGTCTGACAGAACACAAAAATGGGAGAACCAAGGAAGGTGGGAAAGAGGTAGAGGTGGGTCTGGGATTTTCCAACCCCACCGTGGGGAATGTGGCAGGCCAGCCACAAGCCCACTGACTTTCAGCAGGACTGGATGATCTTGGCAGTGGGCGGGGCCAGAAAATTCCACCCAAGGAAACTAGCCCAATGTCTACAAGTATCACAAAGGGGCAGCTTTGTGGAAGCTGAGGAAAACAAGGCAGGGGTAAGAATGGAACTTTGGGGAAACTCCAATATGACAGTCAAGAGGTGGGAAAGGAAGTCATATTTTCTGGTTAGAATCGAATTTAAAAATAGGAACCATGTAAGAACAGTCTCACGGTGATGGACAACAGAGGAAAGGTTGTAGCAGTTGTGGTCAATTGCATCACAGGCTGCAGAGAGATCAAGGAGGAACAGAAGATGTGAGAGACAATACCAGGTGAGCGGGTATCATTTACATTGTATTCTAGCATGAGTCCATGAAGGAAAGTTAAGTAAACCGACGTTTAGTGGGAGGAATAACGGGAACAAGGGGTAAGTCTCATAGAAAGAATGAACATGGAGACAGTGAGGAAGGAGAACCAGGGATCAGGGCTAGGATTGGAAGGTGACACTGTGTGGGTTGGCTAAGCAGACAGCGGAAGGATGGGAGGCACCTGTACAGATAGTATCAAGCGCAGGTAACTGGGGGGGTGACAGGAAAGTAGCAAATGATTACATTGCAAGCCCATACCACATATAAACTGAATGAGCAAGAGGCTGGTACCTTACAGGGTCACTGCCAACAGATGGGAGTGGACGCAGCTGCAAAAGGCATAAACTATATCTTTGACGCCACCCGTGAGGAGTCTACAATAACTGGTGGCGAATATGCAACAGTGCATCATGAGCAGGAGGAATTTACCCAAACACAGAATGGAACAAACGGCAGCTTCAAATCCATCTGCAGGAGAGCCCCAAAGCATTGAGGAAACCAGAGCAGACCATTGTTCCTTCATGAGTGCTTAAGGTCAGTGCTGAGAAAGGCCAAAAGTCAAAAGATAGCACATTAGCTTCAGGGCTAACTGCAGAGGAAATGTTGGGCCACAGATTTTTCAAACTGGGCCCACTGCCAATGGTCCAAGAAAAATCAGTGTTCTAATCTGTGTTCCCTGCAGCTAGGAATGTTTTCTGACAGTCAGTGTGTAGATTTTTCTGAGAGCTTTATGATTTGAATGATCCAAGCTCTGGCATCTTCAGATCTTTGTAACTCTCCGTGGACCTCAGTGAGGGATCCCGGGTTTTGGAGGGGGCTGTGTTGTTCTGTTAGCTGGGCTCAAGGTTTCCGGCCCACAATTACTGGCTGAACAGCTGGGGACAGCCTGTCGCAAGGGGCTGCCTGTAGCTGGGCCTACCCAGTGTGACAGAACAGCCTCAGTTGGGCGGAGGACTTTCAAGCATATGGTTCAGTTTCATAAGTATATGCCCTGCATAACAGCACAGTAAATGAGCCACATACACAGTAAGAAGTGACAGCAAGAAAGGTGTCACCATTATACCAATTAGTAGGGGCTGGCTCGGTAGCTTAGTGGAGAGTTATAACTGAGATTATAATTTAAACTGTTAATTTTGATAAAAGTAACAGATGCAAATGGAAGATAAGAGCAAATGGGCTGTCCTTTCACTGGTTGAACAGTTTCAGGTACAGGTGACAGGACCACTATCCTTCCATGTGTTCAACAAGCTTTGGTGCAGCACAGTTGTGGGCTCACCCCATCTGGGCAATGTGTCACTCACACTGTAGCAAAACAACGGAATGGTGTAGAATACTGTGTGAAGATGTTACATTTGGAGGAAGGCCGAAGGAAAAATTAGATGAACCATGTCTAACTGCCACTGACAACAGGCATTCATGCAGTAAATAAGGCAGATAAATGAGATAGCCAGAGCAGGGTGCCATACTGAAATTCATTTGCAGATCTTTCACACATTGGCTGGCTGCTATTGTTGTATTTATTTTTCACAGTTGAAGTGAACCTGGTATTAAGAATCAGGGCATCTGTTAAGCTACAGTTTCCTTGCCACCTTCTCGTTGATACACACGCAAAATACATCACAGCACATGCCAGCTATTAGAGCTTGTGTCCAGCAAAGCAAGGCTTCAGACCCTCAAATCGGAGGAGACTATCTCACTCCAGTTTAAGTGCTGCATGTCTAGCTTCAGTTCGCTGCTAAACCAAAATTTACAAGTACCCACGTGGGCAATGTTTTCAACATTGAGCACAGAGAATCACAGATAAATGAAAAATTCAGCAGAAAATATTAAATATACATTGGATCAGACAACATCACAGCATGTGAGCGATAGCATGAAGCTGTTTTGTCAGAGACTAGTAGTTGGAATATAACTCAATTACAACAACAATTAGTGCATATATAGCACACTTAATGTGAAAAAGACCCCAAAGTGCTTCACAGAGATATTATCAGGGCAACACCACACAAAGGATTACAGAGTAACAGCAGGCAAATGATAATGGGATAAAAGCAGCTCATAATTTTAGGAGGAACATGATGTACATGGTGATATGAGTGACACCAGGTAATTGAATTATATGGTTATCTTGAGATAACTGATTATAGGGTAACATAAGGCAAATGGTTAAAAGTATGACGTGACTAACAGATGGCGAATGATTATAGGGATGGCACAGGGAAAGGTTATTGAGTTACCAACGGCTAAATAGTAATTATGACCAACACCTGGTAAATAACAGTAAAGGTAACACAGGCTAAATGAGTCATGAACACTGCACAAACGATAGTACGGACAGCAAATGATGAAGATGCACCACAAGGTAAATGGTTAAACATGTAACATAGGGGAAGTGAGTAAAGGTGTATCATGAAGATAATAATTAATGATGTTACAAGTTATATCTCTAATCATTAGAGATATAACAGGAATAAAGGGGGTAAATGATTAAAGGTCTATCATGGAGGGGAAATGATTAAACATGTGATAAAGGAACAAAGGGCATTAAAATTGGCAAGAGGCTAGAGTTGGAGGACCACAGAGATCTCGGAGAGTTAAAAGGCTGGAAGATATTACAGAGACAGGGAGGACATGGCCATGGAAAGACCTGAAAACAAGAATGAGAATTTTAAAATTGAGTTGTTGTCAGACCAGAAGCCAATGCAAGTCAGTGAGCATGGAGTGATGACTCAGCAGAATTCGGGCCTGTCAACTGGGAACACATCCTCGCTAATTCCGGCTGCCCCACTGCAAATTTATGCTCCAATGAGCGTTGGAGATTGGCAGCTGGAGGAACTTACGCCCCTCACTCGGGAGCAAATCCTGCCTTAGAGAGCTAAAAACAAAAAACTGCGCATGCTGGAAATCCAAAACAAAAACAGAAATACCTGGAAAAACTCAGCAGGTCTGGCAGCATTGGTGGAGAAGAGCAAAGTTGACGTTTCGAGTCCTCATGACCCTTCAACAGAACTGAAGACTCAAAACATCAACTTTGCTCTTCTCCGCCGATGCTGCCAGACGTGCTGAGTTTTTCCAGGTATTTCTGTTTTTGATCCACCTTAGAGAGCTGCCGGCCAATCTGATTGGCTAGCAGGTCTCCAGTCCCTGCAGCGACAGTGCTGCAGTGGACAGAGGAGGAACTTCAGAGGCCTGAGACCAAATCCAGGAACTGGAAGAAAAGGTGTCAGGGGTCCCAGAGCAGGAAGATAGGGAAGGTGAGGGCGGCGACTGGGGTCTCGGTGGGGGGAAAGGGGAGGTCACCAGGCCTTAAGCGGGGAGTGCCCCTCAGTCAGATGGGGGTTTCTGATGGAGGTGCCCTTCCCACTTCCCGCCCGAGATCCAAGTTTGTTTATTTGCAGCCTTCCCCCACGAACGTGCAATAGTCCTGCGGTGAGGCTAGGCAAGAAAAGGCCTTTAAGTGGCATTCAATTGGCCTTACATACTGGCCATCTGGTGCAACCCAGACCAGGGCCATTGAAACTTTCAGTCTGGGAGTTCCCTTCCCTCAGCTACAGCCCCTATAAAATGGGGATGTGTTTGGGGCAGATAGGTGTTCTCTCAGGAAACTTAGGGCCAAGACTAGAACCTCACATGTCCAACTCATAGGACATTCTCCACACTTACACTGTGAGAGTGCACCGAGGAAGAACTGCAGATATTCAGGCTGAAAATCTGTGAGGCTCTGTAAACTGCAACGTAAACTGTCACATAAATATCATCATAAACATTAGATCTGTGATGTCCTGTAAAGTGTTATTATTTTGAGACCTGCCAAGTGTGAAGTAAATTTTATTATAAATGTTAGATCTGGGAGGTTCACATCTATCGATATCTACTAGCCAAGATCCCGGCCATCTTTAACCCTCCATAACCTTGAGCTCAGCCAAAACTCTGCTGCCCATCCCTTATTTCAGATAAAGTTCTGCTCACTCATTGCCCTGTTCTCACTGACCTGCATTGGCTTCCAGTCCGACAACACCTCAATTCTAAAATTCTCATTCTTGTTTTCAGATCCCTCCATGGTCTTTCCCACCCCACGCCACCCCCCATCTCTGTAATATCCTCTGACCCAAAAACCTCTGTGATCTCTATGGTCCTCTGACTAAAATTGGACTCTTGCCAATTTTAATGCATAATTGGCAGCAGTGTCTTCGGGTGCCTGGATCCTAAGCTCTGGAATTCCCTCCTTAAAACTCTCTTACCTCTCTCTCCTCCTTTAAGACGTTCCTTAAAACCTACCTCTTTGACCAAACTTTTGGACACCTATCCGAGTATCTCATTATGTGGCTCGGTGTCAAATTTTGAATGATAATCAATCCTGTGAAGGGTCTTGAGATAGCTTACCACATTAAGGAAGATACACAAATGCAAGTTGTTGTTGTTATGTCACATCACCATCTTGAGTTGCTCCATACATTACTTTAGTATATTTTCTGTATTGCACCAGTGGATAAACTGTTCTGACATTTTAGCAGCAACAGGATCACATTAAATATCAGAAAGGGGGCTCCAGGTCTCTCCTAGTACTAAGTCAATACTAGGCAAAGTGAAGGAGATGAATAAAAGGCAAAAAACAGCCTGTGCTCCAATAATCTGTGCCAATGAATTTATCATCTTAATAGCTGAATAATGCCAAGAATGACTCCCACAAGCAGCTGCTAAATCCTTTCAGCCTCTGGTACTTGCCTCTGCTACTTGCCGCAATCGTTTCAAAAATATTTTCCATGTTTGGATAAAATTGAACGCCTTATTTCACTTTCAGTCACATGCCAAAGGGCAGCATGAATCAAACAGACATCATTCTCTTGCTAAAGGTTAGCTCACTGTTTATTCCTCCACTGCTCCATTTCACGTGGTCACTTGAGTCCAGCTTTGCCCTCAGACTTTGTTCCTCAGCTGGTAGAAGGATAGGCTATGTTATTGTATTCTAATATAGATAAAGCTGTATTATTTTCTCCATCCTGATTTATTACTGTGTTTATCTCAGTGGTCAGGATGAATGTTTATGGGAAATTACATCTACTGTGTGCTTTTCCCACATATAGAGTGACTGTTGCAGCAATTCACAGTAACAAGAAAACTGCAGCCGTTAGCATTGAGCATCCTCATCATTTCCATTGTTGGTGTACTTTTTGTAGAGAGGTGATGTCCCTCACATCAGAGTGAGGAGTGAGGAGTGAGGGGCAAGACCCAGGTATTAGGCTTAATTCTTACCCCATGCTTCTTTCTTCCTACATAACATCGGCACCTGGCAGAGTCTTAAAGGGTGTGGCATCAAGATAGGAGCCCTCAACTGCAATGATTCTACTTTGTCAATAAGATTTTAGCAACACCTTTTAATATGCGAGATGATGAAAGCCAGCAGGGAAAAATTGTTCCATGGGCAATTATCATACCTATGAATGAAGTGGTGATCATTTCAGCCCAATTGCATCAGGAAGGTGTGCATTTGTAAACCAAAAGTTTGGCAAATGTTTTCTCTTGAAGAACACAAGGTAATTACAGATGAGGAAGACTATTTGGTCATTATATGTTCATCCGTCCAGGAGCAGCCCTTTGACCCCCATTGCAACATCCAATTGTTTCGTAAATGCATTGAGATGTCTCCTCCTTCATTCTACTGGGAAGTTCATCCCAGGTATGATTACTCTCTCTGTTAAAGAATTTGCTGATAGTAGTCCTAAGGTTACTTTTTCACACAGGAGTGTGTCCCCTTGTCCTACCCCCACAGTTTAATTTAAAGTAATATTCCGGATTTACATTTCCAAAACTTTTTTCTTACTTACCTCTACAAAGTCACCTCTCAGTCACCTCCATTCCAGAATGAAAAGATTAATTACTCCAGCCTTTTCTTCCAGCTCAGAATGTTAAAGCCATGAATCAGTCTCAAAACTCTTCTCTGCGCTTTCTCCTGTACTACAATGTCTCCCTTGCATCGCAGTTACCAGAACTGGGGTCTCCCTGTGGTCTGACCAGAACATATACAGTTTAATTACAACTTCCTTGGACTTGTATTCAGCTGTTGTGCCTAACAATTTTAACATGATATTAGCTTTGTCGGTTGCTGCTCTGTATTAAGTGGACATGTTTAGCACTGAGTCTACTGACTGTTACATTTCTCTCTTTTTTATCCTCAGTTATTTCACGGATGGAGCCCATTTGACCACAAGTCTTTTCTAATGGACAGTAGAGATTCCTCAGAACAAATTGGCAACGTTTGCATAGGTCAGGAGTTTGACTAACAGGACAGTGTGTCTGCAGCGGTTCTTGCAGTTTGTATTGCCTGGCCACAAGGCCATTCTTTCTGACCTGCAATCTGTGTTGGATTTTACAACCTCTGTAGGCATCTTGTGGGGGGGATTCTTTCACAACTTTACGCTTCACTAAAGCGTTTGGACTTTGAAGCATCTTCTGCGTGTTTAAGTACACCTGTCTGATCCCCTACAAGTTGATGGTGGTTGATTCCAAATGCAGCTCTTCACTGAAGTATTCCACAGGCACATCTTCTAATAACTGAGATTTCTATCAGTAACCTTGTAGAAGTTCAGGTATCAGTGGCTCTTTGTTCCCTTACTGTTCAGAATTGTTTTTCTTATTGTTTTGAATAGTCAAGGGTGAGCATGGTACCAGCCAAAATCTCTCTCCCCTACTCTCCCCATGACCTGACCATTCATTGCGAATGCCCGAGTTTTTCACAGCTCACTGCACATTCCTTGGAAACTTGACGTTTCCATTGTTCATAGAGAATTACGAGCAAGGAAGCTGACTCTGAGCTTAATCACTGTGCCTGCAGTGGACTCCCCCACTTCAACTTCATTGTTTGACATCCAAGTTCCAGTTAAACATGCTGGCTACAGTCACAGCGTGGTTTAACCTCATCCCAATCACTGAATTTTATCACTGTTGAAATATCGAAACAAAATGGCTGAGCATTCAGTATTGAATAGATTCAATGAAGTTCTCATTTGTATGGGCCCATGTTTGTGTTGCTGCTGTCCTGTTTGTACTTAAAAACTGGGTGATGGTGGAAGCAGCGGGTAGTTGTACCAATTTACTGCTGCATTATCATTCATCCAATTCTCGAGTGGTCCTGGCATTACTAAGCTCCCATCAGTATTAGACAGAAGCCTCATACATATAGGCAAATAGCGACAAATTAATACGCAAATGTTATTTTCATCTCTGTCTGTTCAACTGCTATAATTCCCATTCCTGCCCACATGCAGTATGTTGTAAGGGTTGTTAGTAGGTCTCACAATCAAGCTCAGAGACTTATAAAGTTAAACATTAAGTTGAACATTGGTAACACATAATTATATACATATGTACAAAGTACAGACCTGACTAGGAGCTAACTTCAGGCCAACTTCTACAAGACTCTCTCCATACACGGTCCACTCTATATATCATAATGTGGGCAGTACTGTTTCCCCAGTCGAACTTTAACCCTCGCTATACCGAACTTCCTTATGCTACACAATATAAGTCAGGAAACAAAAACAGAATTACCTGGAAAAACTCAGCAGGTCTGGCAGCATCGGCGGAGAAGAAAAGAGTTGACGTTTCGAGTCCTCATGACCCTTCAACAGAACTGATTTTTCTTTACAAGGAGAGGGGTGAAATATAAGCTGGTTTAAGGTGGGTGAGTGGGGGGGTGGTGGAGAGATGTGGAGGGGGAGATGTTGTTGTAGGGACGAGCAAGCAGTGATAGGAGCAGATCATCAAAAGATGTCACAGACAAAAGAACAAAAGAACACAGAGGTGTTGAAGTTGGTGATATTATCTAAACAAATGTGCTAATTAAGAATGGATGGTAGGGCACTCAAGGTATAGCTCTAGTGGGGGTGGGGGGGGGCATAAAAGATTTAAAAATAATGGAAATAGGTGAAAAAAGAAAAATCCATATAAATTATTGGAAAAAAACAAAAGGAAGGGGGAAGAAACAGAAAGGGGGTGGGGATGGAGGAGGGAGTTCAAGACCTCAAGTTGTTGAATTCAATATTCAGTCTGGAAGGCTGTAAAGTGCCTAGTCGGAAGATGAGGTGCTGTTCCTCCAGTTTCCGTTGGGCTTCACTGGAACAATGCAGCAAGCCAAGGACAGACATGTGGGCAAGAGCAGGGTGGAGTGTTAAAATGGCAAGCGACAGGGAGGTTTGGGTCATTCTTGCGGACAGACCGCAGGTGTTCTGCAAAGCGGTCACCCAGTTTACGTTTGGTCTCTCCAATGTAGAGGAGACCACACTGGGAGTAGCGAATGCAGTAGACTAAGTTGGGGGAAATGCAAGTGAAATGCTGCTTCACTTGAAAGGAGTGTTTGGGCCCTTGGACGGTGAGGAGAGAGGAAGTGAAGGGGGAGGTGTTACATCTTTTGTGTGGGCATGGGGAGGTGCCATAGGTGGGGGTTGAGGAGTAGGGGGTGATGGAGGAGTGGACCAGGGTGTCCCGGAGGGAATGATCCCTACGAAATGCCGACAGGGGGGGGTGAAGGGAAGATGTGTTTGTTGGTGGCATCATGCTGGAGTTGGTGGAAATGGCGGAGGAAAGTCAGGAAATGCTATTTCCAGCACCAAGCTGACTTCATCATATTTATACGTCAACTTCATCCCAAGACAAGATTTCAGACTTTATCTTTGGACTCTTTCACGCACCTCAACAACAACTTGTATTTATATATGACATTTAACATAATAAAGCACTCCATGGCACCTCATAAGAGCATTAACAAACAAAATTTGACATTAATCTACATAAGGTGATATTAGGACAGGTAACCAGAAGCTTGGTCAAAGAGGTAGGTTTGGTTAAGAAAGCTGACAAAGATACATCTTGTGTTTTATGCATTGGAGAAATGCCGAGGATGACACCAGTTTCTATGCATGTAACATGAGCTTTATTTACAGGTGCTTTTTAAAATATCTGCTCTCCTGCTTCCAGGTGCTTCTTTCAGTTTATTTTCTCTTTCTCTGCCACACCCAGGCTTGGCTAATAGCATAAAAAGCAGAGAAGAGTCAACAGATGCATATAATCAAATCCTAACCAACTGAATACTACATAATGCATAATTCCATAGCTTTCCTGAGTTCTCAGTCAAAGGGCACAATGGGGCATGCTACATTGTCTTCTTATGAGCAGCAACCCCAAGTGCCACCTCCTCTCTCACCAATCTTTCCCACTCTACCTGTCCATTCCATTCATCCCATGCATCTTAGTCTCTGCCAGCAGATCCAACAAGTCTGGTTCTCTCTACATTTCCCAGCATGATGTTCATTCATTACTGAACACAGCCCGTAGCATCCACAATATTGTGAATGATTGCACTAGCAGCCTGGCTTTGGATGAAACATGGTCTATGGGGGTGGTGACATCTTTCCACTTACTGTGGCCTCCCTGTCTGGATATACTTTCAGGTTCATCACTAATTAACAAGCACAAATAAGCCGGCTAAGCCTTACTTCACACTTTAGTTACCTGGAATATAAATCCATTTCTCTGCACATGATCATTTTGTTTTTATTAGGAGACAATTTCTCACAACTCTGCAGTGGGTCTTCCTCACCCTGCAAATTGCATAACATTGAGCTATAGTCATGCCTGATTCCTACACATGATCATATTGTAAGTTATCTCTGTGAAAACAGTGGTAGAAAATATAATGGAAAGGTGCAGCAACAGCACTACTAAGGTCATACACAAGGGTTCTGTATTCACAACTTCCAACATTCTTGTTCAGTGAAGCATTTCAGCCTGTGTTCTTTCCTGCAGGTCTGAATGTGACAAGACTTTAAAGTGTGACAGGAACAAATGCCAAGTTAATAAATAACCAACCATTCCATTGACATTGAGGATGCATTAGAAACCAGAATAAAACTGACTCCCATCACAACCTGCGGCTGCACAATAATTGAAACACTGACAGGCAAATCCTTTATAGTCATTCTTCACAGAATCATGGAACTGTTACAGCGCAGAAGGTGGTCATTTGGCCCATTGTGTCTACACCAGCTCTCCAAAAAAGCAATTCACTTTATGCCACCTTAGCATTCCAACTTTAATAAGTAAACATGACTGATCAAGACCAATCCACTGAGTCTTTTAAATATATAATTCCTGTGATCATGCATTTAGCTGCCTCCATGATTGCAATTTAGCATGTTGCACACTAAACACAAGTGAACCATTTTCTTATCATTACCACCCTATGTGTATTCAAAGATGGGACATTGTGGGTTGAAAAGAAAACCTACTTACCATAACTTATACAACTGGCCTGATTTTCCACGGATCATTGATCTGGAAGCCAGAGTTCCCATTTCAAACAGGCAAAAGCCTCATGAACTAACTCAGATCAGAGTCAAATGACAACATCACTTCCTAATCCCCACCCACCAACCATGGACGATGCCAGTCCCGGGGCAGCTATTTCAAATGCTATTGAAAGCAATCGTTTGATCTCAGACAAAGTTATATAGAGCTATGGAGACATTTTTCTTGCATTAACTTGTAGTTGACTTTTAAGTTGGAGCTTGGCATCTACTCAGACATATTAAACTCTGTTTGATTATTTCCATTAGGATGAGAACAAATTGGCTCAGAATTCTCTTTGAGTAGACTGTTGGCAGCGCTCTCACTTCTTAGTCAGAAGATTGTGGGTTCAAATCCATTCCAAATTTGAGAATATAATCTCAGCTGGCACTGCAGCGCAGTTTTGAGGGAATGCTGCATTTTTGGAGTTATTTGTTCGCAGATGAGATGTTAAATGGAGTATCCATCTGCATGCTCATGTGATTGTAAAGATCCAATGGTACAATCTAAAGAATGGGAAGTTGACCCCTTGTATTGGCCAACATTCTACCCTTAACCAACAATACAAAAAAGAGTAACTAGTCATTCATCTGCTGTCTGTAGGGCCTTGCTGTCTGTGAATTGGCAGCTCCATTTGCCTAATTTCAACAGCCACTGCACTTCAAAAGTAATCTATTGGTTATAAAGTCTTTTGGGAAGTCTCGTGGACATCACAACAGGTTATCTAAATGAAAGATCATCCTTTCTTCTGATTCAATGGTCTCAGTCTGTGATTACTTTAAATTAGTTTGAGTTAATCAGAGCAAAAAATATCATTTTGGATACCTGACAGAATTGAGATAATTTGATATTCTAGCAGCCATGCTCACAGGGAACACATGCCTGAGAATTGAATCTACAACTTTGTGACCCGATCTCCAACCAATGCTTTGTTATGCAAGAAATGATTAGGATATGGAAGGCACTGTCTGATAGGGTGGCAAATACAGATTTAATTGTAGCTTTTAAAAGGAAATTGGGTAAATTCTTGAAGTAGAAAAAACTGCAAGGAATGGGCAAACTCTTGGATGACATTTAATGCAGAGAAATGTGAAGTTATACATTTTGGTAGGGAGAATGAGGAAAGGCAATATAAAATAAAGAATATAACTCATAAAGGGGATGTAGGATCAGAGGGACCGGGGGTACATGTGCACAAATCATTGAAGGTGGCAGGGCAGGTTAAGAACTCCGTTAATAAGGCATACGGGAACCTGGGCTTTTTAAATAGAGATATAGAGTAGAAAGGAAAGGAAATTATGGTGAGCCTATATAAAACTCTGGTTCAACCTCAACTGGAGTATTATGTCCAAATCTGGGCACCGCACTTCAGGAAGGATGTGAAGAGAATGGTTCCAGGAATGAAGGATTTCAGTTACATGGATAGATTGGAGAAGATGCAGCTATTCTCCTTAAAGGGGAGAAGGTTCAGATGATACTTGATAGAGGTGTTCAAAATCATGAGGAGTCTGAACAGAGTAGACAGGGAGAAACTGTTCCCATTGGTGGAAGGATCGAGAACCAGAAGACACTGATTAAGGTGAATAGCGAAAGAACCAAAAGTGACATGAGGAGGAACGTTTTTACACAGCGAGTGATTAGGATCTGGAATGCACTGCCAGAAAATGTGGTGGAGGCAGATTCAATCATGCCTTTCAAAAGGGAATTGAATAATTATCTGAAGAGGAAAAAATTACTGGGCTCAGGGGAAAGGGGAAGGGGAGTGGCACCATCTGAGTTGCTCTTGCAGAGAGCTGGCATGGCCATGATGGGCCGAATGGCCTCCTTCTGTGCTGTAACCATTCCATGATTCTATGGTTATGGGAAAAGGGTTGGGGAATGGGACTAACTGATTGTTCTTTGAAAGAGCCACTATAGGCTCAATGAGCTGAATGACCTCCTTCTGTGCTGATCTATTCAATGAGTCTGGATGCTTCCTGTGACCATAATTTCCCAGTGGGAGAGATTCCCTGGAATGAGGGCTGCAGCCATTCACACCAACCAGAATCACAGAATTGTTACAGTATAAAAGGAGACCATTCATGTCATGCCTGAGCCAGCGTTCTGAATGAACAATTCACCTAGCTTTACCGAACTACCTTCTCCACATAACCCTGCACACTCAACTCTTTCAGATAATATTCCCTCTTGAATGCCTCCATTGAATCTGCCTCCACCACCTCTCAGGTAGTGCATTCCAGATCTTAACTATTCATTGTGTTTCTCCTCAAGTTGCCGTTGCTTCTTTCGCCAATCACCTTAAAACTGTGCCCTCTTTCTTCTCAATCTTTCCACCAATGGGAACAGTTTTTCGCTATCTACTCTGTCCAGACCCCACATGGTTCTGAATACCTCTATCCAATCTCTTCTCAACCTCCTCTTCTCCAATTAAGGAGAACATTCCCAATTTCTCCAATCTATATCAGACAATATAAGCAACAAATCGGCATCAGTATACCAAGACTGTCTGAATATCAACTTGACTTCACTCCCAGGAGTCATTGGCTCAGTCACATAACCAGCAGTTTTTCTACTGGTTCCACACTGCCCATGTCTCACCTGTTCAGCGCTGTCTTGCTGTCAGAAGTGATTCAGGAAGCACTTCATCACCCAAAAGGCTGTGCAAATCTGGAACTCTCTCCTCCAAAAAGCTGTTGAGAACCAATTGAAAATTCCAAAACAGAATGATGGATCTTTTGTGAGGCAATGGCTATGGAACCAAGAATAGTAGTTGGAGTTAAAGAAGAGGTCAACCATGATCTAATTGAATGTTAGAACATGCTCAAAGGACTGAATGGCCTCCTCCTGTTCCTATCTCTGCTGCACTAAACAAGTATGTCTACAGTTGCTGATTCAATGCTTGTCCTTCAAACAAGCAGTAGTCAGAGTCCTACAGTTGACCTTTGTGGCTTGGGGTCAAAGGACACAGTTATCACCCCTTGTGATCAAAGCAGCAGCTCACTTGTTTAATCCCTACCTACTCAAGCCCATGTATGCTCTTCAAACCATCTTTTTTGCTCTAACTGACTCCCCTGCGATCTGTGCACATATGCGGAAGTGGCAAATTATGAACTTTCAGGATTGGAATGCAGTTAGGGAGCAGAGAGTGATTTGAAATGGCAGCATGCACATAGGGTGGATGGATGAATTACGAGGGCTAAGCTCTGTTGGTTGGCTATATATACAACTCATAAGGCCAGTGGTGCAGAAATGTTGTACATGTTTTATCTTTTTCTGTTTGCCTGACCAGGATAAAATAAATTAAACACAATTTTCATAAACCTCTCTGTAGCTTCAGCTAACAATACTGGTTTGCAAGCTTAATAGGAGGGCCCTGACTTCCCAACCCCAACACTGAAAACGGATTATGACTTTGCAGTCAGCAGCAAAGTAACAGTGCTCAAAGAAAGCTGCCCAAAAAGATCCAGGGATCTTAGTAATGTGGATTTCACCTTTCTCAACATTAATTTGAATCTGGAGCCAGGTCAAGGCAATCTCCGGGCACCCAGCAACAGGGACATCATCAAGCAAAGTAAGCACCCAATTACATTGATGAATTCTCACAGACAGCAAAGCAGGAAGTTAAAAGCACTGATTATCATTTGCTTTTGATAACATTTTACACAGAACAAAATAAAGATTGGGACATATACACCGGGTTGAGGTAGAAACTGAAATAATATAAACAAACTTTTTAAAAATTATTTTAAAAATATGTAGTGAACTATGACATTCCACAAATGTAAAATTAGCTTTTCAGGGCCAGAGATATTATTCAGCTATAATTATAAAATTAGTACAAAATTAATACTCCAACTACACTTCATTCAAGGTGCAACTTTTTCAGTGGTTTCAAGACTAACTGCATAAATGTTCTTGTAAGTTCAGTTATTTGATTGCAGTCTGCAGTGGATTTTAGTAGCTCAACCCATGGAGAAGCTAGAATCACTGATAGTATCTTTTGGATTTCCACGTTTAACTGCGAATGTGCAGACTCCACAAATCGCTCAGTTTCAAATAAGTAGCAACAGTGACAATTACAGTTTTGCCATCATTACTACTACAAAATCAGAGCCAATATGATATGACAGCTGACCAAAGTGGAAGGAAGCAGTGGCTGTTGATTGTACATTTTGATCATAGCATTTACTGCATTATGGAAGCAGGTGAATAAATCCAAAATGGGTTATCAATAGTCACCTGTAATATTTTAGCGTAAAGATCATAGGTGGGGGGTTTGTATGATGGGAATTATAGCAGAACTGATGGTCAGAGGGTCAAATTGAGACTTTGGAAAACATTTGGCATTTTCTTTATGCATTTGGTATTTGTGACTATCATTTTTATTTATAATGGGAAGTTTCATGTGTGTTCACGTTATTGCTAACTACTTGCTTTACAAGCAAACATCACTGTTGGCTTCTTCTATCTCTGCTATTCACACCAACACGGCCAAGATCTTGAATCTTGGCACTTTATAGGTCACCTCCCACTTTGAGATTCGCTACATATTATAGAGGAAAATTAATCAGGGATTCAGGGGTTATTTTCCAAGACAGGTGTGAAACAAGAAGCAGTGGGCAATCTCAGAATCAATTGAGCAAGCAAAGCTATAGTGAAGTGTAGGGTGATCTAAAGTGGTGGAGAAAAAAAAGGATTCATGTGTGAAAATTGAAGTGCACACCAGCCAGGAAAATGGAGGTACATGATAGATATGGAAGATTACATAAAATGTTGATGAAAAGAGGGGGAAAGGAACACTGAGAAATAAGAAAAGGCAATTTAAATGAGGCTTGGAAATCCCTGGGAAAGATCAAAACAAGAATCTAGGCAGGAAAGATGGTGGCTGTGCCTACATAATCACAAGAGAGGCTGCACGTTAGTCTCCTGGTAGTGGGAGTACCTCCCATGATTAAGGTGGAGGGGGGAACAAGCCCATGGGTGAAATGTTTTTTAAGTCTAAAATATGGAACGCTTCACGAATTTGCGTGTCAGCCTTGTGCAGGGGCCATGATAATCTTCTCTGTATCGTTCCAATTTTAATATATGTGCTGCCGAAGCGAGCACAATGGGGTGAATGCACTCATTCGCAGCAGGTTGTCAATTAGTCTCATTATTGAGCCAATTGACACCAGTTATCCCTCAGGCCCCAAGAATTTAAAGGTGGCTCAGGGATTATATGCAAGTGGTATGGCTTTCCCATACCTCCAGAAGGCCATTGGATTTGCGTGTGGCCTTCTAGGGGATATCTCTCTTTCAAAGGTACTTAGTTTTGGGACCCGGCATTGAGTGGGAAGGTGGCCCCCTGCCATTGCCTCCTTCCCGCGACCACCATCCCGTCCTCACTTGCCTGTGGCCTGGGTCCTCAACAATCCTAGGCCTCTCCCTGAGTACATTACCAATGGCAGCCAGTGCTCCTGGTGGCACTGCCTGGAATGGCGAGCTGCTGGCCTCTCGTTGGCTGGCAGCAGCTCTTGGCAGGCTGGGTTTCTGTCCCCATGGTCCTGAATCCCAGAGGTGGCCTGATGCTGGCCAGTTAAGTGCCTGATAGGCACTTAATCCTGTCAGGCTTCCCCCTCAGATGCAATGCAGGTTTCCCACTGGTTTTCTGGCCGGCAACCTGAGCCCACCTCAGTTATATTAAATTCCTCCCATTATAAGGATAAAAGACACAGTTTTGGGAGAAAATAATGAAGTGATAAACAAGAAACTAAAAAGCAAATAGAAAAATAATGAGGTAAAGTAAAAGTAATAGAAAATAAAGAGAGTAAAAGTTAAATAAGTGACGACAAGTGGTTGAATTAAATGGAAGTTTATACCAAACTATAGGGAAGAAAAAGGAAGCGTTACAAGAAAACGTGAATGAAAGGAGAAACAACTTGGTTAAAATGCACAAAAAATATCGAACTAAGATATGAGGATGGAAAGCAAAATAAATGAAAAACAAGGAAATAAAACAATTCCAGGAATATTGCAAAGTAAATAATAGAAAATTATGGTTTATGAGATAAAGGAGGAGGAAATTGAAGTTGAACAACACCGAAACACAGCCTTGTTCACCTCCGTTGCTTTCCATTTCTCTCCTAGTGTTTGACAAGGTGTTTACTAAAACCCGCTTTCACAGCCATATCTCCTTTCTCAGTATTACCTGGAAAAACTCAGCAAGTCTGACAGCATCGGCGGAGAAGAAAAGAGTTGACGTTTCGAGTCCTCATGACCCTTCGACAGAACTTGAATGAATCCACTCAAGTTCTGTCGAAGGATCATGAGGACTCGAAACGTCAATTCTTTTCTTCTCTGCCGATGCTGCCAGGCCTGCTGAGCTTTTCCAGGTAATTCTGTTTTTGTTTTGGATTTCCAGCATCCGCAGTTTTTTGTTTTTACCTCCTTTCTCAGTGAATGTCTCCGTCTCCGACTTACCCCACATGGATTTCAACTGAAGTTCCATCCCTCTTGTTTCGAACTCACCCAGGATTACAGGTATCTCCGGGACATACAACGCTCCTCGGACTGCTGTTCTCGTTGCATTCTGAGATCCACACTCAGTGCCATGCACCGCCATATGAACACATTCGACCTCTCCCTCCAGCAGCACCACTGCACCCTTTTTCAAAGTTGCGTGTGCCCGCAGTTTCATTTTATTCTTCGTCGCATCCGACGCCTCAACAAGAAACTTTGTCTCATTCTTTCAGGTGCAAAGGAACGCAAGCTCCAACAACTCATCGACATCAACACCCATCCAGGACCCTCCACCCCTGCCTATCCCTCTGTCCCCCTCCCGTCTTCCAATTCCAGCCACGGCCGTGTCTTCACCATACCCCCTGACCTTCCCCTCTCCAACTCTGAACGTTTAGTGCTCAGCAAAGGACTTAGTTTCATACCCTTACGCCCTCATCTCAATGAATTTCGGGCTCGGCATGATGCTGAACTCTTCTTCCTCCACCTTCGTCTCCGTGCTCACTTCTTTGGGCAGGAGTCCTCTCCCTGTTCAACGGATCCTTTCACCCACCTCCAATATTCTCCCTCCACCTGGACCCCTCCCTCTGGATTCTTACCCTCTCTTGATCTTTTCATTGAGAACTGTCAGCATGACATTAGTCGTCTCAATTTCGCTGCTTCTCTCGCCCACTCTAACCTGTCTCTCTCTGAACTTGCTGCACTCCGTTCCCTCAGGTCCAACCCTGACATTGTCATCAAACCTGCTGACAAGGGTGGTGCTGTTGTTGTCTGGCGCACAGACCTCTACCTCGCGGAGGCTCAGTGTCAACTCGCAGACACTTCCTCCTACCTCTCCCTGGACCATGACCCCACCACTGAACATCAAGCTATTGTTTCCAGGACTGTTACTGACCTCATCTCCTCTGGAGATCTTTCTTCCACAGCTTCCAACCTGATAGTCTCCCAACCTCGGACGGCCCGCTTCTACCTCCTACCCAAAATCCATAAACAGAATTGACACAGCAGACCGATCGTGTCAGCCTGTTCCTGCCCCACGGAACTCATTTCTTGCTATCTTGACTCCATTCTCTCTCCTCTTCTCCAGTCCCTTCCCACCTACATCCGTGATTCCTCTGACACCCAATATCATATCAACAATTTCCAGTTTCCTGGCCCCAACCGCCTCCTCTTCACCATGGACATCCAATCCCTCTACTCCTCCATCCTCCACCAGGATGGTCTGAGGGCTCTCCGCTTCTTCCTCAAACAGAGGCCTGAACAATCCCCATCTGCTACTACTCTCCTCCGTCTGGCTGAACTTGATCTCACACTGAACAATTTCTCCTTAAACTCCTCTCACTTCCTCCAAATAAAAGGTGTGGCTATGGGTACCCGTATGGACCCTAGCTATGCCTGTCTCTTTATGGGGTATGTGGAACATTCCTTGTTCCAGTCCTACTCCGGCCCCCTCCCACAACACTTTCTCTGTTACATCGATGATTACTTCAGTGCTGCTTCATACTCTCATCTGGACCTGGAAAAATTTATTAATTTTGCTTCCAAT
Source organism: Carcharodon carcharias (assembly GCF_017639515.1). Taxonomy (NCBI): domain Eukaryota; kingdom Metazoa; phylum Chordata; class Chondrichthyes; order Lamniformes; family Lamnidae; genus Carcharodon; species Carcharodon carcharias. The sequence continues at coordinate 107,227,717 of NC_054481.1, read as the reverse complement.
TTCCACCCCTCCATCATTTTCACATGGTCCATCTCTGACAATTCCCTTCCCTTGCTTGACCTCTGTCTCAATTTCTGGTGATAAACTGTCCACCAATATCCATTACAAGCCTACCGACTCCCACAGCTACCTCGACTACAGCTCCTCACACCCCGCTTCCTGTAAGGACTCCATCCCATTCTCTCAGTTCCTTCACCTGTTGCATCTGTTCTGATGATGCCACTTTGAAAAATAGTTCCTCTGACATGTCGTCCTTCTTCCTTAACTGAAGTTTTCCACCCACGGGCGTTGACAGGGCCCTCGACCGTGTCCGGCCCATCTCCCGCGCATCCCCCCTCACACCTTCTTCTCCCTCCCAGAAACATGATAGGGTCCCCCTTGTCCTCACTTATCACCCCACCAGTCTCCACATTCAAAGGATCATCCTCCGCCATTTCCGCCAACTCCACCATGATGCCACCACCAAACACATCTTCCCTTCACCCCCCGGCGGCATTCCGCAGGGATTGTTCCCTCCGGGACACTCTGGTCCACTCCTCCATCACCCTCTACACCTCAACCCCCTCCCACAGCACCTTGCCATGCAACCGCAGAAGGTGCAACACCTGCACCTTTACTTCCCCTCTCCTCACCATCCAAGGGCCCAAACACTCCTTTCAAGTGAAGCAGCATTTTACTTGCACTTCCCTCAACTTAGTTTCCTGCATTCTTTGCTCCCAATGCGGTTTCCTCTACACTGAAGAGACCAAACGCAGACTGGGTGACCGCTTTGCAGAACACCTTCGGTCTGTCCTCAAGCATTACCCAGACCTCCCTGTCGCTTGCCATTTCAACACTCCACCCTGCTCTCATGCCCACATGTCCATCCTTGGCTTGCTGCATTGTTCCAGTGAAGCTCAACGCAAACTGGAGGAACAGCACCTCATCTTCCGACTAGGCACTTTACAGCCTCCCGGACTGAATATTGAGTTCAATAATTTTAGATCATAAACTCTCTCCTCCATCCCCACCCCCTTTCCGATTTTCCCCCTCCTTTTTGTTTTTTATTCCTTTAGATAATATCGCCACCTTCAACACCTCTTTGTCCTTTTGTCTGTGACATCTTTTGGTTATCTCCACCTATCACTGGCCCTCTATCCAGCTCTTCTTGTCCCAACACCCCCCTACCTTAAACCAGCTTATATTTCACCTCTTTTCTATTTTTCCTTAGTTCTGTTGAAGAGTCACTCAGACGCGAAACGTTAACTGTATTCCTCTCCACAGATGCTGCCGGACCTGCTGAGTTTTTCCAGGTATTTTTGTTTTTGTACTGAAACACAGCTATCTTTTTAGTTTGTATAAGTGATTTTCTAACACTTGCTTTTCCATTATTGCTGCATTCAGCTGATGTCTGTGTGTAAAATACACTGTGGCATGTGTGCATCATCATTATGTGGGTAGATGGGATCTGAAGAGGCAAATGCAGTTATTAATTAAGCCTTTGTGCAAGTATGACTCAAAATTACAGTCGTCTGTGATATAGTAGCTGAATTATTATTCTCAGGGTTGTGTACAGACTTTCAAGGGAAAAGGCTTTGCAAGTCCATTACAAATCACTTTAGAAACCCCAAATTCTGATTAAACCATTACATGAATCTAGATGAGAACAAGGCATCTCATCATTTTTACTGCCATTCAGAAATCTGAACCAACTGGTAGGAATTCTTAAAGCTTGCATTGACTTAAATGAAGCCTCAGCCATTACAATCAATCTCCAGCGGTTTTCACGGAGTGAAGCATTCATGCTAACCAACTGTTTTCATGCAGACAGACTACGTTTGAGACCACTGTTCATTTTATCCGTACTTGTGGGCCAAAGTCAACCAGTAACTTCCTTCTGCCTCCACCCTGCCCCTCCCCCCACACTCCGCTCACTCTGTCTCTCCACAGTCCAGTAGCTAAAGCACCAGCCTGGCTCATCTTCCTTTTGCACTGATTCCAACAGTACTGGCCCTGATAGCTTCCTCTGCATATTGTAGACAAGAACTCTCATTACTAATAGAAAACCCTTAACATGATAAAAACAAAAAACTGCGGATGCTGGAAATCCAAAACAAAAACAGAAATACCTGGAAAAACTCAGCAGGTCTGGCAGCATCGGCGGAGAAGAACATAGTTGATGTTTCGAGTTAACATGATGTTCTGAAAAGAATTGTAACCACTTTCTAGCAATGGTCTTAATTATTGGCTGCTTTTCAGTTGTTCTTGAGTAGATCAGCTTTTCAGAGCCTGAGCCAACTTTTTGAAGATGTGTATCAGCTTCCGAGTTCTATAGGTTGGCATGTGTTACAAAGGTTCCAACTGCTAATTCAAAGGTCCCAGGGACTTGACCAATGAAATGAAGAACTTGATGTTTTGAAATTAAGTTTGTGGACTTGGCTCTGGCATCTTTTCAATTGAAATTTAGATTGGACATGAGTTCAATGGTTAAATGTTTATATTGGATTGATTCCAACGAGTGTCACTGGAGCCAACGCATGGTGATTTCAGAGATATTTGCACAAGATGTTGATAGTTCATTAAATCAGGCTGATATCGATTACTTTATTTATGTCTGAGTATTCCAGCTAATCTTTATCCCTCAAACACCAACACTGAAACAGATTATCTGGTCATTATTGCATTGCTGGTCGTTAGACCTTGCTGCGTGTAAATTGGTTGCCACATTCCCTACATTAAAAACAACGTCTACACCGTCAGAAATACTTCACTGGCTCTAAAGTCCTTTGGGACATGCTGAGGTTATCAACGAGGCTATATAAATGTAAGTATTTATTTTCTTCTTTTGATTATGTTAATTTAAAAAGAGGCAGGAATCCATTTGTTTATAATAAAGTGAAATAGGTTTCTTTAAAGTACTGTTTGCTATCTAATCTCACGGGCCGAGCATTTTTCTTTCAGTCTAGGATTAAATCGGTTCTGCGTTGCCAGCAAGGCACCTGCCACAAGGACATAAACATCTTCTGGCATGAATTAAACTCCTCCTGAACTCTGTGGAGAGGCAGAATACTTCATTAACATATTTAAATCAGGTTCGAAACCAGTGCATTTAGAAGCCCGGTTTAAAGTTTACAGATGCCACACAAGTTTCCTAGAGGCCAGGAAACTTGGTGGTGAAAGGGAGGTAGGAACTGGTGAATCCCCAAGGTAATTGCTTTTTATGGCATTTCTTGTGGACCAAGAGGATCAGGAGTTCTTTCCCATGACCTCTTGAGGAAGCCTTTGACACTCCCACTGCCGATCGCAACCTCTCTACCCCCTCCCGCAATTGCCAGCCTCTACCTTGCCACAGCCCCAATGGTTTCTCATCCTTCCAGCTAACTGCAGATAGTCCCATGCCTCATTGGTCTCTCTTTCCACACCCCGCACCCCCTTCACCACCACCACCCCCCAACAGCCCCTCAAAGCATAATCGCTGACCACACCACCACGATGGCCTCTCTTCCTCCCTCCAACCCAAGCCACGATCGGCAACTTGTCCACATGCGATCATGGCTGACCTCCTCTCTCCCCAATCAAAAGCCTCATCCCAATTGCGAGAGAGTTCCCCCAAGGATCTCCATCTGCAGCCTCTTGCCACTGGTTTTCCCTCCCAGAGCTGAGCAGGCTGTCATTTTTACTGGTTGCCAGGGCAGGAAACAGAAGGGTAGAAGTCATAATGAGGTCCTGCTGTTAAATCTGGCAGGACCCCCATGCTCTTGGCACCTTCCACGCCTCCCAAAAATATTAGGGCCTTTGTTTCTGAGCATTAGTAAAAAAATAGAATAATCTTAACCTGGGTAGTTTAAGGACGTGATGGAGTTTCTTTTCCTTATTCTTTCATGGGATGTGGGCGTCGCTGAAAAGTTCAGCATTTGTTGCTCTTCTCTGACTGCCTTTGAACAGAGTGGCTTTCTGGGCAGTTTCGGAGGAGAGTTAAGCATCAATCACATAGCTGTGGGTCTGCAGTCACATGTAGGATGGCAGATTTCCTCCCCTGAAGGACATTAATGAACCAGATGGGTTTTTACAATCGAACATAGCTTCACGGTCATCATTACTGAGACCAGCTTTGAATTCCAAAGTTATTAATTGAAGTTAAATTCCACCAGCTGCTGTAATAGGATTTGAACCCATGTCCCCAGAGCATTAGCCTGGGCTTCTGGATTACCACTACACCACAGACTCTTCCAAAATCAGAGCATTAGAACTGGGAATTCACAAGTACTGCACAGTGGGTAAAAATACCTTGGATCCCAATCTGGCTAACCTAGACAGCTGGGTCAGATCATATTATTTCACTTTCAACTTCACAGTTCCCTATTAATCCTCATTATTTTGCACATACTGGGTTGCTGGTCTATGAAGGGAGCTCCCGTCATTAGTGTCATGCAACAATTACAAAGATGAATATTATATCCTTATATCTAGAAGACATTTTTTTCTTTGAGGGCATCAATAAAGGCCTGCCCCAATCAGTCCTCTTTCCAGTATAGACATTCCCATCTTCCTTGATTTCTCCTCAAGCATCTCCGCCCCACTATCAGCTTAGTTGCCCTCCTATAAAGCCGCTTCAAAGACAGGGTGTCACCATTTTAGTGCAGTTACCCTGTTCTCCAGATGGAAAACAATGCTGCACACAATCTCACCGTTATCCAAGGTGTGTGCCCCTAGCTGTACAATCTTAACATGCATTTGGCTTCTTTAAAAACATGAAAAGGCTGTCAGGCCCGACAAGCCTACTGATCCTATTTATACTGTGTGCTTCAATATCCTTTCCTGGTAACTCACCCCATCATTTATACTGTCTGTTTTAATATCCTTTCTTTGTAACATTTGATTACCCGTTGAGTCACTTCAATCAAATTTGCTGACGAGCCACAGCTGTGGCTACTGTGGTGCTATTTTAGCCAATTATACACATTTTAGCCAAATGCAATGTTTTGTTGGAAGTCGCTTAACATACACTCACACAATGCAGTTAAATGTACTTCATATGTGCATATTTACATAACAAATGGCCCAATTTTGGAAAGTGTAGATTAGCAGGGAGATCTTGGTGTCCACAAAAATCCTTAAACTTAACAAGGCAATTTGATAAGGTGGTCAAAAATGCATTTGGGTTACTTGGGCTCATAAATAAGGAAACCGTACATAAAAGCAAAGAGATCATGCAGGATCTTTGTTAATCATTGGTTTGGCCTCAGCTGGAGTATTGTGGACACTCCTGGGCACCATATTTCAGGAAGTAAAGGTTTTAGAAAGCATCCAGAAGAGGGTTACCAGGATGTACCAGGGATGAAGGACTTCAGGTACGAGGACATTTTGGAAAAGTTAGGGCTGTTCTCCTTAAATCAACGATGGTTCAGAAGTTACCAAGATGGTGAAAGGGTTTTGATAGATTAAATAGAGGAAGAAAAATCTCTTTGGCACGTAGGTCAGAAACTAGAGGGTGAGAAAGAAAATATTACAGGATAGGAAATTGAGAGGCAAGAGGAAGTAAGCTAAGAAAATAGCCAGTTGTCCCGTAGCCTACTGAAACCCACCACAAAGAGGAGGAAGACATGAAATGTTAACAATCCTGATTATGTTTAACTTGTACCTTATGTGCATGCAGATAAATGTTAAAATGAAATTGCAAGCTTTGTGTGAAAGACAGGAAAGTATTCTTGGAGCATAGCCAGAATAAAATGAACTTTGTGTGTGATTAATTACATAAGTTTGGTGGCCAGCTTGTTTTTTTAACTTCCCTGTTCTTTGTATTCTATGTCTCGTAGGCTGTTGATTGTGTTCTAATTTGATGCAACATGTCTTGTAAACTGAAACAAAAACAAAAATATGTGGAAAAACTGAGCAGGCCTGACAGCATCTGCAGAGAGGAACACAGTTAACATTTCGAGTCCGTATGACTCTTCAACAGAACTAAGGAAAAATAGAAAAGAGGTGAAATATAAGCTGGTTTAAGGGGGGGGTTGGGGGGGTGGGGGCAGGTAGAGCTGGATTGAGGGCCAGTGGTAGGTGGAGATTGCCAAAAGATGTCACAGACAAAAGGACAAAGAGGTGTTGAAGGTGGTGATATTATGTAAGGAATGTGATAATAGATGACATTAAGGGTAGAAAGCAGGACGAGATAGCCCTAGTGGGGGTGGGGTGGGGGGAAGGGATCGAAATAGGCTAAAAGTTAGAGATAAAACAATGGATAGAAATACATTTTAAAATAATGGAAATAAGTGGGAAAAGAAAAATATATGTAAATTATTGGAAAAAAGGGGATCGGAAAGGGGGTGAGGATGGAGGAGAGAGCTCATGATCTAAAATTGTTGAACTCAATATTCAGTCCGGAAGGCTGTAAAGTGCCTAGTCGGAAAATGAGGTGCGGTTCCTCCCGTTTGCGTTGAGCTTCACTGAAACATTGCAGCAGGCCAAGGACAGACATGTGGGCATGAGAGCAGGGTGGAGTGTTGAAATGGCAAGCAACAGGGAGGTCTGGGTAATGCTTGAGGACAGACCGAAGGTGTCCTGCAAAGCGGTCATCCAGTCTCCGTTTGGTCTCTCCGATTTAGAGGAAACCGCATTGGGAGCAACGAATGCAGTAGAATAAGTTGAGGGAAGTGCAAATGAAATGCTGCTTCACTTGAAAGGAGTGTTTGGGCCCTTGGACGGTGAGGAGAGGGGAAGTAAAGGGGCAGGTGTTGCACCTTCTGCGGATGGATGGGAAGGTGCCGTGGGAGGAGGTTGAGGTGTAAGGGGTGATGGAGGAGTGGACCAGGGTGTCCCGGAGGGAACGATCCCTGCGGAATGCCGCCAGGGGGGTGAAGGGAAGATATGCTTGGTGGTGGCATCATGGTGGAGTTGGCGGAAATGGCGGAGGATGATCCTTTGAATGCAGAGGCTGGTGGGGTGATAAGTGAGGACAAGGGGGACCCTATCATGGTTCTGGGAGGGAGAGGAAGGTGTGAGGGTGGATGCACAGGAGGTGGGCTGGACACGGTTGAGGGCCCTGTCAACCACCGTGGGTGGAAAACCTCGGTTAATGAAGAAGGAAGACATATCAGAGGAACTCTTTTTGAAAGTGGCATCATCAGAACAGATGCAACAGAGGCGAAGAAACTGAAAGAATGGAATGGAGTCCTTACAGGAAGTAGGGTGTGAGGAGCTGTTGTCGAGGTAGCTGTGGGAGTTGGTAGGCTTGTAATGGATATTGGTGGACAGTCTATCACCAGAAATGGAGACAGAGAGGTCAAGAAAGGGAAGGAGAGTGTCAGAGATGGACCATGTGAAAATGATGGAGGGGTGGAAATTGGAAGCAAAATTAATACATTTTTCCAGGTCCAGACGAGAGTATGAAGCAGCACGAAGCAATCATCGAATTTCCGGAGAAAGTGTTGTGGGAGGGGTCCAGAGTAGGACTGGAACATGGAATGTTCCACATACCCCATAAATAGACAGGCATACCTGGGGCCCATGCGGGTACCCAGAGCCACACCTTTTATTTGGAGGAAGTGAGAGGAGTTAAAGGAGAAATTGTTCAGTGTGAGAACAAGTTCAGCCAGACGGAGGAGAGTAGTGGTGCTTGGGGGTTGTTCGAGCATTCCGCATGGATCGTTTTAACATTTATCTGCATGCACATAAGATACAAGTTAAACATAGTCAGGATTGTTAACAATTTCATGTCTTCCTCCTCCTTGGCCGTGGTGGGTTTCAGTAGACTACGGGACAACTGGCTATTTTCTTAGCTTACTTCCTCTTGCCTCTCAATTTCCTATCCTGTAATATTTTCTTTCTCACCCTCTAGTTTCTGACCTACGTGCCAAAGAGATTTTTTTTCCTCTATTTAATCTATCAAAACCCTTTCACCATCTTGGTAACTTCTGAACCATCTTTGTTCTAAGGAGAACAGCCCTAACTTTTCCAAAATGTCCTCGTACCTGAAGTCCTTCATCCCTCGGGGTAACCCTCTCCTGCATGCTTTCTAAAACCTTTACTTCCTGAAATGTGGTGCCCAGGAGTGTCCACAATACTCCAGCTGAGGCCAAACCAATGATTAACAAAGTTCCTTTGCTTTTATATACAGTTTCCTTATTTATGAGCCCAAGTAACCCAAATGCATTTTTGACCACCTTATCAAATTGCCTTGTTAAGTTTTAGGATTTTTGTGGACACCAAGGTCTCCCTGCTAATCTACGCTTTCCAAAATTGGGCCATTTGTTATGTAAATATACACATGTGAAGTACATATAACTGTATGAAGCGACTTCCAACAAAACATTGCATTTGGCTAAAATGTGTATAATTGGCTAACATAGCACCACAGTAGCCACAACTGTGGCTCGTCAGCAATTTTGATTGAAATGACTCAACGGGTAATCAAATGTTACAAAGAAAGGATATTGAAACAGACAGTATAAATGATGGGGTGAGTTACCAGGAAAGGATATTGAAGCACACAGTATAAATAGGATCAGTAGGCTTGTCGGGCCTGACAGCCTTTTCATGTTTTTCAACATTTCTTTTTTTCTAAATATGCTCATCATTTGTATTTCATCTGTCACAAACTGTTAATCTTAGCAAATTTTTAACCGTTTACCTAAATAATTGTAACTTAGTACAGTAATTAATTACAACCTTCTAAAATTGAAGCATTGTACCACAACTCACAGTACACCAGCACCCCAGGCAGTGACAGGATTTCAGCAGATAAACATGAGTAAACTTGTTTTCCCTAAAGACAGACACACACAAGTAGGCCTATACACAGGCGCCTGTGTGGAGACAGACATTGAAATGCAAATATAACCATAAATGGAGAACACACACACACACACACACACACACACACACACACACACACAGGAAGACACATGGAGTGGGGGGGTTTGAATATTTGTTTGGCTGAGGAGACGGGACAGGCGAGGCCACAATTTTGAGTCTCCGAGCAGCGTGCCAGCTTTCCGCTTCCCAGGGATTTTGGAAGAAGCGGCGGCTCCTTGAGGGCTTAATTAAGGACCCCGCCCGGGTTTTCAATCCCACCAATTAGGAGGCCATCCATTAAACCGTGAGCAGCCTCCCATTGGCAGGGCGGGTAGGCCTCGGGGCCGGAGGCTGCAACCTATTCGAAGGGCGCCGCTCCGAAAATGGGCCACAACCATGGCATCGCCCATTCTTGTGGTGGGGACTTCCCCTCTGATTTCCAAAGGCCCTAACCATTCTGACCCTCTTAACATATCCATGGCCGGCAACTGGGAATGGAGACCAACTTCAGCAGCCCCTACCTCTGAGGAGTGGAGCTCCCAGACTGTTAGTCGTGGATAGGCCTCCAGACTCGGGAGCCTGCTCACCGTCCTTAATTGGCTGCCTCCTTCAAAATTTCATCCCTGCATTTCATCCTGATGGCAGGTTAGGGATCCAGGAACAGAAATTCAGATCAAAACAAGTGACATAAACAAGGAGCACACAGACAGAAAGATGCGCGCACCAGCGGTGAAACAGACAGGCACACACAGACACTTACACAAACAAACAAACACATACAGGCAGTTCAGCTGCCTGTACTTGTGACTGTTAGGAAGGGATTATAAAGAATACTGATTCCATTCTGCAACTGGCCATCCAGCCAAAACATTATCTGCAGTGCAAAAATGAGAGAAAATGCTTTCTTTAGTTTTGGGGGTAATTAGGTGGGGATTAGGTGGGGCAGCAGACTAGTTAAAGCATGGATTTCATGTGTGTTACTTGCTCTGAATTCCAGCCAAGAGATTTCAGCGGAAAGTCTCCTTTTCCTAATGGAAAACAATTTAGATGCTTTCAGCCCTACTCCCAGTGGATTTAAATCCAAAGCCCAAAAAAGGCCAGAAATATAACATTATTATTATCAGGAGCTGCCAAAGACAGAAGGCTAATGTGCCTTTTGATCTATGCCCTCTAGAATTAAAATATCCCACGGAAGCACTTGTCAATCAGCCCATCCTCCACATGTAAGATCGGGTTTAGGAAATATTGAAAATGTATGATGTGCAACAGAACTGGACAATGTGCCATCCCCCAACATTTGCATCCAGCAGATTGATAATTAGAAATTATAAAATGCCCTCCTCCACAAAAATGTTTGAACAATCGAGTGAATGAAGTTCACTGCTGCTGAACTCTGGCCGGTGGGGGAGGATTATTAGCCCATATTTAACAAGATGGAAAAAAGAATAAAATACTGCAGATGCTGGAAATCTGAAATCAAAACAGAAAACACTGGAAACTCTCAGCAGCATCTGTGGAGAGAGTCACTTGCAGAGTGGGATTGCCATTTCCGGTCAAAGGCCCTTCATGAGGGTCAGCGATAAGAACATAAGAAATAGGAGCAGGAATAGGCCTTTCAGCCCCTCAAGCCTGCCCCACCACTCAATAAGATCATGGCTGATCTACCCCAGGCTTCAACTCCTCTTTCGTGCCAGCTCCTCATAGCCCTTAACTCTCCAAAATTTAAAATCTATCTACCTCCTCTTCAAATACTTTCAGTGACTTAGCCTCCACAACTCCCTGGGGTAGAGAGTTCCAGACATTCACTACCCTCTGAGAGAAGAAATTCCTTCACATCTCAGTTTTAAATGAGTGCCCCTTATTTTGTAACTATGTCCCCTAGTTCAAAATTCCCCCACTAGTGGAAACATCTTCTCAACATCTACCCTGTCAAGCCCCCTCAGAATCTTGTATGTTTCAATAAGATCACCGTTCATTCTTCTAAACTCTAATGAATAAAGACCTAACCTGTTTAGCCGTTCTTGATTTGTCAACCCCTTTATCCCAGGAATCAGCCTAGTGAATCTCTTTTGAACTGCCTCCAATGCCAGTATATCCTTTCTTAAATACGAGGACCAAAACTGTACACAGTACTCTAGGTGCGGCCTCACCAACACCCTGTACAGTTGTAACAAGACTTGCCTATTTTTAAACTCAAACCCCCTAGCAATACAGGCCAAAATTCCATTTGCCTTCTCAATTACTTGTTGCACCTGAAAGCTAACTTTTTGTGTTTCATGCACAAGAACACCCAGATCCCTCTGTGCTGCACGTTTTTGGAGTCTTTCCATTTAAATAATAGTCTACCTTTTGATTTTTCCTACCAAGGTGCATGACCTCACACTTTCCTACATTAAATTCTATCTGTCAAGTTTTTGCCCACTCACTCAACCTATCTATATCCCCTTGCAGATTCCCTGTGTCTTCATCACCTATTTTTGTATCATCAGCAAACTTGGATACATTACACTCTACTGCCTCCTCCAAGACATTAATATAGATGGTAAATAAGTGAGGCCATAGGACTGATCCTTGTGGCACTCCACTAGTTATGTTTTTCCAACCTGAAAAAGACCCATTATTCCTGACTGTCTATCTTCTGTGTGTTAACCAATCCTCAATCCATGTTAATACATTGCACCCACTACTGTGAGCAATCTTGAGCATCTTGAGCAATAACCTTTTATGTGGCACCTTATCAAATGCCTTCTGGAAATCCAAATACACTATATCTACCAGTTCCCCTTTATCAACTCTGTTTGTTATATCCTCAAAGAAATCGAGCAAATTTGTCAAAAATTATTTCCCTTTCACAAAACCATGTTGACTCTGTTTGATTGCGTTAAGCTTTTTTAAATGTTCTGCTAATTCTTCCTTAATAATGGATTCTAGCATTTTCCCAACAACAGATGTTAGGTTGACTGGCCTATAGTTTCATGCTTTTTGTCTCCCTCCCTTCCTGGACAGGGAATCATATTAGTGGTTTTCCAATTCGCTGGGACCCTCCCGGAATCCAGAGAGTTCTGGAATATTTCGACCAATGCCTCCACTACCTCTTCAGCCACTTCCTTTAAAACCCTTGGATGCAGGCCATCAGGTCCTGGTGACTTGTCTGCCTTTAGTCCCATTAGTTTGTCAAATACTTTGTCCCTTGTGATAGAGAATGTTACAAGATCTTTCCTCCCATTAGCTCCTCGCTTTGATATCTTTGGGATGTTTATAGTGTCCTCCACCATGAAGACCGATGCAAAATATCAGTTTAAATAATCTGCCATTTCTCTGTTCCCCGTTATCAATTCTCCAATCACATCCCCCAAGGGTCCCATGCTCACTTTAGCCATTCTCTTTTTATATACCTATAGAAGTTCTTGCTGTTAGTTTTTATATTTCTTACCAATTTACTTTCATAATTAATCTTCTCCCTGCTAGTCAACCGCTGCTGGTTCCTAAAAATTTCCCAATCCTCTGGCCTACCACTAGTTTTCGCCACTTTGTATGCCTTAGTTTTTGATTGGATACTCTCCTTGACCACCTTTGTTAACTACAGGTGGTTCATCCTTCTCATCGAGTCCTTCTTTTTGACCGGGATAAATTTTTGTTGAGCTTTATGAAACATCTGCTTAAATGTCTGCCACTGCTCATCCACTAACCTTCCCCTTAGTCTATTTTCCCAGCCTGCTTTAGACAACTCTTCCTTCATACCTCTGTAATGACCCTTATTTACGTTGATGACGCTGGTTTGAGACTCGAGTTGCTCACCATCAAACTGAATTTGAAATTCTAACATGTTGTGACCGGTACCACCTAGAGGATCCTTAACTATGAGAGCTCTTATTAATCCTACCTCCTTACACATTACTAGGTCTAAAATAACCTGTTCCCAGGTAGGTTCTGCAATGTATTGCTCTAAGAAACAATCCCTGATGCACTCTACAAATTCGTCTTCCATGTTACCCCTGTCAATCTGATTTGTCCTGTCAGTATGCAGATTAAAATCACGCATGACAGTTGTAAAGCTTGCATTATTTCCCAATTTATACTTTGTCCTACAGTGAGGCAACTCTTGGGGGGCCTAGAGACTGCTCCCACCCATGACTCCTTCCCCTTGCTTTTCCTTATTTCCACCCAAACTGATTCCACATCACGATCTATTGCACCTATATCACTACTTAGCACCGCACTGATACCTTCCTCTATTAACAAAGCTACTCCAATTCCTTTTCCTTTTTGCCGATTTTTCTGGAACATCGAATACCCTTGAATATTGAGTTCCCAGTCTGGTCACCCTGCAACCACGTCTCTGTAATAGCTATCAAGTCATATTCATTTATTTCTATTCGTGCCATCAACTCATTTATCTTGTTACAAATGCTGCATGCATTCAGATAAAGAGCCTTAAGCTTTAACTTTTTGTCATCATTGCTCATTCTGGTTCTGATTTCTGCTGCACTCTTTTGCTGATGTTTTCTGTTCCTTCCTATCACACTTTGATTATCGTTCACATCTTCACTACCCTGCACCTCTACTCTCTAATTTATTTTTGATTGTTTAAACTTCCCTTCAATTGAACTAATTAGTTTAAAGTCCTATCTACAACCCTAGTCATACAATTCGCCAGGACACTGGTCCCAGTATGGTTCAATTGAAGCCCATCCCAATGAAACAGCTCTCTCCTTCCCCAGCATTTGTGCCAGTCCCCCATGAATCGAAGCCCATTTCTCCCACACCAAGCTTTGAGTCACGCATTTACCTCTCTAATCTTATTTACCCTACGCCAACTTGCACATGACTCAGGTTGTAATCCAGAGATTATTACCTTTGTGGTTCTGCTTTTTTAATTTAGCCCTGAGCTGTTTGTAGTCCCTCAGCAGAACCTCTTTCCTAGTCCTACCTATGTCATTGGTACCTACGTGGACCATGACAACTAGATTCTTCCCCTCCTGCTCCAAGTTCCTCTCTAGCCCAGAAGAGATGTCCTTATTAACCTTGGCACCAGGTGGGCAAAGCAGCCTTCAGGGCTCTCAGTCTTTGCTGCAGAGAACAGTATCTATTTCCCTAACTATGCTATCCCCTATTATTATGACATTTCTCTTTTCTCCCCCCACTTGAATGTGCTCTGTACTATAGTGCTGTGATCAGTTCGCTCATCCTCCCTGCAGTCTCTGCCCTCGTCCACACTGAGAGCGAGAATCTCGTATCTATTGGACAAGGACACCAGCTGACACTCCTCCAAAGCTAAATTTTGGATCCCCTTACTTGCTTTACTCACAGTCACACCCTCCTGTCCCTGACCACGGTTCAAATTTGATGTAATTAATCTGAGGGGTGTGACTGTCTCCAGAAACACAGTGTTCAGGTAACTCTCCCCCTCCCCGATGTGTTGCAGTGTCCGCAGCTCAGACTCCAATTCATCAACTCTGAGCCAAAGTTCCTCGAGCAGCCAAAACCTGCTGCAGATGTGGTCACCATGGATTGCACCAGCGTCCACCCGTTCCCACATACTACAGCTGCAACACATCACCTGTCCAACCATCTCTATTCTATTTCATTAATTAATTTGGATATTAAATATTTTAAAAGTAAATTTCTTAACTGTACTCTTCAGCTGAAATAATGTCTCCTGATTTAAACCACTTGGCCAGTCAAAAGAGACACAGAAGAGATACCCACCAATCACCTACCTGTTTCCCTTTGACGTCACACTTCAGCCCTGACAGGTAGAAACAGGTCCTCCTCTCACTGCTGACTACCTGTCCCAGGATCTTCCTCTCACACTCTCCTCTAGGTGCTGCTGACTGTCTGTCCCAGGATCTTTCTCTCACACTCTCCTCTAGGTACTGCTGACTACCTGTCCCAGGGTCCTCCTCTCACACTCTCCTCTAAGTGCTGCTGACTGTCTGGCCCAGGGTCCTCCTCTCGCACTCTCCAATGTAGCAACACAAACAGATAAACAGATAGGGATAGACCTAAAAACCATGCCTGCTACCTGGCGGGCTTAAAGACATATATGGAAATTTTTTTCAGTTTTCATTATTTTGAGTGAATTAAATAATGATCAATACTTTCACCATTCCCAGGATCATTGTCTTTGCATGCGTGGACTTCCGTGTGTTTCATTATTCACCACAGTCCCTTTGTATGTCATTTTGGCTCAGCTGGCGTAATAAACTTGGGGCAGAAATTTTCACACAGCAGGCGGCCGCGCATCCGACCCGCTTGAGCGTGAAACGATGCGCGTTGACGTCAGCCGAGCATGCTGACACCAACATGTAGTCACACAATAGTTTGGTCAGAGGTGCACACCAGAACTGGCAGTGCGCTCACCGACAATTAAAAGGCCTGTTAAGGCCATTAAGTAATCAATTAAATTAGAATCTTCGCTGCCTGTCCAACCTAACGTTCGGCAGGCAGGCGAAAAGGCCAAGCAGCCTTTGCATTTTTTTGGAAACCCCATCCACTGGCAGGCAAACAAAAATAAAATAAAACCTTTAATTTTTCATTAGAAACATGTCCCTGCTCATGTGACAGAGTCACATGCGGGGGCATGTTTTATTCCATTATTATTTTCTTTATTTTTTTAAAAATATCCCTTCATCTCCCTGACGCAGCTCCAATTCTCAGGGAGGTTTTCAAGCATTCACTCGCACACATGTGCGAAGGTCATGCTTGGCCCGTTTGCCCTCCTCCCCTCGCCCACACATGCAGCACTCAGCACTGCCGCTCGCATTTCATGCAGGATGGGCCTTAATTGGCCTACTGTGGTCTGATGCCGATCACAGGCGATGATCGGCTTCCCAACTGCCCCTGCTGAACACCCCCGCCACGGGCAAAATTCTACCCTTGGTGTACCGGACAGGATTCTTGTTAGAAACAGTAAACTTTATTTACAGAGCTCCTGATGAAACTACATGCTTGAACCAGGTCCACAACTAGAAAATTTCACCCCTAAGATTACCCGCGCTTAGGGCTGATTCATCTGTATAGTCACATGATCCCCAAAATAGTATGAAAGATTTTACTTACAATCACTACATTCCTTTCCCTTTGCTCTTGTTTTACATCTCTTATTAACTAGAATATCTTAGCCCATATCATATACAAATGGGCATCCACAGGGCTATGGGCCAAGTGCTGGAAAATGGAATTAGAATAGATAGGTGCTTGATGGCTGGCATGGACACGATGGGCCAAAGGGTATGTTTCTGTGCTGTATAACTCTATGACTCTGTGACAAATATACACAGTTCATGCAATTTTAAGTCTCTAAGGTGGTTTTCTGATTCGCCCCCTTGATTGCCCTGACTTTCTCCTCTACTGGGTGCAACCCTTGGGCATGCACTCAATAACCCAAATAAGTGACTTCAGTTTCTTGGAAAGCGCACTTCTCTTTTTTCAATCGTACACCAGCCTCCAAAAATTACCTCAAAACCTCTTCTAGGTTGGCAAAATGTTTGCCTTCTGTTGATCCCGTGATCAGGGTGTCATTGTCATGGAGAGACAGTGGTGTATTGGTATTGTTGCTGGACTAGTAATCCAAAACCCACATGTGTCATGTACACAAAAAGCAGGACAAATCCAACCCAGCCAATTACCGCCCCATCAGTCTACCATCGATCATCAATAAAGTGATGAAAGGGGTCATCAACAGTGCTATCACTTGTTTAGCAATAACCTGCTCACTGACGCCCAGTTTGGGTTCCACCAGGGCAACTCAAGTCCTGACCTCATTACAGACTTGATTCAAACATGGGCAAAACAGCTGAACTCCTGAGGTGGGGCGAGAGTGACTGCCCTTGACATCAAGGCCACATTTGACCAGGTGTGGCATGAAGGAGCCCTAGCAAAACTGGAGTCAATGGGAATCAGGGGGAAATCTCTCCACTGGTTGGAGTCATACCTACCACAAAGGAAGATAGCTGTGGTTGAAGAAGGTCAGTCATCTCAGTTCCAGGAGTTCCTCAGGATAGTGTCCTCAGCCCAACCATCTTCAGCTGCTTCATCAATGACCTTCCTTCCATCATAAAGTCAGAATTGGGGATGATGATTGCACAATGTTCAGCACCATTTGTGACTCCTCAGATACTGAAGCAGTTCATGTCCAAATCCAGCAAGGCCTGGACAATATCCAGGCCTTGGCTGACAAGCGGAAAGTAACATTGACGCCACACAGGAGCCAGGCCATGACCAATTCCAATAAGAGAGAATCTAACCATCGCCCCTTAATGTTCAATGGCATTATCATCACTGAATCCTCCACTGTCAACATCCTGGGGGTTACTATTGACCAGAAACTGAACAGGACTAGCCATACAAATACTGTGGCTACAAGAGCAAGTCAGAGGCTAGGAATCCTGCGACGAATAACTCACCTCCTGACTCCCCAGCGCATGTCCACCATCTACATGGCACAAGTCAGGAGTGTAATGGAATATTCCCCACTTGTCTGGATGAATGCAGTTCCCACAACACTCAAGAAGCTTGACACTGTCCAGGCAAAGCAGCCCACACCATATCCACAAACATTCACTCCATCCACCACCAACACAGAGTAGGAGCAGCGTGTACCATCTACAAGATACACTGCAGGAATTCACCAAGGTTCCTTAGACAGCACCTGCCAAGCCCACGACCACTGCCATCTAAAAGGACAAGAGCAGCAGATAGTTGGGAACACCACCACCTGGAAGTTCCCCTCCAAGTCACTCACCATTCTGACTTGGAAATATATCACCATTCCTTCACTGTCGCTGGGTCAAAATCCTGGAAATCCCTCCGTAACAGCACTTTTGGTGTATCTATACCACATGGACTGCAGTGGTGCAAGAAAGCAGCTCATCATCACCTTCTCAAGGGCAACTAGGGATGGGCAATAAATGCTGGACCAGCCAGTGAAGTCGACATCTCATGAATGAATAAAAGAAGAACCCAGGTGCACTACAGCTCTGGGAAGTCTTTGTTGAAGGCTTCCCATGGTTCTTTGGAAAATCACACAAGCAGATGATATACAAAAGGGTAGGCGTGTACAGACTCTTGTGCATGTTGATGGTTACATACCCTCTAGACGTGCTGTCCAGGTCTGGCTGTTGATATTCATGGCTCGTGTCTAGTTTGGTGTAGGATTTTCCTCCATATAGCTTAGTGTACAGATCTTCAATCCTGTGTTCACAGCAGCTGTGTTCACAGTTAATTTGTAGTCTCCGCAAATGTGAATAATTTGATCTAGTTTCATCACAAGGAATATGGGTGCTGCCCATTCTTAAAATTGGACTGGCTGAATTATTCCTAATTTCTCTAAGCAGCACAATTTTACATCCACCTTCTCCTTTAGGGCATAAGGCACAGGTCTGGCCTTAAAGAACCGGGGTGTTACCTCTGAATCTACGTATATTTTTGCTTATAAGCATTTTATCTTTCCTAATTCATCAAAGAATATGCTGTCAAACTTTTTTAACAGCTCAGGAATTCCTCCTGTTCTAACCTAAAAAACTTCTGACCAGCTGAGCTTAATTTCCTTTAACCAATCGCAGCTTAGAAGTCTAGGTCCTTCACCTGTCACAACAATCACTGGCAGCTGGATTGTCTCTTGCCTGTAGGATACAGGTACAGAGGCGATGTCTTTCACCTGTATTGCCTCTCCAGTGTACGTCTTCAGCTGTGTGGTGGTTTTCTCCAAATTCAGTGGCTGGGTACCTTTGTCTAGGTATTTACAGATGTGTTCTCCCACCACTGTGGTCAATGCTCCTGTGTTAACCTCCATGACTGGAGGCTTCCCATTTACTTGAAGGATGACGGTGATTGGTTCCATTTTCACTGCCTTGACATTGTATAGGGAATAGATATCAGTATCAGCAGCTTCAGGTTCATTTATATTGTGCACTTCAATCATCTTGGTCTGCTGTCTCGATTTCGCCCTGCATTGCTTTATAACCTGCCCTTTTTTGTGACAGTAGTGGCATTCTGCTTCTTTAAACCTGTAGGTTTCCCATACATGGTTACCCGCACATCGGTAACAACTTAATTTCTGAACTGCTGGTGAGATGCTTCCAGTATTCCTTTTTGTTTTCCAAGCGGTAGAGACTGTTTCCCTCTTTGCGGTTGTCTCCCTGGTTTTTACACCACGCCCGGTGGTGTGTTCCCACCCCAACCGAAGAACAGTGCCATGTTGCACCTCTGCAAAGCCTGCAAGTGCCTCTCAGCACTCTCCATTGCTAGCACCATTTCCATGGCACACTTCAAATCAATATTAATTTCTGCAAGTAAACAGCACTGAATGGCATTGTTGAGTACGCCACAAACCAAATGATCTCACAACATGTCGTTGAGAATATCTCCAAAGTCGCAGTGCTCAGCCAACTGTTTTAACTTCGCGATATACCTTGCGATTGACTCACCCAGGGCCCTTACTACAGAGTTGAGCTTGAATCTTCGCATAATCACCAATGGTTTAAGCTGAAAATGTGTCTTCACGAGGTCTACCAGCTCGTTAAAAGATTTGGAATTAGGCACATTTGGGGCTATCAGACTATTGATAAGGTTGTATGTTTTACTCCCTCGGACACTTAGAAGAGGTATTTACTGCTTTTCCTCCGCTGTTATTTCATTTGCCACAAAGTAGAAACCTAGGCGCTCTATGTACTGGCTCCAGTCTTCCATGGACGAATCACATGGGTCAATTCTGCTGAAAAGTGGCATGACTGGTAAGTATACTTTTCTTTCATCCCTTAAAAAATTGATATCCTCACATTCAGGAGATGAGGTGCAGCGTCAGATCTATTTATCTTTGTCACCAACTGTAATAAACTTGGTGTACCAGACAGGTTTCTTGTTGGAAACGGTAAACTTTATTTACAGAGCTCCTGATGAAGCTATATGCTTGAACCAGGTCCATGAACAGAAAGCTCCACCCCCTAAGATTACCTGCGCCAGGGCTGATTCATCTGTACAGCCACATGATCCCCAAAACAGTATGAAAGGGTTTTACTTAGAATCACTACACCGGGTCAAAATGTTATTTGTTCAATTAAGGCCACACCAAGGGTTTGAGCCTCATAAGCTGTGGTACTCAGGGTACCATCCCACAAATGAGATATTACATTGAGGTTTCCAGCCATTCAGGTGAGTCTTAAAGGTTTCATAGCACTGTGTGTAGAACAGGGAGTTCCTGCTGCTGGTCAATCACTAGAAATTCTAACTTGCCTACATTGCTCAGCATGAAACCAGACAAGTTGCTAAAGCATTCAACTTTTCATATACTGTACTCTGAATCATTGAAAGAAACAATAAGAAATGTCCCTTATTCCGGAAAACCCCACATCCTGCAGCAGCACTGAATACAAAGCAAGGGTGTTGGAAATAGAGACGATGAGTGATCTCAAAAGGAAGTTGGATGCGCATTTGAGGAAATTAAATTTGCAGGGCTACAAGGGTAGAGAGGGGGAATGGGACAAATTCGATTGCTCTACCTCCCTCCAATTTGCTGGGACAGTTCCAGAATTTTGGAAGATGATAACCAACACATCCACTATTTCCATGGCCTCCTCCTATGGTACCCTGGGATGGAGATTATCAGGCGCTGGGGATTTATTAGCTTTCAGTTCCATTAATTTCTCCAGCACTATTGTTTTACTAATACTAATTTCCTTCAATTCCTCCTTCTCACTAGACCCTTGGTTCCCTAATATTTCTGGGAAGTTATTTGTGTCTTCCTCTGTGAAGGCAGAACTAAAGTAGTTGTTTAATTGCTCTGACATTTCCTTGTTTTCTATTATATTCATTGGGAGTAAAACAGCACCAAATCCATAACATTTTTAAACACACTGATGCAAGACAGAGATGATAGGAACAACAGATAAACAAGCTTTGGGGGCTTCTTTCTGCTGAGCTCCAGTTCATCTGTTTAATTTATAGTGCAGGTGGTTGAGCTCTGAATGCAGTAGGCGGATGTGGCAGATTTAGCTATAAATACTTTGGATTTCGACCTGACTTCCTCCGCTATGCCGTCAGTGATAGTTCACCATGTGTCTGTCTGTCTGGAACACAGGAAACAGATTTCATTCCACAATGTTGTTGAACAGAAAATAATTTTTTCACTAGTACCCCATTAATAATTGTAGTAAAAGTAATGCCCACAGATTGAGAGTTGACTTAACTCTTGTGTGTCCTTTGGTGGGGAGAACTCTACTGGCATTTGGCATCATGTCATGTTGGCAAGGCCGGAGTGGGAAACTCACAGTCTCAAAGCCACAAAGAAACTATACCATAGCACAAAGTGAATGGTGGCAAAGGTGGGGGTATTATGCAATTACATACAGTGCAAAATGGGAGGTTGATCTAAATTGTAGCACACTTTAAACTGTAAGGAGGTGGTGGTGTTAGTTGTATTATCACTGGTCCGGTACTCCAGAGACCCGGTAATTCTCTGGGGAAACTGGGTTTGAATCCTACCATGGTAGATGAAAAGAAAATCTGCAATTAAAAGTCTAACAATATTGATTGTTGTAAAAACCCATCTGGTTCACTAACTCCCTTTAGAGAAGGAAATCTGCCTTACCTTACCTGGTGTAGCTTGCATGTGATGGTTTCAGACCCCACAATAATGTGGTTGACTTTTAAACTGCCCTCCGGAATGGCCCAGCAAGCCACTCAGCAATTAATCAAGGGCGATTAGAGATGGGCAACAAATGCCAGCCTTGACAGTGATGCCCACATCCAGTGAAAGAGTAAGGAAGTTACACTGAGTACCAGCTGTCCCAGACTCCATCTTGCACCTGACCACATTCAATAGCATCTTAAGCTGATGACAAGGCCATGCCTGATTCTCATTGTATTCTTTGTCCAGTTTTCATACTGGCAGATTCTTGGTGAGAGAAATAAATATAGGTGGATGAAAGTGCTTGAGTTAGAGCTGGCCCAGCTTCTCCAGCAGCTTTACACTCACTCATATTGTGCCGTCCTACTTGACAAAGTTCTGCCAGTGTAAGTGGAACAGCTCCTTTCAAATTATCCAATGAAAGGTGGGAGTGCAAAGAAACAGCGAGATCCAGGTCAACGCCAGCATCTGTACCAGCTATTCAAAAGCCAGCAGGTATATTCTTGGTTTTTATAGAGCTTGATTTTCTAAGCTTTGGTAGTCACTGTATTTTTAAAAAGCTGTTTGGTGAGTAGGCCCTGACTGAGAACAAACCAAGACAAAATCTCACTTATTTAAGGGACAACTCCTCCCCAGGAACATTATCCCACCAGCAGGCATACTAGCCCATGCATTTCTCAGCACACACCCTCCCCCACACACATACCCCCATTCAGATGCACCCTTAACCCCCACCAACACAATATGCCCTCCTACCACCACTGTATTTTTAATAGCTCACTGCACTCTGGCATGGTTCTTGTAGACTGGAAGGAAGCTAATGCAGACCTCATTTGTAAAGAAAGGTGACAAGTTGAACCTGGGTAACTATAGGACCATTAGTTTGACATCAATAATAGGAAAGATGCTTTAGGAAATCTCTAAGGAAGCAATATTTGATTGGATAGACAGGGACATATCAGGAATGATCAACTCTTAAAATGGAGGTCATGTCTTACAATTCTGATTGTATTTTCTAAAGAAGCCACCAAGATGGTGGATGAGGGAGAGGCGCAGTTTACGTTGCCTGCTTAGACTTCCAAAAAGCATTTTATAAGGTACTGCACAAGGGATTTCTCTACATGATTAAATCCTTTGGTTTTAGGGATAATTTTTGAGGTGGATTGAGAACTGGCTGACTCTCCATAGGTAAATAGTAGTTTTGATGCATTTGGATCTATTGAAAACTAGTCAGCAGTGGTGTCCTGCAGGGATCTGTGTTGGGACAGTTGCTCGTTGCTATTTTTATTGATGATCTAGACGTAGGTGTCACAAAGAGGAATAATGTTCAAATTTGCAGATGATACTGATCTTTGCAAATGTTTGGACTGTAGATGATGCTCATGCGGCTTCAGACAGGTCTTAACATTTTGGGAGATTGAGCAAGTGTCTGGCAAGTGATGCTTATTTTGGGAAAGTGCTATGTTATATAGGTGGGCAGAGTAAATGCTGAATTTTCATACATTTATCAGGGAGAAGCATTAAAGAAAGTCGAGATAGAAAGTGATCTGGGCTTTCCAGTTCATAGATTTTAAAGGCACATGAGCAATGCCATGAAGGGATAGCTATAGCTAGTAAGCTATTGGCGTACATTCATAGGAGAATTGATTATAAGATAAGGTTATTTTGTCCTTGTATAACTTTGGTCAGGATAGCCTTGGAATACTGTGTCTAGCTTCTGTCTCACCAGGCGATGGGCAATATTGAAGCTTTGGAAAGTGCACAGAGGAGGCCCACTAAACAAATTCCCATTGTAAAGCATCATACTTATCAAGGTTAGACCAGAAGAATTTGAAATCTATACTTTGGAGGTGTAGCATTATGAATGAGCTGATTGAGATTTATAAGATAATGAAGGGAATAGATTGAATTTCAGTTTGCAACTTGTTCAAATTAAATAGATTAAATAGAGGACCAGGTGTCAGTATTTTAAGTTGTATGAGGTCAAAACTGTGAGGAGGATAGTTAGAACTTCAAAATGTCATAGACCTGCTGGTGGAATGTGCAGGCAGGTAGCAGATGAAGTTCAATGCAGAAAAATCTGAAGTGATTCATTTTGGTAGGAAGAACATGGAGAGACATCATAAAATTAAGGGTACAATTCTAAAGGGATTGCAAGAGCACAGGGACTTGGGTGTATATGTGCATAAGTCACTAAAGGTGACAGCAAAAGTGGAGAGAGCAGTTAATAAAGCATACAGTATCCTAGGCTTTATTAATAGGGGCTCAGAGTACAAGAACAAGGAGGTTATGTTGAATGTGTATAGGACACAAGTTCAGCCTCAGCTGGAGTATTACAGCCAATTCGGGACACCACACTTTAGGAAGGAAGTGAAAGTAATGGAGAGGGCAGAAAATATTCATGAGAATGGTTCCAGATGATGAACTTCAGTTATAAAGATAGATTGGAGAAGTTAAGACCCTTTTCCTTGGAGAAAAGGCTGAGAGGAGGTTTGATAGAGGTATTCAAAATCATGAGGGTTATGGAGAGAGTAGATAGGGAGAAACTGTTCCCACCCATGAACGGGTCGAGAATGAGGGCACAGATTTAAGGTAATTGATCTCTGGTAAAAGAAGCAAAGTTACATGAGGAAAAACTTTTTCTGCAGTGAATGGTTAATGTCTGGAATATACTGCCTGAGAGCATAGTGGAGGCAGGTTAATTGAAGCATCCAGTAGAGAATTAGGCAGTTATCTAAAAAGGAAGAATGTGCAGGGTTATGGGGAGAAAGCGGGAGCATGGCACTAAGTGATTTGCTCATTCAGAGAGCTAGTGCAAACACATTGGCCGAATGGCCTCCTTCTGCGCCATAACATTTCTATAATTCTCTGATTCTGTGAAATCTAGGTTAGCTGTCAGGAGATGGTTCTTTTCCTGGAGAATAGTGAATCTCTAGAATAGGCTGCCATATTGTGCAGTGGACACTGACTCACTGAATTCCTTCGAGCAAGATCTTGACCTGTTTCTGGCTGGGTCAGAGCACCTCGTACAAAAGGCAGGTGCTGCAGGGAACTCAGGGCCAGAGTGGCCTCCGGGACTAGTTTCAATTGCGTAGATGGGTCCGAAAGGAATTCCCCTAATTTTGTTTCCCCACATTGTCCTGGACTTTTTCTGGGTTTCTTTTTTACCTCACCACGTGGGTTTTGGGTGGGATGGATTATAACAGTGATATATGCAAGATATCATAATTGTGTGAGTTACGCTCCTTGGACCAGAGGGTCTTTACCTGTTGCTTATTGTTCATATCCTTCCAATATCCTGGTCTTTGATTCGATTTCCATCTTTGCCTGATTGTGTCTCTGTGGAATGACCTGGGAAGGTTTTCAAGTTGCTTCACAATATTTAGAGAATGAAGTGCTTGAATATTCCTTGTTTGCAACGGAAATAACTTCCTTAACATTTCCGTTTCAGTTCCTTTTTTCTGGAACAATCTAAGTTGTTTCCTTTCTGTATCCTCACAGACTCAATTGTATCCTGACTGCACCCAGAACTTCAGTTATAAAGATAAATTGGAGAAGTTAAGGTCCTTTTCCTTGGAGATAAGAAGGCTGAGAAGAGATTTGATAGAGCTATTCAAAATCATGAGGGCTATGGACAGAGTAGATGGGGAGAAATTATTTCCACAGGTATCTTTTACAGCTGTTACTCAACCTCTTTAGATTTGTACTCTGTCTCTGGACTAATGGAACCCAGTATTTGTGCTTTTTTTAACTGCAGTCAAGCTATATGCTGATGTATTCACAGATTTATCCTCTAAAACCCATGTCCTATGGTTCCAGTTAGCACACACTTGAATCATAAGATCTCATTCCTCATCAGATGTCTGACTCTTCGAGGTCCAGGCATTCAAGCCAGTGTTGTTATGGGCCTCTCTTCCAATACAAAAATGTAAAAAGGAGACAAATAAAAACTAGGTCAGCCATATGCTTTTAAACTAGAGGTTCCACAAAAGCTGTGAGGTGTTTACTGATAACCAGGCTGGATAATGAATTTTCTTATTGTTTGCATTTGTCCTTCCTTTATGAGTATTTTAACCACCTTTTATATCAGTACCTTTTTTTAAAATTTGTGTGAATACAAATTGGCTTTAAAACACAAAATACAACTCTTTTCCTAATCCTTTTTGTGGAAAAATTGTCAAAGAAAAGCTCCCACAAGCACACTATCTCACTGCTCTTTTCCACACACACTGTCATTCCTAGATCTCACTCAAGGATCAACAGGCTGTCTCACGCTTCCACTTAACACGTATCATCAAAGCTAGAAAATGGTTCAAGCCAAATATGAGGGAATGATTCCAGCTTCCAAACAGGTAGGCCTGAGCTACACCTAACCTTAGGCTTTGGAACTCATTTGAATAAGAGCATCAAGTGGAGGGTGAATGCTGGTCAACCACAGGGGGCTTGCTGGTGAATTGGCACTTGATTTTGGGCCATTTCGTCACTTGTAGCAGCCCTCAGGTAGGTCCAGGGAGGGAGAGGGTGATTGGGAGTCAGGAGGAATGGGCCGATCAGGGAGGTGGGAAGTGATTGGAAGTCTTCAGCACTGGAAGCAGGAGAACAGAGAAGTATTTTTTTCTTGACAAATCTACCTGTTTGGTGCTGGCTTCCCACTGCCCCTTTAATGACTTTAGGGTAGCTGACAGACAAACTATGTTTTCCTGGATGCAGCTGGCTGCAACTGGGTCACACCAACTCTGCAAAAGAGAGACTAAAATTACCTAATGCCCATTTCACCTCTTGCTCTACCTTTATCAATATGGCAGGCAGTGTGTTTCCATCATGAAATGTGCATGTATTGGACAGTCTGGCACTTGGTCTACATTTCAAACAGGCATGGTGCCAGTCAATGACCCAACCATGCCTCTCTCCTCAAGATTAGCAAATGTCTAACTGTTGCATTTATCACACTAGAAAATTCTTAGCTCTCTCTCTCTCACCTGATGATTAGTACATTCTTCACTTACTCTTTTGTTTTTACAATAAGATGGTGGCCATCATGAACTATCATTGATTGTTGTAAAAACCCATCTGGTTCACTAATGCCCTTTAGGGAAGGAAATCTGCCGTCCTTACCAGGTCTGGCCTACACGTGACTCCAGCCCCACAGCAATGTGGTTGAATTTTAAACTGCCCTCTGGGATGGCCTAGCAAGCCACTCAGCTCAAGGGCAGTTAGGGATGGGCAACAAATGCCAGCCTTGCTAGTGATGCCCACATCCCGTGATAGAATAAGTTACACTGAGTACCAGCTGTCCTAGACTCCAACTTGCACCTGACCACGTTGACCAAGGTAACTGTTCAGAGCGTTTGGGCATCTGCATCAATGCGACATTCAAATTACAAACACCGGCACGACGGGCCGAATGGCCTTCCTCCGTGCTGTAAATTCTGCGATTGCAGGAACTGAGCGTTATGGAAGGTGTGACCAAACTAGGGCGTTGGACTTCAGGAAACCTTTGCTTACATGTTATCTCAACACCGGGTGATAAGATAGTTAAACTTTGAATTTGTTCAAGATTTTTTTTTCCCCCACTCTCGCTCCCTCCCTTTCTTCAGTCAGGCACCTTGCCAGCTTTGTGGCGACGCAGTGCCTCCCAAGTTCAACGTTAAATATACTGAGGGGACAGGATCACGGAAGCTCTCCGCGATTGAGCGGTCCTCGTTTGAGGTGGGAGTGGAGGGAACTCTCCGGCAAGGCTGAGGGGGATGCGGGGCCAGCTTGAGACGTGGCTGGGAGTTGCTCGGTGACTTTCTCCCTTTGGCGCCGCTGGCAATAATATGAGCAAAGTCACAGCGCGGCTCACCGAGGTCCGGGAGCTGCAGCCGCCATGCTCACACTCAAAGGCAGCTTCAGTCTGAAGTCCCTTCTGCTAGCGGTCTGGATCTTACAGAGCACAGGTAAGGCAGGACACGGGGTGGGGGGGAGGGGGGGAGGTTGGGGTAAGAGACAAGTCAACTTTCAAAAGCCTGAAGACACATATCACTGGTAAGGAGACGGATGGCTCACAAACTTTCAAGACTTGCACAATGACAAGAGTGTGGGATGGGCAAGAATGGCATTCATTTAGAGCGTATCAAAGGTTAGATGTGGTCAGCGCCTAAATGAGACAGGTGCAAGTTGGTTCCCTCGCCCCAGACCGGGGTTACTGAAGCTGCGACTGATGCTCCTGTCTTCGTGCTGGTGCCTGGTCCCAGTTTGGGACAGGGTTTCACCCTGCAGAATCTGCAGCTAAAACTGGAACCTGAGAATTTCACCTCGCCCGGAGACTTACCCGAATCCAGGCGAGACGGATTGTGGACAATTCCAATTTTTTCACTTGTCAGAATTCCAGTGTCTAAGATTACAGTGCGGGGTGTTCGGATGCACCCGTCCCAGCTGAGAGTGCGAATACTGGGGCTCTCTCTCTCCCTGCGTTTGGGGAATATTCCCATGGAATATACAGCCCAGCCGGTGGCATACTGAGACAAAATTGAAAGCGAATGAGAGGTGAATTGGGGCTATAAAATCTTTAACATTTAAAAGGAGTCGGGATTCCCCGCACTGGTCTCAGAAATCGCCAGTTTTTTTTTTCCCAATGGGATGAAGTTACAGTTGTTTCTCTGGCACCGGCTGGAGTGGGCACACGGAGCGGGATATTCTCTCTCCTTGGGCTCCCCGGTTGTCCCTTTCTCTGCTTTAGATGGGTCTATGGTGCCCGTTCCGAGGAGCGGGTGGCATCCAGCAGGCACTTGATGCAGCGGAAAGTGTGCCAGCTGTTGACCTGATCAGTGCTGATAAACAAGCCTGTATGGGAGAACAGGGGAGCGTTTACTTGCCGGTCAACCGGATGGTTTCCTGTCCAGTGTCATTTAACTGGCCCTTCCCCGTGGCCAGGTTAGCTAGTTCTGTCTGGTAGGATCTTCTACTTGCTCTTTATCCCACCGATTGGTTTTGCTGGGAGCGGTTCAGTGGAAGGTCAGCTCTCCACTCAGATGGAACATGTTCGTGTGTTACAGAAAAAAGGAATGTCTCAAATCGCCTGACTATTGAAAGTTGCTGTCGCTGATTGTGTTGGTCCTTAATAGAGTGACTGTGGCTGATTCCTAGTATAGGGTAAACCGCGATCACTTGGGGATGAGCTGTGTGCCACATTAAAAACCTGCTTAGAATGCTAAGTCACATTTAGTTGATGCCGGTAGAATTTCAAATACCCGAACCCCTTTAAACCACAACCCGGGCTACGAGCTCTTGAGATTTTCACCAAAATTTAGCAGCGAACCTGGCTCCACATTAGTTCTTAACTGTGTAGCTCATTGCCAGATAATCCACCCCTGTGACACAAAGCCTATACGTTGTTGGAATGTATACACACTGCCTAGTGATTTGAGTGGAACAACAAAGGCTTATTAATTCAGTGGAAACTTGCGCTTGCAGTTAAAACTAAAACGGTATCACAAGCTGGCGACCTTACCGTGCCTTTTTAAGCGGTCCCCTGGGCAGCCGGAACCGCCCATTTCCAGTTTCTGTACTGACCTGATGATAAACTTGGAATCCGAATTGATTGCAAGTAATAATAGCTTCTTATCAAACAATGAACAGCACCGGGGATTTTCGTCCCCTTATGAGTCTGATTTTCATAAAAAATGGTTGAAAAACCTGGATATAGGCTGTTTAGGAGTTGCTGTTTTGGAATAGTTCTGTGGAAGCTGACAAATGTATTAGTCTGGTTAGACACCCCAGAAAATGAAATACATCAAAGCTTACAAGAACAGCTTACTACAGACCTACAGATGGGTGGAAGAAGGGAGGGATAATTTGTACTCGGGTGGAAACGGGTATGAGAACAGGCAAATTATTTTAATGAAATACTTGTATCAACCAAACATAAGCTAGAAAAAGCTTAGAGTTTAGAGTTTGTACTGGTAAGTGTAATGCTTCATGCCCCAGTGTATTAAGGAACCTAAAGGGACAGTGCTCATCTATCTCTGGCAGTAGTTAATGAACTAGACAACTGAAGATCAAGTAGCATATGTGGAGAGAAAAACACTTAGCATTTCAGTTCAGAAGAAGAGTGGCATTGGATTCAAAATGTTAACTCCGTTTCTCTCTCCACAGATGCTGCCAGACTGGCTGAGATTTTCCAGCACTTCCTGTTTTTATTTCAGATTTCCAGCATCCACGGTATTTTTTGCGCTTATTTCAGCATTTCAGGCCTGTGACCATTCTGATGAAGGATCACAGACCTGAAACATTAACTCTGTTTTTCTGTCCACAGATACTGCCTGAGCTGCAGAGTATTTCCAGCATTTTCGGTTTTGATTTCAGATTTCCAGCATCTGCAGTGATTTGAATTTGCATAAAACATTGAAGTTATTACACCCAGAATAGAATAGCAAGTACAGAATAATCAAGTTCAACATGAAGTGAAAATTGCATAGGTCAGGCAGCTGTGTATGACCATAAAAGGGTTCAATTTGAAGAAACAATGAAAACATATATACAAATTTGGGGCAAGTTACTCAACAGCACTTCAGTGGAACTCCTTTTAAAGGTATAATGCTGGGGGTGAAAGTTAATTACATTCCTAAAATTAACAAGCTGAGTCTAAATAAATGTGACCTTAAATGGTTGAATAAACAAATTAGAAAATAACTAAACACGTTAAATAATCTTGGCACGGAGAAAGAAAGAGATTCACTGGAATGAATATTTTAAAAATCCAAAAAATAGTAAAAGAGATACAAAGAGAAAGCTGGATAAAAATTACAGAGCCAGAGGCTAAGCACATCAATAAAAAGAAATGTATTTTCAATTTATAATATGAGGACAGACAGAAAAGTGCTACGAAGTGTTTGTCTAAGATGTTGCTTTAATGTGACGTGTTGTCAAAAACTTTGTGTTAACAGACTTGAAACTGAAAATGAACGCAAGTAGTAAATATTCTGAAGGATTACTTCCTTCAACTATTCAGAAGAGCCGACATACGCTATATGTGCTCCCAAAACAGAAATAACCTAAGCAAAATCAATCTCTTTAACATAAATAAAATGATGCTTTCAGACAGGCTAAAAGAGCTCCTCAGAGATTAATGCTGCTAATCTCAGAGTGCTGTGAGAGATCAGAACAAAGTTTTATGCAGCACTAACAACCAGTATGAGGAAGTCACCAAGCTCTAGTGAAGTAGCAGAAGATTAGAAATGGGCTAACATGGTGCCCATATTTGAAAAGAGACAGAGGCAACAAAAGACCCATTCAATTCAAGGTAAAATAATGGATTGATTATTGGGAGTAAAATTTGAGGATAATCGGTCCAATAATTTAGAAAACAGCAATCATCAAGGATTCAGAAGGACAAGAACCAGCCTGACAGACATAATCAACTGCTTCAATGAAGTGACAACACAAGTCAACTGTACGGAAGTCCTATGTGGACTTCTAAAGGTATTTGACAAAATTCCACAAAGAGGCTGCTAGTTAAACTCAATATGTTAGTGATCCAGGCTAAACCCTGGAAATGGAGAAACCATTGACCAAAGAGTTGAGAACAATGAATGCCTGTGAAAGGAATTATGTTAGGGTAGCCAGAGATTGGTGTTGAGAGCATTCTATTTCCAATTTATGTAAATGACCTGGATTCAGAAACTGAATGCGAAATAGTCAAATCTACAGATCATACCAAAGTATGAGATGTTGTAAATTTAGAGAGGACTGCTTAGAAATTACTGAAAGAGTTGGGTAAACATATTATTAGGTAGAAAAGTGGCAGATGCTATTTAGTGGGCGTAAATGAAATGTAGACAAATGTAAAATACTGCATTACTAAATACTGATTTACTAAAAAAACTAAGTAAACAGATTTACTCCGTGAGCAATTTTGCAATAGCTAACAATGAAGCTAAAAGAGTCCTAGGATTCTTAGTAAACTTAACATTCAGTAGGGGGACATTTTAACTTCGGGTAATGGTATAAAATGGGTGATGTGGAATTAATCACCCATCATACATCACCATTCATTTTTGTTCCTATTTAAACCAGGAGAAGAAAAAATTGTGAAAGATGTGGAGTGGGTCACCAATTCGATATCGCCCATATTACATAATCGCCCAAAGTCCTCTGCGTTAAATGGTAGTGGGGAAGTCGGCATTGGTGGGGTTGTGTTCCCTGCTGATTCTTCGGGTGACGGGGTGGGAAATCTCGCCATCTGTAAATTCCTGCTCATAGGCTGGTTAAGGAAATGGTAAATGGGAAGGGTAATCCTGCAATATTACTTTACATTATGAGTGTGAGCCATGGCTCAGTTGGTAGCACTCTTGCATCTGAGCCAGAGGTCGTGGGTTCAAGTTCCACTCCAGAGACTTAGGCACAAAAATCTAGACTGACGTTCCAGTGCAGTACTAAGGCAGTGTTGCACTGTTGGAGGTGCTGTCTCTCAGATGAGATAATAAACTAAGGCCCTGTATGCACCCTTGGGTCGACATAAGAGATTCCTTCAATCGATATCACAAAAACAGATTACCTGGTCATCATCACATTGCTGTTTGTGGGATCTTGCTGTGTGAAAATTGGCTGCAATGGTTCCTACATAACAACAGTGACTGCACTTCAAAAAAAACTTCATTGCCTGTGAAACACTTTGGGATATCCTGAGATTGGGAAAGGCGCTACATAGGGCAAAGGCCAAGAAATTCTTTATACAAAGATCAATCAACATGTGGAAGCGACATCCAGGAAAAGTAGTTGTGGGGGGAGTGTGGGGAGGAGAAAAAAAACTCCTAAATCTTATTAAGAAACAATTGAATGCTGCACTGCTTGGGGGCATTTAGGGCCTTTCTGGCTGAATGAGCTAAGATGGGCTGAATGGTCTTCCTTATCTGTATTCTTCACTGAGGTGAATCATAGAATGGGAAGTGACCAAGGTATAAAATCAGATAAAAAATATACAGGAAATACATTCTAAAAACTTTGATGTAAATAATAAAATTGTAGCAGTTGACACCTTAGAAATGTCACACAGGTGCAGTAGGGTGCATTGAGCTGAAGCATATTAATGGGCCAGTGTAAAAAGAGCTTCGCTATATTTCTAGCCCCTGTTGTACTTGATATGGGAGTGTTTAATGGGAACGTGTAAAGGATCCTTTACTCAATAACTAACCTGTGTTATACCTGAGCTCCAAGTGTGTATTGGGCACTAGAGTTGGAGCTTTATTCTGCATCTGACCAGTGCTGTACCTGCCTTGGCAGTGTTGATGCTGACACTGTATCTAAAATAGAAAGTACTCCATTTCCAGCATTAACATTCACATGGCATTCACCTTCATGAGAGAAAAAAAATCCCGAAAATTCTTGCAGAGCTCTTTCCAAAACCAGCACTGTATATTTAACCACATCATTTAGTGCATGATAATGTTTAGCTTTTATAAATAAGTATGTAGTAAAGCTGCAATCCTTTATGTGCTGTGATTGTCTCACTGACTGGGTGCACTAAGCTCTATTAATAATTCTATAAATTGTATTTTTTGACTCTCTAATTTAGCCAAAAGTTGCAGAGGCCATTATTTTGTTTTATGGACCAACTTTTTGAAATGATAGTAAGCCAGTGATTGTAAGGTGACCAGGGATGCATGACAAAGGAGGCAGTACCAGGTAGATTGCATGTACTGGGAGTCCCTGTCTCTGATCCACTATGTAAGCAGTAAAGACTGTCTCAGGTTGAATGAATCATGTATTATTGTGCAATTATTCCAAGTACAATGGAATCACTTCTTGAGTATTTATACACTGCTTGGGGCCAAACATAAATCTTTTGTTTGGCGGTTAGTCAGCCTCACTACCGGCTCATGTTACCATCAATTCCCACTTGGAATGCTGCCTACTACATTTGCTCATCATTCCATATTTCATTTTTATTTCATTAAATCACAGCTGCGGGGTTTGTGTTTCTTTAAGGGTCACTCTGCAAACTTTTAACCTACCAACTATATGATGGTGCAGCTGTGCAGCCAGTTTCACCAAATCAGGCTAGAATTAAGGGAAGTGAACCAAACTGCAGCCAGCATGTATGACTGTGAACACGATTGTGGGAGAGGGTGGAGCGGGGGTCACATAAGAAGAATGACATGACGCACTCCTCACCTATAATCTGAGCCTTCATCAAAGTACTGAGATAAAAGCAAAATACAAGTACTGAACTCTGTCACTGCTGCATTTTTATAATAATATAACAGCACCAATCACTCATAAGAGATTGGATAAACACATTGAGTGTTCATTTATTTAGACTAGGCGCATAAGAACAGCTGAACAAGGCACGAAACTTGAGACATCAGCAGCAGAACTGTGTGTGCTGTTTTCTGCTCGCAGGCCAAAGTGAAACTAAGGCTGGATCACATGACACACTGGTGATGTTATGCTTCTATCCCTTAAAGCCATATTACAACATCCCCCTTTCTCTTACATTTCCCTTTCCAAAGTATGACAATACATGTTCATGTTTAGTTACCATTATGTACGTGTATATAACTGAGGAATCTATCAGTCTCTAAAACATAGAAGTAATCTGCTGGTATGTCCAGATCTTGTAATGGTAACCTCGTTTGGAGATTTCTTTAATTGCTCACAGTGATCTGTGGGGTTGTCGTTCTTGGATGTTGCATTTGAGATCTAGACCTCGATGCAATAGGACTGCATGGTGGTTAAGAAACTAGAATAGATCTGATTTGTCTTCAGTTATGCCTCACCATTGCAGCTTTGTGTGTAATTACTTATTAGATCCTTGGTTCCGAACAAACCTTTGTCACCTTGGCTGGTTGCCATGTACCTTCTGTGGGACCCTGGATGCAAACTTGTTATCCCAACTGTAAACTTTGCAACCCTGAACCTACATTTTTATTGTGCACATCATCTTCTCTTGCAGCTTTAAGAGTTGCTCTTTAATTTCTGAGATAGTAGAATGGAAAAGAGTAGTTAAATTGATGACCACTGGTCTGCTAGACATGAGCTCTGCCAGTTATGGAATAGTTGCACTTAAAGGTGTAATTCTTAGATGTAACATTGCATTGTGTGTATCTTGCTTGGTTCCGTCTACATGTGAGAATTAGGGATTTCATAGTGTGAGTCATTCGTTCAACTAGGCCGTTAGATCTAGGGTAATGAGGGGAAGAAGTAGTATGATCAATATTCAACTTCTCACATATATCCTTAAATGGCTTACCAAAAAATTGCAAACCATTATCTGTAACAATCTCTCCAGACACACCAAATAAACTGAAAATAGCAATTAGAGTTTGTATGACAGTTGCACTTGACATATTGTGCAATTGCTGAATAATGAGGTACTTGGTAGTTGACGATGACAATGAAGTCAGTACATGAAAGAGGTCAGATGTGATTTTAGACCAAATAAGGGCAGGAACTTCATGTGGAATCAATGGTGCTTTGTGCTGACTTGGCATATGCTCTTCACATGCCTTGCATTTCTTGACGATGACTTTAAATCATTGTTCATACTTAGCCAATAGACTGTCTCTCATGCGAGTCTTCTCATTCGATCAATGCCGATGTGTGAGTGATGAAGTTGTTGAAGAACATCAGGTGACAAAGATTCCAGTATGATGACCTGCCTGCATTTAAAAATGACTCCCCGGGATATGCCTAGCCCATCCCAGTAAGGCCAAAATGGTCTCGTGTGTTCATGGACATGCTGAATTCAATCAGGCCATCCTTCAGTGAAGGCTTTCAATAGTTTCTGTAGTGTGGAATCTTTCGCCATTTCTTCTGGCTGTTGGCATTTGCATTGTGCAAAATGTGTACCAGATCAGTTGACAGACTTGCATTCTCCTGCACACATAACTTTGCCACTTCTTTGAAACTGCCAATTTTGTTGAAACATTCTGGATATTTCAATGTTGGGTCCAGTACTGACATGATAGGAGTAGTTTCTGAGGTTGATTTGCCTTGTGACATCTGACTAATTTCATGGTTGTCACTAGTGGATAGTCGCAGCATGCTGATAGACCTGTGATCACTGATCCTATAATCTCCTTGATGTAGAACATCTGTGACACCCGGGAGATTGAATGTACTATATAGATCCTGTGCATGGAATTAGTAAACCGCTTTACGTTGAAAGTTGCACAGCAGTAGGTTTCACCATGCCTTCCATGTCTGTGGATTATGTCTTTTTGAATTCAAAGGGGTAGTATGTTGAAACTTGCCCCTGTGTCAATCTTGACCAATAACAAATAGTTACCAACTTTCTTAGGACAGATCATTTGAATCTTGGTAAACACTTCAGATAGTGTGACAGTGTCCATGTTTTCCATGAGATTGACGGTATGAAACCTGTGTTCACCGCTCTTCATCTCATCATGCACATCATCGTCATTTTTTGCTTTGTCAATCATCTCATGAATATGTTTCTGATGGGACACTGGTCATTCTTATTACTTGGACATACTTGCTGTGTAGGGTCTGTTTGGATCAATGCACAGCTCTTTGTAGCTGCACCAACCTTTGCTCTAGTGCACTGCTGCTGTCAATGGCTCTTTCTGCCACATGCTTTGAAAAATTGCTTAAAAGCTGGACGTTTCTTTGGTGCATGCAGAAGGCCACACATTCCACATGTCTTGTTCAGTTTGGATGTTCTAGTGAATGCGTCAACTACTGGAGCTGTGTTTAGGACCTGTAAGCTTCATCAACCTGTAAGGATCACTTCGTACTTACATCCATCCTTCAATAGGTCTTCGATGCTATATGTTTTGGGCTTGTCTAGCAGATCTTTTTGGGATTCTTCCATGGAAATGGATGCGATCAGCAACTCAACAATTCTGATAGCTCTGCATTTGAAAAATCACAGTGCATATCCTTTTCCCTGCATCTGCGGATGAAGTGGTCTATGGATTCTGTAGGCTGTTGTTGAAATGACATGAACTCTAGCTGATGAATATAGAAGTTTAACCTGATTCTGGACCGGTCATCCAATGTAGTCCATATCTTTTGGGGATCCTTTAGCTCTTCTGCTGTTAATCCTGACATGTTCAGCCTGTGTAGATCTTCATTCCTAATTGCTAGGCAAATTTTTATGGTTTGCTTGTCTGGTTCAGACACACCTAAATCAAGAAACCGGGACTCTGCATGCTGTTTAAATGTTTTGCATTTGGATGGTAGGTCAGCAGCATCCAATTCAAACTGGGGAATTTTGTGGACATTTTGACGATATCCCTTTGACCGTCCTCCTTGTTTTATTCAATTTATTGTTTAGTAACTCCTGAAGCCACCCATTATAATCACAACCTTTCCTGGCCCTATTTTATGAAGATTTTGTTTCTGTTTTTCACTGTTTGACTCTCCTTTGTTCACTATTGATCTGGCCCACACCCTGGTCACTCATCTTTCCCGAATGAGCTAACCTGTTGCTGGTCCTCTTATTGAATTGACAGGCTATGCACTGCAATCTCACCATGAGGTAACCATCTGCTAACCAGCTCCTTACTCAAGCACTATCTCTGCACAGTGTCTTCAAAGCTTTTCTGTACAGCCACCACACTCTGATTTCAACATTCTCCAATGCTGCAAACTCATTGCTGTCTGACCAAAACATCAAGGGTCGTCTTATGCCATGTAGCATGATCTAAGGCTGGTCACCATGTTGTACCTGTACTTAATCTTTTTGCTACACTATTTGACCACCACTGAACATATGTCATGTCATTATACTGATATAAAAACACCAGTCACTCATAAGGGATTGGGTAAACACATTGTGTGTACATTTATTTAGACTAGGCACATAAGAACAACTATATATAGGTAGAAAGCTTGAAGACATCAGCAACAGAGCTATGTGTACGGTTTTCTGCTCACAGGTCAAAGTGAAACTGAAACTGGATTACATGACACACTTCCCTTCTAATGATGGCATGCTGATATCCCTTAAAGGCATATTACAACAGTCACATTCCCCCTTCTGCTCTTAATGGTGTGCAGTCGTGTAGATTGAAAGAGCTTGGATTTCTATAGTGTCTTTCACAACTTCAGGACATCTCAAAGTGCCTCACAGCCAATTAAGTACTTTTGAACTGCGGTGAGTGTTGTAACCAACAGGAAACCAACACATGACCAGCAGGGCCTCACAAACACAATGAGATAAGTGGCCACATAATCAATGTTCCTAATGTTGAGTGAGGGATAATGTTGGCCAGGTAACTAGGAGAACTTCAGAATAAAAACAGAACATGCTGGAAATGCTCAGCAGGCCTGGCAGCATCTGTGGAGAGGGAAACAGAGTTAACACACCAGTTCTGATGCTGTCTAGTGTTGACTTAATCCATTTCCTAGCCCTAATATTCCTTACCTTGAAAAATAGAACATTTTACTCAAAAAGGAATGTGCCTTTCCATTTTGCCCTTTTGAATCCTAAGCCTCATCTGATGGTTTGCCAGGAATTAATAATGGCAGCCATAGGATAATTAACAGGATACTCTCACCTTCAATATATCAATTTACCCCATATAGGAAAACACAGAACAAGCAAAGCCAGTCAGCCATCAGTCTTCATTTCAAAATCACTGAATATTTGATATTGGAAGTATTTTGGGTTATTTATTTACTATTTACTTAAATTCAGCATGACATGGTTAATTGCACAACACACAAGCTATTGAGGAAAGGGGAATTAGAATTAATAGCCAGAACTAAAAAAATTGTGCTTCTCACATGCCTTATCAGTTTGAGACATTTCAGAGAAGATGCTGGATGTATTGTGAGAATGACTTCCTTCCACTGACAACAACCACAGGATTTATTGCATTTGAGCAGACAATTTAAATGGGGGCAATGAGGTTTATCATTAGAGGTGGCTGATTTGATTGACTGCTCGATGTGCCAATATCCGACACAATGGAGGCAAGTTCAACAGTCAGGTTCTTGGCTTCCTCTCAAGGCATTCTACTCAAGTTTGAATGTGAAGGCAAGTCATTGTCTAATCAACCCACAAGAAATGAAGTGCCACATGGCTAAGATATGGACATATATGTCTTGTAAGAGAAAGGTGATTGTTGATTAGTTCCAACGATTGCTAACCAGTAAAATTAATTTTGCGCATTAATGGGGTAAAATGACAACTTTGTTGTTTCCATGTTCTGTGGTGCAATGTGGAATAACTTAAATTTCACTGAAAACTGCATCCTGTTTAGTCCTATATTTTATATTTGGTTCACAACTGGCCTACACACTAGAATATGAGACTGCCTTGGCAAAACTGGGAGAAATGCACTTGGGGGCATGTGCAAGATTGCAGGATAGAGTACTCAAAATGAAAGGTCTCACTAACACATGACTAGGTATTGGGCAGTAAAGGTAAACACAGGATTTGCTTAAGGTGATGCTGAACCAATGAGTATCTC
Organism: Carcharodon carcharias; assembly: GCF_017639515.1. NCBI lineage: Eukaryota > Metazoa > Chordata > Chondrichthyes > Lamniformes > Lamnidae > Carcharodon > Carcharodon carcharias. The sequence continues at coordinate 107,188,897 of NC_054481.1, read as the reverse complement.
TAGTGCAACCCAAAATTTATAACATTCACACTCCACCCAGAATCTACTTGGATTAATGTTTTAATAGGCTATCCCCCCACACCTTCTGTTCATCCCTTTCACATTATGGAGCAACCAGGTTTGTTCCCACTGAGAATAAAAAATCAAGCAATGTTTTTACCATTTTTCAATGGCAATCCCTTCTCAATAGATATTTATCCCATTCCTTTTAAAGGCATTAATTGGCTGAGAATCAAATCCATTCTCCGGGATAAAAGCAAAAAACTGCAGATGCTGAAAATCCAAAACAAAAACAAAATTACCTGGAAAAACTCAGCAGGTCTGACAGCATCTGCGGAGAGGAACACAGTTAACATTTCGAGTCCGTATGACTCTTCAACAGAACTAAGGAAAAATAGAAAAGAGGTGAAATATAGGCTGGTTTAAGGGGGGGTGGGACAGGTAGAGCTGGATAGAGGGCCAGTGATAGGTGGAGATAACCAAAAGATGTCATAAACAAAAGGACAAAGAGGTGTTGAAACTGGTGATATTATCTAAGGAATGTGATAATAAAGGTACAGATAGTCCTAGTGGGGGTGGTGTGGGGGGAAGGGATAGAAATAGGCTAAAAGGCAGAGATAAAACAATGGGTGGAAATACATTTAAAAATAATGGAAATAGGTGGGAAAAGAAAAATCTAAATAAATTATTGGAAAAAAGGGGGATTGGAAAGGGGGTGGGGATGGAGGAGAGAGTTCATGATCTAAAATTGTTGAACTCAATATTCAGTCCGGAAGGCTGTAAAGAGCCTAGTCGGAAGATGAGGTGCTGTTCCTCCATTCTCTGGGAATTGTTTCCTACCCACTATGCTGCAGGGGAAAGATAGTTTCATCTAATTGCTAATTGAGGCTTGCGAATTTTGTTTTTATGATCCCCAATCTAGCAATCCTGTCCATGTTGTTTATTTCCAACTCTTCCTCATTTTTCATTATCTTAAAAACCTGGATCATGTCTCTACTTAGTATTTTCTCTGGCAAAAGCAAGCTTAGTCGCTGGAGCCTTTCTTTATATCTTAGTAGGACAAAGCACCCTGCTTGATGTGCAACCCATCCAACACCTTAAACAATCACTTCCTCCACCATCCATGTGCTGTGGCTACCATCTATAAGAAGCACTGCAGCAACTTGCCAAGGCTCCTTCAGCAGCACCTCCCAAACCCATAACCTCTATTGCCTAGAAGATTAAGGGCAGTAGGTACATGGGAACACCATCACCTGCAAGTTCCCCTCCAAGTCACACACACCACCCTGACTTGGAAATATAACACTGTTCCTTCAATGCCACTGGGTCAAAATCCTGGAACTCCCTATATAACAACACGTTGGTGCTCACCACCACCTTCTTAAGGTCAGTTAGGGATGGGCAATAAATCCTGGCCTTGACAGCAATGAACACATCCCAAGAACAGATAAACTTAAAACAAAATCCCCTCCAATCTGAAACCATCCCAGTCATTCCTTTCTGAATCCTACCTAATGTATCAATATTTTTGTAAATCAATTATATCAATATAATGTATAAATATTTTTCGAGTAAGTGACAAAGATGATCGACAATGGAAGGGCAGTGGATGTTATATGCATGGATTTCAGGAAGGCCTTTGACAAGGTCCCTCATGGCAGACTGGTACAGAAGATAAAGTCGCACGGGATCAGAGGTGAGCTGGCAAGATGGATACAGAATTGGTTGGTCATAGAAGACAGCGGGTAGCAGTGGAAGGGTGCTTTTCTGAATGGAGAGCTGTGACTAGTGGAGTTCCGCAGGGATCAGTGCTGGGACCTTTGCTGTTTGTAGTATACATAAATGATTTGGAGGAAAATGTAGCTGGGCTAATTAGTAAGTTTGCAGATGACACTAAGGTTGGAGGAGTTGCAGATAGTGAAGAGGATTGTCAAAGGATACAACAGGATATAGATTGGTTGGAGACTTGGGCGGAGAAATGGCAGATGGAGTTTAATCCGGACAAATGCAAGGTAATGCATTTTGGAAGATCTAATACAGGCAGGAATTATACAGTAAATGGCAGAACCCTTAAGTGCATTGACGGGCAGAGGGATCTGGGTGTACAGGTCCACAGGTCACTGAAAGTAGAAACGCAGGTGGATAAGGTAGTCAGGAAGGCATATGGCATGTTTGCCTTCATTGGCAGGGGTATTGAGTATAAAAGCTGGGAAGTGATGCTGCAGCTGTATAGAACCTTGGTTAGGCCACACTTGGAATATTGCGTGCAATTCTGGTCGCCACCTTACCAGAAGGATATGGAGGGGTTGGAGAGGGTGCAGAGGAGGTTTACCAGGATGCTGCCTGGTCTGGAGGTTAGTAACTATGAGGAGAGGTTGGAGAAACTTAGATTGTTCTTACTAGAGCGATGGAGATTGAGGGGCGACTTGATAGAAGTTTACAAAATTATGAGTGGCATGGACAGAGTAGATAGTCAGAAGCTTTTTCCCAGGATGGAAGCAGGTACGATAGTGGTGTTTAAGAGGCAGCTTGACAAATACATGAATAGGATGGGAATAGAGGGATACGGACTCTGGAAGTGCAAAATGTTTTAGTTGATGGGCAATATGATTGGCACATGCTTGGAGGGCCAAAGGGCCTGTTCCCGTGCTGTACTTTTCTTTGTTCTTTGTTCTTCTTTAATATCCTTTTAGAGGTAGGGTCATCAAAATTGCCTGTCACAATCCAGAGTTGGACTCATGATTGCTCAGAGTGCCAGGATAACATTCTTGGACTTGTAACCCAAAGATTCTCAGGATCATTCTTACATCTCAATGCTTAAATACATGAATAATTTGAACCATTTATCAATAGAATCTAATATTGTGCAAACAGCAAAGTTAATCCACAATAAAATCCAAAAATGCTGGAACACCCAGCAGGACAGGCAGCATCAGTGCAGAGAGAGCAGCAAAGTTAATGTTTCAGTTCAATGGACAGTTATGGCTTTATCCTAATTTAATCTGTTGTTTTCTCCTCTCCTTCAGGGGCTGAGCACTCTATAGAGGAGGCAGAGGGAGATCTGCTCTTCTTGATGGACAGTTCTGGAAGTATCTTGCCCTATGAGTTCACCAAATTGAAAGAGTTTGTTGTTGGTTTACTGAAGCCATTCATCATAGGCCCCAGCGATGTGCAGGTCAGCTTCATGCACATTAGTGATGACCCAGTGGTGGAGTTTCCATTTAATAAGTACATGTCGAACACTGCTCTCCAGTGGGCTCTTCTGAATATGAAACAGAAATTGGGAGACACCAATACTGGCAAGGCACTGACTCATGCCAAAGACACCACGTTCACACAGAAAGCTGGTGCCAGATCAGATGTTCCAAAGGTCCTGGTATGGCTAACAGATGGGGTATCATCAGACGATATATCAGAGCCCATCCAGCTCCTCAAGGACCTCGGGGTTACAATTTTCATTGTTAGCACGGGCAGGGGCAATTATATTGAACTAAAGGCTGCAGCTAGTGAACCATCAGAAAGACACCTATATTACGTGGATCCGGATGATATGTACGTTATTACTGAGGAGCTGCGTAACGAAATTCTAGGTACGTCACTGTTTCGGCCATTACTTCCATACAATTGTCTTCATCTGTGGCGTGTTCCCCCAATCCCTATATTGTCATCATCTGTCACTAAGGGGTGTAGAACCTCCTCTCAGGGCCCTATGTGTGCAGTGACTGAAGTGGGAGACTAACTGCTCCCCGAGGTGTGTGTGTGTTTAGTTCTACAATAAAGAGGAGACCAGGTCCCAGGCATCCAGTGCGAGACGCTGTTTGGTGGTTGCAGATGACCTCCATGTCTTGTACCGTTCTCTAATCAGTTGTGGGTTTTTGTATTGAAGGTCATGTTATGGTTGGAAATATCTCGTACCAGGTATGAAGTGGTTTGTTGGGTTGTCAATACCCGTGGTGTGTACTGCTTAGATACCATTAAGCAGTCTTGTAAAAAGTACCAAGAAGTCTTCATTAACATTACTGAACTCTGTACATATTTACAGCAGAGAGTACAGGTATGAAGAGGACTCAGTGGCATGTCCTTATATGTTGCTGCCTAGCTCTACACAGCTGACCTAAACTCTAGGTCAGGTGCCTTCTTACATCAGCAGTGGGTGGTACTGTACTCAGTCCCAGGTTAACCCTTAATGTACTGGATCCTTCTACTACACAAAGCAAGACTACTTGGCTTGTTCAGCAGGCTCTTTATGTACTTTTGGGCAATTTTTGTACCAGCCTGTAACTGGAACAGCTTCTCAAACTGGGCACCGGGAGTATCCACGCTGCAGTAAATGCAAAATCTACTGGCAGACAAGCTCTTACATGGGGGATTAATGAGGAGTTTTTAATTGTTTAAAACATTAATTGAAGCAGTTTATTTAGTGCTGATTCATGCACATGTTTAATTTATCATTAGTCATGTCATTGTACCTCTTAATAAGAGGACACAAGCCAATATTTTTAGGACAACATTTCCCACTAAAGTATTCAAAGAAACAAATTTCTTTAAAATAACTGTATATGGAAATATCTCTGTGCAAAGTTGCTGAAAATTTGAATCAAATAGTTTTGAATTAGGTGGCATGAGGGAGGAATGCTGCCTCTGTAACGTGTTGTTTTATATAATTCACCATTAGAAAATAATTTGAATACAGTATCAGCTAATTTAAATGTTATATCCCCAACACAAAACGTTATCGGATTCTTTAATTATACAGTCAATAGGAAGATTCCTTTTAGAGAGAGAAGAAGGAAGTTAAAGTAAAGAGATGATGAGGAGAGAGCAGGTTAGCTTGAGGAGCAAAGGGTAAAATTGCAGATCACAATTCTTGTTTATTACTGGTCCTGATACAGCTGGTGTTCCAAATGATACAGAAAAACACAGCTGGAACTGTTTTTAAAGTGTAATTTGGAGCTGGCTGTCAGTTATTGAGCAAATAGCCAGCAAAGGACTCACTATCTGGAGCTGGGCATATCAAAAACTGATCTACCCTAGCTTTGTTGGTGAGTTGTATAGAGGGTGACTAAGATGACAATTATGCTGGAGAACATTTTAATTCTTCTCAGACCCAGAGTTTAGTGGGTCATCTTAAAATGCCCTCCGAACAAGGGCAATTAAGGATGGGCAATAAATGCAGACCTAGCCAGCCACACCCACATCCCATGAACAAATTTTTTAAAATGTGACCTGTTGTTGGATTAAGTGCCTCCTGTTCTGAGCCCCTATATGAACATGGTGTTGAATGTGTGCCACTGCCTGCTATTTAAAAATTCATTGTTGGGATATGGGCATTGCTGGCAAGACCAGCATTCATTGCCCATCTCTCATTGCCCTTGAGAAGGTGGTGATGAACCATCTTCTTTAAGCACTGCAGTTCATGTGGTGAAGGTTGCTGTGTATTAGAGAGGTATTATTAAACGGCCAGCTACATTCCTGAATTACAGACTTGTAATTTGCACATAACTGCCTTGGGTCTTAAAACTGGCACTGTAATTAGCCTTCAGCACAAGAGATCTTACTTCTCACATTCTCTTTGCTATTAGTCTGCAATAATATGTTGTATCATGCACAGGGAAATGAGCCAATGCATTAATTGGTCTTCTAAGAGAAGTTGCAGCAGCTGACAATATAATCGGAGAGAGAGGCACAGGGAGTTCAAGAGTCTCAGGGCCAGATTTTGGCTATGGAGGCAGGTTGGTCGAGTCGGGAAATTTCCCAACTCACCAGGCCTGTCTCGGTAAAAAGTGCCCCGACACACCCAATGTTTGCTCCGGAAGGGTGACTGTGGGATGAAGGCAGCCAAAGGGATGATTTAGTACTGGAGTGAGCTGGTTCGAAAGTCTACTTCAGTTCTCTGGGGCTTTGTTCCAGTTGTGTTAGAAGATTTTAGGCACCCTAGCCCTCACACTCCTCCTACCCCAACCACTCCCCATGGTTCCTTTCACCTCCATGCCAACTCATGCCCCCATCAACCTCCTATGGCTCTTTATACCCCCATGTCAACACACCCAGTATCCACCATGGGCAGACCTCAAGAGTCATGTGGCAATGAAATGAAATAATGCTCTAAATATCAAATATAGCTCTCACTATACAGGCTTGATAGTAAAAAAAAAAACTCCCATTCATGAAAGCCCATTCAGAGCTTTTAAACCTTAAGTGCTTAAAATCTTATAAAAACAAACGTCTCATCAAAATCTGCATCAAAGAAAGAAAATTCTTTTATAAATTCTTTAGCCTGTCAATGAAACTGGGAACTCAGAACCCCTGCTGAGATAATTGTAGCTTTTCGAATCCAGCCAAGAATTCATAAAGACCCCTTAGGGAAATGTCAAGATAGAACTACTGAAGCTGCTAGAACAGATGCTACGCCACCTAGCCAGTCAATCAAAGCACTACAGCAGAGTTTTTTTTAAACTCTCACTGACACTGACAGCCAGGTTTTTACAGTTTAAAAAGTGGGAAATTTAAAACAAAATCTTCATATCATGACAGTTAAACAACATAATCCACACTTCAAGAATATTTGCATCAACTCTATAAATTTGTGACTTCCACACTGTGGGTTAAGGCCCTTGTAGCAGCTAAAATTGAATTCAGGACTGAGTTTAAATGGCCTTGCTGAGTTCAGGTTTCCTTCTTGTGTGAATCATGCCCTGGCCTCTTTTCCCTCCTGCCCACCATTTTTGAAGGTCTGTGGAGTCTTCCCAACTCTGCAAAAATCCTGCCATCGGTTTGGGTCTTGCTCACCTAATCAACCCATAAGGGCAAAGTGCCTTTGGATTGCAATAACTGTGAACATTTCACATCAGAAGAATCGCTTTCTCCTTTAAGGTGTCTATAAGCTGCAAGTTTTTTTTCCCTTTAATTATTATTGATGTTTACTGTGGTTCATTGTGTCTGAATTCCATTTTCCCAAATTGCTCCACAAGAAATTGTGTCAGAAAATGCTGTTCATTCAGCAGGGATCACTCTGGAAAGTGAATTTTGGCTGTAAATTAAAATTAAAAGGATTCTAAGGGTTATTTGTTAGTGGCATAATTACCCAGCTTTCAGCTGGTTTAAGACATTCGATATGTAGTTCTTCCTCCCCCGCCACTCTCCCCAGTGCTGACCCTGTATGCAGAGCAGAAAACCTGATAGTGAAATTCTTTTACTCATCTGACCAGGTTTTATGCCAATTTTTGAGCGCACAAAACAAAGGGACCTTTCTAAGATGGTGAACAAGTAAATATAACACAAAAGGAATTTACAGCACAAAGACATTAGTCCCAGGGCATGGGTGAAGCCCACATAGCTTTCATTTAATTATTGCGCAATGAGGACAGAAGCACAACAGTAAATAGTAACGTAGAAAAATGTTCCAACACACTTTCAGAAGAGTCATCAGAAATAAATCAACACCAAGCAAAAGAAAGAGGTACTAGGACAGAAAACCGAAAGTTTGGTCAAAGAAGTGTGATTTATGGATGGTCTTAAAGGAAGATAGAGAAGTGGAGAGGGTTAAGGATGGAATTCCAAAGCTTAGAACCTAGATGGCAGAAGGCACAGCTCCCAGTGGTGGGGAAAAGAGAATGGTGCATGTTGTGGCCAAAGTTTTTTTAAATTCGTTCGGGGGATGTGGGCATTGCTGGCTAGGCCAGCATTTATTGCCCATCCTTAGTTGCACTTGAGAAGGTGGTGGTGAGCTGCCTTCTTGAACCGCTGCAGTCCATGTGATGTAGGTACACCCACAGTGCTGTTAGGGAGGGAGTTCCAGGATTTTGACCCTGCGACAGTGAAGGGACTGTGATATGTTTCCAAGTCAGGATGGTGAGTGGCTTGGAGGGGAACTTGCAAGTTGTGGTGTTTCCATGCATCTGCTGCCCTTGTCCTTCTAGATGGTAGTGATTGTGGGTTTGGACAGTGCTGTCTAAAGAGGCTTGGTGAGTTCCTGTAGTGCATCTTGCAGATGGTACACACTGCTGCTACTTTGCGTCGGTGGTGGCAAATTTGGTAAAACACAGAGTTCTCAGAGGGTTACAGGGCTTTAGAAGGTTACAGAGATAGGAATTTATGACGCCATGAAGGGATTTGAACATGAAGCTGTAGCGTTTAGATCTTAGTTTCTGGGGGAATCAGGAGCCAATTTCTACCAGTGAGCGTAGGGGAGATAATTAAGCGGGACTTGATGCAGCACTGGACACAAGCAGCAGAGTTTTTAATGAGATGAAGTATATGGAGGGTGAAGGATGGGACGTCATCCAGAAGGTGGCCAACATTTATACTGAAGAAGATATAGGGTGGGATGTTCAGCTTGGAGTCAAATAGAGCATGGAGTTTGTAAACAGTCGGGTTTAACCTGTGACAGTGTGCAGGGAGTGGGATGGGATCTATGGCTAAGGTACAGAGTATGTAATGCAGCCCAAGACGATGGTTTTGGTCTGAATTGACCAACCCAAAGGCAAATCCTTTTCCAGCTCTGCTTGTGGGCCAAAAGAAGCAAGAGTACTTCACTCCGCTCCCCTTACCCCAACGCCCACCTTGGTCAAATAATTCCATCATGACCTGCCTCCTTCCCTGAGATCTCCATGCACCCACCCCCCCCCCACCCCATTATCTCTCCTCCCCAAGTCCAGCATTTCTCCCTCCCTCTCTCCTCTCTGTTCCTCAGCTTTGGCTTTGTACAGCAGGCCTTCTCACTCAGTAGCAGTCACCTCCTCAATTTGCCTGGCATGAAACTAAGCTCTAGAATTCTGACGAAGTCTTGCCATTAGGTTTGGCAGGTCCTCCACCCTTCCCATATTTCCAGGTTTCCCAACTGCTAACAATGACCCCATCTTCCTCCCTGCCTGCCTCCCCATAAATATTGGGGGCCATGTCTTTGGCTGATGTGGCTAAGGAGCAGCATGTAAATGAAGAGGAGGAGGAAGTGGTCAAGGAAAGGTAGCTACAGGGCTGGGCTAGTCTTATTGGCTACAAGGTTCAACGCTCATTGACTAAATACTGCCTTAATAACAGTAGTTTGTGTGGCAGATGTATTTTGTCCAATCTAGAATGAGCACGACTAGTTGTTGGCTGCTGTTCTGGCAAGGACACTGCTATGAGGCCTCTGTTTTTCTGGGCGAATTCAGTGAGAGAAGCTTGGAAATCTTTTCAAGTGAGGCTGTTCTGCATCACTCAATCTTCTCATAAACCACCTCTCCAAAGCCATTATTGACCACTCCATGAATATCACACCTTCAAGTGGCAAACGCTCCTCTTGGAATTGATTGAGTTCATTAAATATAACTCCCATGTGGCTCCAGGAAATAATGATGTTTCCAATCATTCAAACATACTGAATGTTGGCAGTGGCAAAACCTGTGAAAACTCCAGTGGCTTGGCTTAATGCGGGGAAACCACGATGAAATTATGTAGTTATGTATAAAGAACACAAAGTCTGAAAAGCTTTCATACACTGCGGATTGACACAATCTACCTCACTCACCCAATTATACAAATTCCAATTTTAAATGCTTCTGAAACTGTTACTGGTTTTTAAACTGTGTGGAGAACTGGAGGCTTTAGAATTTGTTCCAGGAATAATTTGGAACAGCAGCTGTTGGCCAGCATAAATCTGCAAATAATTTTTCACTCACTGAAACAATACTGCATAACTAAGCAGGAGAGAGGCTCTTCAGCTTTGAAAGATGGTGAATAAAAGTGGATCTTGTAGAAATATATTTTAAAAGTATATAAGGCAGTAGAATAGAAATGGTAATCCTGAACAAATTTTACTAATCCTGGCCCATCTTTCCTGCAACTCCATATTTCCTTACAGCAATCAAAATCAAAGTCACAAGTGACATCCTATGTGACTGTGACCATGGTAAACTAATCCTTCTCATCATTCTTGACTTGACTACAACCATTGATACAGTTGAGCCAACCATCTTCCTCCAACATCTTCCTTGCATCCTTCAGATGTTGGGACATTCCAGATGGAATCTGGAATGCCACTTTTAATTGCAAGAGCAGGACAAGTGGAGCAATTAAGGTTGATATTTGGAGCTGATATTAGAAAGTTCTTCTTCACACAGTCGTGATCAACGCATGGACTGGACACGAGGATCCTGGAATCAATTTAGAAATAACTGGATGTTGCAATGGCAGGGTTGGGGGGTTGTGGAGAAGTCGGCTGCTTCAGGATAGATGGATTAACATGGGCTGAACAATCTTCCTCATCTGTGATGATCATGTGAACTATGTATACAGAAAGACATATGTTTTCCACCCACTCCCCCTGCCCCCCTGCCAGCTGAAGACTACATTCTTGAGGCATGTGAGGGCCAGTGCCATAATGATGGTCTCGCTTCCAGGGCATGTTGTTGTACATGACATTCTTGACGTATAAATACTTTGTTGACATACACCACGTATTGTAGCAGCTGGAACCCTCAGCCTTAATTGCAGTGAACTGTGACTTGCAGCTTCCCACTCACAGCTAGCATTTTTCAGCTGCCACAGGATGGGAGACTGGTTAAGAATGCAACATCTGTCTGATCATCTGCTGAGGTTTCTCAATGAGTTATGGCTGATTCCACTCAGAGCTTCATTTCCTTTTTTGTTTTGAAGTTACAACTTTAACAACACCATGCTTGTGTGTGTGTGTGTGTGTGTGTGTGTGTCTGTGTGTGTCTTTGTGTTTGTTTCACTCTCTACACAAAATTTACCTAAAACATCATTTAAAATAAGGCCCGGGAAAGGAGCTGAACAAACCCATGATAAGCTGGTGGGGTATTAACAGAAAGCTTGAATTAGCTGGCATTCCCGAGGTTTAGGTACAGAATATTTGAAATCCGTTTATTACTGTATATTCACACAAAATAATTCTCCTGCGGTAATGAATTCCACTGAATGCCAGGCTGTCAGATTACAGATCCCACAATCAATTAAATATGTTCAAGTTCTGCTCATATTGGGACCCAGTTTCATGTCTGCAGTTTTTTTACAGCGTCTTTGCTGCAATTTTTTTTTGATAAATCTAAGCCTCCTGGGCAAATGATGAGCAAGCTGAAGAATTGGACATTTTCCCAAGTAGTATGCCAAATGATGGGATTATGCCATTGCAGGCAGATTCACTCACAGTGTGCATCTTACTATAAGGCAACGCAGTCATTATCCTTTAACTAAAATCAAGTTTGAGTTGCCTCTTACCTCACTGTAATAAAATTTCTGGGGGTCTCACTTCTGCATCAGATTATGTTACCAGGACAACTGGTACAGATTCAGTAAATTGTGTAGATGGGAGCTTGAAGTTGCAAAAGAACACAGATAGATTAAGTCAGTAGGCCAAACTCTGACAGATGGAGCTCAAGGTGGAAGTGTAGGGTCCTCCATTGTGTATCCAAGTGGTAGACAGAAGTTGCAGTCCTTGTCTATATATTGGGAATGAGGGTCACAGATGCAGAAGTCAAAGACTTACAAATTCCAAGTTGTCAAATGTCGCACAAACATAATGATGGCAATGCTTTGCTACAGAAAATCACACATTAACAGCTGTTGAGCTCAACTTTTTAGATCTCTTCCTTCAGCTTCATTTTCCAACTTCTAACAAATGGCCAGGATCATTTTATGCCCTGTCTAATTGTGTTAATCCATGCACATTCCATAACCTTTACATGCAGTTTTTATCAATGTATCTGATAACCGTGACCCAGGAAAGTTAGCAGAAAATGCCAGTGTTTAGGATTGGGCTGTTAGTGATCTCCGTGAAGATTTCCACTCTCAGCAAAGTGTTATAGCCTTTTAACTTTAGCAGCTTGATACAATAATCAGTTATTTATCCACTTTCGATTTTTAATGCAGGAGTGCCAAATCAGAGTGTTTTATTAATGGCAAGAGAGTCAGATTTGTAGAGGACCAAAGATTGTGAATGTATACAAATCTCTAAATGCTGGTGAGTAATTACAAGAAGTAATCAAAGAAGGCTAATGGAATAATGGAATGCCTTTATCTTTAGAGGATCTGAAATATAAGGACGTGGAAATGATGGCTCACTTCATCCAGAATGCTGCTCAGACTCCATCTGGAATACTGTGTTCAGTTTTGGGTAATGCACCTTAGGAAGGACATATTGGTCATGGAAGGAGTGCAGCCCAGATTGACCATAAATGGGTGAATTCTGAAAAATGGCATAAACCTGGTTCATGTTCCCTTGAGTTTAGAACGTTGTAGGATAGTCTAATTGAAATATTTAAAATGACAAAGAGATTTTATAGAATGCATTCAATTTCCTCTGGTGGGAAAATTCCAGGGCAAAGGGATTAAAGTTAGAGCCAGGCCCTTAGGAGTGAAATCGGGAACAAGGGTGTGGAAGTCTGGAACTCTCACCCCTAAATAGCTGCGAATGCTGTAATGTTCAAGTTCAAGAATGTTCAATACTGCAATGTTCAAGACTCAGATTGATAGAATGTTGTTAGGTGAGGTATCAAGGGATATGGATCAAAGGAGGGTAAATGGAGTTGAGATACAGATCAGCCATGATCTAACTGAATGGCAGAATAGTCTCGAGAGGCTGAATGGGCCTTTTCTTTTCCTATGTTTTTAGAATGCCGTGTTAGTATTTGGAGCACTTCATCTCTTCAATATACAGCTCTCTCAGCTGATCCAGATATGAGTGAATTTTGATCCCAGTCCAATGTCAGAATCGCATTCCTGAATATTGAAAGAAGAAAAGCTTGCATTTATATAGCGCCTTTCACATCTTCAGGACATCGCAATGTGCTTTACAGCCAGTGAAGTACTCTTAAAAGTTACAGAAGTACAGCAAGCTCCCACAAACAGGAGTGTGATAATGTCCAGTTAATCTTTTTTTAGCAATGTTGATTGAGGGATAAATATTGGCCAGCACATCAGGGGTAACTCCTCTATTCTTCTTCGAAATAGTGTCATGGGATCTTTAGTGTCAATGGAGGAAAGCAGGCGGGGCCTTGGTCTAACATCTCCAAATTACTTGAATACAGTCCAAGGCTAACACTACAGTTTGGTGTTATTTTTTATTCATTCAGGGGATGTGGGCTTCACTGACTAAGCCAGCATTTATTGCCCATCCCTTGTTGCCCTTGAGAAGGTGGTGGTGAGCCGCCTTCTTGAACTGTTGCAGTCCCTGTGGTGTAGTTACACCCACAGTACTGTTAGGAAGGGTGTTCCAGGATTTTGACCCAGCGACAGTGAAGGAATGGTGATATATCTTGTTTTGAACTTGCAGAAGCCAGCGAGTGAAGCTGGTCTGCTGAGTGCTCAATTTGTTTTTTTCACATTTCACAATCAAACTGGCTATAGGTGTACGCTATGGATCATCAAAATTTGAGACCTTAATCCCTTTGGCCACTGTGCAGATGGAAACTGAATTTATCATGTCACTACACATAGCTCCCTTGGGTCTCATTGGGAAGGTTTGGTGCAAAAACAAATTAATCTCTTTAGAACCAAACTCCCTTACCTTGTTCATGGTTTAGGAACTCATTAGCAGTATTGAAAATAGAAATATTTGCTTAGATGAGTGTGCAGAGCAAAAGCTCCTTGACTTCTTTGGGCCTGTGTCACTGATTTTGCAGTTTCAGGTTGGGAGGTCTGGACACCATGAAAGCGGATCCTGTTAGGTGGCCCCACTCACAGTCAGCTGCTGAAAAAAAATCAAGTCGAAATGAATCCAATTTGAGTGATATGTACACTTTTGAAATATAAAAATGCTGGAAGCACTCCAAAACCGAGGCAGCGTTTGTGGGGGAGAGAAAATGAATTAATGTGTGAGATTTTAACTCATTCAAAACCCATCCACTCACTGAGTTAAAACAAACCCAATCAAGTCAATATCAGGGCTGGAAGAAGTTAGTGATTTACAGTTTATAAGCAAGTCATGAGCTAGGAAAGCTAATGTAGGGAATGGGGAGAAAGAACAAAGGGTCTGTATGATAGGGCGATGGAGTATAGGGAGTGATAAATTGACCAAAGGGACAATTTTTAAGAAATCCTTCGATGGTACGCCAGTATTTGTTACCCATCCCTAATTACACTTGAGTGGCTTGCTAGGACATTTTAGAGGACAGTTAAAAGTCAACCACGTTGTCGTGGATCTGGAATCTCATGTAGTCCAGACCAGCCAAGGATGGCAGATTTCCTCCCCTAAAGGACATTAGTGAACCAGATGGGTTTTTACAATAGTTAATGACAATTTTGTGGTTACCATTACTGAGACTAGCTTTCAATTTCAGATGTTTATTAAAGTTAAATTTCACCAGCTGCTGTGGTGGGATTTGAACCCATGTCCCCAGTGTATTAACCTAGGATCCCTCAATTACTAGTCCAGTGACATTACCACTACACCAACATCTCCACTAAATGAAGTGCTACAAAAGGAGGTACAACTTCTTCCAGTTCTGATGAAAGGTTAATGACCTGAAACATTACGCCTGTTTCTCGTTCAACAGATGCTGCCTACCCTGCTGAAGTTTCCAGCATTTTCTCTTGTTTTCAGATTTCCAGAATTTGCTATTGTGTTTATATGATTTTCAAGTTGATCCAAATGTCTTGATTTTGAGAGATTTTCAGAAACCAGTGGATAATCCATTCCCATGTTTAAACACAGTGAAGGTGAAGGTGAAAGAATCCACCCAAAAATAAAACTTGGTAAATGAACAGGAGGACAATGAGAGCAAAACATCCCAATCAATGTTCATCACTAAATGTCATCATCATTTTTATGGGGTCTTTCAGAAGACAGGTTAATATTAGGGTGAGGGAGTTAGCAGACACCGCCATCCTGTAATAAAAACAGAAAATACTGGAAAAACTTAACAGGTCTGGCAGCATCTCTGGAGAGAGAAACAGAGTTAACATTTCAAGTTTATATAACTCTTCTTCAGGGCTGAAGAGAGATAGAAATGTGATGGATTTTATACTGTTGTGGCGGAGGGGTGGGATGGGGAAGTGGAGCAGGTAGAGCAAAATAGGAGGTCAGGGATATATGGGAGCTCAGGAGAGATTTGACAAAGATGCCAAGAACATCAGACAAAGTGAGTGTTAATGGCAGTGTTAAAGACTAAAGAAGGTGTTAATAGTGGCATAAAGGTAAGATAGCAGAATGTGTTAATAGTAGAACAAGGGTCAGCGCTCTGTGAAAACAAAGCATAAGAATAAGTTACAGATGGCCCTTTTGCAGGGGGAGGGGATGTAGGGAAAAAAAATTAAAAGGTCAAAATTGAAGACATTATTCATGGTCTGAAGTCACTGAACTCAATGTTAAGTCCAGAAGGCTGTAAAGTACTATCCTGTATTCCTAACTAAGATCTGCCTTCTGGTTTAGAAACCAAACCTGGGGTTATTGCTGAGGTGAGATAGTGAACAGTGACTACACTTCATAAGTACTTCACCTGGAAAGCATGTTGAAGTGTCATTAGGAGGTAAAAAGCTTTATACAAACACAATTCATTTGGTCACCCAGGATAAAATTAATTTGTTTTTCTGCCAACGGGGCTGGGTGTGTTATGTGTAGTAACATGATAAATAAGATTCCCTCTGCACAGAAGCAAAAGGGATTGAGGTCTTGAATTTCAATGATATATGGTCTACACCTTTAATGAGTTTAATTGTGAAGTTTGAAAAAACATATTGAACACACAGCAGACCAGCTTTACCCCCTGGCTTCTGTAAGTTCAAAACAAAATCTAACGGCTGTAGTTTTAATTTTGGACTGCATTCCAGTATTTCACATGTATGCCACACGCTACATGCACACAAGTTATGTACATGTCACACACGTATGTTCAGAGATATTCCACACACATCTCACTCACCAAGACCCTTCCTGCATATACTCCATCATCACATCCATGCATAGTCAGTCTCACACACACAATTGTTTAAAGTTTTTACTGATAGCTTCTTTGTTTCCCTTACAGAGATTATCCAGGCTAAAAAGCTGCGGGCATTGGACATCACAGCGAGCAGCTTTCGCTTGTTGTGGCCCAAGCTGCTGAGCAGTGATACAGACTATTATCTGATTGAGTACACTCTGCTCACTGAGCCTCAAAGGAAATCATGGAAAACCGTCACTGGAGATGAAACAAGTGTTGTTCTGCGACAGCTGCTACCAGAGACCACATATGAAGTGAAACTTACTCCAATAAGTAACAACAACTATAACAAACCCCTCGTGACAAAGGTAACTACACTGGAAGGTGAGTTCTGACGTGTGTGCTGTAACATGAACCATCTGGAATCAGAAAAGCAGTTCATTAAACATTATCGTATTGCCAAATGAAAACCATCTTTGTCAGAAGGCTGCAAGTTTGTTACCTGACCTCAGTAAATCTGGCAATAAGGACATTGGAATTTGGATATGGAGAGCAAAATTATTTAAGTTGTAACAGGGATCTTACACCTTAACCGACTCCACTTACACGGGACCAGTCTACATGTGTTTTTTTTGAGGGGGTGGGGTGCTATTCTGTATCTCCTGCCACAATTCTGGAAAACCAGCAGAACTCCAACTGCTGGGCACCATTTCCCTGCCCACCACGTGTAAATGCCAGTGGGGGAGGCAGGCCCAAGCAAAGAGTTGGATTTTCCCACTTACCACCACTGTCTCCATTAATCCCTGGGACCACCAGCAGAAAGATTAGCACAAGTCCCTGTGGTAGCAGGTGGCAAGTTACATGAGTCTAGGGCATCAAAAAAGGCCATTCAGCCCAACTGATCCAAGCTAGTGTTTATGCTCCACATGAGCCTCCAACCACCTTTTTACATCCAGCACCATCAATATGCCCTTCTATTCCTTTCTTCCTCATGCAACTATCTAGCTTCCCTTTAAATGCATTTATGCTATTTGCCTCAACTACTCCTTGTGGTAGCGAGTTCCACATTCTAACCACACTCTAGGTAAAGAAGTTTCTCTTGAATTATTAGTGACTATCTTACATTTATGACCCCTAGTTTTTGAATCCCCTGCTTGTGAAAACATCTTCTGTGTCTACCCTATCAAACCCCCTTCATCATTGTAAAGATCTCCATCAGGTCACCTCACTGCCTTCTCTTTTCCAGAGAAAAGAGCCCCAGCCTATTCAGATAGCTATTACTTCACAGTTCTGACATCCTCCTTGTAATTATTTTCCTGCACCTTCTCCAATGCTTTTTATAAAATGGAGACCAGAATTGTTCACAGTACGCCAAGTGTGGTCTAACCAAGGTTCTATACATGTTTAATATGACTTGCCTGCTTTTCCATTCTATCCCTTCAGCAATAAGCCCCAGTGCTCAGTTAGTTTTTATTTTTAAATGGCCATGTTAACCTTAGTCATGAACTTAGTACCATGTGCATCTGTACCCTGAGATCCTTTGCTCCTCTTGCATAAATAGATCAGGATGTTTAGAAACAGTAAATGGGTATTGAGTACAAAAAGCTTGCTTCTTTTTCATGGGTCAACACTTTCCTCACCAATGTTCCCTATAACTGCACATGCCTGGCTGGGCAGCAGCCTGGAAGATCCTATTTTGGACATGCACATGTTTTCCCTTTAAGATACCATGCCAAAACATTTAAAGGTACCATGCATTTGAATGGGCGAGCCACACACAACAACAAAAAAAATTTAGAGGAGGTGTTGCTTCTCACTAAGCTCTGCAACATCTTCTTCTCTCCAACATTGCCTGTGAACTTCCTGTCTTTGTCACTAGGAATTGGCTGAGTATTTGACAGAAACTGCTGGCTGCATCTGGAAACTCTCAGTTTATAAGAACGTTCAGGGTCAACATAGCTTTCAGAATCGGAGCTGCAAAGCTTTTGAAGGCAGCTCAGCTAGAGTGGGGTTCTGACCCTGATGCCCAAGCATGCTTACATTCAAATGCCGCTATGATAAGCCTGGAGTCAGATGAGCAAAGTGGCCGATCATTCAGTGCACATACATGCAGCAAGAGTTGTGTGCAGGTTTAGATGAAGGGAGCCAGATATTCTGAGTTTATTTACACACTGCATTAAATTAACTTATGCAGTCAGACACTGATCTACTATTGTAAGTACGGTGAAACCCAGATATTCTGGTCATTGTTTATCAGGATCAGGGCTGAAAAAGACCATCAAGATCCGTCTGCAGGGTCATCAGTCCATTTGGCCCCCCATTTGCTTACAACAATGCAAATCTCTTTCTAAATCACAACCCCTAGTGATCAGTACAGTTTGGTTGTTCAGTGAAAGCTCCCCGTAGTTGAAAAACAATTGATTCAGTTGCAACACTGTTAATCTCCAGGTAATGGTATTAGCATAGGGTGGCTAAATATGTTTAACTGGTAGAATGTAAGGGATCCTGAGACAATTCAAGTAGCTACTTTTATACTGGTTTTGTGCATCATAGTACAACTTGCATTACTGTGTGAGTCTGCAGCTACCAGTGCATCATTACATAAAATTTTACAATACAGAAAGAAGCCATTTGCTCCACCTGGTCTGTGTCACTGTTTATGTTCTACATGAGCCTCCTCCCACCCTACTTCATCACAGCCTATCAACATCTCCTTCATGTACTTATCCATCTTCCTCTTAGATGTATGTCTGCTATTCGCATCAAATGCTCTATGTGGTGATGAGTCCCATGCTCTCCCCATGCACTCCTAGAGTAAAGAAGTCTCTCCTGAATTTCCTTTTAGATTTATAAGATAGTCTTAATAAATAATAATAATAAATATCTTATATTTATACCACCTAGTTTTGGGCTCCCCAAAACTCCTCTTCTTTATGTCTAGCCTGTCAAACACCTTCATAATTTTAAAGATCTCTATCAGGGTACATTTTTTTTGTTTTTATCAGTAAGGAGAAGCTAAGCAGCACTGCCTGGTAGCACAGTACACATCTGGGACCGTGCAGTTTTGGTCCCCTTACCCAAGAAAGGATATATTTGCCATTGAGTGAGTTCACCAGACTGCTTCCTGGGATGGCAGGATTGTTGTATAAAGAAAGATTGGGCCAACTAAGCCTGCATTCACTGGAGTTTAGAAGAATGAGAGGGCTCTTAGTGAAACATATAAAATTCTGACAGGGCTGGACAGACTGGATGCAGGGATGATGTTTCCTCTGGCTGGGGGGTCTAGAACAAAGGGTCACAGGATACAGGGTAGGCTATTCAGGACTGAGATGAGGAGAAACTTCTTCACTCAGAGGGTGGTGAACTTGTGGAATTCTCTACCACAGAGGGCTGTGGAGGCCAAGTCACTGAATATATTTAAGAAGGAGATAGATAGATTTCTAGACTCTAAAGGCATCAATGGGTATGAGGTGAGAGCAGGAGAATGGCGTTGAGATAGAGGATCAGCCATGATCATATTGAATGGCGCAGCAGGCTTGAAGGGCCTTATGACCTACTCCTGCTCCTATATTCTATGTTTCATATGGTCAGCATTCGTAATTAACTAATCAGGGATTGTTATCTTCTAATATACTGATCAGTCAGTTAGTGATGTGTGGGCAATTAGCCAAATTGATCATTGTTCAGTCACTGAATTCCATTGTTATCAGCATAGTGGGGGTTGACCCATAGTGAGGGATTATGTTTATCAGGAGCTTGAAAGCAATGACCACCTAAATTTCAGTGAAGTTGGACCATTTACTGATGTGTACCTCGATGCATAGAACTACGTAAAATAATGATGACATTAATTTTAAAAATACTAATTTATTAATATACTGGTTCATTATTGTGAAAATGATACCTAGCACAATTTTACAAGGATATCAGCAGCTGTTTGAGTGAACAAAATTAACTCAGAAACGATTTTGTTTCCTATGGCTCCAGATGAGACCAGTCCACAGATAATCCTAATCTCTGAGTCACGCCCGAGAAGTTTTCGGGTCAGTTGGGCTCCGACTCTGCTCAGTGTTGCTTCCTACGAGGTTCTGTATGGGATCCTTCCGGCGGGTGAGCCCAGTTTACTCACCATTGACAGCAGCCAGAACAGCACAGTCGTGAACAATTTGGAGCCCAACACCACCTACCTGGTCACAGTGTCAGCCCTGTACCATTCCGGCAGAACAAAAGCATTATCGGCAAAGGCTTGCACTCAGGACGGTAAGAGGTTTGGCCACAGCAGCCAAGAAATGCTGCATTGCAGTGATAACGTTTTACCCATCAGAGCATTGCCCCGATACCTGCAGCATAATTTTTGTTTATCTGAGGAAGCGGAACCAGAGGTGGACAGGCCTGTAATTTCCCGGTGCCAACTGTTGTGCCAGTCTTCCGCCATGGTCTCACCTTCGAGCTATTTTCGTTAAGGCACAATTGGAGGGATGACTGTACTTGCAAGTGTCAGGTAGCCCATTAGGCCAATTAATGGACCTACTGAGGCCATTCTAGAGATGCCAACTGGAATGTTCCAGCTGGCACACTGGTGTTCCCCCCGACCCCCATAGAAGCTGAAACATGACCAAGTGATGAAGGCAGTCTCCTGGGTGGCAGAGGGAGGTTGTCAGGGTTGGTGTGGGGAGCAAGTGGAGAAATTGTTCCTCCATGATGATGGCCTGGTAGCTGTGGCCTCTTTGGTTTCAAAAATATATGGAAGCTCTTCAGAGGGCTCCTTCAATTTGAGGCACCCTCTCTTTCTCTCTCCTCCCTTCATCAGCAGCTCTCACCTCTGATGGTGGGCTGCCAATGTTTCTTTGTTGGAGAGGCTCCTATTGGGCCTCCATCCTTTGGAGCCTGCTCACTATCCTTTACTGGACAGTGGGTGCGCACCAGAGCCATTAACTAGCCTGCTCATTTTAAAAAATCACATCAGACACCAACTCAACATTGGGTTGAGACCCGGAAATTCACCCGACATCGGGGTCCCAACCCCAAAACGGAAATGCCACCCCTGATCACCCAAACACCAACCATATAGACCACTCAGCCAAACACAAGGACTACCCCTCTGTGTTTTGTACTCACTCAGGGTGTTGGCATCAAGGCCTTGGACATGTATAGGAGGCATCAGAGACTGCAAGCTTGTCACAAGTTCCCAGTCACCCCTCGATTGACTCTATCTGATAGTCAAACCTTCCTGGAAGCATCTGGTGGGTCTGTGAGGTACAAGTGACCCCCTCGGATCTAATAGTGACTGAATGATTTGGGAGAAAGAATGGATACAATCTGCTCAGCTATCCAACTGTAGAGGTCACCTGGCATGAGACTATGGGAATGGTCATAATGCAGACCGAACATTGAGGATTATCTTCAGGAGATATTTCAGATATTCGTATTTTTTTTGCAATTATGCACCTTAAGCAGTGAAATTTAAAGGAAGATGGCATTCATGAAAAAAAAACCACAGGAATCATTTCATGCTTTGGGGAGCCCAAAGAGCAATGAGTAATTTGTCACACACAAATGATGCAATGCAGTGTTTCAACTGCATTTACGTCATGTTATGTATTAAATAGTTGTTTATTTTCAAACATATTTGAAGATGGTGGCCCCAAGGGAAGGTGAAGGGGACAGTAAGTAAGTTTGGTTCTTGGAGGTGCTTGGTGATCTTGTGGATGTAAGCTTAACCTTTGGACACAGCCAGAAAAGGTGAAACATTGTGTCCTCCCACCAAAACCAACACCCTGCTGTGACTTCAGGTAAGGGTTGCCCTTCTAATGAGTGGTAAATGCCATGTAAGAAAAACCATATTACAATGCATTAGAAATGTATCAAACTTGAGCTATAAGATCCTGAGACTGGCACTGGATCCATAGTGGAACAGTCTGTACCATAACCTTGCCACTCCCTAGTGACTACCTACTCTGACACCCATCTAATGAACATTAGCAGAGAAGAGCATGATGGAAACATAGGACAATTATTTAACACAGTGTGCATCACTAATCTGAGGCCTTATCAGTAATAATAGGTCATTTTTGCCCTCTCTGAATAGGGAATTCCAAAATTGACAACATGAAGCTTACTAACATCAGCCCCACCAGTGTAATAGCCTCATGGGACCCTGCCAGAGGAACAGTGCTGCACTACAAGGTGAGGTGCACTCGTCATCGAAGAAGCCCATCTGTGAGAACCATTCCAGCACAGGTCCGAAGTGTGCTATTAACAGACCTCATTCCAGGGACTGACAATCGGATTTGTGTGAAGGCAGTGTACAGAAATGGTGCAAGGCGAGGCTTGTGCAGGACAGCACACACACCACAGCAACGAGGTAGGTATCTGAATCAAGTAAGGGGTACCAAGACTGGCCATTTAACCAGGTGAGATGAATCTATGCAATCGAAATGTATTGCAATAACATCTGATAATAGCGAAATAACAAAGTGAGCATTCTACACTGTCCTTTGTCTCTCTAAGGGTTTAGTCATTGCATTATTTGTGTACCTCACTATGACCTTGGTTGATTAATTCTAGATTGTGTGTGCTGTATATAGAGAATGAGCCATAGCTTGTCATTCCTTATCAGTCATCTTCCAACTGCAACAACCCACCCCGTCAACCAATAGGATATCCACCATTCTGCTTGGCTTTAGAAACCCTAACTCAAGGGGCTCACACCAGTACACTCAGATTATGAACTGACTCCCGGGCAAACTAAGTGCTTTGTCTCAATGATAACACCAGTTTAATTGCAGCCTAATAGTAGCAATTAGATAAAAGTATCTCATCATCACAGGTTGCTTACTGCAACCCCTTAACATCTTTAAGAGCAGATTCCATACCAAATAATCAGATGGTTCACCTTAGGAGAACCTGATGACATTGGAGATGTGCCTGGTGTTTAAGGTGGCACAGTTCACAAACAGTTGGTGTCATCCACTTAGCCACTGCTTCAATTTATTGTTTAACCACTTGCAGAGTAAAGAATTGTATTTGAAGGCTGAGCAGGAACATAAATACTAGGGGCATTCAAATCGTAGCTGATTATTGTAAAGCAGAGTTAGGGTGGGGGGGGGTGTGGTTTTGATGGGTGAGTTAGAGTATTAGAAGGAAAGGTATTAGTAATGAGCAAGTTAGGATTTTACAGGATAGGTTAGGGTCACATCTTTGATATGAAAGCTTGGGCATTGAGGCACCATCAGCGATGGATAAGACAAGGTATTACAGGAAGGGACAATGATGGATTAGTTGGGGCTCTTGGAGGACTCTCATCAAAATTAAAGTTAAGGTACTGAAAGGAGATTAGAGGAATGGACCTTAATGGAAGAATAGTGACCAACTTTAACAGATGTGCTGAAGTACTAGAGGAAATTGATGGGTTACATAGGGTACTGAAAGGACAGACTATATGTGAGTTTGTGTAAATGAGGAATAAGCAACAATGGATGAGTCAGGGTGCTAGAGAGAAAGGCTTTGATAAGTGATATGGTAAACTAGAGGAATGAGTTGGGATAAGCGAGTCATGGAAACTAAGGCATAAGCATTGATGGATGAGGGACATGCTGTGATTGGTGAGTTTTAGGTACTAGAGGAATGAGTATCAATGGGTAAATTAGGGTATTAGAGGGATGAGCAACAATGAATAAGATTGGATATTAGAGGATAGTATTTGAAGCCGAATAGCCTCAGGGCTTATTTTATGTTCTATTTTCTTCCTAACGTGTTGTGATATTAACAAGGTGTCCTAACTCATGCCTGCTTTCCTCTTTCAGATTCCTTGTCATTTAAGACACAATCTACCAAATCGTTCTGCATTCAAGAGCACCAGTGCTGGTAAAAATGGTGCATAAATCTTAATGGAAGCTGTAACACAACAGGACTCATCAAAACCAGAAACATTTGTTAGGATTAATAACTTGCAGAGTTCAATGTTGCCCAGTTGGAGGAAGGTCACCATGTGTCAGTGTTGTACAAGCAACTGAGATGTGTAAATCCCCAGTAACTCAGTGTACTGTGATTCTAGGTTCCTGGCACACTCAACTTTCCCCATTTTAAGTCTGATGATCTTGGACAGTGCTCAGTGTGTAGAATTTGGTTGATTGTAAAGATGACTGGATAATTCGCTGCTTGTTTTCACATTCTTGTTGGGCAGGGCTGAGATCCATCTAATAGTGACACTACTCTAAGATGTCAGCCTATTTTTATATATCAAATTGCAAAAAATCTGGCTCAGAGGCAGGTGCTGTACCACACTTTCAGCACTAGTGTTGTTGAGAGATTTTTTTCAGTGCCAATAATATAGCTCTGCTGCTGCAAGGTTGTATTCTGAGAAACATCTCAAGAGGCAGCTTCACATCCATAGCACTTTTATTTACTCTTCAAAAAAAAGTTTTGAAATTAAGATGGCCTCCTGAACAGCTAAAAAGCATCTACTGTTTGAAAAGGGATGACTCTGCTTGCTAGCTCAATGTGTTGCACACGTGGGTACTGAGCCATACAGAATGTCCCAGGTTTGATCCCTAGTTTGCAGTGCTTCAGTTAATCTCAGACAGGGTGGGCATGGGGAGAGCTGCAAGTGGCCTCATGCCCATCAAAGAGGTGAAAAAAGTCAGCTGTGATTCCTTCTTCCGATCACCAGCCCAATGACTCCCATTGAAAAGTGCATGTGTGAATGTCTGGTAAAGAACCAATACCAAATCCTGTGAAACAGGCAAAATGGCACATCTTGTATTCTGCCAGACACGGGGCTAGGACATTTATACTTCTGAAAGAAAATGCAAATTATATGGAATTTTTCAGATCTGTGCACAATTTTTGAAATAGGAAATGCTAACATTTAATAGCTCAGTAACTACCTAATCCTTATAAAACTCAGTGTAAATTTAGCAGTTTATATTTGGTTTCGACAATATGCGTAAGCCATTACTTGTATCAAATTAAAATGTGAATTCACATGTACTGCTAACGGAATGATTCCACCAGCTGCAGCTCATGTGTATTTTGAAAACTATGTGTGCTCTTTCAATAACTTGAAATTTCTCATAATGAGCTAAATGGCCTCCTTCTGTTCCCTAGTGATTCTATATTCCTGCTAAAATAAAAAGAAGTGCATTTGGAACTGTGGCAATGAGCTGACCTGACAATGCAGTGGTTGCTGGTGTTTCCCTAGAAACACAATACATTTCTCAGGCTAATTAGAGAACTGAAAAAGCTAGAAAAATATGTTCTGTACATTGTGAACATTGTCAGAGGGTGCCCCAAGTCACATAGTTAGATTTGAGACTCCTCAAACGCAACATGACTATTCAGCTAATGTGCCTCAATATTTTGTTTTAGTCTGTCTATTAAATTATGACTTAATGCTCCATCATCCATATATATCTTTCCTCTCCATATTCCTCCTCCTTCAAGTCCCATATTCTAAGAGGGTGTTGGTGACCACAGACATCCATTGGATTGGTCCATAATTATGCTTGGTAAAGTACTGCAGTGGTTTGCCATTGCTCTCTACAGAATGGCTGACCAGGAAACAATCCCACTCTTACCACCTGCCATCAGGCGAATTGGGAGGATTTACAGGCTGATAATCAACATGTTTGGCCATGTTATGAACACACCTTCGTGGTTATAAATCCCAGAGTGGGGCTTGAACCCAGAGCTTATGGCCTAGAGGTAGGGATGCTACCCACTGTACCACAAGAACCCCTCCTCTCCATATTAACAGTGGCTAATTTCCAAACTGAATGTTCTTTCTTAAGGAACATTGATCCATTATTTGCAAAATAACAGAAGAAATCTATTTCAGCATTGCTGCTGTTTTTGTAGGGTCTGTCTCATCAATTTACAATGAAAGCAGAGCCATTTTCATCAAAAAGATTAACATATGCAGGATGACCAGCTCCTTTGAATTACACTGCTATCAGTCCCCAGACTCTCTCTATTCAGCATAAATACTAATAGTCTTGATTTCAATGGATGGCTCTGTGGAGTTTTGGTTATTGAACCATTCAGAAGGTTCTGTACTCCAGGCTTGCTACTAGCAGTTATGCATCACTTGCAGTAAGTCCACATTCTTTTAAATTCACCTTTAATAGGTCAGTACACATTAACCAGAATACCAGATGAGTGAATCATTAAGGAACCAACCTGAGAAGAATGAACAACACATTTCCACATTAATGCATAACCATTTGGAATGTGTTTGAAATATGGTTTAATGCCTCTTATGGAGGTCTTTTGCTTCTAAGTAGAATCTGCTTCAAACCATCAGCAAGAAGGCTTTCATATCCATCATTAGGATGCAATACAAAATTTTAGGCACGGTGAACAAAATGTCATATTTAGAAATTGTCATATTTGATTGCTTGATGAGAAGACTAAATTGAAGAGAAGCTGAAACTATAGACAAATCAACATTTTTAATAATCTAATTGGTACAGGACCAGTTATTACATTGAAAATATTGGGAAAAACCAGGAAACAAAACATACAAAATACTACAAAAACTGTTGGGAAAGCAATCTAATCAAAATGTGGACATCTGGCTGAGTTGTTAAAGAATCTAGGTCCCTTAGTGTTTTCCTCCTCCCGACCTTAGATGTCAGCTAATCCTGTTTGTATGCTTAGGTTCAATGATGCATACTGTGCAGAAAATTTGAATCCCTGAAACCCAACACTTTCCCCATCTCAGTAAATCCATTACGACAGTTTTTCAGTGGCCTCGGACATTTGATTAAAGTTTGAGGTCAATTTTGGTGCTGCTTCCACGTAGAAACTAAAATTTTAAATTGCATACCGCACCCTAAGCAATTTGACAGGCTGCTCAAAAATGGAGGAGGATCACAGCAAGGCCATACCCTGGCTGATTATCCCATCCATCCTGGCACTGAGGCTAATAGAGGACCTCTACTTGGTTTTGGTTGAAATCAGTTAACTCAGTACGGAACCAAACTTGGGACCTTCTTGGTCTCTGTGGCGGAGCTGCTCGCTGAACAATATATTACTGAGACAAAGCTGACCCTCTACAGCAGACAGTGCCACCAACTGGTACTGCAAATCTACCAAATTACGTATTAAAAAATTCAGCAATGCCACAATGAAAGGTCTTGGACATTAATTCAAGCCATGGTGTTTACTGAAACACTATAACTGCAATTTATCACTGTTCCATTGTGAAGTTCACTGCATACCAAAATCACTAAAATATACATACACATTGACAAATGAAATTCTGGTATACACATTTTTTGTACTGATAATTTTGAATTAGCAATGCTGGCATTCTTCCAATCCTCTAAATCCAAAGGGTAATTTTGTCACAGTAACACTGACTTCATTTATTTTTAATACATTTTTTCTCACTTCCGGCACAGACACGATGGGCCAAAGGGCCTGTTTCTGTGCTGTATAACTCTATAACATGGAATTTAGTCGCAATCTCTGCCTGACTCAACTGACTTTCCTCAATCCCAACAATCCTCAAAGTATTTTACTTCAAAACATAAAACATTTAAATAAATTTCATGTGCTTTCACTGACCAAAGTGTAAATTAACCAACTGTTTGCTTTCCTGCCTCTGTCTTCTGCCCTGTACAGGTCCCCGAACTCTTACTTTCTCCTCCCATCTAATTAAATGTTGCCCTCCTATTCAGCTTCACTCCACCTACCCTCTGGTCCTAAAGGCCATTTGGAAATTGGCACCTTCTTCCTCCCCTTTTTGCTCGGGTATTCCTTACTCCTGCACTTGCTTGTTCTATACTTTCCGGCCCATCTCCCCACACCCCGCCCCCCCAAACCTGAGACAGGTAACTGACAGAATGAAACCTGTGACCTCAAAGAGCAATAGCATAGGAGATCTGCTAATAACCTGATCTCATTTCAGACTCAATTATTCATTCGTAACCTGGTTTGATCACAAATCAAACTGTAATTAATCTTTAATTGAAAAAGCAGGGGCCAAAGGCAATTTTTGCATTTCACTCCAATCTATAACTAACTCCAAGGTGAAGTTGATTCACAGTCCTTTCCCGGGGAATAAGAGGTCACTGCTGGATGAGTGGCCATGTTCTGTGTGCATCAACATTCACACATTCCCCTTCCTGTTACTTCAGTAAATATGACAATAAAAACCACAGCAAGGAAAATTCGCTCAGTAACACCTCTGTACTAATCACATGCTAGTTTATTTCCGTTCATCCTCAGAAAAAAATCACTCTTATAGTCCCTAACTGATCCACTAATTAAATCACTGTGCCCTCTAAATATATTACACACTGTCCCTCCATGAATTATATCAACACAGTACTCCATATCAATTATATCACAGAACAATCTTCAATTATGTAAACACAATGCCCTGCGTTAATGATATGAACACGCATTCCTTGTCAATGATATTTACACACAGCTAAACCCAACAATGCTATTAAATTCGTGCCCCCATCCCTTTTACATCAACATACTGCCCCATCAATAATACCCACAGTGCCCCCAACAGTAATACACACACTCCCTCAATGATATCAAGTACACTTTCTTCACTCATCAACTATCTCAACAGTATGCCCTCCACCCCCAGCAACAATCTTAATGTCCTGTCACCAACCTCTCTCCCCACTCCCAACTAATAATAACCACACACTACCCTCACACCAATGATGCTAACACACTCTTTCCTAATAATAAGTAAAACTGTGATTCAACATGTTCTATCATCACAGAACAGCAAATCAACAAAACTGATAAAATGCTGAACTGTTGGAAAAACAAGAGAGAGGACAGGTTGGAGGAAGTCATGCTGAAATGTGAACAGATCATATATAATCACAGACATTAGGGTGATCTTTAAATCCTGGAAGCAGTGCAGAAAATAACCAAAACAAATTACCCCACTAATGATAACTGCACAATAACACTAACAACAATAAACACACTGCTTCCCCATGTAACGACAAACACACTGCTTCCCTCATCAATGATAAATGCATTGCCTCCATCAATGATAAACGCATTGCCTCCCCGTCAATGAAAGACACTGCTCCCTATCAATGACAAATGCACTGATCCCCAGCAACAATAAACACTGACACATAATGATTTTGACACATAGATCTCCTTAATTATATCAGCACTCTGCCTACCCATCCCAAATCATATTAACATGTAAAATTAACATTACAGTCATAGCTCTGGATTACATTGAAAACCAAAAAGGCTCATGTCTTCACACTTTGGCCTGACCTGTTCTATTCAATAAGACTTATCCTGATTTTGATGAATTAGATAAATTATTTCTGCCTAAACTGCACAATGATCATTGCGTCCAAGAACTCCCCAACACTAAATTGTTGTTCCATAAATATAGTCATTAAATTTAAATATGTCAGTGTTAGGCTGTGATACCTGCAGTGCCTGATTCAGTTTCATTAACTTAAGCATTCGATATGTACTAAAAAATCTAAGAAATAGGAGATGTAGGCTGTTTGGCCCTTTGAGATTGCTCCATCATTCAATAAGATAATGGCTGATCTTCCATCTCAGCTACACCTTCCTGCACAAAACAGATCCAGATAACTACATTCTTGATAGCATTAAATCAAAACTGAACAAAATAAATGATCAGAAGTAACATGGAGATTGTCTATTTGATAGTGATCTAGTAAATAGCAGCCAACAGGTACAAAAGAGGATGATTTTGGCTAACTAATCTACTTTTCTGCCTTGAAGAAAGGGCATGACATGCCAAATGGATTGTAGAAAACCCCATGATGAGCTGCAGAGGTATCTCACCAGAGATGTTAAAGGGTGAAGTTGAAACAGATCTAGGTGTATAAGTGGACTTCCTGCTTGGCATGTGTAATCACTGTGAAGAAATCAATAAAGCAAAAGGAAAGCTAAATGAATTTTTACAAGAGAATAGGAGTTGGAGGAAGTCACAATGAGCCAGTGCACCAAGCAGACCACATCTGGCCACCAAGGCACTAGGGAGATAGTCAAGCATTGGAAGTGATGCAGAGCCACTAGACTGATCCAATGTCAGATAATCTGAGTTATGAGGAAAGACTGGAGAAACTTGAGGCTTTCAACCTTGAATGGAGGTGACTATATAAATAAGTGATGGAATAAAAGAAAAAGTTAAACCAGGAACAGTAAGTTTTGACAGCAGCACAATAAGCTGAGGGCTTAAACCAATGGAAGGCAAATTAGAGCTGATGTCAGGAACATTTGGGTACCGCTGAATCATTGATGAAACGGATGCTGTGATGGGAACAAAGGATGGAGCTGTAGGATTTTTTTCCATGCATGAGCTAAAATGGGCTAAATGGCCTTCATCATATGCAGTATCATTGGATATATGCAGAAGTCACAACCACAAACAAAGCAAGCATACAAAAAACTTTGTAACAAACTCATTCACTTCCTGACAAAGAGTTGGAAGGTTTCCTGCAAATATCTTTATAAATGTTGCATTCTCAGAAAAAGCTGCAATTCCTGTGGGACACAAGTGCTTTACTTTCTTAAACAAAAACAGAATTACCTGGAAAAACTCACCAGGTCTGGCAGCATCGGCGGAGAAGAAAAGAGTTGACGTTTCGAGTACTCATGACCCAAGGGTCATGAGTACTCGAAACGCCAACTCTTTGCTTCTCCGCCGATGCTGCCAGACCTGGTGAGTTTTTCCAGGTAATTCTGTTTTTGTTTTGGATTTCCAGCATCCGCAGTTTTTTGGTTTTTATTTTTTTGTTTTTATTATTGCTTTTCTTTCTTGCTTGTTTAGAAAAAAGCAACCTGGACAACATAAATCAGGATCAGACAGCAATGTTCCACTCTCCAGAAGAAAAATTTCAAGAAATCATTTGTATTCTTTACATGAAAATTCCATGTCACTTGATGCAGTTACTATAATACCAATCTAACAATGGAAGCCGTACAGTGAGAGATGCAGCTGCAGGCTGCACATGGCTGTGAATCACATTCCATCTGTCTACAGATTGCTAACATCTATAAGCACAGCTCCATTCCATCAGTGTTTTTTTTAATGTTACTAGAAAGCAATGTGCCCAGGAATTTAACAAACCACCTTAGCACTTCTTAAACTTGACTTCATCCTGCAATTATGGGCACACCTGCATGTTCCTTAATACTGCTTCACTCCAACTGGGATTATATTCCACCCAGAGTAAAGCACTCATTCCTGTTGGAGATCTCACACTGTTTTGTTTTATAGTGCTCTAGTGTCTCAATGAGACCTGACTACACAGAGTAATATTACCACTTTCATAATGATGCACTTTAAAGCCATCTTGTATGAATGCCTGGATGACTGAAGGTTATCAGTACCAGGAGAATAATCACTGTTGAATATCATGCAGAATCTGATTGCCTGTGACAGCCTTTTGGTGAGAAGTGCTCAGATGCAGAGAGCAGATCGTCCTGATAGCTAAACTGAGACTGCCAGTCCTTGCTGTTTCGTAACAGTTCACTGTTCTTGTGAGCTTCATAATGGAAACGAGATCCTTTCATTTCATACCTGAAAAGATGCAAAAATCAATCTCTTCACAATTCATCAAAAGCAAACTGATCCCAGAACAATGATCCCAAAATGTTATTGATCCATTTTGGATAAAAGGAACCGCCTTAACTTATCTAAAATCTAAAAATATCACTGGGTCCCCAAGAGATTGCACTTCAAAAACCTAAATCATGGCAGCAAATGGGAAGTAATTTTTAAACTATTGTCTGAAATTCAGATTAAATTATACTTGTTAAATTGCCTTTCATTTTATTAATAATTTCTGTTTGTAGAATTTGATGACCTCTAAAGAAAATGGCGGCTGATTCTGGCTTTTTTGCATTCAACCAAGCACATCATTTTGTTGCCAGGAATGACAGAAACTGTCTAATTGCAACAAGAACATACTAATGTTTCTTTCTGATTGCAATCAATCCTAGACTGAGATTTATAACAGACTGCAATCAGACCAGGCACTGGCGATTTACAACAGGCTGTAACTAGTCACAGATACCTATGATTAATAGTACAGTATACAAATTTTATATATTTCACGCATCCTTGACTTGTGGTGATAGTTGCAAATGAAATATGCCTTGTTCTTCCAGCTTACCAGAACTCCTCAAGAAGATGAGTGCCAGCAGTCAAGCATTTTGTTTACATTCTGTGTTTTTTTTATTCATTCATGGGATGCAGGCATTGCTGGCTAGACCAGCATTTATTGCCCATCCATAATTGTCCTTGAGAAGGTGGCAGTGCACTGCCTTCTTGAACTACTGCAGTCCTTGTGTTGTAGGAACACCCACTGTGCTTCAGTAAGTGTTGCAGTGAGGCTTGGTTAAGTGGTGGTGCTTGAGCACTGCAGTGTCCCCTTCGGTTATGCAATGCCTCATTACCCTTTGGGGTATTATCTACCCTTCTTTATTCTAGTTTTTAGTTCCCCTATCTTGGATCACTTTATTAGGTAAATTTAAACTCCCTGTGTCTTTGACAGTGTCCGCACCAGCCTTGTTATCAGGGAACAATACTGCACATAAGGGGACCATTAAACCCATCGTATCGCGGTACAGCTATCCAATTAATTCCACTCCCTTACTTCTTCCCCATAGCCCTTTAATTTTCTTTTCCCTTCAAGTATTTATCCAATTCCCTTTTGAATTATTCAATTGAATAATGAATTGATTCAATTATTGAATGGTTTTTAATCACCCTTTCAGGCAATGCATTCCAGTTCACAACTCACTGTGCAAAAAACTGTTTCTTCATATCACCTCTGGTTCCTTTGCCAAACACCTTAATTGTGTCCTCTGGTTACTGCCCCTTCTGCAACTAGAAACTGTTTCTCTTTACTTACTTTATCTAACCATTCATGATTTTGAACACCTCTATCAAACCTTAACTTTTTCTATTGTAAGAAGAACTCCAGCATTTCCAATCTCTCCACATAACTGAAGTACTCAATCCCTGGTATTATGATGTCTTCCATATCCCCTTCTAAACCTTAACATCCTTCCAAAAGCGTATGTTGCCATCTGGGTATATATTCAGCATTTTAAAACTATGTCTTCACAAAAATCTCTTTCCAGTTCTCAGTAAGCAAAAGCAGGGAATAGCAGGCTCTTTAAAATGTCCTACATTGTGTCTTATTTAAAAGGGACCACTTTCAAGACAAAGCAATTCAGAACTGCTTCACATCTGTCACATTCCTCACTTACCACTTGGGCTGTGGGCCCCGGATTCTCTCCAGTTCTTGTTGCCGTTTCAGCTCCAGTAGTAACTCTTCCTCTACACGGAGGCGTTGCAGCCTCAGATTAGAGTGTTCTTGTTGGTACGGAGACATTTCCACCAATGATTGTCTGACATCGCCATCTGCCAGCGACTGCAGGAACCTACAGGAGAGTAGACAAAAAAAAAGCTGACACACGGAGAGTATTTCCATCACAAAATATTTCTTTCCTTGCTAGGTACTATGTCCTGGAATCACTGAATATTATTTGCTTCTCTCCTAGATTTTACCCTAAAAAATATAATCTGTTAAAATGTAAATCAGCTTTTAGAAAAAAAAGTTTCACCCTGCAAATCTGCCTACTGGCCATTTATTTTGAGCTGTTCTTGCTAAGCTTTGTCACAACACCCATCTTTGGGTGATTTCAAAAGGTGAACAAACTATTCAGTATGTCTAATCAGCCATTTTCAAATTTAAAATAATATTTACTGTAAATTGTACAATTTTGTGATTTTAGGTTTGAATTAAAATGAAGGCAAAGTAGAAGAGATTAGAACACTAAGTATTAAATTATTAGCCATAAGTGGAATTCCCCATTTTTTGCATATAATTTAATCTACAAGAACAATTAGGTGGCTCTCTGATGTTCAATGGGTTAAAGCCAGTGAGAATTTAATTAACACATTGTTATGACATGACAGATGATGTGTGCCAGGTGGACCAAGGAAAACTTGGTCACGCTATCACAATGATTTTGCAATTTGTATTTATTACAAGAAGGTGTATGCACTGAATTCAGTCTTCACCAAGACCTTTCGAGATTTAAAAAATTAAATTAAAATATTTATTAACAAAC
This sequence comes from Carcharodon carcharias, assembly GCF_017639515.1. Classification (NCBI taxonomy): domain Eukaryota; kingdom Metazoa; phylum Chordata; class Chondrichthyes; order Lamniformes; family Lamnidae; genus Carcharodon; species Carcharodon carcharias. Next base: position 107,154,914 of record NC_054481.1, on the reverse strand, counting down.
TAAAAGATTTGAAGCACATACATAAGGCTACAATTACTTACTACTATAACTCCTAAAATTCTTGATTAACCTGACTTCCAGTTACACACCCACTTTAAGGCAACAGCCCAAAAGAGATTTTAGATTTAAAAGAAAACCAGCAAGTTAACACAGTACCCACCTGACAGTGGAATTCCACATGGTTTTCTCCAATTTAATTAATGGACATAGCCGACTTATACACTAATGGCTGGAAGCTTCTAGAAGGCTGTTTCACACACTCCTGTTGGATCTTACATGGTCCTCTCCTCACATAGCCTTTCATTCTCCTTCATATATGTTTCTCACCCTTTAATATGTAAATTCTATTGTTCCATATCTCTTTGGAATGGTACATTTCCCATAATATAAAAACTTACATGTTGCCAATATTGTCAGTAACCTTTGGGAAAAATAAACACTCTCCTTAGCCTTGCCTATCTAACCAGTTGTAAACAGACTAACATCCCTTTGAAATACAAACAATCCCTTCACTTAACAAAAAATGCAAATTCCCTTCACACCTTGCATGCTAAGCCAGGATCCATGTTTACTCATTAGCATTTCAAGCACATTTCTACACCTAGCTGCTTTTGATAATTCCAAACTTGCAGTCCACATAGCTCCAAATGTAACTAAATCACAGACAGACCAACTATACTCACACCGATAAATCTACTTTACAATAAATCAGAAAATTATGAAAATGATTATACTTTCAAAACACACATGCCCAAACTAGAAAAGGTTGCGAGTTTATTCCCTAACCTGTACTAAATTAGCCAATGTCAGGCCAAACATTTGGGTACTACAATTGGCCTCAGTGCCCTTGGGCTATATTGGGGTGGGGGGGGGTGGTGAAAAAGGTACAAAAAAAAAGCTTATAGTGTAGCAATAGTACTGCTACAAGAAAGAATCGTACAATGACTAGAGAGGTAGGAGCAGAATTACAAAGGGAGAGGTGCTGCAGCAACACTGCAGTGAGAAGGGGCAGGAGTCACAAAAGGAAGGACAGGAAGTAATGGATGGAAATACTAAAATGTAATAGTATTAAAATGATTAGTTGGATCAAGTCACTAGGCCCACTTGGTTTTGCGCCCAAGAAAACTGAAGGAGGTTTGTTAGAAAATATCGTAGGTACTAAGAATAATTTTCAAAATATTATATAGAAATAAGGATTGTACAAAATGTGGGGGACAGGAAGGTGAATGTTATACTCCCATTTATAAAGGGAAAGTTCTATAATGATAGGTTAGTTAGCCTTATGTCAATAGTAGGGAAACTTTCACTTAGAAATGCACTAGCTAATCACAGATAATTAATGAAAATTTGTAATGGACAGATCAGGTTAGACTAATTTAATTAAATTCTTTTGAGGAAATAGATTAAATCCAGTGCATGTGATATATTTGGGCTTTCAAAAAGTGATTGAAGAAGTGCCATATGACCACTTGTCGGAAATTTGAAAATGGCATTCCGGACAGAGTGATTGCATGGATAGACAGACAAACTGAAGTATATAGGCAGTATTAAGTGGGTGTTGCCTATCAAACTTATTGGAATTCCTTGAGGAAATGACAGACCTTAGAAATGGAAATGGAAAATTCTATGGAAATATGATATTTTTAAATTCATCAATGCTTTTGGTACCTTGCTGTACCAACAATTGGTCCATGGGATAGAAAGACATTGAATAGGAGACAGGTTTCTGCAGTGGGTTGAAAATTGGCTAAAGCAAAGAAAGCAAAGGGTGTTTGTGAAAAGTGATGGGTTATCAAAGGGACAGAAGCTGGGTGCCACAACGATCAGTGCTTGGAGCTGTTGCTGTTTACAGTGTATACAGAGTGTTTTGGAGTCGGGTCAGAAACAAGACTGCCTTATGTTTGCAGATAACATCAACTTGAGGGAAAGAGGAAGTTAGAACAATAGGAGAGGGATCCCAGAGTACTGAAGGATAGTTCACTAAAAGAGACAACATAGTTTGTAGGATGAGTAGCCAAAGGAATAGAGCACAAATCACTGGAGATGAATCTGTACAAAATCTGGCAGTAATGGAGTAATCCATGGAGTAATTGTACACCATTCTGGTCACGGTGTTACAAGGACATTGCAGGCAGTGCAAAGAGGGCAATGAATCTGATACATAGCTTAAGCTTTGGGAACAGGCTAAAGGAATCAAGATTTCTTACTGTGAATAAGAGAAGGTTCAGGAGAAATATTAATCAAGATTCTTAAGGGAGTAGATAAATTAAACCCCAGTCAAGTGTTCGAGATCACTTTTACCTCTAGAACCAAGGGGCACAGTCTCAATATTAGAAGGGGAAAAATGCATAGTTTCAACAACATTATGGGGAGGATCTTCCGGCCGGCGAGCAGGGGCGGGGCCCGCTCGCCGATATGTAAAATGACGTGGGACGATGTTGGGCTGAACTCCCGACGTTACCCAGTGTCATGTCCATTTTCAGGTCGGCGGGGGCACAGCCGAATCAGCTGTGCGCCAGCCAACCTGTCAACAGCCTATTGAGGCCATTTTAAAAAGTGCTTATCATTAATGGACCTGCCCATAGGGTTGGCAGGCAGGCCGGGAGCTCTGGCGGGCTTAAGAAAAAGCATGAAATCTCACCCACAGGTAGGATGAGGTTTCATGAGGGTTTTTAAATATTTAATAAAGGTTTCAGTAAAAGTGATGGACATGTCCCAATTCATGTGACAGTGTCACATGAGGGGGCATGTCTGGGAAATTTTGATATCGCTTCTTTAACATTTTTAAATTTGGAGCTGATGCCTCAGGCAGCACTTAGCCTCAGGGAGATCAGTGCGCTCTTTCACGTGCATGCATGATACAGCACACTCCCGGCTGAGAGAATCCCCCCACCCCCTAAAGGAGCGCAAAGCACTTCCTGGCCGACGTCACACTGGGCGGGCCTTAATTGGTCCACCCACATGAAATCGGGGGCACTGATCAGAGGTATGACTGCCTGTGCCCACTCCTGCACCTCCCCCCTAACGGGGAGAAAATTTTTCCCTATGCAAAGGGCATAGACTTGTGGATTGGACTACCTAGGGAGGCAGTGGAAGCAAAAATCATGTAAAATGGTAAGGGAGAATCGAATAGATATTTGAGATTGTTGGTAATTGAGAGATATTCATTTTTGGTACTGGATAGATTGTCTGCAGGATCTTTCCCAATCCTGTAATTGTCCATGATCCTTAGTTGTGGAGCACAATGATGAATGCATCAGCAACTGAAACAGGGATGCCTCAGGCAGTGAAATGGATTTTAACCTAGCTCAGAACCGAAACACCAATCTAACCCTAAAGAGGTCCTAGCTATCACTCCTGAGGGTCAGAGCTGGGACTGTGGGCGTTTGACTGTTTACTCGTTTAGCATGAGCTTCTGCTGCCTGAAACCACAAAACTGATGTACAATTTCTATAACCTTGTTTGCAGCTGTATAGTATGGACTGCTGGAGCAAGACTACCTTTCACTGATTTGCTGAGAAGAAAGAGATGACACAGCTGGGGCTGTAAAACTGTATGGAGTCCAAAAGGAGCTTGAGCTGTCATCCAGGATCTGACTGGGCGCAGGTTGGAACCTTGAGCTGAACACTCCTGGTCTATAGGAATATGATCTGGTCAGTCTGTTGGAGGTCATCTTCTTGCTTCCTGACCTCTGCCTGTTAATGGGGGGAGGGGGCTGCCCACATGCATTTACTTTAGCAGAATTTGGTCTCCACACGGGTTTGGGAGACTGGGAGCGGGACTGTTGCCAATGACTTCTTTTGGAAGCTGGGGACAGAGATCGTGATCGGATGCTTCTGGAACGTCTGAGAGTCTGAGATCGGTCTCTGAGGAATGATGATCTGCTCCTTTCAGGGGATTGAGGCCGGACAGGAATCTGAGGAGGAAGAAGAGCCTTGACTCCAATTACATGCTGTGCACCCAGCCTAAGCGGAAAGCTTTCTTTGTAGGCAATGTCCGGTGAGATGGCAGAAGTTCTGTAGTTATTGCTGGAGAACTCACTCCCAGCAAGGTTCACCATTTGATCAACTGGTGACATGGGGCGAACAGGAACACCAAGGTCTTCAAGTGCTGGATATCTGCCCAGCGACTGCACTAAATGCCTTGGCCTCAAAAACCAATCTAACTCATCAGGATTTTTTGCTTGTCCACCTACATCCTCCTCAGGTAATGTCCCATCAGCCGAGGCTAGCCAGTCACCGCTCTTGCCACTGGATCTAAAGATGCTTTCTGACTTTCCTATCTTCTTGTACTCTGTCAATGATTCAGGATTCAGAGTCTCAGTAAGGCCTTTTACCTGCACCTTTAGTGCACTTAAACTTTGTTCCAACTCATCAATGCTGGGGCTATCCTTCCTGCTGCCAGACACAAGCATCTCTAATTTAAAAGATAGAAATAACAAAAGATAAACAACACAGAATCAACAACACTCAAACCAAATGAAAACTATTTGATTCACATCCAAACATGATGGCTCCAACACAACATTTAACAAGGAATTCTATAAACATTTCAAGGAATACATTAAATAATAGGGAAAGGGCAGAAAAATTGAGGTTGGGAAGATATCTCTGATGCAGAGGATAAATGGCCTCATCTGGTACTGAAATGTCTTTGATTACTTAATGGGACATTGCAGCTCCATCATTTGGTGCTACACAACATACAGTGATTTGCAATGTTAATGTTCAAAGTACACGTGAATAATTGGGCCTCATTCTTTAAACCAGCTTTAATTCTCGGTTATCATACAGAATCATCACAAAATCCAGTACTAATAGGCAGCTGATAAATGTAGTTCCGGCAATTTAGATGCAGGGATTCTCCTGCTTGGGTGCTGTGTGCACCTGTAGCACTTTGAACTGACCTCATATGTCATGCAATGCCAACACCTCTGCAATAATATTGCTGTGGTCCTGAAGCACAGTCTGTGAAGCAAATGGCACATTACTTGGTGCCAGGAACTCTTAAAGGAATGTTGGTCATTTTAAAGCTGGAGTGATATTGAGGAATGGAACGCTCTGCAGTAAAACCAGAATGAAGAAAGAAACCCGATTGCAGATGTACCAGTCCTGTTGCAAGAGGTTCCGAAGAGAAGGGTGATCGTTTCAGGACCATAGCCCAAGATCAGTCTACATGGACGTCACAGTAAGAGTGAGTAATATCTTACGTGGGATGAGATGCTGTTGGTCTTTCAGGATTTAGCTACTGAGCCAGTGAAGTTAGTGCAGGAATGTAGTGCAAAATATCTAGTATATAAATTTTGCTGGAAAGCCACAGATACTTTTTCTTCCTTTCTTCTTTCATGGGTTATAGGCATTTCTGGCAAGGCCAGCATTTGTTGCCTATCCCTAATTGCCCTTGAACTGAGTGGTTTGCTAGGCCATCTCATACAGCAGTTAAGAGTCAACCACATTGCTGTGGGTCTGGAGTTACATGTAGTCAAGACCGGGTAAGGATAGCAGATTTTGTTCCTACCAGATGGATTTTTACAACTATCGATAATAGTTGTCATGGTCACCATTATCAGGATTAAATTCCACCAATTGCCGTGGTGGGAATTGAACTCCTGTCCCCAAAGCCTGGGCCTCTGGATTCCAAGTCCAGTGACATTACCACTCTCTCCTTGATACGCAAGGTCTTACAGTGAAGTTTTCTTGTTGTTCACTTCGTGCCCACTTCTCCCTTTATTTCTGCTCTTTGGAATTCTTTACCCCAGGGGGCCATGGATGCTCAGTCAATTAATGTATTCAAAAGAACAATTGACAGATTTTTGAATACCAAGAGAATTAAGGGATATGGGGATAACACAGGAAGATGGAATTATGGTAAATCAATCCTGATTGTACTGATTGGCAGAGCAGGCTCAAAGAGCAAAATGGCCTATTCCTGCTCCTATTTCTCATGCTCCCTCTCCATTAGCAGCACAAAAAGCTATTATGTCAACCCAAAACAATCATTGTTCAGATTGCCAGCATTGTTAAGGCCTGATCCAATCTTGTGTAAAATGCTGATGTCTAAATTTAATTTCTTGTGCTGTAACATCATACCCTTCAGTTTATCATCCATGGAAGTCTTTGCTGAACTGTTATGGAGTCTCCAGGCTGCTGATAGGTCTCTTGGAATTTGTTGACGTGTGGTGAATGTCCTTTGGGAGTTTGTAAGATAACCGTTTGGTTTCTTCCTGAAAATGAAACAAATATATTGGCTACAATATTTGATATACAACACTAAATCTCTGAAGTCTGATGGCTCTAGGCTGATAAACTAATCTGCTTACTCCTGCAGGATTGGACTCCAAAGGCTCAACCAAATTAACCTACACTGGGCAAAGAATGCACTATTCCATTTTCCAGTTCGGCACAATTCCAGCTTGTCCATCTTGGACAGATGGAGCCATGTTATTTAAAAAAAGGGAGTTTCCACAGAGGCTCTGGAAGCACTCGTGACCCAAATGGCAATCTAACCACAATCAGACTTACTGCTCATTAAATGCTCCTCCTTGTATTAGTATTTACAGGATATTATGGTGACCAAGCAAAACAAACTTGCATATATCCCACCATTCATGCCCTTAAGACATTTAAAGCATTTCACAACCAATTATGTACTTTTAAACTGTAGCCTTGTTATCAGGGTAAATTTGCATCCAGCAAGGTTCCACAAACAGCAAAGAGATAAACTTTGGTGAGAAAACTCAGCGAATTTCCCTGCTCTTTTTCCAATAGTGCCATGGGATCCTTTACATCTGTACAAAAGGGCAGAAGTGGGCCCCAGTTTAATGTCTCATTCAAAAGTGGGCAGGACTTGACACTAAAGCGCCAACCTAGAACAAGTCTCTGATGTGGAGTTTTAATCACAACTAAAGTTTACATAATTACAATTTCATTTTATCACCTGTCATTACAGGATTGGGGAACAAGTGCTTTGAGAATTAAATTTCATTCATTTATAATTAGGTTCCATGGTTTATGGTGGCTCAATAAAGCAACTCCATTTTTAATACCTGGGAATAAGAACTTTTTCTCTGATTATGAAACTGTTTTAGGAATCAAATTCCAGAAATAGGTCTATTTTTCCATGAAAAATCACAAACCAGTAGCTTGAAATTTAGCATATTTGACCTCTGCACATTTTGTCAGTCCTGTAAAGTGTCTCATTTACCTTGCCATTTCAGTTCTATCAAAGGTTTGCTACCCAGAATGTTAATCTGTCCTTTTTCTTCCAAATACTGACTGACTTATTGTGTATTTCTAGTTCTCATTTCTGACTTGGAGATGGAGGCAGCCACTCATGTTCAAACTGGCCTGTCTAAACATCCCAGCTATTAGCAAAGTCCAAACTAGGCTATAAAAGCTGAGCATGTGCAATCGCTGGCCATTTGACAGCCTACTCTGTAATACAACTGGCCTTTTTTAAGGAATATTTTACTGGCCAGATTACATTTACTGCCCTTCTTTTGCTGTCCTGAGGAAGCGTTGGTAGGTCTTCTCCTTGAACTGCTGCAATCCTTGTGACAATGGTGCTCCCACAAAAGGTATTAAGCAAGAAATTCCAAAACGTGACCCAGCAATCGACGAAATATATTTCAAGTCATGACGACGCGTGTCTAGGAAGGAAATTTGGGTGAGAGGACACCCATGGCATTGCTGCTTTTCTCTTTCTTGGCGATAGGGATAACTATTGGCGAGTTACTGCAGTGCCGAGATTATAGAACCGTCTTCAAGGCCGGAGACTGAGACGAATTCTGTCTCGAACCAAAACCATTCCAACCACAGTAACCAGAAACAGCATTTAAAACCCTCTAACACTTTATTTTTCTCTTTAACCAGTTAAATCCTCTCCTCCCACTTCCAATGAAAGTAAACGTGAGTACCCACGCACACAAATACTTAAGAGTAAACGGGAATAAACATCACTCTCAACAGTATTCGACATTCAAATAGTCCCACTGCTGCCGTGCTGCCGCCTCAGCGTCCATAGCAACCACCCCAGCAACGGCCTGTGGAGACGGTCCGGCACCGCTCAGGCCCGAGGGCCGCCGTTTTTGGCCTGGTTACCATGACCAGGGTGAGAGCCGGGCGCCAACTCCTACCTCAGGGGGCTCCTGAGCCCGTGCAGGACAAACGCCGGATCCGAGCTGAGAGCCATGGCCGCCGGAGCAGAAGCCAGCTCGAAACATCCAATCCCCCCGCCCTTACCAGCGTACCCAAACCTCCGACCTCCACGAACAACCAATCACAGCAAACCCTTGATTGAGGAAGACCAATCGGCATTCAGAATCGCCCGGCTCTTTGACCAATGACGGCAGCGACTCTAGTTGACCAATCGGCGCTTTGGGCCGTTCGGCTCATTGGCAAATCGTTAGAGGGGTCAGGGTCACGCTGCTCCGCGCCGTCGCAGTGGCTGTGGAGGTCACCGTGCGCGTGTGGAGGCGCCGCCATGTCTTGGATCTTCGGTTTGAACAAGGGGAGCCAGCAGGGCTCCGGCGATACCGGTTCGCCTTTACCGCCCATACCACCCGCTTTACCCCCTGGTGGAGGTGGGAGCGATGGCTCCGACCGCGATCGAAACAAAGACAAATGGACCAACTTCGACCCGACCGGCCTGGAACGCGCTGCCAAGGCGGCCCGGGACCTGGACTCATCCCGTGAGTGGCCCGAAAGCCTGGGCTCAGTGAAGACTCAGCATAGACTCGGGGCGTGGGGGGTTCACTGGGCCCTGGCAGTTGCCTCAATCGGATTCCCTTTCAGTTATTTGGGGGGAGGGGAGAGACGATCTGTGACCTTCAGCATAGCCCCCCCTGGATAGGAATAGCCAGGCCGCGCGGGGCGGAGGGTTGGGATCGGTCTGAGCGAGTTTAGATTTTTCCGACGGGACGGGCGGGGTGATCGAGCCCCGAATATCTTCACTAACTTGCACCAATTTTTCCTTTCTTTGATTTAGGTCACGCCAAGGATGCGCTGGATCTCTCCCGGTTACAAGAGCAAACCCTACAGATGGAGCATCAAAGCCGCATCAAGGTATGGGACCAGGGAGGAAATGGTGTTAATGTAGGGAGACAGCGGTACCTTTGGAGGTGAGGTGAAGGCAGGGTTTGGAGGAAATTGTGTGAGGTCAGGGGGGTAGTGGCACAGAGCTGGGGGTGGGGGACAGTGGGTAAACATCGCTCGGGGTTGCGTGGGTGGAGGTTTAGACCATCTTACTATTTGGTTGCAGTGCCAGGAGTTCCATTAGAGGGAGAGCTGGCGCAACAGAGCTTACACATTTACTTGTGACTCTGACCGGTGCAGGTGGCCTGTAGTGTGGACTTTGAAATTGGTATTTCGGCGATACAACAGTTTGGGTTGATTTAACCGGTGATATGTGGTTTACCCTGAATAGGTAAAAATGGAGCTGTTCATAGGTAGTGTTTTAAATGTTAAAATCATTATTAGCTTTTGGGGTGAAGGCTTGATATTTGATGGTTTATCTGAAGAGTTCTTGATGTTCAAAATGACTTTGTTGCCTTGTGCTCATGAATCACTCGTGTGTTTTAGAAAAGTGTGCCGTGTTTTGTTTTTTTAAAAAATCTTACATTTTTTTGTCCAGTAGATTTCCAGCAGCTGTGTGTGATTTGCAGAATATTTAATTTTTATACATTTCTAAATTCCTAGTGATAATTTCTAATCTGCTAATGCCCCCAAATCTGTCCTGGATTGTTCCACTGACAACTGACTGGGTTTGATGTGATTCTGTCTGCAGGAATATGAAGCTGCTGTGGAGCAACTAAAAGGCGATCAGATCAAAGTACAGGGAGAAGAGAAGCGGAAAACACTGGCTGAAGAAACAAGGCAGCACCAGGCAGTAAGTTTTTTTGCACTGGTATTAATAATTTTTCCATGAGACCCTGGGGATGAATGCCTAAAATGAATGGACAGCAGCTTATGCGCATGAGTTCATGATTCTTACCTATTCAGAGTGGAGGCAGGTTGGGTGTACCCCAGCAAGACTGGGATTCAGAGGCAGGCACCTTGGGCCATTGGTGCTTGGCTTCTAGAGAATGGCTAAAATCACAATTCAGAGATACCTGGGAGCAGATTATATCGCTGTCTGGGAGCAGCTTCATCATTCCCTGAGCTTAGGGAAATGTATGATGTAAACATGAGCAGTAGTTTAAAGAGGAGAAGATAAAACCCTGGGAATATTTAGTCATTGGCTGTAATGTTGTGGCAGTAAAATTCTATGCGCATGTATTAGACATGTGATATTCCTCTGGATATAAAGATCAAGCTTTAAGCTTAGGAATTCAAACTAAGCAGTGGATATTATCAATGAGACTCATCCACTGGTGGTATAATCACTTCAGTTGGATTGGGATTTATCTTGATACTGATCCAATGTTTCTGTTGATAGGCGATGGCATGACTGTCTGTTCCTGTATCTATCAGAAATTGGCAAAGTTTCAAGTCCACAAACTAAATTTGGTATCTTGTTTTACAGCGAGCTCAGTATCAGGACAAACTAGCAAGACAACGCTATGATGACCAACTCCGCCAGCAGGTAAGTAGCATGGAGCTTTGTTGTATGGTGACAGAAGACTGGGTGGCTTTCTTTTCAATGGTCTGGAGATGTAGGAAATCTTTTTTTTAAATCTTTTGTTCTTTCTGAATCTAGAACGTGAGTATGAGTAGTGGCCAACATCAAAGGGAACTCAGAAGTCTTTTGTAAACACAATAGTAAAACGATAGTTGAAATGAAGAGTGGAGCTAACTAAGACCAGAAAGGGGGCAAAGAGCATGGATGAGAAGCTAAATGAATATTTTATACCAGAGAAGAGGATGCTGCTAAGATAGCAGTAAAGGTGAAGGCAGTAATGATATTGGATGGAATAAAAATAAATAGAGAATGTACTTAAAACGTTGGAAGCCCTTAAAACAGAAAAGTCATTCAACCCAGGTAGGTTGCATCCTAGTTTACTGAAGGATGTAAAGATGGAAGATGTGGCCAGAGCCTGTGCAGTGTTCCAAGTTTCTTTGGATATGGGATGGTACCAAAAGACTAGAGAATTACAAATGTTGTTTAACAAAGGCTGGAGGGATAAATCCAGCAACTGCAGGCCCAGTTTGCCTGATGTTTGTGTGTGGATGAGCTTGGAGACAATAATCCGGGACACAATTAATTGACATTTGGAGAAAGTCAGTACAGATTTGCTAAAAGCAGATCATGCTTGACTACCTTGATCGAGTTCTTTGAAGTAATAGAGAGGGCTTATGAAGATGATGTGTTTCATGTGTACGTGGACTTTCAAAGGATGTTTAGTAAAATATCACATAATAATCCTGTTAACAAAATTAAAGCCCATGGAATAAAAAGGATGGTGGCAGCATGGATACAAAACTGGTTAAGGGACAGAAAACAGAGTTGTGCTGAACAGTTATTTTTCAGACCAAAAGAAGCTATATAGTATTGTCCCCTAGCTCTCGGTATTAGGACCACTGCTGTACCAATGATCTGGACTTTGGTATACAGAATTCAATTTCAAAGTTTGCAGCTGGCACAAAACACAGAAATGTGGTAATCGATGAGGAGGATCGTAACACTTCAGGGATCATGGACTGGTGAAAGGGGAAAACAGATGAAATTTAATGCAGAGAAGGGTGAAGTGATACACATTTTGAGAGGAAGATTGAGGAGATGCCATATAAACTAAATGATATAATTTTAAAAGGGGTACAGGAACATAGACACTTAGGGCTGTGTGTTCAGAAATCTTTGACGATGGCAGGACAAGTTGAGAAGGCTGTTTTTTAAATGCGACTGAGGTCCGTGGCTTTATTAATAGAGGTTTAAAGTGCAAAAGTGAAGAAGTTATGCTAAATCCCTGTGAAATACTGAATAGGCCTCAGCTGGGCTATTGGGCACCAGATCTCAAAAAAGGCTGTCAAGGCCTTGGAGAGAATGCAGAAGAGAATTACAAGATGATGAGGGACTGGAGAAGCTGGAGTTGTTCTCAGTACAGTTAAGGTTAAGAGGAGATTTGATAGAGATATTCAAGATGATGAATGGGTTTTAATAGAGTACATAAGAGACTTACAAGTGGCAGAAAGTATGGTAACAAGAGGGCACGCACTCAAGGTGTTTTGCAAAAGAGCTAGAAGTGATACAAGGAAACTTGTTTTTTAACACAGCAAGTTGTTATTTGAAATGCCCTACCTGGAAGGACAGCAGAAGCATGTTCGAAAGTAGCTTTTAAGTGAGCATTTGATAATTGAAGGGGAAAATCTGCAAGGGTTTGAGGAAGGAGTACAAGAATGGGGCTAATTGGTAATTCTGTTGAAGGGCAAATAGTCTCCTGTACTGTTATCATTCTATGATGTATGTTCTCCCCTCTTTTTCTGAAGATCCTGACTCTTGCTGGGCTTTATTTTTTTATAAATAACATTCAAGCAAGTACATTGTCTGCTGAGTTGTGAACGAGGTGGGAAACCAGTTTGACTTTTTTTGCCCCCCTCTCCTTTCCCAAATCCCCCCAGGGTGCTGATTGTAGCGTGACTCCCGTCCCAGTTAAGTTCAGGTAACTAAACACAGGTCAAGGGTAGAATCTTACTGGTCTCTGTGGTTCAGTTTTCACAGGATGGTATAATCCTGGCCTTTGTGTGGCTCAGACAGCAAGGGGTGTGGGATACTCACTTGTAATGTAGGAAATGTGACAGACAGTATGCACATAGCAAGATCCCACAATCAGCAGTTAAATAATGATCAGATCTGTTTCACTGAGGTTGGTTGAGTGATAAATATGGGACAGAACTCTGGGGATAATTCCCCTGCCCTTCAAGATAGTGCTGTCGGATCGCTTCCATTCATCTGATTTGAGCAGACATGGCCTTGATTTTAATTTCGTATCTGAAAGATGACACCCTTGTCAGTGCAGGGCTGCAAGAAACGGCAGGCTAGATTTTTGTGCTCAAGTCTCTAGCTGGGTCTGGAACCCGTAACCTGACTCGAAGTCTAGAGTGCTGCCAAATGAGCCACGAATAAGAGGTCGTGTGCTGCAGTACTAACTTCTGCCACCAGAGGAGGTACTAACACTATTCTTTCACTCTTAAGAGGCTCCTGGTGACACATGCCTGAACTACAGCTGAGTACAGGACAGCTGGTACAGTGCAGCACTGAAGTCAGCAAATGGCTGCACTGTTGGGAAAGAGTTTAAGCGTGTTTGAGGAAGGTAGCAGAAAGTGCAACTTTAGACCAATTAGATTACGACATCTAGTTGATCATGTTAAAATGTGAACTGCCCTCTGAATACCAGCTGCTGAAATCAGTGCAACTAGGGATTGGCAATAAATGCTGACCTTGCCAGTGATGCCTACATTGCTGAGAATAAATTATTTTTTAAAAGGTTGACATCATACATGTTAATTATGTAAGAGAAAGACCATATAACCAGTTATCTATCATGAATGTTCAAATTATATATTAGCAATACATTATAGCTGCAAGCTGAAATGTCTCAAAGCTTCACACGAAAAATGAAGTGACTATTGGACACAGTAATAAGCATCATTGTTTCAAAGAGTGATTACTCCTTGTTTTTATTAGCAACTGTTGAACGAGGAGAACTTGAGGAAACAAGAGGAATCTGTTCATAAACAAGAATCTATGCGGAGAGGTAACATATTTCAGTTGTGTCCTTGGTAAATAATTTAATGTCTGGATTAATTTAACATTAAAAAGTTAATTTAAATTTTAAACAAAACAAATTAATCTTGAATTGGTTACTGCTTTTTAAATTGAGTGCCTGGTGGAATGAGCTGAAATGAATCAGAACTGTTCGGTCCTGTAAAGGAGCTGTGCAGTATCAGGGAGCTGGAGGGTAAATGAGCTGAGATCTGTTTACTATTCAGATTAAGGCACTCTGATGGAAAGGAACCGACTTCCAGCTGGCTGCTGAGTGAAGCTTTAGGATTCCAGTTGGTTTTTACAATGAGCCTTCAGGTTTTTGCAAAAGTTAGTTTAAAAATGTGGGCATCTGTTCCCATTGAAAAATGTGAGAGATCAGGACACCCATAATGGCACATCTTGAGTTTTTTAAACCAACATTTAAAATATTGAATTACCTGGAAAAACTCAGCAGGTCTGGCAGCATCGGCGGAGAAGAAAAGAGTTGACGTTTCGAGTCCTCATGACCCTTCGACAGAACTTGAGTGAGTCCAAGAAAGAGGTGAAATATAAGCTGGTTTAAGGTGTGGCGGGGGGAGAGAGAGAGAGAAGTGGAGGGGGTTGGTGTGGTTGTAGGGACAAACAAGCAGTGATAGAAGCAGATCATAAAGGAGATATGGCTGTGAAAGCGGGTTTTAGTAAATACCTTGTCAAACACCAGGAGAGAAATGGAAAGCAATGAAGGTGAGCAAGGCAAAAGAGAGATACGGAAATCTTGCCGCAGAGACGAACAGAACTTCTTCAAGGAGGTAGGCATTTCTTGAAGAGCAGTGGCAGTCAATTAAACACAGAGATAAAAACAAAAAAACTGCGGATGCTGGAAATCCAAAACAAAAACAGAATTACCTGGAAAAACTCAGCAGGTCTGGCAGCATCGGCGGAGAAGAAAAGAGTTGACCTTTCGAGTCCTCATGCCCCTTCGACAGAACTTGAGTGAGTCCAGCTCTTCAAGAAATGCCTACCTCCTTGAAGAAGTTCTGTTCGTCTCTGCGACAAGATTTCCGTATCTCTCTTTTGCCTTGCTCACCTTCATTGCTTTCCATTTCTCTCCTGGTGTTTGACAAGGTGTTTACTAAAACCCGCTTTCACAGCCATATTTCCTTTATGATCTGCTTCTATCACTGCTTGTTTGTCCCTACAACCACACCAACCCCCTCCACTTCTCTCTCTCTCTCTTCTCCCCCCCCCCACCCCACCCCCACACACACACCTTAAACCAGCTTATATTTCACCTCTTTCTTGGACTCACTCAAGTTCTGTCGAAGGGTCATGAGGATTCGAAACGTCAACTCTTTTTTTCTCCACCGATGCTGCCAGACCTGCTGAGTTTTTCCAGGTAATTCTGTTTTTGATTTAAAATATTGACTGGCTTTGTACTCTTTTTATACCTAGATTTATTTATTCGCTACTGCAATTACATTTTCCTCCTTTTATTTATTGCACCATTGGGTGGTCCTTTCACTTTAGCTTAATTGCAGAAACTGGTTCCATTTTGAAAGGGGATCTCTGCTCAAAAATTTTGCTTTAGTGATAGCTGATGTATTGAATCAGTGCTTTTAAAACTGGTTGTGAAAGAATGCTGCTCCAAAGTGATGAGATGGATGATGCAATCTTTGTTGAAAGTTTATGATTTGTAGATTGGAATGAGGCTGTTCACCTCGCTTTGCATTCCATCAAGATTTGACCGTCACTGCCTAGTACTCTGTCCAGTGACTGGCCTTTTTTTGTCCCTTTGCAAATGTTAAACTGGGAAGTGGCAGTGTCTCATCGGGGTGTGGAGGACACTGTCTTCCTGGAATACAAAGGAAAGTGTAAAAGTTAAATTAAGAAAATAAACTAAGTAAAGTTTTTTAGACCTAAAAGGTTAGCTGTGTGAAGGCAGAAGACATGGGCATGATTCTTAATAATTACTTTGTTCCCCCCTCTTCTGTAAAGCAGGGTCAGTGGAGACAATGTAGTTGAGGAGTGTGAAATGCTGGGATGTGGTAAGCCATTGTGAAAGGAAATATTGAGGAGTTCAGCATCTTTAAAAGTGAATAAATCAGCGGGACCAGATGAAATGTATTCCAGGCTGCTAAGAAAAGCAAGGGGGGAAATAGTGGAAGCTTTGACCAAGAGTTTCTAGTCTTCTCTGGCTACAGGTGTGGTGCTGGAGGATGGCTAACATTGTACTGTAGTTTAGAAAGGGATAGACTGAATGGTTATAGGTCGGTCGTGACTGATTATTGGAAAAAATTCGGAGGGGCTGTGTTCTATTTTGTCATTTAGAAAGGCGAGGGTTAATCATGATGTTAGGACAGTCCGGATGGATTTGTTTGGGAAAGTCATGTCTGACTCACTGGATTAAATTTTTTCAGGAGGTAACGTGAAGGGTCTGTGCGGGTAGCACTTTTGATATAGCCTACATGGATTTTTAGCAAGGCTTTTGACAAGGTCTTGCTTGGCAGACTGATCAGAAAAGTAAAAGCTTATGGGATTTGAGGGCAAGTGACAGGCTGGATCCAAAATTAGCTCAGTGGCAGGAAACAAAGAGTAATGGGCAGCAGGGTGTTTTTGTAACTGGAAAGCTGTTTCTGCAGGTCTCATTACTAGGTCCCTTGTTTTGCAAAGTATTTATCAATGACTTAAACTTAAATATAGGGTCATGATGAAGAAGTTTGCACATGGTCCAAAATTTGGCCATATGGTTGATAGTAAGGAAGAAAGCTGTAGACATCAGGGAGATATCAATGGACTGGTGGTGGGTAAAAAAAGTGATAAACGGCTTTTAATCCAGGTAACTCTGGTAATTCATTTAGGGAAGATAAAAATGGCAAGGGAATACACTAAACAGTAAGACACTGAAAAATGTAGAGGAATAGAGAGACCTCAGAGTGCATGTGCACGGATCCAGGAAGTTAGCAGGAGAGGTAGAGAAGAGATACTTTCCTTTATTCACAGCTAATGTTATTGCTGAACAAGCCAGACCCCAGAGCTGATTATAACCTTTCTATTTTATTGTGAAAGTGAGGAGGAAGAGCTACTGACCTTAAAAGCATAGAACTCCAGTAACACCTTTAGAATTTTAAAACATAAAGAATTTATTGAAAAGGGGGAAAGAAACTTAAGCATACAAGATAAAAGTTACACTGTTAAAATAATCTCACAGAACAACCCCCAAGAAAGATGCTTGGTCAAAAGTACACAATTAAGCTACCTTTCTGGCAACAACCTCTTATAGACTTTTAACCATAAACACCCAGTAAATATTACCCAAGTTATGGAATTGTTGGCACTTTAATAAAGGTACACCTTATGATTTCTCAAACATTTCCACTCTGATGTGGAATTCCAAAATGATGCTCAAAAACAAACTGTTTCCTAAAACAAAGACTCATCTGGCTTAACATTGGGTGGCTGCTTCCAATTCAAAACACTCACAGCTTCTCAGCAGCTTGCACACAGAAGCTGGCCTTCAGTGGGTTCCCCCACAGCAACTCTTAACAATTAAAGATCCCTTTTCTTAAATATCTCTTTCCCCTTTCATCTCAGGTTCCATTGTCCTCAAACACCTCTTTGAAACTCAACTTCCCCAAATATAAAAAATCTTTCATGTTTTCTATTTTGCCTCTACTTTCAGATCAGTAAAATTTAA
Organism: Carcharodon carcharias; assembly: GCF_017639515.1. Taxonomy (NCBI): domain Eukaryota; kingdom Metazoa; phylum Chordata; class Chondrichthyes; order Lamniformes; family Lamnidae; genus Carcharodon; species Carcharodon carcharias. The sequence goes on along the minus strand of NC_054481.1, from coordinate 107,137,540 downwards.
TATACCTTCCCCTGTTTACTTGTGGAACCCCTGTAACATGCAAATGTTCCTTGTCACTTCTGAATTCCTATTAGAAATTCAACAGCTGAAAAATCAATTTCCCAACTTATCTCAAAATGCAAATTTCAGATCCAACCTATTTACTTGTAACTCAAACCCACCATAACCTCTCATTACAAATTCACAACCCTAACACCTTTAACCTTTCATCCCTTAGACCTCCCAGACAACCTGTCTCTAAAGTAACCTTCCCTCTGTTTAATTAACCCACGCACACAGCTTTCTACACAGACAACATAATGACAAAAATATACATTTCTCATCACATAACCAAGTCATAGAATATAAGTGAAGGAGGTTATGCCAGAACTGCACAAAACACTAGTTAGGCCATAGCCAGAGTGCAGTTCTGGTCACCATTTTACTGGAAAGATGTGCTCTTAATATAGAGGGTATGAAAAATATTTTCAAGGATGTTGCCAGGGCTGGAAAATTTTAGCTATGAAGAAAGATGGAATAGCTGAGGTTGATTTCTTTGGGACAGTGGCAGCTGATTGGTGCTTTAATTTATGTGTATAGAATTGAGGGGCCTAGATAAGTGAATAGGCAGGATCTCTTTCCCTTGGCAGAGAGGTCAATATCCAGGGGGCATGAATTTAAAATATTTGAAAAGGATTAGAGGAGAGTTGAGGAGAACTATTTCACCCAGAGGGTGATGGGTTCTGGGTGCTAGGACAGATACCATCACCATATTTGAAATGTGCATGAATACACGCTGAAATTGCCATAACTTTCAAGGCTGCCAACCAAGAGCTGGAATGTGGAATTAGGCTGAATTGCATTCGGCAGAGACGCTATGGGCTGAATGACCTCCTTCTGTACCATAAATGTCTGTTACTTCCAATAGTACTAATGGACCCTAACTGATAATTAGGTCCAGCATCAAGGACTTTGTCTTAACTGAATAGATGAAAATTCAGTCCCCAAACCTTGGTAAAAGATATTCTGATTTATAATTCTTTTCTCCCCTGTAGCCACTATTGAACATGAGATGGAGCTCCGACACAAGAATGAGATGCTTCGAATTGAAGCTGAAGCCAAGGCCCGTGCCAAGGTTGAGCGAGAGAATGCTGATCTGATCAGAGAACAGATCCGGTTGAAAGCTGCAGAGCATCGTCAGACTGTCCTTGATTCCATTAAGTAAGAGTTAGGCAGAAGGAAGGGTTGATTTCATTCAATAAAATGGGATTGATCCATTCTCTTTCTTCCCCACCAAACCATCACATCACTTTCCTTCCCATCAATATCAGGGCCTTGTTTTATCTGCTCCCTTTAATGTATACAGCCAATCAAGGTGTAGTGACATTTTGCAGGGTAATAAAAATGGCCTCAAATGGATGATAATGATAGTAATTAAAACACTTGGCATTGAACTGCTTAACGTAGGGCCTGAGTGACTCATCGTTTGCTGAAGAAATTAACACTTCCTAGGCACCTAATGTTTTAGCATTAAATTGTGATGGTAATCCCATGGTTGTGTCATCTTCTCCTTTAAAGAAAAACTGCTGCTACAAATACACTTTTGCACTCATAACCTTCTCTTATACTGGACCAGATTTTCCCTCACAGGTAGTTTATTGAGTAGGACTCTGTTTACTACTGCTTACAATTCCATGCAAGGTGATGTGATATAGGTTGGGATCAAAGTATGTTCATTGTTTTAAGTCTGTTCAGTTCTTGGGTCCAACTTCTTAAGCCAGGTTCTTGTCACATGAAATAGCTTCAAGCAAGGAAATATCTTGTGAATCTGGTCCCTAAAATGTTTGGCTGACTTTTGCATTCTGAATGTATAACTATGAACACCCCATTCGCAGCATGCTGCTGCATTACCAGCAGTGGGGTATCCTCCCTGTTTTCTGTTGCCACGTTCCTTTGTATTGTTTTTACATAAAATTTCATAGCATCAAAACAGGCCATTCAGCCCAACAGGTTAATGCTGGTGGTAATACTTCATACAAACCTCCTCCCACCTTACTTTATCTCACCCTCAGCATATTTTTAACAAATGTTTGCAGGCACAAATAGTTAAGGGAGTGAGTAACTGTCATGCTAACACAATTATTGATGGCAGGATTTTAGGACAGTACATTATCGTGCGGTGCACAGGCAATGATTACTGAGTACGTTTAAAACTGGAAGCTGTTTAAAATTAAAATGTACACAAAGATTTCCTTAAGGTTCACTGCATTGGGTTTTTCCACAAGCTATAAGATAGCTAGGGATTAATGTCAAGATTTGTTCCGTTTATAAAAATGAAAAAAATTCTCCACTGAAAATATAGGAGCAGAAGTTTAACAAAGAGGCTGACACACACACATACAATGGGACCAGTTTCATGCTGTAAAATCTAATGAAATTTTTGATTACCTCACTTTGAAATGGGGTGGATGAGTGAATTTTTGTTGCTTGTCCAGTCCTGAGTCAGTGAGTGGTATAATGCAATCCCTGTCCCAAAAGCTTTCTCCTGTTTCCTGCGCTCTGTTTTCCCCGTTCCCAAAGAGGCTGTGACTGTGTTTCCACTTCTGTGCAGCTGCTCATGATGTTTTGAGGTGCGGTGACTGCTCTACTTTCTGCTTTCACTCAGGACAGCTGGTGCAGTGTTTGGGGAAGGATTCCGTGCCTTCGTTTCTGACTGGGACAAAGTGACGGCTACAGTAAGTATGAAGGAAAGATGCAGTATTCCCTTAACACTTGTCAAATCTCTGGGGTAGCAATGAACAGTGAAAGTAAAATGCTTAAGTCAATGCTGGGTCAATTAAGTGTAAATCAGAAGAACCCAGTGATCTTGTATACTGGATTCAGTTTTTGATCAGGACAAGCTAAACAGTAAAGCCCGAGAGTCTATGCAGAGAACGGCCTCAAGACTGGTGCTGGTACGATAAGATTAATCTTTTGTAGAGTGGAGAAGCTGTTACTTGAGCTTTAAAAGGAAATAACTGAGGGGGCAGTTTGTAAAAGTCTACAAAATAACCAGGATTGATTAGATAAATCAGGAGCATTTTGTCAGTGTATGCCACAATATAGAACAAGTGAATGTAGGTTAAAACTGGTGAAAGGTTATGACAGATGTTGGGAACATTTTTACACAAGAGAAGCAGTGGCATCTGGGGTGGTTTCCAGATGGGCTATTGAAGACAAAACCTCTGGAACTGCTCAAGAAGTATTTGGGTAATATGATGAGGAAACATTGTTTATTTTATTCCATACCAATGAACTAAACTAGACCAAATGCCTCCTCCAACTGTACCTATCTTGTGATCTTCAAGTGCTGCATTTCCATAGGTGCAATATCACATTTCAAGCACCAGAGGGTACCTGTACTAATGGAGATCCGAATGAAGATTGACTAAATATTGCAGTGAGGGACAAGATTAGATGTGACAGTATCAATAACTCAAGGAATCACCTTTTGAAGTTGTATGGCACATAGGAACAGGGATAAGCCCTTGAGTCTCGTCGACCATCTAATACAATCGTGTCTAATCTCTGAACTAACTACATAACTGCCTTTGCCTATATCCCTTGATACCTCTGGTCAACAAAACTATCAATCTCAGCCTTAAAATTAACAATTGATCCAGTATGATTTGCTGTTTGCAGAAGAGAGTTCCATGCTAGTGCTTTGTTTAGTGACTTTTTACTGCGTTCTTATCTGAGTTGTGCGGCAGTTGGAAACCTTGGGTATCCTTATGGCCAAATGCCATGCGCTTTCAAAAGTATTTAGTTGGTTTTGTTACTGAAATTTGCTCTATTTTTAAATTTTAGGTTTATATTCTTCTCATTGTTGAGCTGAGATATACTGCAGTTTTAATTGGCAACTCCAAGGTTTAAAAATGAATTGACCCAGCAGGAGATTGGTTTCTTATTTGTTTTCTGCTTGAGAATTATACAAGTGCTGACTGGGAACTAACAGCTGAAGTGTGCACAGTTAATGGATAATCTGATTTGTGGCACCCCTGTTGTCAACAAACAATCTCTTCAACTAAAGGATGCAGATTTTGAGTGAGATATTGAAGCTGTGGATCATGCTGATTGTGTATGCAGCAGTTGGATGTTTTGGAATGAGTGTGCAGTTCTGCAATATTGAGCAATGGAGGCCTTTCCCTCTCTAGAAAGAAAGAAGCTTGAGATCCCATACCAAGAGTTGTTCAGTTCATGATCCTGGACAAACCACTTGATCACTTCCAGTTTTTGTACACTGGTCCTTCCCTGGCTTGGCCTCCTCTTTCTGGCAACAACATGTCCCCAGACTGTAGTGAGCTCTCGGAATGTTTGGTGCAGCAACTTTAGTTGGTAGAAGACAAATGTGGATTATTTTTTCCATGACATTCCTAATGGGCAGGAAACATTACCAAAAGCTGGAGATGGTAATTGGTGACACACCAGTGCAATGAGACTTTAATTTTTAAATTTCTGTACTCAACAAGAAGCCTCATAATATCCACCTTTCATAGATGCCAAATATTACTGTTGGATTATTGCTCTGACTTTTGGTAAAAATAAAGTTGTCTGTACATGATCTAGAAGTGGTTGAATATTCCCTTTGTTATTTGTACACATGAATCAGCTGAAGGTTTGACATTTACATGTACTTGTCAAACTGAAAACTTAAGGTTTATTTATGACAACGTTGGGCTGTAAATTATATTGTGTTCAATGTGCCATCCAGAGTATCATTGAGATAATGGGCTGTAAAGCGCGCTCAGTAATGGCATGTTCTTTTACTGTATATTAATATGACAATGTAGTAAGCATCAGCTCTTTTGGGGCTAGTGAAAATGGACTCTTTTCAGCAGATCCCCTCAGGGAGTTGTGCTGTAGTGTTGATCTGTCTTAGAACTTTGTGGGGAGATTCTGCAAGTGTTGCTATTTGCCCACATTCATCTTGTGAAGCCACAATACCTGTAAACATTGATCCTTATCTGCCCAGTTTGACCAGTTCTTTATCACAAGTTAATTTTGTAATGCAATAATGTTTGACCTTTTTAGTTTACTGCCAAGTTACATGGCAATTTTTTTTTATATATTAGTGGTTTGCTTAAGTGTTTGCAGTTGCTTCAGAATCTCTTTAAGGTTTGGAGCGGTGATATTAATTATTAATATTTCATTAAAATGGGTATGATACAGATTTTTAAAGAAAACCGAGACGTCCCAGACCTGAATAAAAGCATTTGGGACAGAGCTGGTGACAATCTACATGAGTACTTAATGTAAGAACAGTTTGTTGTGATGGGGTAATAACTACACCCCTTGTTCAACTATTGCTCCTCTGAACCTTGCTCTCCTGTTCCTTCTAAATTCCAAGTAAACCTTGCCCCACACACCCTCCACCATCTCTGCAGTCTCAACATTAAAAAGTAAAGCACACTTCACTATCCCCTATTATTCAGTTAATTTTTCCCTGCCTGATATCAGTTGACTTCCCTGGTTTGCTTTCTCTTCACAGGCCTTTGAAGCCCAAGTTTGGTATTGTTTAATCATTATTTCCCAATTAACATCATCTTTATTTTTTGAAAAATTTTGCTAGTGTAGTGCTGTGTGACTTGTACCCTTGCTCTTTTTAATAGAAGAGAGTAAGGTTTCCTGCTAACTCTCAGTGCCTTCTAAATTCAGAATGCCTGGTGTTGCTTCTTCAAAAAATCAAGCTGTATAAATACCAGAATTAACGTGGAGGCTCTAGGAATTGGAATAGATTAAGGGGGGGTTGGGGCTGGAGTACTTGATGGGCCACAATCAATCTGCCACAAGTGGAAGGGCAGCGGCTAGTGGAATATAGGGATGGATGAATATTCTAGATTTTCACTCAATTACACTTTGGGTATTAAACATTACCATAGGAGAGGAAATGGCTGGACTATGTGCACAATGGGGTAGATTGTACTTGGGTTGTAGAGTAATTTTAATGGGGGTGTAATGTCCACGATTGGATAGAGACAACATGGTATTTGGAAAAATGTGTATGATGGGTCAAATATGTGTTGTTAAATATTTAAGGATGTTTAATATCTTTACCCTCTGAACTCTTAATTGGCTGTACAAAATATGCTTAGTAAAAGTGCCTGCATGTTGTATAAGCTGAATACTTGTGCCACTCTCCAAGGAATGGTTATAACTCATTATGTTATCTATTTTTTTTTCTGGAATTGTCTTGCCTTTAGGTGGCTGGGCTCACACTGCTGGCTGTCGGTGTTTACTCTGCCAAGAATGCAACAGGAGTTGCTGGGCGATATATTGAGGCTCGGCTGGGAAAGCCTTCCCTGGTTCGGGACACCTCCCGCATCACATTAGTGGAAGCACTGAAGCACCCAATCAAGGTAAGGCAGCTTCTTGGAAAGATTTGTGAGCTTTGGTATCTTTAATCAGGCCCAGACTGATTCTGTAACGGAGAACACTCTCGCAATATCTGAATAATAAGGGCCAGTTGCATTATGAAACCCGGCATAACCAAAGGCTTAATTCTTACTCGTATAACCCTCCTCACCAGCAACAGCTATAATCTCCAGCCATTCCAGAATAGCCGGAGATTTTCTACCTGGTACCCGTGATGGTTTTAACTGTTGCAGATAAAAAGTGGCATCCTTCAATGTAATTTCAAATATCAGTTAAAAGGAAATTTTATTTCATAGTAACTTGAGTATTAATGTGTTAATAGCTTTATGTAGTCTGCATAAATAGTGAAATAATAAAAGGTGAAATTGAATGTTCACTGTCAATAGGTTTGCACAGGTTCAGAAGGTTTTTTCAGTCATGTAACAATTGGCTGGTGCCCTCCTAGTGTGTGTGTGTATTTGTTGCTGTGTCCATTTTTGGTCAGTTGTGAGAAGTTTGAAATCTCCCCCTGTACACACATTATTTTCAATAATTTTTTTTTGTATTTGGTGAGATAACAAGTATTGAGAAGTCTGCAACTTCCACAGCAGCAACTCCAGAACTGTTCTGCAATTCATGCATCTGTGTGGCTCCCAATTGATATATTTTTAATTTTTGCCTCTTGGGTTGAAGATATATTGACTGCAGGATGTTAGGTGATGATTTGTGACTGGCATCCCACTTGTGTGGTGAGCAGCAGTGACTTAACGATTCGCGACAACTCCATGTTATCAAGTTGAGTGCGTACTGGGGGCAAATGGGGAGGGAGACCAGGAATTCACTTGTGAACCATGTACATTTTTGAAACTCCTGTATTTATTACCTGCACCCACTGAACCATGAATCTTTTTGCCCCCATTAGTCTATTTGTCTGTAAACCATGTATCAAAAACTAATGAATGAATTTGCACAGAACTTGAAGTGCATAAATGTTAATACATTGAGTTAACAGTGTGGTGGAACTGTGCACTCTGCTGAGTGCTCTTCAATTGTTGACTAATGTCCTTGGGATTTCAGTAACAGTTAAATAATAAGCAGAATATTCCCAACACTGCAGTATAGAAAAAAATGCTGGAACCTCTCAGCAGGCAAGGCAGCAATTGTGAAGAGACAAACGGAGTCAACGTTTCAACAGTGCAAGGTCATTAGCCTGTTCCTGTCTCCACAGATGCTGCCTGACTTACTGAGTATTTCTAGCAACTTCTGTTTTAGTGTCTGAAGTATTTTGCTTTTGTATTCCCTTGCACCAAGTGACTTCAGGTGATGTAATGGGTTTTGCTTAAGTGCTCATTAAATTTAAAAGATAATGTTTCATTGTGAGGTTTAAACCGGATATGTGTTTTTTTACCCCAGGTTGGTAAACGTGTGATGAGCAAGCCACAGGACGCACTTGAGGGAGTGGTGTTGAGTGTGAGTTGTTGTATTTCTGCTGATTTTTAAAAAAAATTTCAGTATGCAGTTCTGTGCCTAAAGAAATTGAATTTATTTATTATCTGATTCTCTTCATTTTCCACTTTCATTCACTTCTCATTTCCATCTACAGCCCAAATTGGAGGAACGTGTCAGAGATATTGCCATAGCAACCAGAAACACAAAAAGCAACAAAGGACTGTATCGAAATATCCTAATGTATGGGCCTCCGGGTACGGGGAAAACCCTTTTTGCTAAGGTATGGTCAGTATGAGGAGGGGGGGGAAATTCCTGTCCATCTTCTGCACATCAAAATGACGTATGTTAGTGTTGGGGAAATGGATATTTCAGATAGCATTGCAAATGGGGCAGTTCCTTGGGTAAGAACATGTCAAAGCTTATGTGGGTAGAGTACAATTAGAGAGATATAGTATTAATGTTTAGAGCTCAGAGCAATTCTCTATGAAATCTTCAGGTGATCGGTTACCAGCAGAGAAATAAAAAGCCTTCATGAAATTCTTCTTTCACTCCTGCACCACAACCCTTCCTCTATCCTCCCCGCTTCAGTCTGCAAACCTACAAAAAGCAACACTAATTGCCATGCATGATCAGTGAGTCATCTCTCTGTCAGTAGCCCTGGTATTCACATTAAATGCACTTAAATTTTAGGCAATAAAATTCCTGAGTGTCACAGGCTTGCAGCCTGAGCAGTTACTGTAACATCATGTCTTATGATTCCCTCTAATTCCTCTGTTGGAAGTTTTGAGGAAATTGGTGTTAAAGTAAGGCAGAACTTGCATTTTTATATTGCCTTTCACCTTGGGTTGTCCCAAAGCTTTTTACGGCTAAGTTATTACTTTTGATGTGCAGTCACTGTTGTAATGCAATAGCCAATTTCTGCAGAGCAAGATCCCACAAGTTAAATGATCAATTGATGTGATTTTGGTGGTGGTGATTTGTGGGGGAAATTTTGGCAAAAGCACCAGGGGAACACTTTTTAAAAAAATAATGCCACAAGATCTTTTACATACACCTGTACAGACAGATTTAAGTTTAGTATTTCATCCAGACATGATAGCTATTGGAAAGAATATCTTTTGTCATAGCTAGAGTCAAGTCAGAACCAGAGTTGACAACAGGTCAGTTAGATAAAGGGGAAGCATAATGTATTTATCAACTCGCTGTGAGTTGATCTCATTGCTTCATACTCTCTAGTGTGTTATTTGCTTTTTTTTAGTTCTAACCATGCCAGCAAGTTTCTAGATACAAATCTCCTCAGGTTTTATAGGTAGCTTCACTGAGACAGTTGGAGAGGTTTGTGTGGCAACTGCAAAAGAAAACTCACACTGTGTTTGGATCTTCTTCTGTGACTAAGGTTGTGGCATATTGTTGGGGCAGTGATGTGAAAACATTATTCTGTGTACCTGCAGTGTTGTACCTGACCTGGGCTCTCCCATCTAAGTGCCAAATTTCCCAGCAGTAAATTTTTGCCTTAAAGAACACAGAATGGCCCAAACAATTTCTACCACTATTTCCATCGCTCTTAATTCTGAAATTCTCACAACTCTGTCCAGATTGTAATGTCAATTCGATCCAACAGATTTGGCTTTTTTTTGGTAGAGTTAGGAGGCCTCCATCTTGGCCTCGGTTGTGAGCAATATGAGGTGAAGGTTGTATATAATACTTAACACGCAACTTTGTTCCAGAGCGGAATTGCTAATAGAAAAATGCTTCACAGATTGGGATGTGCTGCTCCTATAGAATTGAAGTTGGATGGTGATGGTTCGTGCATGTGGTGGTGGAGAAGGCTTAGAGATATACAAGAGAGTAGTATAGCGGTATATGTTGCAGAAGAATTTTCTTTCAGGAGTCTTTAATGGTTATAGACGTCATAGCGAATTTGCAGAAAAACTGAATAACATGCTTCAGACTACAGGGCTGAAGTGCAGTAAATGAAATGATGAGTTTACAGCAAGGCAGGATTGTTTTCTGATCCGATCCCTGCTGTGTTTAGAAAATCAGTGTGAAATGATATTTTAATTGGTGCTGTTGTAGATTGTGTAAGTTTTTTTTATGATTGCTTTAGTGAGTCAGCACTTGCCCCATGGCATTTTGCACTCGTACATTGATCTAATAACTCCCAGCACAAATATGAGAATTAAAAATAAAACAGAGCAATTTATTCCATAATTGAGTAACACAATGACAAGTATATTACCAGGTGTTAGCAAACAGTATGAAATGTTCTGAAGTTTTTGTGTTTAACATTCTTGAATTGTGAATCAATGTTAACTGAGACAGGAAACTTGTGGAAAAACCAATTGATAAATAGGAAAAGTAAATCTTCAGGTAAGGAAGAGTGTAGGGAGGAGACTGTGTTGGTCAGACTGCAATCAATTTTTCCAAATAGCTTCAGTGATACCAGTTAAGTTGATGTACACGAAACTGTCATCAAATGTATTAGTACTGTCCCTGTTTAAAGAGGTTTGTGCAGGTACTCGAAATGCTGACCATGTAGCCTTGTCTCTGCAAGTGAATTATTCTGGTTAATTTAAGAAAGCTGCTTTTGCCCATGAAATAATAACTCTGCTTATGAGGGAGATTTTTGGTTGCATGAGACTTTATTGCTGAGTGTGTGCAATGAATGGTGGCTGCTGTGTGTAGCACTTTCCTATCAGATTTGCACAGTGCTGAGATGTCATTTCCTTCCCAAGGGCAGATGTTTAGCAGCATCGCCTGCAAAGTGAGCACTAACATTTGCGAGTTTAATAACCACACTGACACCTCTTGCGGCAGTTCCACCATTTCACAGGATTTCTCTCTCTTGTAAATAGCCCGGCTGCTTAATCGCTTTAATCGTGAAGATTTGCCTCAACACTTTTAACTGCATAAAGGGAAATTAGTCTTAAATTATAGAGTGCAGTACAGTTATATTTAGAAAGTGTAATTCTTTTTATGTAACACTGCAATGATTCATTTTATACTGGCACTTGAGTAAGAAATACTGGGCACTGAGGCAGAGCCAAAATACTAATGTAACTGTACATAATATCATTAACCTAAGAATGCACTTTCTCAATGTAACCACATTGATTGGATATATTAAAAATCTTGCTTCAACATGCAACACCTGTCATTTTTTCCCCACTATAAATTCATATGTTTATATTTGAAATGGAAAATGTGTGTAAACACTGTAACTGTGTCCTCCTGTCAGTGGCAGCACCTCCACTGGTGGTGAAATTGCTGTATGCCAGGTTTGCTTTGGTGGTTTTCATTATAAATGTGGAGTAGGAAGTACATAAATTAGGATAATTAATGGACTTAACATGAGGGCTGATGTATAATCTGGGCACCCTGATCTAATTCTCCCCCACTTCACCTGAGGGCTATGCTTATTCACAACTTCCTGTGTGCTGGTATGCCAATATTAATGGGACTTCATGCATCAGCATTGATGTAGTGTTAATGCAACTATGCATGAGTTTTATTGTGACCTTAGAGAATTTGGAAAATGTCAATGGTCAGATCTACTGGTGGGAATAAAACTAATGTGGAATGTAAATGGCAAGTTTTTAAGAGCAAATCTAAACTTATGGAAGTGGTGTGAATCTCCTATACTCAAAAGAAGGGATTATGGAAAGGAGAAGCCAAGATTATGAACCAAGATAAATAAGACACAAACAAAATATTATTCATAAATTGAAAGACAGGCACTAAAAACAATTTAAAAATCTACACTGGTTATTAGATCAACTTAAAGGTTGCTGGAAAAGAGGATCATAGGCAACTGGGAGTTCATGGGAATAGTTTTTTACAGCTAAGTGAGTCAGGGCCACCAAAGGCCACTAGATCATTGAAAGATGCTTTAGGAGAGGTCAGGAAGGGCTTCAGGCAGAGATACTAAATGAGTGTTTGTATCAGTCTTCACTCCACAAGCTGGCACACCATTGCAGTACTGCCATATTTCATACCAGATGTTAGACAGAGGCCTTGTCTGCCCCACCAGTGGATGTAGAGGATTCTGTGGCACTATTAGAAGAAGAACAAGGGAGTCCTTCCAGTCTCCTCATCAATATTTATCCTTCATTTCAACCTCACTTTAAAAAAAAACCTGATAATCATTTTATTGGTTTTCGTTGAGACCTTGCTGTGCACAGATTGGTGTGTCACATTTCCTACATTACAAATAGTGACTACAACTAAAAAAAAGTTGGCTATAAAACGTTTTGGGGCCCACTCCAGAATAGTGCTATATAAATACATGTCACATGCACAAGAACCTGAATACTGCCTACGACTGAGGTCAGTGGCTTTTTTCTTTGACCTTACAATGGGGAGCTCACTGTTCAGGAGAAGATCTACTTTCAGATTGATGTTTCTTGTGTTTTTCTTTTGTCAGAAACTAGCTGTACATTCCGGCATGGATTATGCTATTATGACAGGTGGCGATGTGGCTCCTATGGGTCGTGAGGGTGTCACAGCCATGCACAAAGTCTTTGACTGGGCATCCACCAGCAGAAGAGGGTAAGTTTGGTGGGGTAAGGCACAGAGGGAAGTGAAGGACTCCTTCTGTATTTCAGCTCTACTAATTTTTGTTTTATGAATATTTATATATTAACCGATTAAATTCATTGCATGTGAATGATGTTTGGGGGAGTGATACTGAAATCTTGCCAATGCAGTAGGGGGTTTGGTCAACTTGCGCTTTGTAGGACGGTGATTTTGGAGGACTCTGCTACTTAATTTTAACCTGATTTGTGCTTGTGAGATGAATATTGCTGCTGAGCATTTGAAATGTTTCTTTTAATTTGTTTCACATAGTGTTTGCTTCCAGGTGGATGCCATATGTTTTAGATTTAAAATACAAGTAGCAACGCACCCTCCCCCTTCTGTGCCAATGTTGAGATTTTAATTTTCTGTACAAGACCTGTGCTTTAACAAGGTACTGTTGCTAAGTTAGGGGCGGTGGACTTATGCCTTTAAGAATTTTGGTGAGACTGCCCAAACTCATTTTATGTAGGACTCTTGCGGCCATAAGGCAACAGAGACTTTCATCTGAAGTACAGTGTGCTAATCCTCTTTGTGCCCCTTGGTCCACTTACACCAACCTGCTTAAAAATGTGGGTGCAACTTACTGTTTGTTTTCTGGGAGTGCCTTACTCTTGGATCAGTGTTCCTGGCTTCTGCACCTCAGGAATTCTAAATAATGGGAATTAATTATTTTGGGCTTCTAGGTTTTGAATATTTGGATGTGTTTATCTGAAGTCAAAGGAATGATCATAAATTGCCTCCTGTGCACAGGCTTTTGCTGTTTGTGGATGAGGCGGATGCGTTCCTCCGAAAGAGAGCAACAGTAAGTCTACCCACGTGTCCTTCTGAAAATTTTTTTGAACAGAAATAATCATTGGGGAAGAAGATGCTGTTTGTCCCATAGCCCTGATTAATTGTCAGCATTTAAAAAAAGAGTGAAATTTGTTGTCCAACATTTTTTCAGTTCCCACTTTTTTTTTCCCTTCAATTTCTGTTTTATTCTTTTCTTGGTTGCACTCTGCCTTGGGGCACCATCAATGGACCTTAGTTGACACAGTGGAGGGTGGCCTTGGTTGATCAGGTGGGAGTGTATGCACTGGCTGGGTTTACATTCAATTTCTTCCATGAGAATTGGGTACAATGGGGAAGTATCATTCCCGAATACAATCCTTTTGTTAATCTTGGGTTTGGGGTTTTCGGCCATCTCTAGTGGTTTTTGTGTCTGAGCTGTTGCTCTTTCTGTTTCACATGTTTCCTTAGAAAGTTTATTGAAGTGTGAAAGAGAAACTAAATTTTGCTTTTTTTTTCCAATATTTTTTCAACCTCTGGGAGCAGCGATGTAGGCCTTGCACTTGTTGCTTTAGAATGAGTTTAACATTTGGAGAAAGAGACAGATTGGTAATAACGCCACTAAAGACAAATTAATGCAACTGCACATCAGAACTTCCTCTGTTTTATCTTTGTGATCTGGTTGAGTGAGTGCACCACAAGCTCCTTTATACTCAATATCTAAGTAAAGCAGATAAAATATGAGCTATTTGGATGCATTTCCATTTTCAACAGCTGCCAGTTGTTGGTTTATGAATTGGAGAAAGTGCTCCTTGTCCTTATTTTCTTTCTACCTTGGTATGTTTTTATAGGAAAAGATTAGTGAAGACCTGAGAGCGACACTGAATGCATTCCTGTACCGAACGGGGGAGCAGAGTAACAAGTAAGTATTACCTTAAAAATCAGAAGACAATAGGTCATTCAGCATATGAAAGGAGGAGTAGGACCCTTTGTCAGAAGATGTCTGTTTAAACAAGATGAAACATAAAAGGATTAATGGGCAGTAAATTGTTGGGTGTGGCATTTGATGTGGAGGGTTAAGTTGTGTTTCAGGTAAACCAGGATGAGATTATTTGGAAAGGAATAATATAGTTGAAAATCTAATTGATGACTATGCTTTTGCTTCACTTCATGAAATTGTTGCACAACATACAGATGACTCCCTCCAGAGTCATCCTGGCCCTGGCTGAAGGGCAACTAAGTTGATAAGTGAGCTATAAGAAATGTCTACAGATAATACTTACTTTAGATAAAGGTGTCCTGAGGATTTTAAAATCTCATTCATGGGGGTGGAATTTAATGCTGTCCCTCCCCCAGTGGGTTCGGGAGTTGGCGGGGGGGCTGCAGGATGGGGGGATGTGATTAGAGAGGAAGGTGTGGAGTCCTGCTACCTTCCCACTTTCTTCCAATTTAGTCAAGAGCAGGAAGGCCTTCCCACTGCTGCTGGTATTTAACCAGTGGTCAACAGGGGCTGTGACATACAGGCAGCTTGCCAAGTAAACCCAGTGGCTTGGTGAGGAGGAGTCCCTTCTACGTGGACGCCCTATGACTAATTGAGAGACCTTTCAAAGCTATGAGCCACCCCTGGAGATCCCCACCTGCCCTAAATACTAACCCACCCCATCTCCCTGAATGGCTGGCAGCTCTGTCAGGTAGGACACCTGCCCACACTATGATTTCTGGGGGCAACTTCTGGGCCAATCTGGGCTTTCCTTCTCTAAAGGACATTACTGCACTGGTTGTTTTTTACAGCAGTTCAACAGTTTTGGTATCACTTTTACTGCTGCTAGCTTTTTTTCCCCAAACTTAATTCAAATTCTTAAATATGTGATTGAATGGATTAGTCCAGGTCTCTGGATTATTGTCCAGTAACGTTACCACTAAGCTACCATACCTGATTTTACTGAGATCCTAAATAGTATAGGTAAACTGGCTCCTTGAGTGTGTTGATATTAATAAGAACTCCAGGGCATGAATTCAAATTTAGACCGGGTGAATATACACCAAGATGCAACTTTTCCATAAAGTGGCAAATATATGGAACATGCCAGCAAGTAGGCTGTGCAAGTTATAAATTTTAAGAGGGTGATGGCAAGTATAACTATGGAAAATATCAAATGGAATAAGAAATCTGTGCTCTTTGGAAGTCGTCCAATGGATGGATATGGTAGTTTCCACTCCTGTACAGTCCTGTATTTCAGAGGAAATTTAAACTTGCCTGAGGTTGGGTAGTTTAAATATATCTAGCAATGATTCAATGCCTGCTAGAACTTTACTAGATTACGTTACTTTGGGAAAATGGGGAGCAATTTGACTTTTCCTGAAATTGGCCACTGTTATTTTGCCTCCCCCAGGAGTTAGCTTTACTAACGGCTGGGGACACAGGGCACAATCTGCGAGGCATTGTAAGTGGTGTTGAGCCTTTCGTCGTCTTTTTATGTTGATATACACATTGAAATGGCCCTTCCTTCTGATTGTTGAGACAGACTAAATTGGCGCTTTTAAAATATGGTGATGCTAAGCACCTCCCATAGAGTGCTGCGGTTTAAGTTAAATGGAGCTATCAATGTGTATGGTAGGGTATTCATGCTGATTTTCATTTTTAAACACACTGTTCCCAATCACAGCCAAGATCAATGAAATCGGTAATCTTCAAATCAAAAGAATGTATATTTATTCTTGAACAGTGTTACTGGTCTCCATTTCGGGGAAGGAATTTTAGTATAAATGTGATCATGTTTAACATATACAAGCGTACTAAGGCAATGTTTCACTTGTACAGACTGCAACAGTTGTATGCCATCATCTGCCTTTTGGCAAGAAATTCAGTTGATCACCCAGTGCAGCTCAATCTCTGTTATGCTTTTTTTTTTCAAAAAAATATTGATATGGCATCCTGGTACTGACATTCGAAGTTGCATAATTGCATGACTGAGGTAAATAAATTTGTGGTTCTTAGCCACATGCTTTTATGGTTATTGAGTGAAGTCTGAATACTAACGCGCTTATCAGTTGGCGGTCTTATCAGCGCTTCCCAGCTATCATCTGTCACGCTTCCTGCTTATTGATCGACTCCCAGCCCTTTAAGCCTGCTTTTTAATATGGTTGATTGAAGGGAAAATCGTCTAAACTAAGAAGACATTTACAGTTCAACTAAAAGGAACTGAGCCAATTACAAAGCAGCAGTTCGCATTTTCAATTTGAAAGGTAGTTCCTATTTTAAAATTAATTCTTATTTAATGCCTGTCTGCCTTTAAAAAGCGTCTTGCTTTATTTTTGTAAAATTGCTGCAATCCAATGGTTCTGCTCATGGTGAGTTGAGATTTTCATAGGATTTTGAGGCAAAAAAGTGAGAAGATAATAGCAGGGTTTGTGATTTGTTCAAGGGCAGCCCAAGAAACCAAATCTCTTTTTTCCCTTTCCAGGTGTGCACCTGAAGCCTTGCATTTGTTATATAACTTTTCTGGGTTTAATTTCACTTCTCTCTGCATTTTTATTGAAATATAGTAAAAGACAGTGATCACAGAATTGTTACGGTGTAGAAGGCCATTTGGCCCATCGTGAATGCACTGGCTCTCTGAGCATTTTAACTTGGCCCAGAAGAGATGTTAAGCCCAATTCAAGAGGGTTCTGATGCAATCTTATTCTGTTGTTTTGCCTCCTTCTGTTTCTACAATTCTTTTAATACTTTTCCCAAAACTATAAGATTCAGAAATTCCTCTAGCTCAAGTTTTCTCCTATGCCATTCAGCATTCGTGTTTCAAACACAAATACTGAAATAAATAATCAATTTTATTTTAAAAATCTGCAGGAACATAATTAAGTTTCCACTTGCAAAATTACTTTAAATTCAAGTTGTTGACTTGAGAATAGAAGTCAGTTTTTTTGCAAGGATATTTTGACCTCTAAGATTGTTCCCATGTATTTGCATGTAAAGAGCAGATTTTCATTTGCAGGGCGTTACATGCACATAGGCATGCAAATCTATACTCATCTGAACAAAAGGGATGGAAATAATGAAATTACATAGAATTTCATCTTTAGTTCACCTCCAAGCTTGGAAGGGAAACTGAGCTGCCCACCTTTGTATCAGTGTGCTCAAATTTCCGAAATTAAGTCTTGAAATAAAAAGTGTATGAGTGTTCAGTTTCTGCAGGGAAAGCCAAGATGATGCTTTAATTGTGATTGTAAATAATGGTGAATCAAACATTAATACTTAGTGACAATGATCACTCTTCTAAAAGCTACTGGAGATCTTGATTGGGTTCACTTGACACTTACAGACTCTGGTGCTCGTTTTCTAACCCCTCATTAATGAGGACACTTGGCTAACCTTCCATCTGCTTTTTGCACCTCAGAGTTTGACTTTTGATCTGAAGCCATTTGGTTTTTAGGCCTGAAACACCAGCTTGTTTTAAGTGTTCGATCCAGGTGTTGGTCTAGCATTAGGGCAATGTTAGGTTTCAGAAAATAAGACTTTTAACAGTTTGTAAATTTTTTTGAAAAATCCAAAATAAAATTGCTATCTCATTTCTTTGTCAAAAAGGGAGGAAAATCTGGATGGCAGCTGGTTTGTTTCCAGTCTTAAAGCACATTGTAGCCCAGGAAGAACTATAGGGAAAATGTGATGTTGTTTAAAAGCCACTCAGCAAGAGGTTGGACCAGTGGTGTGTAGACCACTATGGAGTAGAAGCATTGGAAAACACCCACTGCCAACTGGGCAGTAACATGTGCAACTTTGAGGGCTTCTCATGAGAATGTCACCAATGACCCTCCAGGGAAATGTGTGCAATGGGTAGAAGGACAGAATTATTTCAAAAATGGACAAAGGGATGAGAAGAGCCAGGATCCTAGTGTGAAACCTGTATTTGCTCACCACCTTCCTGGAAGCTATGAACAGTAGATGTGGCCTTGGCAGCATCACCTGCACCTAGAGAACTGTTCTAAAAAAGCTAACCACTAATATCAATCCAGAAAGTAATGATACATTGAGTTTAGATAGCACCAGGAACATGTCAATCCAGATAGACTAGCAGCATGCCAGTCCAGGCAGCAATGCTAGTGCCTGAGAGACCACTCAGGAAACCTACAAGGTTGTTTGCACTATTGCAATCTGTCAGATTAATTATTTAAACAATGTAACTCTTTCGAGTACAAAGCCGTTTCCATCTGTTTCAGATGAAGTTACATTGTTTCATAGTTTGCCATTGTGAGATTTGAACTCTTGATCTTAGGGTTACAAGCCCAGTACCATAACCACTTGGCCATTTTGGCCAAGCTATTTAAACAATGTATTTGAGTAGCATCCTGCCCATGTGTAATTAATTGCTTAACAGTGACATTGTTCTTCAGGACAGAGGATTTTGCTGCTTTTGTATTTTGGTGTTGCAGAGTCTTAATTCCTGTGCTGGCCGCAGGTGTTCTGCTGAATCAATGCCTTCGGTGGCTGGAAGTATTGACTTTTTTCTGAGGAGATTTTCTCCTTGATTGAGATTAGATCTATTAAGTACGTGTAAAGCTGTTTGCCTGGTGAGTCAGCAACTTTATTCAATGTGCAGCTGTGCCACACAGACTAAGAAGGTCCCAGGCATTGCATGGTCTGCATTGACTTCCCTGATCTCTGTTAGAGCAGAGGTTGGAAGCAATACAGTTGACCACTCAGATCTCTTATAAAGCCAGCCAGGATTCCTTTGACTGACCACTGGTCAGTAACCCCTGAGAAACTTGAGTTTGGGTGTTTTGAGAACAGGGTTTAGTTCTGCTGCGATATCCCCTCCCCATTCTGAGATATGACATGCTAACATTTACTATCTTAGCTTGCACTTGGAAGTTTCCCTTTTGGATAGGTACTAGAGGATGATCAGTCACTCTGAAACCATTGCCCCAGCAAGGAGTACCACCTTTGGCCAAAAGGAAAATGGTAATGATGCACATAAAACAAATAAAATCTGTACCGTACATTCACATTCTAGCAAATGTGTTTTATGTGAATTTTACATTTGGATACTTTCATTAAGCAGCAAAAAACTCTGTTAATATACACTGTGCCCTCGGTTTTCCTTCAATTAATGTTCTTCACATTAACAATCACATGCAAATATTAATTGCTAACTTTCTAGTTGGGCTATTTCATAATATTTAATATGAAAGGGTTCACTTACCAGAATTCTGTGCTGTATTCTGTTCATTAGTGCATGTGCGGTAGGAAATATTTGCACATGAAACTGGAGATTTAATGGTCTATTATATGCATCCCCTTAAATTTAACCCCCTATTCGTGGCCGGTCAATACTCCACTTATTGTTGTGTATCTCAAAGTGCTTTCTTCAAGCACAGTACAAGTTTGGAAAAACGTCTTTAATTATGCTCCTGAGTATTTTCACAGATGAAGTAGGCACATTGTGAATTTCACACATCCGCCATTGCACTTTACTGAACTCCCAGTGACACTGATTTTTTTTTTAATATATGTTCCTTGGCAAAACGAGGGGAGAGGGCAGTTAACTTGGTTGGCTAGATGTGGATCAGTTTAGTGTCTACAGTGTGGGGTTCGATCTCTGTTCTGGCTGATGTAGATTTGGGACCTGCCTCCTTAACCCACCCATTGTAAAAATCATGCCACTTTGCTGTGGTTCAGTGAATAATTGCCAAGGACTTGCGTTCAGGAAGAAAACTGAGGAAGAAGCAGGAACAAATTGACTGGAGTCAACTTTGCTGGGAGCTGGGTTGACTGTACCCAAATTCAAATCACTGAGGGCCAATAACAAATATCTGCAATCCAAGATATTCATTCCATCAATTCCTGGTTATTCAAGTCAGGTTCTGGCCCTGTCTGCCATCCTTCCTCCTATCTTCTCTTCAGCATTCCACCCTCATTTAGTGTCTTAAAGTTGAGAGCAGATCCTAGCTTGTTTCATCCCTACGTACAGCTTCATCCACTAATCCTGGTGTTCATCTGCTTTGTTGTTTTTGTGAATTTGTTTGCTGAACAAACTATTCTGGTAAAGGATGAATTTGAAGCATGATCTGGGCTGTTTAATTCACCCCAGAATTATGAGGAACATCATGAAATGAAATTAGTAATGATTTGCCCTTTTAATGCTGTGTCGTGTAACACATTGCAATCTTCAAGTCGCCATACACTTCCACTGTGATGATGCCAACCTGCCTTTAAAGATTTGTTTTAACTAATCTCCTGGACACTTAACTCACTAATGTTTATCTATTTTTCCTAACAGATTTATGCTGGTGTTGGCTAGTAATCAACCAGAGCAGTTCGACTGGGCTATCAATGATCGTATTGATGAAATTGTTAACTTTGATCTACCAGGACTTGAGGAGAGGGAGCGACTGGTCAGGCTATATTTTGACAAATATGTCCTGAAACCTGCCACAGAGGGAAAACAGTACGTGCTCTAATTTGTTCTCGCTTTTCTCTTTTAGTGACAGATAATATTACTGTGATCTTCTGTTCCATTTTAACTTCTGGTTCATTTTTAATTTCTTGTCTCCTCCCTTGCTCCCATTTTAAACTGACTGCTTTTGAGCTACCCACCCTGAATTGTGTTGAGACTAAGGCTGGATTGGCAACTGACATTGCTGCTAATGAGCTGTGTCAGGATGTGCACAAAGTTTTGTTCTTTTTGTTCCTGAGGAGAAACATCCCTCCAAATATGTTCACTGAGGCTACGCACTTGCAGGGCAATAGCTCTGTCTGGCATAAGATTAGTGTAGGCTACCACTTATCAAGGAGCTGCTGTGCCCTTAATCTGGTCTGTTGGTAATTGGAAATACTGGCAGCAGTTTAAAAATGAAAACAATAAAACAATTGAAAAATACAATCTTTTTTTGCTATAAAACTCTATCACCACTCTATATGTCCACCAGAAGCTCCTGATAATTCAACTAGTTTTGCAGTAGTAGGTGTTAAGTCTCCCTCATTTGCAGAAGATCTTTTGCTAGGGGTTAAACATACTGTAGTGACCAGGATCTGTCGAATGGACAAAACCTTTTGGCCAATGGTAACAATGTCCCACTTATAAATACAGCTCCTTCATTTATTTGCTTAACCTGTTTTTTTCCCTTAGTTCCACACATCATTCACTGAGTGATGAGGGATCTGTGTTAAGGACTGGGAGGTGAGAGCAGAGCTTGGGGTGAAATGCCCCGCTCTGCTTTTTCACCTAATTGTTCTTTCTGCCTTCAAGTGAAACTGAATCTTTGCTATAAAATAGAAAGCCAGTGATAATACCCTTTTTGAGTTCAATTTTTTTTCCCCCTTATTCTTTCATGTGATGTGGATATTGCTGGCAATGCCAGCATTTGTTGCCCGTTCCTAATTTCCCTTGAACTAAGTGGCTTACTAGGCCATTTCAGAGGGCAGTTAAGAGTCAGCCATGTTGCTGTTGGTCTGGCGTAATATGTAGGCCACACCAGGTAAGGATGACAGGTTTCCTTCCCTAAAGGACATTAGTGAACCAGATGGGGTTTTACAACAGTTGATAGTTGTAATGGTCGCAATTACAGAGACTAGCTTGATATTCCAGATTTATTGAATATTGAATTTAAATTCCACCAGCTGCGGTGGTGGGGTTTGAACCTGCATACCGAGGGGAATGGCCCGGGCATCTGGATTACTAGTCCAGTGACATTACCACTACACCACCATTTTCCTTCCCTACCCACCACTCCCCTACAGACTTGGCTTCACAGTAAAAAGAAATTACTGCCCCAAGTGTAACCAAATGTAGGAAATGTTGCACCCTAATTTTGCAATACTTGTAACTTATGGGTTGAGCACAGTTTGGATCCTCTGACCAAACTATAACTCATAACTCATCTGAGTCTTGTAAACAAGATGAACCTGTCATTTAATTCCACTCCTCCCTCGACTCACCCACCCTAGCTTTTTACAGCTGTTCAAACACAAACCGTTAGTCCTACTCCTCAATTAGATGCTTAGATTTCTCATTGCAGGCCAAAGCCTACAGTAGACAGAAGTTGCTGTAATTATTAAGTAACTGACATTTTTTTCTACCAATATGAAAAGGTACAATATCGATTGCAGTAACCATCAGCTGTTAAAGTCTGACAGTGACAATGCTGTGAATGGAATGGGGGGCTGCAAGTTTGAAATGTGGGTGCCCTACAGATTTATACAAGTTCTGTTTCTGCATCTTATCGTTCGGTTCAATAGCTCTGCCTAGAAAAGCAGAATATTACGGCTGCTGAAAATCTGAAATAGAAACAGAAAATGCTGGAAATACTCAGCAAGTCAGCCAGCATTTTCTGTTTTTAACTCCACCGAGAAGCCTGTTCACACCAGAACTGGTGTAGTGGGAGTGAATATCCAATTTCAGGATTCACCCACCCACTGTTTGGTACTTGCAAAGGATTGCAACTTCATTAGATCTGAATTCAGTAACTTCAGAACTCAAGATATTACACACTGTCTGTTCCTTTTCTACCTCAAATACGCTTCCTTTTTTTAAAAGCTACTACATTCCTTTTGGAAGTAGTGATATTCTTGAAATCTCTTCATAGATAAAGAATAATCTGGTTTATAATTAAAATGGCTTTGGGAACTTTATATTAAATGGAGGTACAGTGGAGCTAAGTCTTTTTTTGAAGCACAGCCTTGTACATGATTAACACTGATGCGCAACCCAGGAAGGGCAAAAGCAGTGACAACTAACTCTAACAAGTGTCAGAGCTGTAGTACAGATCAGTGAGTGTGACAGCTGTCTGACTGAACATATAGAAATTTGAGCCAACTTGAATGTTCGTCCTTTTTTAAATTGCGCCTTGGGTTTTATCCCGTTAGGCAACCACACTTTTTTTTTAAATTAAAAAAAACACACATTCATGAAAGAATATTAAGATGAATCTCGTGCTGTTTTCAAGTTATTTTATCTAAATATTGGTGTTGTGGCATCAGACAAATTGACTTGCAGCTTCTTCATCCAGACTGCTGGTAACCCAGGAAAAATTACTGATCATTACTAGTTCAGACATGTTTATGTTCATTTCCCTTATAGTAGCTCTATAGCTCAGCCTGCAATGGGCAATCACTGTTTCACCCCAAAAGTTATCAGTGGGTGGGGAGGAAGGCCTTTGTTAAAGGAATGAGTGGGAGGATGAACTTTGTTCAAAGGATAATGCTACTGAGAGTTTCCAGGCCCAACTCCTGAAATCTTTTGTGATCACGCCGACCTTGAGCGAAGGATTCAGTGAAACTCTCAGTGGCAGTGATTTTACTAGAATACAATTTGCCACATTTCAATACTGCTCAATTGACCAGTACATCAACTGCATTCTACAGCCTGACATAATGGTTCCCTGTAACTTTCCAGAGCATCCCAAAAACAGTTTGAATGGCTGTTTATTGTTCTTTCCATTAACCATTGACTTTTGAGGGGATGGAGACTAACCATCTAGCACACAATTAAATAAAATATAGACACCCCAAATTTTACTTTGTTCACTGTTGTTGGTTAACATTTTACAGTGGTCTAACAAATTAAGGAATTACCACTTATTCTACACGTGTGGTTTGTCAGTTTTTACAGAATTGCACTCCCAGAGGGACTAGGCTGCAGCAGCCAAAGGAGTGAAGAGTCTTTCATTTTATCAATTTAGGCTAGATTCCAGGGATAACACGTTAGCTCACTAGGCTACGGATGTCTTTTGCATGAAGTTTGAAAATGTCAGCAGAAGCTTGACATTGAGTTATTGGCTTAACTCGAGTTAAACTCTCTGCCAGGCACTCCCTTTTGTATAGTGTAGTGAAAGGTTGTATGACATTCTATTTATCTCGTTTTATAAACTGCATTGCTAAGCAGTTGAGATGATGAGAGATGAGATGATAAAATGAGGCTGTCCACATGTTCAGGAAGACAGATAAGCTCCTTGGACCTATTTGAAGAGGAGGAGGGTGTTTCTTCTTATGCCCTGACCAGCCTTCATCCCTTAACAATCACAGCCAAAACAGAATAACTGGTTATGCATCTCATTACTATTTGTGGGACTTCCTTGTGCACAAAGTTGCTGATGTGTTTGTCCACATTACAGCAATTCTCAAAGTATTTCACTGGCTGTGAAAGGTTTTAGGGGTGTTTAAGGATGTAAGTGCCAAATGAGTGAGAGTTCTTGTTTTATGTAAACTGCAGCCCCTAGCTTAAAGTTGATTGTTCCACTGTATAAGTTTGACCCAGAGATAAAAACAAAAAAACTGCGGATGCTGGAACAAAAACAGAATTACCTGGAAAAACTCAGCAGGTCTGGCAGCATCGGCGGAGAAGAAAAGTGTTGACGTTTTGAGTCCTCATGACCCTTCGACAGAACTTGAGTGAGTCCAAGAAAGGGGTGAAATATAAGCTGGTTTAAGGTGTGTGGGTGGGGGGGCGGGGTGGGGGGGGCGGGGGGGGAGAGAGGGGAGGGGATGTGGCGGGGGGGGTGTAGAGAAGTGGAGGGGGTTGGTGTGGTTGTAGGGACAAACAAGCAGTGATAGAAGCAGATCATCAAAAGATGTCACAAGCAACAGAACAAAAGAACACATAGGTGTTAAAGTTGGTGATATTATCTAAACGAATGTGCTAATTAAGAATGGATGGTAGGGCACTCAAGGTATAGCTCTAGTGGGAGTGGGGGGAGCATAAAAGATTTAAAAAGATTTTAAAATAATGGAAGTAGGTGGGAAAAGAAAAATCTATATAATTTATTGGAAAAAACAAAAGGAAGGGCGAAACAGAAAGGGGGTGGGGATGGAGGAGGGAGGTCAAGACCTAAAGTTGTTGAATTCAATATTCAGTCCGGAAGGCTGTAAAGTGCCTAGTTGGAAGATGAGGTGTTGTTCCTCCAGTTTGCGTTGGGCTTCACTGGAACAATGCAGCAAGATCTCCTACCCAAAATCCACAGACAGAACTGCCCCGGTAGACCGATCGTCTCAGCTTGCTCCTGCCCCACAGAACTCATTTCTCGTTATCTTGACTCCCTTCTCTCTCCCCTTGTCCAGTCCCTTCCCACCTACATCCGTGAATCCTCTGACATCTTACGTCACGTCAACAATTTCCAGTTCCCTGGCCCCAACCGCTTCCTCTTCACCATAGACGTCCAATCCCTCTACACCTCCATCCCCCACCAGGATGGTCTGAGGGCCCTTAACTTCTTCCTCGAACAGAGGCCCGAACAATCCCCATCCACCAATCCTCCATCCAACTGAACTTGTTCTCACACTGAACAATTTCTCCTTCAACTCCTCTCACTTCCTCCAAATAAAAGGTGTGGCTATGGGTACCCGCATGGGCCCCAGCTATGCCTGTCTCTTTATGGGGTATGTGGAACATTCCTTGTTCCAGTCCTACTCCGGCCCCCTTCCACAACTCTTTCTCCGGTACATCGATGATTACTTCGGTGCTGCTTCATGCTCTCGTCGGGACTTGAAAAAATTTATTAATTTTGCTTCCAATCTCCACCCCTCCATCATTTTCATGTGGTCCAGGTCTGACTCTTCCCTTCCCTTCCTTGACCTCTCTGTCTCAATCTCTGGTGATAGACTGTCCACCAATATCCATTACAAACCTACCGACTCCCACAGCTACCTCAACTACAGCTCCTCACACCCCGCTTCCTGTAAGGACTCCATCCCATTCTCTCAGTTCCTTCGCCTCCGTCGCATCTGTTCTGATGATGCTACCTTCAAAAACAGTTCCTCTGACATGTCCTCCTTCTTCCTTAACCGAGGTTTTCCACCCACGGTCGTTGACAGGGCCCTCAACCGTGTCCGGCCAATCTCCCGCGCATCCTCCCTCCCAGAAACATGATAGGGTCCCCCTTGTCCTCACCTTATCACCCCACCAGCCTCCGCATTCAAAGGATCATCCTCCGCCATTTCCGCCAACTCCAGCAGGATGCCACCACCAAACACATCTTCCCTTTACCCCCCCTATCAGCATTCCGTAGGGATCGTTCCCTTCGGGACACCCTGGTCCACTCCTCCATCACCCCCTACTCCTCAACCCCCTCCTATGGCACCACCCCATGCTCATGCAAAAGATGTAACACCTGCCCCTTCACTTCCTCTCTCCTCACCGTCCAAGGGCCCAAACGCTCCTTTCAAGTGAAGCAGCATTTCACTTGCATTTCCCCCAACTTAGTCTACTGCATTTGTTGCTCCCAATGTGGTCTCCTCTACATTGGAGAGACCAAACGTAAACTGGGCGACCGCTTTGCAGAACACCTGCGAACTGTCCGCAAGAATGACCCAAACCTCCCTGTCGCTTGCCATTTTAACACTCCACCCTGCTCTCTTGCCCACATGTCTGTCCTTAGCTTGCTGCATTGTTCCAGTGAAGCCCAACGCAAACTGGAGGAACAACACCTCATCTTCCGACTAGGCACTTTACAGCCTTCTGGACTGAACATTGAATTCAACAACTTTAGGTCTTGAGCTCCCTCCTCTATCCCCACCCCATTTCTGTTTCGCCCTTCCTTGTGTTTTTTTCCAATAAATTATATAGATTTTTCTTTTCCCACCTATTTCCATTATTTTTAAATATTTTAAAATCTTTTATGCTCCCCCCACCCCCACTAGAGCTATACCTTGAGTGCCCTACCATCCATTCTTAATTAGCACATTCGTTTAAATAATATCACCAACTTTAACACCTGTGTTCTTTTGTTCTGTTGTTTGTGACATCTTTTGATGATCTGCTTCTATCACTGCTTGTTTGTCCCTACAACCATACCAACCCCCTCCACTTCTCTACGCTCCCCCCCCCCACCCTCCAGCCCACACACCTTAAACCAGCTTGTATTTCACCCCTTTCTTGGACTCACTCAAGTTCTGGCGAAGGGTCATGAGGACTCGAAACGTTAACTCTTTTCTTCTCCGCCGATGCTGCCAGACCTGCTGAGTTTTTCCAGGTAATTCTGTTTTTGTTTTATAAGTTTGACCCCTTGGCTTGATGTACTTTGTACCAGTATATAATCTTATCCCCACGGTTTGAAGTTAAGGCACTTGAAGGTGCTGTGTAATGTTAAATATTGAGAAGCATTATGCCCACACATTAGTAGATGAAAGTTGAACCTAAAGAGGCTCACTGGCCATGGCCATGTGTAATTTACATCGCTCTGTGACCATCTGATTCCTCTTCACAGGCGCCTGAAAGTGGCACAATTTGAATATGGCAAGAAATGCTCTGAGCTTGCTAGGGTAACTGAAGGGATGTCGGGCAGAGAGATTTCCAAACTTGGAGTGGCCTGGCAGGTATGGCTTTTATTTATTTCTCATAATGTCATTTGAACATTTAACGTCTGGAGCAATGGTATATCCACTTACTGTGGCAAGATCTGGAAAGGTATCTGCAAACGGTTTGTTCTCATTAAATAATACAAACATTTTCCTTCCCTCAGGGTTGGGAAGTTTGTGCAGATGTTCTGAGAGTCTCTCTTTCAGGATTAAGCCCTTGTTGGTCAACCCTTCAAATCCAAGTGATGAAGCTTTCTTTCAAGGGGACAGGGTGGGAGACTGCTGAAATTTGTTGATGCTGAAAACATTGACTTCCTCACCCACTGTGCTGCTTTTATTTCAGTTTAGCTTAACTAATGTCTTCAGAAACCAGATACTGGGGAGCCAAAATCTGAATGATATTCAGTCTTTGGGGTGTGCGAATGTTTGACTTTTTTCTCTTTCTGCATCTTAATGGATTGTGAAATGCTGAAAAGTTCTGATTAGAGTTTCTGTGAAACTGTAGCCCTGGAAGATTTGATTGCTTTTGGGAATTGGATTATAAATGTCAAAGGGAAATATTTGCAGGGGATTGGGTCTAATTGGGTGGCTCTTTAGTGCTGGTAGAGGCATGATGGGCTGAATGGCCTCTTGTGACATATGATTTTTAAATACACTTGCGCTTCACGAGTGGTGTTGTGGGTCCCAAATTACGTGGATTAGCAATGACCAGTGGTCTGCCTGGGGGATGTCACCCCTATATTTAAAGCTTGATTTGCTCACCCAAAGCCCACTAAGATACCAATTCAAAGGAAGTTGCCATCTTCAGCAGGCAAGATTGGAGCACTGCTTCGGCTGGAGCAGAGATCAGTTGCTTGGCACCCCTCTCTGTCCTGGACAGATGCTGTCACCCAGAGACAGTGGACTGTACTGCAGGAGACCTCAACCCTCCTAGTATCTTGGGCCCCTGTTCTGTTTCCTGCCACTGAGTTGATATCCCACTTTCATTCTGCGCAGGGCAGGTCTAGAGTCTAATTAAATCTACTACATATTTGAGTTGGCTGGATGGCCTCTGGTTACTTCACTGTGCCTCAACTTGATGCTGGCCCCCAAAGATCGACATGAGGAGAAAAAAGTTGCCTGGGCGTTTATTTGTTCTTTTTAAAGGTAGTTACCTTTCCTGCATTACACCTTTTAAAGTCGCAGCAAATGCAGTCTCTATATCAGGCTAGAGCTCTGATAATCGAGGCTTGGCTCCCTTCAGAATTGATCAGCCTGTTAAATGGCTTCGTGTGTACTATAAATGGTCCCTGTTTTTCCAGTTGTACTTCCTATGCCTAATCCCCAAAAGGCACTCACATTCCCAGGTGATTGGTGATTAGAATAGATGGAACTTTTCTCAGCTTTGTGACAACATTGGCTGTCACTACACATTCTCTACCCTGTATGTGATTTTTTTTGTGTGATAACTGTTTTGTTGCTCCTGACTGCTGTTAAATTGAGTACCCTATGTAAATACGCACTGGTTATTCTTTTTCCCTATAGTTGAGAGTGAATTTCTGGCTGCTTCTCAATTTAACTAGATATTATACTTAATTGAATTCTTGCTCACAGCACATTGGATTATTAACACTTTCCCAGCTGTACTGTATTATTAATCCTATTCCAGTTGTATGTTTACAGCTGACATTTACCTTTCAAAGGGGCTTGGCCTAAATAGCCAAGTGGTTATGGTACTGGGTTTGTAACCCCAAGGTCAAGAGTTCAAATCTCACAATGGGAAACAATGTAACTTCATCTGAAACAGATGGAAACAGGTTTGTACTCGAAAGAGTTACAGTTGAGGCCTATATATATATAAAAAAAAATCAAGAGTTCAAATCTCACAATGGCAAACTATGAAACAATATAACTTCATCTGAAACAGATGGAAACGTGTTTGTAGTTGAAAGAGTTACACCTTTTAGCTTGGCCTAAATAGCCAAGTGGTTATGGTACTGGGTTTGTAACCCCAAGATCAAGAGTTCAAATCTTACAATGGCAAACTATGAAACAATGTAATTTTGGCTTGGCCTAAATAGCCAAGTGGTTATGGTACTGGGTTTGTAACCCCAAGATCAAGAGTTCAAATCTCACAATGGCAAACTATGAAACAATGTAACTTCATCTGAAACAGATGGAAACAGGTTTACTCAAAAGAGTATCAAGAGTTCAAATCTCACAATGGCAAACTATGAAACAATGTAACTTCATCTGAATAAACAGATGGAAACATGTTTGTACTAGAAGGAGTTACAGCTGACATTTGTAGCATTTAATGGAAACTACTGACAGGTCTGAAAATAGCAGGACATTTACAGAAAATGTCTCTTGATCCTGAGAGACCTGTGCTTAATTCCAGGTGAAGAATTGTAGCCTATCAAGTCTGTTGGGCTGAGTTTACTCAGGTACTTAGCCTCTGTCAGATTTACAGTTGATGCTTCCACATAACCTATGTTATTGGCTCTACAGGTATGCAGGTATCTGAATTCTTAAGTAGTTCTAGTCAATACTCCCCATGGAATGAGAGAGTGACAGAATTTTGAAGGCAGGCTGGGCACAGCCATACTGTTATTTTTGTTTTTCACTCCATTGGCCTGTGAGGCTGTGCTGAAACATAATGACTTTCTTCAGGGTAAAAACAAAAGGAAGGAGACACGGTGCAAGGAGCCTGCAAACAGACTTCAGCAACCATGTCTGCTAGCCAATTTAGTTTACTTAAATTTAGCCATAAGAAAGATGATGAACAATGTTTTAAAATGAAATTGAGAGAAATTATTAAACTGATGAAGTTGTTTGTTTAATGTTAATGGTGGTATCCTTTGTGCTGTTACCACACTCTGTATTGGAGGAGTAAGGGTGGAAGGTTTGATCAAAGCAAAAGCCGGCAAATGACTGAACAGATACTGGCTTATAGAAGTGATGAACAGGCTGCAGTGGCTTAAAGTTTTTGCATTATTACCCATTTCGCTCATTAAGTGTGGACTCAGTCATTTTTAGCATGCTGCAGATATTAGACAGATTGGCTGCTCATTTGAGCAGATGGTGTCAGATCCATGGTGGGGTTATTTGCTTGACAGTGAAGGATTTTTTAAAGTTTGAAAAGTGAGCATGCACATACTTTCTCATTTTGGAATAATGAAGATAAGCATTTGCATTTATGTAGTGCCTTTCACATCCTCGGCACTTCCCCCAAACGCTTTACATGTCAAAAGTACTGACTTGCTGTAAATGCTTATTTTAGGTTAGGGCAAAGAGATAAATAAGTTAATTTGTTGATTTAAAGAACTCCCCATCTCTTCACAGTAACATACAATCTTTCACATCCACTTGAGTAAGAAAGACAGGGATTCAATTTAACATTTTATCTGCAAGGTGGAACCTCCAACAATGCAGTGCTTACTCGGTGCTGCACTGAATTGTCAGCCTTGATTATGTGTTCATCCTGGAGGAGAGTTTGTAAACATAACCTCCTGACTCTGGTGAGAGTGCTATCGCTGAGCCAACCTGACATTCAGCAAGGAGAAGGTACAACTATTCTAAAAGCTCAGGTTATCAATGCTGCTTGCCTCCTGACTCTGTAACTGACTATTGAAGAAGATGGCTAGTGATATTTTTTTTCCTTGGCAACTCTAACAGATACAGTAATCTAATACCTGAAACGGGCAGGTCCCATTGTGCTCTGGGCTTGAGTAGTGTTGAAACGAGGGAAGAATGTTTAACCCGTGTGTGATTCATTGGGTAAAAGTATTAACATTTTTATTTTATTAAATTGAAGTTAATTCATTTTAGCTGTTCAATGTTAGGAGCTAATTTAAACTGGTTTATTTGGTGTACTAGTTTGGATTGGCAATAGATTGATATATGAACATACTCATCCCATCACTCACCTCAAAATATTGGAACGTTCATTAGGATTATCAGCACTATAACTCCCACTGGCAGGTGTTGGCATTTTTCAAGTAATGTCGGCCTGTGCAGATTTTGTAAAATACTATGCGCTTATTGGATGTTTCACAAGCCAAAGTCTATAAGCACTCAAGCCTGACACATCCACATCTAAACCCAGTGGAATCTTGTTCTGACGTCAGCACCAGAATTACTACTTGTTACCATTTCTTCAGCTCCTTAATGTCCTGTAATTAACCAAAATACTGAAGTGTCTCTCAGTCAGCATCTGTGTTCTTAACTGCCAGTTTGGGGAAACGATTGAATTGATCAATCTGTAAAAATAAAACACACAGTTTTAATAACTTCCAGAACACATTTTCCATTCAGAGCTTTAGTTCTGGTTATTTTTCCAAATTTAGTCCACTATTTACTCTTGTCTTTTGAGGCAGAGGGAAAAAAATGAAGGGTTGCTCTGCACATCTGTGATCTTATTCCATGTACATGATTGCTTTCTTTTAAATGGTGGGTGTGAGTACGATGTGTTTGGGTGGACTAGTGGTCTGAGGAAAGCGGGATTGAATTGATGAGAATTTAAAGGTAATGAGTAGATGCCACAGTGGCGCTCATGACTACTGTTACTATAAAAATCAATCTCAATAATTTGTCAAGTCTTTTCCTAACTGAAGTGGCTCCATTCAGTTTTAAATGTACTTATTGATGCACTGTCTGCAGGTGTAATTAAAGCTGTAAATCTGCAGCATTTAGGCACAGGCCCCATTCTGATGGATGAGCTGGTCTTTCATTGATCTGGCCTCCGTGCATTTAGATTTTCCCGGTGCAGCACTGAGCCACAAGGTGGGTACATGCGCTGCTCGGTGAGATACTGAGCCATAAAGTGGGTGCATGCACTACCCGGTGCAGTACTGAACCTTGAAGGGGCTGCATGCACTGCCCAGTGCAGGACTGAGCCATGAGGTGGGTGCATGCACTGCTCAGTGAGTTACTGCACCATGAGTTGGGTGCAAGCACTGCTCAATGCAGTACTGAGCCTTGAAGGGGGTGCATGCACTGCTCGGTGCAGCACTGAGCCATGAAGTGGGTGCATGCACTGCCCAGTGAGATACTGAGCCATGAAGTGGGTGCATGCACTGCGTGGTAAGATACTGAGCCATGAAGTGGGTGCATGCACTGCCCGGTGAGATACTGAGCCATGAAGTGGGTGCATGCACTGCGTGGTGAGATACTGAGCCATGAAGTGGGTGCATGCACTGCCCAGTGAGATACTGAGCCATGAAATGGGTGCATGCACTGCCTGGTGAGATACTGAGCCATGAGGTGCGTGCATCCACTGCCCGGTGCAGAACTGAGCCTTGAAATGGGTGTATGCACTGCTCAGTGAGATACAGAGCTGTACCCAAAAGTTCCAGGTTTGATTATATTTGTACTGATTTCACCTTGGATCCACCTCAAACCCCCACACTAGAGAACAGGAAAATCAGCAAGGATTTCTGCTCCTCATTAGTATCCAGTGACCATTTTGATTTGGCTGCTCAAAATGCCCTCTGCATCTTAATGAGCCTGCTCAGCATGGCCAGGCCATTCAGGCAGTGTCTCTGAGGTGCTTATGAAACTGGCACCCAATGTTAATCCACTGTCTGTGGAAAAGGAGAGGAGGAAATTGGAAAGAAAGAATAGAATGTGAATGTCGGCTCAGCAGGGTACCACTCTGCCAGCGTTCATGACTGTTGGTCTATTACTTCGGCGTGCCTCTGTCCTGGGAGTGGCCAAGGTCTGGTTTTCAGCAGCCTGTGGGCTGATAACATTTTGTATGGAGATGAATAATTCAACTCACGGTTGAACATGCTCTCAATGGATTCTGGAATACTGGCCCAAATCACGCAGGTATTGGCATCACCCGTGGTCAATGTTCTCTCAAGGACCCCAACAAAATAAACTAGCTCTCCTTGGAGCTTAGAACATTGGTGCCCTCTGGCTTGTTTGAATCCAATTGCCTCAGGTTCTTTGCTTTCACTGACATTGGAGTGGATGGCAACTCCTAGCCTGTTAGCACTATGCTTTTATTCCGCACAGGTCTGATTCACTTGTTTAAAAGCAAAATCTGCAGCGGAATGCTGAAAAGCTGGAAATAAATCCCTTTTATAAAATGTCTGAAAAGAAAGGCTTTCTCTTAATAAACATTACATTTGATGTATGTTTGTGATTTGTCACAGTCTGGAGAAAGTCCTATTGCGATCTATTTTTTTAAACATCATCCTTTTAAAAGCCATTTGTTGGGTTTCACTTTTATTGCCTACATAGTCAGTGTGATCTGAGATTCTGTGCATTCTTGGTAATAGATCTGCTTGTCCTCTTCCTCTTCTACAGGCTGCAGCATATGCCTCCGAGGATGGTGTTCTGACTGAGGCAATGATCGATTCCAGGGTGACTGATGCAATTCGGCAGCACAAACAGAAAATGGAGTGGCTGAAGAATGAGGGCAGGGAGAAGACTAAAGACATAGAGCATCTTGTGCCACCCCTTCCAGAGGGCACACCGGTGTGAGGGTCCAGCAGAGCAGTGTCTGCATCCAGCAGCTGGACTGAGAATCCCTGAATTGAACTGAACTGCACCAACGTAAAATGTGCTTGAGCATGCACTGTGCACAATCTAGGGTTATTCATCTATGACTTTCCAGTGGTACGAGCAGCTTTGCACATGACTTCAACCCAGGCAGCAGTCAGTTGATGCCCTGTTGGACCTCCAGCTTACACTAGTCAGACAGTATTTGTCTGTACATTGTGTAACCAGTAGGAAGCAGCTTGTTAATGAGAGGAGACTTAAAATGGCATTTCTGTCAGTCTCAGTCTGTCACACCAGCTGTAGCAACTGTATGTCCTGTGTCATTCATCCCTTGCAGCTGTTGTGTATTCGATGTAGACAACCTGACCTAGGAGGAGAGTATGATGGTGAAGTCTGTGCAGCTAAGTATCAATGTGTAGAAGATGTTTTGCGTTGATGTGGTGCGTTTTTGTTCTGGGCTCCTCGACTCATGGCAATGGCCATGATCCATAATCTACAGTTGGATTCATCATGTTTGCGACCGTATCCCTTATTGGCCGCCTACCTCAAATGTCTTTCTTGAAATGGACATTTTCACTTTTTTTCAATAGCGATTTCCACAGATCATGGGGATTCACTGCCATTTTACATCAGTGGTGTGATCAAGCAATTGTTAGTTTGCAACTCAGCAGGTCACTGAACTGAGTTTTACTGTGAGAAAATAAAACCACCTCATAACAGTTGCTGAATTTTACAAATAAAGTGGGAATGAGGACTATCAGGGAAATCCAATTCTGTTTCCCTTGTCAAATATAATCTCCTGTGGTTGTGGCATGTTAACATAGTCTGTATGGAATTAAAAGAGGCTGCTGGCTGGGCCCTTTACATCTGTCCTGTTTGTCTCCTCCCCAGGTTGATGACCAATAACTCCCCTGAATATCTGATTATAGAATTCCTGTAGTTGGGATTAGTGAGGAGGGGGATCGGCTTCCTATTTAACCTATTGTGTATGAACATTATAAGAACTAAAACCTGGGATTTTTAATATGTTAAATTTGAATAAATTAAACTAAACACTAATTTAACTGATCCCACTACTACTTTTAATCATTTTAAATACATTTTTGACAGAAATTTCTTTGCCAGCAAGCCTGCATTTTCTAGAAAGTGAAAATTGCACTCGGGCCTCAAAAGGTTAAATGTCCTGTGGTTCTGCACTGACCCACCAGCAGTACTGATTGCATTGGATTAGAGCCAATTGGAATTGATTTTAAATGGAATTTTAACTTAAAACTGCCCAAACGGTGAGAAATCTCCTTGCAATTTTCCTCATCCCCATCCCTCACCCAAAAATTCTCATCCATCCTGTTCCATGTGCCTCTAAGCTTATCTAATAGGGGATACAGGGTGTCACATCGAGACTCATTTGACCCCTTCAGTCAGAGAATGTTTTCAGTGATACATTGGCACTAAAGTTGAATGAGGAAAGCCAAGACTTGGGCTGCATTACGGAGTGAAGTCGTACTTTGCCTGCTTTCCTTTCAGGTTCGGGGGGAAGGGCACCTTCTCAAGGGCAATTAGAAGTGGCCAACAAATGTGGCCTTACCAGCATTGCCCACAGCCCAGGAACAAGTACGTTTAAAAAAAGGTTTGAATCAGTTTGATCTCCAACTTAAACCAGTGACACCACCACCACCACCACACACACACACACACACACACACACACACACCCGCCCCCCCCGGGGCACCAAATCCATTAAAAAAAAGGTTTCTTCTTTCTTCCCATGTTGCCTTTTTTTTAAAAAAGGTGCCTTGCATGTGCCAAGCTGTTGGCATTAATAAAACAAAAGTATTAACTTTAAACAAGAGTAGAGAACTCTGTCCTGATGAGCTGATAGTTATGGTCTTTTTCCAGAGTTGGATCTGTGTAGAATGGGATAGGGTCCCAGTAGTTTCCACACTTCCACTCCTTTGTCCCTTTTGTTTCTAATGATGACTACACATATTTATGGATGTTGAGCTACATGCAGAGAACCTGGGTTGCAATTTGCCATGTTAATTGTTCTGTATTATTTATGATGATTCTTGTTTCCCATGATTTAAAATGGGAAAGCCTCCTATAATAGCCTGTTCCATATGACTTGTGAGGTCGCTCATCTAAATCACTACCAAGAAGATCAAATGTACTTTTAGCCAGCCTGTAATGCTCCTTGTGCCTGGAATGTTCAGAATCCCTATGCCCCTTGTGCCTGGAATGTTCAGAATCCCTCTCCCCAGAGTGGCTGCAGATGTTGAGTTGTTGTTGAAAACCACTGGTGAACTTCATTGAAAGACTGAAGTGGAAGTAGCAGGAATGCTTTAAATGATGTTTGGGCATGGGGGCCAAGTGGGGTTTCCGGTCTGTCATATATATTCTAAGTAAACCATTAATTGTTGAAATGATCCTGGTGATTTTACAATCTGGAAAGCTTGAGCTTCCTTTTGTTCATTTATTAGAAGGTGAACAGAATCCCATAGTTTTTTTTTAAACTTGCCACATCACCATATTCCAAACATGGAATGATCTTAATTTGATAAATCATTCTTTTATTGGATTAAACATGTAAATCCTGCTTTATCTAATAAAAAGATAAGCTATTGGAATCAGCCAAATAGAAAATGGTTTATTTTGCAAGAAAAGACAAGTCAAGAGCTGGTTCTCGCTGAAAATGTAGACCCTTGTCAACATGCAAGATGTTATTGCCCAGTGTGGAATTTTCTTTAATTTTGTATCTGACCCGTGTTAACAGTCAGCATTAAGTAAAGCTTCCTCCAGGCGGGACACAGCAAAGCTTATATGCAGATTACAGGTCCTTAGGCCATGTCTGCTGTTAGTGCCATTAATTTCCCCACCGAATATAATCACACCCTCCAGCCAAGACCAATTTAATGGCCTGTTTTATATAGTGGGCTACTGTGCTCTTGCGATCTGACTTGTACCCCACTCTTTTACATGAGGCCTTTCATCCAGTAAGGTGGGATGCAATCATGTCAAAACCTAGAGTGTCTAATCATACTGTCTCCTGTGTTAATGCATTTATAGTTAAAGCACCTCCGCGTTGTAATAGTCTTCTCCAAGGGAATCTAGCCCTGTGATTGTTGGTACTAAGTCATTTCAGCATAAAAACAGCCATGGTGTCGTTTGGTGTCGTGAGCCCTTAGGCAGTTAGTGTGTTCACTGCATTTGTCCATGTGTCCATTTCTCTTGTTATAACAATGAAATGATGAACCCTATGGCACCTCTAATTCATGGTGAAGCTTTGTTAAAATTCTCACTCAAAAATGCCCAACCCATATTCATTGGAATATCTAATATTGCAATGATTACCACTAAGGTATTTGTGGTGCCTTGTAAGGTCAATAATTTTGGGTGAAAGTAACTGACCATCAGAAAATATTATCGAAATATCAAAAGCAATACTCAACTGAAAATGCCAGCACTGTGTCTTCTCCTATGGGATGAAGGAAAGAAACATGCGGTCTTATGTGAAATTTCCTAGTATCTTGAGCTCCAGGGAGCTATGGAGAAAAGAAAATTTAGCACATTGATTCTGGGTTAGTCCTTTTATCCACCCAGAACCATAGAAACGTTGCAGTGCAGAAAGAGCCCATTCACCTTATCATGTCTGCGCCAACCAAAAAGAGAAAAAAGAAACTAGCCACTCATTTTAACCCCATGTCTACACTGTGCCTGTAGAATCTCGCCTTTGAATGCCTACCACTGATTTGACAGTTTTTCCTTCTAATACCTGTATCCAGCCCAC
The DNA here is from genome assembly GCF_017639515.1 of Carcharodon carcharias. NCBI lineage: Eukaryota > Metazoa > Chordata > Chondrichthyes > Lamniformes > Lamnidae > Carcharodon > Carcharodon carcharias. The sequence continues at coordinate 107,099,819 of NC_054481.1, read as the reverse complement.
TCTCGCCAGCTCACCTCTCAGCTTTGTAAAACTTGTCTCTCCCCAATTTAGAGCTTTTACTCCTGTTCTGTCTTTGCCCTTTTCTGTAATGATGCTAAATCTAACTATTATTATGGTCACTATCTCCCAACATGGCCCCCCACTGCTACTTCATCCACTTGCCCAGCTTCATTTCCTAAGACTAAATCTACAATTGCGCCCTCTCATCGGGTTTGTTATGTGCTGGCTGAAAAAGTTCTCTTGAATGCAGTTTAAGAATTTTGCACCCTCTGTGCACCTCACACTGTTCGTATCCCAATTGATATTAGGATATTTGAAGTCCTCAATGATTACTGCCCTATTGTTTTTGCACTCAGAAATCTGTCTATATATTTGTTCTTCTAACTCCCACTATTTGGGGGTCTATATTACACTCCTAGCAGTGTGGCTGCCCCTTTTTTATTTCTGAGCTCAACCCATATGGCCTCATTTGATGCTTCATTTAGTATATCATCCTTCTTCACAGCTGTAATTCATTCTTTAACCAATAATGCTACACCCCCCCACCTTTTTTATTCCCCTCCCTATCCTGCCTGAAAAGTCTATACCCAGGGCTATTGAGCTGCCATTTTTGCCCATCCTTAAGCCAAGTTTCTGTTATAGCGATGATATCACGCTGCTATGTATCTATCTGTGCCCTCAGCTTATTGGGTTTATTTGCTATACCCCTTACATTTACATACACACCTTTTAACACCATCAAATTCCTGTGCTGTACACCTTTTAACCTGTGCTGTTTCTGTTTTTCAGAGTAACTCACTGATTCTTCATCTTCCATTGCCTGCTCTGAATTTGCCCTCAGGTTCCCTTTCCCCTGCCAATTTAGTTTAACCTCTCTCCCCCCCAACACCACCACCCCCACCAACAGCACTAGCAAATCTCCCTGCGACGATATTCATCCCAGTCCTGTTCAGGTGTAGACCGTCCAGCTTGTGCAGGTCCTTCTCCAGAACCAGTCCCAATGCCTCAGAAATCTCCCAATTCCACACACACACACACACACACCCACCCCCCACCTCCTATACCAGCTTTCCAGCCACATGTTTATTCGTTCAATTCTCTTATTTCTATAATCACACGTGGGACTGGGAGTAATCCTGAGATTACTGCTTTAGAGGTCCTGCTTTTCAATCTCCTTCCTAGCTCCCTAAGGTCTGCTTTCAGGACCTCATCCCCTTGCTTACCTAAGTCATTGGTACCCAGGTGGACCACGACCTCTGACTGATCACCCTCCCCCAGAAGAATGTCCTGCAGCCGCTCCATTATATCCTTGGCCCTGGCAACAGGGAGGAAACATACCACCCTGAAGTCGCTTCTGTGGCTACAGAAGCACCTGTCTGTTCCTCTAATGAATGAATCCCCTGTTACTACTGCTCTTCCCCTCTTCTTTCTCCCCTCCTGTACAACAGAGCTGCCTGTGGTGCCACAGACTTGGCTCTGACTGCACTCCAAGGAACCAATGCTCTCACCAGTATCCAAAACGGAAAACTAATTGGTGAGCAGGACCCCAGAGGACTCCTGCACTACCTACCTAATTTTCGTGGACTGCCTGGCAGTCACCCATTCCCTCTCTGCCTCCAGGCTCCTAAGCTGTGGGTTGACAGCTCTCTGAACGTGCTATCCATATAACTCTCAGCCTCGCGGATGCACCACAGTGACTCCCACTGACACTCGAGCTCCAAAACCCAGAGCTCAAGGTCCTGCAGCTAGTGACATGTTCTGCACATGTGGTTGTCAAGGACACTGGTAACGTCCACAACTTCCCACATATTACAAGACACGCATTCCACAGAACTGTTGTCCTGCTATGGCTTCAATTTACTTCCCTTGTGTTAACTTTTATTTTACTTTGGTTTACTCATGCAACTTCATTTTACTTGGCCTTGACTTAACTTTATTTCGCTATTGCTTGTGTTTCTTTCTTAAATGTAAGTATCCCCTTTTAAAAAATAATGTGTTTTTCTAACTCTCAGCTACTTGATGACACTCCCTTAGTTTCTCACCAATCGATGAACTTAAGTTTCTCCTAGGTTAGGTGCTAAGTGCTGCTGAGTGCCTGGCTCAGGGTCCTTCTCTCTCACTCTCCTAAAGGATGGAGAAAATCTCCAGATAAAGATGGACAGGTGTGCTGGTACAAGGGAATCACTGTGTGATGGTGCCCACAGTTTGAAATTGTTTGAAGCAGCTCCATCCAAACCCTTGAAATTAACAACAACCTGCATTTATAATAGTGTCTTTAATGGTTGGGGGGAACATTTGAGTTTTTAAAAAAATAATCTTGGGGCAGGAGTTAAAAGTTGATGTTAACAGCTTTAAGTGGAAAAAGAAAGATGGTGGTCAGGGAGTGAGTTCCAAAGAGCAAAGGGAGGGAGGTTCACAGAACCCAGAGCTGGAGGGTTGAAAAGTGTCAGTGGGGCCAATAGATTGGAAGAGATTGCAGAGATGGGATGGGCTGAAGCACTGGAGCTATTTTCAGGTGAGGATTAGAATTCTAAATGCATTGGGGATGGAGCAATCCAATTTAAAGTGCAATCACTGTTATATATAGACAGATTTGTGCCAATAAGATCTCACAAGGTGAAATAAATGTATTTGGGAGGAGGTGGTTGATACAGAGGAGTTAGGGAAGTGACCTTGATTGAATGTGGGGTTTGAATCTCAAACCATGGTATCTTGTCCAACCCAGTTAGGTGGACTGATCCAGTCTGACTGAGTAGCCAGGAAGGGGTAGGGAACCAGCAAGGGAGCAGAGTTCAGGCTGGAGCCTAAAAATAATTTCAGTCTCAGTGATGTGTAGCTGGGGGCAATTTTCAGACAGTATGTGAGGGATGAGGAGGGGGGAAGAAGGAACGTCTCTGGGGAATTCAAGAAGTTACTGTCCGGGACAGAAAATAAGCCATGGCAAAAGTGTACTAATTGTGTGAGGACAGGTGAACCATGCAAGGGCAGTCTCACAGCATTGTACAGTGGCTAAATTTAGCTGTTCTAGATTCTAGCTGAATTTAATAATGGGATAATGCACTGCAGTCATGGGACGTCTGTGTCTTTGGCCAGGTCAGTTTTGGTGCTGTGAGCAGAGTGGAAGCTGAACTGAAAGGATTCGAATAGGGATTCTTGATGGCTAATGAGCAGATTTACTCAAAGACCTTAGAAGATTGGAGTTGGAGCAATATTTGGGGAGAGTGAATGGGTTTAAGAGTGGACTTTTTGAGGAAGATGTGATAGCAGTCTTGAAAATATAGGAATTATGCTCAAGCAAAGAGTCATTGATAAGGTCAGCAAATGCAGAAACTGGAATAATTAAGCCAGTTGGGGTGGAGAACACAGGAGAAGGTGATTCTTTTGGATAGGAGAGAAACGCCTGAAAAGAGGTGCAGAAGATATGCTGAGTGGGAAATTTAAGGGTGAGCAGGAGGAAAAACGGGAGGTGGCAGCAGACAGCTGCACAACATCTCAATCTTGGAGAAATCTATCAACTCTCTTCTGTTGAAGGGCAGTGTTAAGAGGACAGAAGTCTGGAGATAGTTTATTGTGGAGTAAAGGAGCTGTGGATTGTTCTTGCCCTCTAGCCTTTCAGACAATAACAGAGGTTTGAGTGAGGGACAGTGGCCACAATGATTAATTAATATACTTCATTAGGACTATCTGGAATCTCAGGGATATAACTTTCTCAGGAAAATTGCAAATGCTACAGTGATCAGGGGTAGGGGGTGGGAATGGAGAAAGGGAATCTAGTGTAATGTAATCTTAAGGTTTGGAAAAACTGGATAGGAGAAGAGTCTGGCTGGATTGAGAAGATCGGCAGATGTGGAGGAATGGAATGTGTGTGTTTATACAAAGTCGAAGTGCAATTTTTTAATTCTTTCATGGGATGTGGGCTACACTAGCAAGGCCAGCATTTATTGCCAATCCCTAATTGCCCATGAACTGAGTGACTTGCTAGGCCGTTTCAGAGAACAGTAAGAGTTAACCACATTGCTGTGGGTCTGGAGTCACATGTAGGATAGACAGGGTAAGAGCAACAGATTTCCTTCCCCAAAGAACATTAGCAAACCAGATAGGTTTTTACAACAATTGATGATAGTGTTATGGGGAGAACACCTTGAATTACTAGCCCAGTGACATTACCACGATGCTATCGCCTCCCCACAAATGAGATTGTGGGAGAAGATATTGCAACTTTGATTATAATTATTTTGTCATAAGGATCTGTTGAATCATCAGCTTCAGTCAGCGGTGGTATTTTAATGTGTTGTTGTGATTGGCAGGAACCTAGGGAGCAGATTATTTATTTGGCAATGACTGGACAGTGAAGCTTCCATTCAATGCAAGACTGCTGTAATCAGGCTAATCAACAACATCTCAAGGGCATTTGGGTATAAGTCAAAGCTGGTTATTAAATCTGAATCATTGACATAGTCACAATTTTAACGTTGGTGCTACTTAGTGCACAGCTTCAAAAGAAGTTTGATTAACAGGATGATTGAACAATTTAAAAAGCAAAGTAATGAGGGAAGCCTCAAAACTGAAAAGAGATTGTGATCCTGCTCACCACCACCTTCCAGAGGGTAGTTAGTGATGGACAATAAATGCTGGCCTTTAGTAATACATACCTTTAAAGGTTAAATTGTGATAAGCTGTCTAGTGGTCTTAGTATGTAACTAGCTCCACTTATACAGCATCAGAAATATTACATCCAACCCAAATATAGAATCATTTATGATTTTAATGGGTAACATTGTCCATTAATAATTCTTTCAAAGGAATTGGGAGTATTGAGACCATGAAAGGGTATGGAGCATGAAACTGCAAAATATTAAAAGTATATGGAAGGGGGCATAAAAAGATGAGGGAGAATAAAAGTTTGGTGATCAACATAAAGGTAAGCAGTACAACTTTTTTATTTAAGTGCAGTAACATGATAATTAAAGAAGCAGTCATCCTGTACTTAAGAGCGAGGATATGGTGGAAATGCTTACAATAACGGGCATTAATATAACACAGTTAATGTGGAAAAAAAATTTCCAACCAGTTTCACAAGAACAAAAAATAATGAGCCAAATGCGGTATTACAGATCCCGCCAATTAAAACATCCACTTTTAAAATGGAAAGTCACTTATATTGACCAAAAAATATTAACCGTTAACTATTTGCATTAGCTTCAATTTCAAAGTTGTTAGCATCTTTAAGTGCTCTCTTTATCTTGGGCTGAGACAGTTGTTCCAAGAATCATCCCTGTGCATGGCTGAAATACACATTAAAAACTGATGCATTTTTTAATAACTGTTACAACCAGTCCCGGGTATGGTCCCCCAACTTATGGATCTCAGATGAGGAACCCCAAATTATGCTCCCAGGTAAGGCGGGATGAATTGGCTCCTTTTCTTTATTCAACCCTCTTGGTTGGACGCAACAGGGCTAATTTAAAAAAGGATTCCTGTCCCTCATGGGTACCTTTTCTCAGTCCAAATGTATTTATGTTTCAAAAGGAGCCAATTTAACCAAGCTTTCTTGAGTTAAGGAAGGAGTGAGTTTATTAGTTACTAAACTCGAGAAAAAAATAATAAAAACGCAACACACACACACACACACTAGAAATGAGAAATTGAGTCCAAAAATAAAAGTTAAAAGATATACAAATCAGTCCTTTGGCTTGTCCATGAGGAGTAGGTGGCGAAACGTAGCCGTTAAGTTAGGGTGATTCCGGTAACGCTGACTTTGGCAGTTAAGCAGTTGTGTTGGAGATTCTTGGTTCTGCAGGTTAGTTGAAAGGAGTTGTCCTGTTTCTTTTTTGACTGTGGCTTTGCTGACTTGTGACTTGCTTCCAGCAATCAGAAAGAAAGGACATTTTTTTACCTGCAAGCAGAGGGATGGCCAGTTGGTGTCCTTCAGCTGTGATCTTCACAGCATACACACACACCAGAACAGAACATCAGACTAGCGCACACAACTAGGGTTGCAGCTGGCCTTTTTAAACCCCTTTCCTTGTTTATTCCTGGAAGGGAAAAAACAAATATGTCTTTTGCCCAGATCTGTTTTTTTTTCAATTCAGTTCATGTTCGCAGTCTGGGATATAACTCACCAGGTGGTGGCTTCGGCCTAGATGGCAATCATTTTCCATTATCTCCGCAACCAAAGGAGATTACAGTTCAGTTTACATTGTATCTTTTCCTTTGAAGTGCCTCTGTCTGAAATGTGCCATGTAACATATTTTAGGTGTGACATTCTGTTCTCCCTGAACTAGTTGGTCAGGTAATCCACATAGGAATTTTCCAGCAAGTGATTACCTTGATTAAGATCTGTGTTTTCCCACTCTCTCTAGATCTTGCTGTGATTTTTTTTTACCTGTTATTGGCTTGTTCCTGAATGGCAGGTTCTTCTCCATTGATCTGATAACTATCCCAGGATGGGTTAGTCATGTGAAGCTTGAGGTTGGTTGGGTTTAGGGTCTGGCAATAAGGGGATCTGTTAACTGAGCTTTGGATGCTGATGAACAACAACATTGTGTGTTGTGTAGCATTTAAAGCACCATCTTGTATAACGGGCAAATTGTGTTTGTACAACACGCCTGCTAAAAGCAGTGGGGGACCCCTTAGGCAGAGTAATCAAAATCTTAGTCCAAGATGTGGCACATCAATTTTAAATGATCGCTAAGTAAATAAGTGGGTGAAATTTACTTACGCAGAGAGTTATTAGAGCCACAAGAAGCAAATTTAGGCATAAACCTAAATCTTTTAGAGTAGACAAACGATTGAAAGAGGAAAATTAAAAATAATGGGAAAGTAACAAGGCGGAGGGAGGAGGTGGGAGGTGGCAAGGCCAACATTTGCTGCCTTAATTGCACTTGAACTAAGTGGCTTGCTAAGCCATTTCAGAGGGCAGTTAAAAGTCAACCTGATCTGGAGTCACGTAGGCCAGACCAGGTCCCTAAAGAACAGTGGGTTTTTACCACAATCGATGATGGTTTCATGATGACCATCACAGTGATGAGACTAGTTTTATATTCCAGGATTTTATTAACTGAATTCAAAGTCCACCAGCTGCCACATTGGGATTTGAACCCACATCCCCAGAGCATAGGCCTGGGCATCTGGATTACTGGGCCAGCAGGATTACCACTACGCCATCTCCATGCTCTTACACTGAGCCAGTATAAAATGTTGAACTGAGTAGCTAACTACCTTCTGCGATCTAAACATCTATAGGTTCCTCAGTCCTAATAGTCTTAGGACAGTTAGCATAGATTTATAACATTTAACAATTTGAATTTATTGAGTTTAATGACAGTGGATGTGGTATGATAAGGTATCAGATAATTTTTTAGCAAAAATCAAAGGCATGTGAATATAGCTGCATAGATTGTGACGGCTAGGGGGCATGGGAGTACAATAAATGTATTTGGATTGAGTGATATATGGGTAATAGTGTATCTCACTGATCTGTGCTGGTATTTCATTTTTCCCCATTCATTTAAACATTATTCCAGGTTAGATTGCATAGAAATCTAATGAAGAACTCAGGAAGTCATCAGTAGGTTTCAGTGAGGTGCAGGGACATAGCGGATACAGTTTAGTGTGGTAAATGATGCGAGAAAGAACAGTAAAAGTATACCCCAAATGCACAGATCCAAGGAATGCTGATACAGATCTTGAAAGTGGGTTTGGAGATCTAAAATACCATAAAAAGGCAAATAAGATTCTGGGTTTTATAATCGGGACATTGAACATAAAACCAAAGAAGTGATGCATATAGACTTTGTACAACATAATGGATAATCCATGGTTGGAGTATTGCACATAATTCTGGGTACCCCATTATAGAAAGGATATGAGATTTGTAGAAAGTATAAATCAAAATTTCACTACAATATTACTAGAAATGAGATGTTAGAATTATGAAGACAGACTTAAAAATTGTTTTCCACTGTAAATCAAGTAGACATCTAATAGAGGTTTTCAGAAGGTGAACAAATAGATATTTCCACTGATTAGCATATTCTTAATAACTGTCAGAATTATCACAAGAATGAGAAACAAGGGGTTATTAGAATATTGAATACTTAATAAGATATGGTTATTGAGGCAGATGGGTATTTAACAAGGAATTTGTAAAGGGCAAGAAAATGGGATAACGCAGGTAAAGAGCTAGCAAGCAGCACCGGCACATGGCCTCATCTGCTGCAATTTCTGTGGTTCTATATTATCTGAATTGATACAGTTGGGTGAACCCAGTGATATTGCTCCCTTAGCACTAAAACAACCACCGACCCTTAGGGGCACAGCTTATGCTCTGAATACACGATTATTGAAACAGCATGCCTTAAACATCTAACACAATATTATAAATTGTTCAAGTGACACCGATGAATAGAAAAATGGAATAAGAAATGACGCTGCACATTTTATGAATCTTGATGGCTCAGTGTCATTAATTAGAATGTTAAATAAAGAACTTCAGTAATCCACAAGAAACCAGAACATTTTTCAAAATAATTTGCCTTTCACATTCTCCATTTAAAGGACACAAACAGTAGTTGTAGCTGTCGTTCTATCTCACTTGAGGCATAATTGCTCCTTGCTGCATTCTGTGGTGTAAATGGATTTGGACCTGTTGCGGCTTAATTATTGCACTGGGATTAAAATAAAACTACCAGGGCTGAAAAACCTTGTAGTCGGGATTACTCCCGATGCTGTAATAATTATAACTTCCATTTCTATTTATAAGTAAAACTTCACATATCTGAGCCATACAGACCAGATGGTCTCAGCGAGGGTTCCTCAGTGTCCTTGAGTTAAGGATGAGAAAATCAGTACTAGCTTCTCATCACTATCCACTGATTCTGCCTGGAAGCTGCATGTGTGCGCTTGGCAGGTGATGACAAGCAAGCCTCACTGAATACCTGCTGACACTTGCTGTCTTGGCTCACACCAAGAATGGCCACTTAGGTGAAGCACCAGACATTTAGTATCTTCAGGAGAAATGGGAGGAAAAGACATTTAACTTAATAGAACAACTACACTCGGGAACTTCAAAAGGGTTGACACATTTACAGAGCTCATTTATGTAGGATGACTGACTTCTACCCAACAGCACTGTACAGGAGCAGGTTACTGCCTGATATGAGTCTTGCGCTTACTATTTAGCTACATTCTTTCATCTTGGTTTAAAATATGATTTGAAGCCTAAACTAATTTTAAGAGAAAAGTCTCCTTTGGAAAAGGTCAGTGATAACTCCAAACAGTTTCTTCTATGGTTACAGGTTCCTCAGATTGAAGAGCTGTATCTGCTACAGTGATAACCAGTGATTATATTTGCTGTATCTCGTAGGTTTTATTTGGTTTGGTGGAGGGAAAACACAGGCCTGGGATAAATCCAAAGAGCTGTCTTTGGATTGTAGTAGAAGAGGTTTACAAAAATGGTTCCAGGGATGAGAAACTTAAGTTATGAAGATAGATTGGAGAATTTGGGACTGTTCTCCTTGGAGAGGAAGCTAAGAGGAGATTTGATAGAGGTGTTCAAAATCATGAGGGGGCTGGATAGAGTAAATAGGAAGAAACTGTTCCTGCTTGTAAAAGGATTGAGCACTAGAGGGCACAGATTTAAAGTGATTTGCAAAAGAAGCAGATGCGATGTGGAAAAAAACTTCTTCACACAGCAAGTGGTTCGGGCCTGGAAGTGTGATGGAGGCAGGTTCAACTGAGGCATTCAAGAGGACATGAGATGATTATTTAAATAGAAATAATGTGCAGAGTTACAGGGAAAAGAGGAGAATGGCACTATCATAACGCTCATTTGGAGAGCCAGTGCAGATACGTTGGGCTGAATGGCCTCCTTCAATGGAACAATTTTGTGATAGAAAATGTTTGTATATTTCATAGTATTTACAGCACAGAAACGGGCCTATGCCAGTGTTTATACCCCCTCAGTAAGGCTGTTTTAGATTATCTATCCAGAACGCCGTGTTACTCTTGCATTTTAATTTAAAACCGTTTTCCAAATTTATCTTTTTCGTGCCATTTACAATTTTACAATCCTCCAATGAAGTCACCCTTCCAGGGTCTTCTGTCAGAGTTGAAAATCCTAAGTTTCTTCAATTTTTCCGCTCAACTCCATTACCCTGACACCAGGGGTTGGCTTTGTGGCCCATCTCTGCATTCTCTCCAATGCTTGGATAACCCCCTTCTGCATTAGTGACCAGAACTGGGCTCAAGGTACAGTCTGACCCGAGTGTCAGAGTTTGATCACAAGTTCTTCTGACTTGTGCTTTTTAATTACATAGTTCAGCATTCTATTGGCTCTGTTGATTGCAGCTCTTACCTGGTTGAACATGTTGAATATCAAGTGGACTGAGACTTTGGGGCTTCTTTCTATTTTAGCCTTAGCTGTCTTAATGTCTCAATTATAATGCATGGATCATCCATTTCTTTTCTGTATATTTTACACTCGTCTTCATTAATTATTGTCAGCCATTGTTCTGCCCACTTACATTTTTGTCCAATTCATTTTACAATTTCTGAGGCTGCCTCCTTTAATTCTGTTGCCCCTCGGTTTGTTTTCATCTGCAAAATTTGAATAGCATTGAGTTTTTGAATCTATTGATGGAGGTTGGTTGGTTGGTTGGGTGGGTGGGCAGTGGTGGTGATGACAGCTGTTCCAAAGGGAAGGGTTGGAAGTGGTGCACAAGCAAAAGGATTAACTCACAACGCCAACCATTAAATTGTTTCTGGTTTTTGCTGGCCGGGGAATCTAAAACACAGGAGCACAGTCTCTGGAGGAGGGGCTGGTCATTTAGGACTGAGATGAGGGGAAATTACTTCAGTCAAAAGTTTGTGAATTTTTGGAATTCTCTACCCCAGATAATTGTTGAATACATTTAAGGCTGGGATAGACATTTTTTTTGTCTCAGGGAATTGAGGGACATGAGGAATGGGCAGGAAAATGGAGTTTAAGCCCAAGATCAGCCATGGTCGTATTGAACGATGCAGCAAACTCGATGAGTTGTGTGGTCTACTCCTCCTCCCATTTCTTGGGAAAGGTTGAGTGATCAGGCAAGAGGGATGATGTTCAGGAAGACAGTTGAAGAACTTGGAATCAGAATCAAACCATATCACAGTATTACAAACACCACAACGGAAGTTGAGGGGCAGAGCACCAGCAAAGGACTCAGCAGTCAAAATTTTAAAAATTGGATGCACACTAATGTGTGGGAAGATCTCTTAACATTAGGCACATTGGACCAGATCATCTGCAGACATTTTTAATCAATAAGGTGAAAACATTTTAATAATCATTGATCCAATGCCCTGACTTCACAAAGAAAGAATTTGCACCTTAATACATAGTAAAGCACTTAACCATCACCCATGCACACTAGCGCCCACATCTAGCACCTGCAAACATTGAAAAGATTTGCAAATGTGGGCAGTCAAGGAGCAAATAAATTCACAGCCTGCCACCCTTGAGTTAAAATCAGAACAGCTGAGCAAACCCCCAGAAATGATTCAAATTCCCCACTCCACAACTCCATAAACCCCCAGTGAATCAAGGAGCAATGAGCCTTGAACAAACCCTTAAACTGACCACATTACCATTGCCATGAATAGGAGATAAAATTCCATTGATTACCCTTTCTATTGAGGCATTTCCCAGCAGCAGGCATACAGGTTAAGAGCCCTACATTCCTGTACTCTGAAAACAAATCATTCAAAGTTTTTCAAAAAAATGGTAATCTGTTCAGAGTGACAGTTAGACCATAAGACATAGGAGCAGAAAATAGGCCATTCGGCCCATCGCGTCTGCTCCACCATTCAATCATGGCTGATAAGTTTCTCAACTCCATTCTCCCGCCTTCTCCCTGTAACCTTTGATCCCCTTCCCAATCAAGAACCTATCTATCTTGGTCTTAAATACACTCAATGACCTGGCCTCCACAGCCTTCTGTGGCAATGAATTCCATAGATTCACCACTCTCTGGCTAAAGAAGTTTCTCCTTATCTGTGTTCTAAAAGGTCTTCCCTTTACTCTGAGATTGTGCCCTCGGGTCCTAGTCTCTCCTAATGGAAACATCTTCGTCATGTCCACTCTATCCAGGCCTTTCCATATTCTGTAAGTTTCAATCAAATCCTCCCTCATCCTTGTAAACTCCATCGAGTATAGACCCTGAGTCCTCAAACGTTCCTCATATGTTAAGCTTTCATTCCTGGGATCGTTCTCGTGAACCTCCTCTGGACCCTCTCCAGGGCCAGAACATTCTTCCTGAGATACAGGGCCCAAAATTGCTCACAATATTCTAAATGTGGTCTGACCAGAGCCTTATAAAACCTCAGCAGCACATCCCTGCTTTTATATTCTAGTCCTCTCGAAATAAGTGCCAACATTGCATTTGCCTTCCTAACTACCGACTCAACCTGCAAGTTAACCTTAAGAGAATCCTGAACTAGGACTCCCAAGTCCCTTTGTTCTCCAGGGAATGTACACAACTCTGATCTGGAAATGTGCTTCAACTAAACCTGCTGTCCCTGCACCTTGGTCCCATACACATCAGTGCATCCTCAGGTGTATTCGTAAACACCTCCACAGATTCACTGTTCCATAGATGTATCTTAAAAAAATATGAAAAGATATAATAGGAATGTTACATTAAACAACCAGAACCTCTCACAGGATTAACAAACCCCATCAAATCATAATTCCACATTACAACTTGGGCTCTCCCCTAGCCTTCCTTTTACGCTTCAAATATACAGTTTCCATCAGGGACTTCTGCCCCTTATGATCTGAAACTTTGAAATACTGTGAACAAGAGTAGCAGCCACAAGATTAATAATTACTCTTTATAGCGATGTTCAGACTAGAAGTCATGGTTCTGATTCTATCTCAAATTAAACTCAGAAAATGTTCAAAGTCTTGAAGTCCTTTTCAGGATTTTTAACTGAACAAAAAGGACAGAATTCTTACTCCTGACACTCAACAGAGCAGCAAATTCCCACAGGGAACCTGGGGAATGGTCATCATTTATATTAAAGGTATCACAAACAAAAAGAGGAATCGCATTCCACAATGTGATGGTGACATTAAATGTAAAATTGAGAAATTATGTATACAAATGGGGTCACATTGCATACAAAGCAGAAGTTGTGTGTTATACTCAAAGGGGAAAGGACCACATTTATACACAAGGGTTATGGAGGTCACATAATCAACAAAGTGAAAAGGAAATCACATAATATACAAAGGAGAGGATATCACATTGTTCAGGAAAGGGAAGAACTCTTTAGACCAATTAATTCGGATCTGCTTGACAAACCTTCCTGATTTCTTTGAAGAGCTAACAGAAACTGTTTCCAAGGGTAATTTAATAGGGGTAATATATTTCAATTTCCAAAAGGCCTTTGATAAGGTTAAGAGTATGTGGAATCAGGGGGCAAGTAGAAGAATGAAGAACAAACTGGGTACAAAACAGCAAACAGTGGGGGTTAAAGGTAGATATTCAGACCTGCAATAGGTGGGAAGTGGTATTCCACAGGGATTGGTGCTGTTCACAATTTACATGAACGATTTGGACTTGGGAATTGAAATTACAATTAGAAAATTTGCAGATGACACCAAATTTGGGGGTATCATTAATATCGAGGAAGAAAGCAACAAAATAAAAAGAGGACATTTATCGACCTGCAGAATGGATGGCAAATATATTTCAATGTAGATAGGTGTGAGATGGTATTTTTTGGTTGGAAGATTAAGGAGACAACATACGGCTTGGAATAAATGGGGTTGAGGAGCACATTGATCCAGGGTTGCAGATAGACACATAACCAAAGTAGCAATGTAATTAAGGTCATAAAAAGAAAAGCAAGCACCGGGATTCATTTCTAGAGGGATAGATCTGAAAAAGCCACAGAAGTCACGTTAAATTTAAATAGAACCTTAGCCAAATGACAACAAAACTTGCATTCATATAGTGTCTTTAACCTAGTAAACACCCCAAGGTGCTTCACAGGATCATTATTAAACAAAATTTGACACTAAGCCACATTATTAGATATGAAGACAGATGACCAAAAGCTTAGCCAAAGAGGTGGGACTTAAGGGACATTTTGGAGAGAGAAGGAGAGCGAGATGGAGGGGTTTAGGGAAGAATTTCCAAAGATTAGGGTCTGGACATCTGAAGGCACAGCCGTCAGTGATGGAGCAAGAACCCAGAATTGGAGGAGCGCAGAGATCTCAAAGGGTGCAGGGATGTGGGTGGTTGCAGAGACAGGGAGAGGCAGAGCCATGGAGATACTTGAAAGCAAGGATGTGAATTTTAAAACTGAGGCAGAGCCAATGTAGGTCAGCAAGCACAAGGATAATGGGTGAACAGGACATGGTGCAAGTTAGAGTAAAGGCAGCAGATGAGCTGAGGCAGAACGGAGTTGGGCGATGTTTTGGAGGTAGAAGTAGGCAGCCTTTGTGATGGAACACAGTCAGAAGCTGGTCTCAGGGTGAAATGGGATGCCAAGGTCGTGAGCAGTCTGATTCAGCCTCTGGCAGTGGCCAGGGAGAAGGATGGAGTCAATGGCAATAGAGTTTGTGGGAGGAAGTGAAGACAAAGGCTTCGGTTTTCCCAATATTTAGCTGGAACAAATATCTCCTCATCCAGAATGGGAGGTTGGACAAACAGCGTAACAAATAAGAGGCTGTGGAAGAACAGTATGAGCTGATGAGGTGGAGCTGGCTGTCATCATGTGCATGTGGAACCTGATGTTGGGTTTGAAATACTATGAACAGCTCTGACCTCCATAGTATCAAAAGGATAGAGGAGCTTTAGAAAAAGTGCAAACAAAACTCCACAAGCATGATACCAGAACTGAGAGGCAATTCTAACCAAGAAAGGCTGAACAGGCTGTGGCTCTTTAAACTAGTAAAAGAGAAGGCTTAGAAGGGATAGAAATCCTTAAGATTATGAAAGGGTTCGATAGGGTAGATGTAAAGAAAGTGTTTACACTTGCAGGGGGAATCCAAAACTAGTGGGTGTAAATGAAGGAATGGGTGGGTGGGTGGGAGGGTCACATGATATACAAAGAAATAGGGGTCACATGACAAGGGAGTCGGCCTCACATCGGACATTAAGAGAAGAGTCGTAATGTACATAAAGGGAGGGTCATATTGCAAAAAAAAGAGGCAAGTACAATTGTGCTTACATACACGGGTTTATATGATAGAGAAATGGGGACAAATCATATTATACACAGTAGAGGGGGGGTCACATTAAAGAATATAGGGACAGGAAAAAAGGCCCTTCACATATGTGTGATCAGGCAAAAATAGATGCTCAGCAAAGGAGGAAACATTAGGAGGGGTAATCAAAAGCTTGGTCAAAGAGGTGAGTGTTTAAAGGGGTTAGGATGTGGAGGTTTGGTAGTAAATTCCAAAGCCTGGGGGCTGAGAGCTAAAGATAGGCCGAAGCATAAGTGATTCCAATTACTATTAGCTCTAATTATCTGATAATTCAACCTTAGCACTAAATTCTTCCTGGAATTTACATTGCTTAATACAAATTTGAGTAAAATATGAGTGAATCATCAAGAGTAAAATGTATGCACCAAAGGGAGAGATATACTCGAAGGGTGGAGTCACACTGAATACATGGTGGAGTTACACTGTACACAAATGGCAACAACGAATAGAAATTAATGGGGCAGGAGTCACATTATACGCAAGAGTAGTCATGTTGGACATAAAGGGCCATTACAACACAAATGGAAGGGTTGATAGTAAGGGGAAGTGTTTGGATGATACACAAGTCTCACAAAGGAGGTACATTGCACACTAAGAGGGTCACAGTGTAGACAGACATGACAATATTCCTTTCCATTCATTAGGATTCAGTCATTTTATCCATCCAGCAGCAATCATTTAATTTGATGTTTGAATAACCTCCATACAACCTCATCCACCTGCAGCGAACAAGCCCCAACTTCAGAACAAATCCACTGACCAGGACCTTAACTTCAACCTCCCTCCAGAGATATAAGCTACTACAAGACTGGCAAACCCATAATATGCAAAGCAAACGGTCTGTACCAATTAGATTGCCGGTCCCACCTAAACACAATGCAAGTTGTCATAGTTGTTAGCTTTACAAAAAAAAGAGGCAATTTTAAATATTATGGACATGAGCAGAAAACTGAGTGCTGGGAATAAACAGCAAGTTGGTTAGCGTCTAAAAAATAAGGTTTATTAAGATTTCTCAAGAGGGCCTCCATCATTGAAACCCTAGAGTTTGTTTGATCTCAAATAACAGCCCTACCATGTCACCACTACAGCACTTTCGAAATGAGTTGTGTCCTTGTCTTAATCACCTTCTTGAAACCTGATCATATGTCGTCTTGTTCTGTTGCTCATGTACCTAAGAGTAGTGTGTCAAGTTTCCTTTCTCTCTATAAAAACAAAAAAACTGCGGATGCTGGAAATCCAAAACAAAAACAGAATTACCTGGAAAAACTCAGCAGGTCTGGCAGCATCGGCGGAGAAGAAAAGAGTTGACGTTTCGAGTCCTCATGACCCTTCGACAGAACTTGAGTTCGAGTCCAAGAAAGAGTTGAAATATAAGCTGGTTTAAGGTGTGTGTGTGGGGGGCGGAGAGATAGAGAGAGAGAGAGGTGAAGGGGGGGTGGTGTGGTTGTAGGGACAAACAAGCAGTGATAGAAGCAGATCATCAAAAGATGTCAACAACAATAGTACAATAGAACACATAGGTGTTAAAGTTAAAGTTGGTGATATTATCTAAACGAATGTGCTAATTAAGAATGGATGGTAGGGCACTCAAGGTATAGCTCTAGTGGGGGTGTTTTTTTTTTAAATAATGGAAATAGGTGGGAAAAGGAAAATCTTTATAATTTATTGAAAAAAGGAAGGGGGAAACAGAAAGGGGGTGGGGATGGGGGAGGGAGCTCACGACCTAAAGTTGTTGAATTCAATATTCAGTCCGGAAGGCTGTAAAGTGCCTAGTCGGAAGATGAGGTGTTGTTCCTCCAGTTTGCGTTGGGCTTCACTGGAACAATGCAGCAAGCCAAGGACAGACATGTGGGCAAGAGAGCAGGGTGGAGTGTTAAAATGGCAAGCGACAGGGAGGTTTGGGTCATTCTTGCGGACAGACCGCAGGTGTTCTGCATTCATTGCTCCCAATGTGGTCTCCTCTACATTGGAGAGACCAAACGTAAACTGGGCGACTGCTTTGCAGAACACCTGCGGTCTGTCCGCAAGAATGACCCAAACCTCCCTGTCGCTTGCCATTTTAACACTCCACCCTGCTCTCTTGCCCACATGTCTGTCCTTGGCTTGCTGCATTGTTCCAGTGAAGCCCAATGCAAACTGGAGGAACAACACCTCATCTTCCGACTAGGCAATTTACAGCCTTCCGGACTGAATATTGAATTCAACAACTTTAGGTCGTGAGCTCCCTCCCCCATCCCCTTTCTGTTTCCCCCTTCCTTTTTTTTTCCAATAAATTATAAAGATTTTCCTTTTCCCACCTATTTCCATTATTTAAAAAAAAACACCCCCACTAGAGCTATACCTTGAGTGCCCTACCATCCATTCTTAATTAGCACATTCATTTAGATAATATCACCAACTTTAACTTTAACACCTATGTGTTCTATTGTACTATTGTTATTGACATCTTTTGATGATCTGCTTCTATCACTGCTTGTTTGTCCCTACAACCACACCCCCCCCCCCTCCACCACTCTCTCTCTCTATCTCTCCGCCCCCCACACACACACCTTAAACCAGCTTATATTTCAACTCTTTCTTGGACTCGAACTCAAGTTCTGTCGAAGGGTCATGAGGACTCGAAACGTCAACTCTTTTCTTCTCCGCCGATGCTGCCAGACCTGCTGAGTTTTTCCAGGTAATTCTGTTTTTGTTTTCCTTTCTCTCTATTCCATTATGGATCTAATGAAGTTCTGCCAGGCTAAAGACTGAAACTTATCAAGTTATTCTTTACAACTCATCCCTCTGGCACCTCTGTTCTCCTCTGCATTGTCTCTAAGGTCCAGATGCCCCCTTTTGACACAGGAACCAGATTTTTACCCAGTACTCCAGTACAGGTTCAGCATAGCTCCAACTCAGTATTCCAAGTGCAGGCTGTTCAGTTTCAGCATGGTTTCTTAAGGGTTTTTAACTCATTAATCTAATATCACCCAGTACATACCTTGTTTACTGCTGCCTCATAATGTTTACAGATGGTCAACCACCAATCAATTTACAGCACTCTTTCATTTACCACTTTACAAGTTCCATCACAGCCCTGGGGTGTGCTACCTTGTATTAGTACATACTGAACCTTACTCACCACTGATTACTCGGGTGTAAACCCAGACAAATAGTCTTAGCAAAGTCTTGACTGTCTCTTGAATCCAGTTCTAACTGCAAATTTAATGATCTTGCATTGAGACAACAATCCTAGGGCATTCATGTCAATCAAGAACAGCACAGAACATCCTTCAATACTTGCCCGAATGCAACCTCGCTCCCTTATGGTATTCTATTTATTAATCCCAGTTCATATCTTACACTTGATCCTCAGTTCAACCAAGAAACTAAACAAGGTGACATAGATATAATTTTAAATATAAGAGATTTAAGAGAGAGCATTAGAACCTCTAACACTTCCTTTAAAAATTAATTCATGGGATGCGGGCATCACTGGCTAGGCCAGCATTTATTGCCCATCCCTAATTGCCCTTGGTGGTCATGGTGAACTACCTGCTTGAATTCAGCTGAGTGGCTTACTAGACCACTTCAAAGGGCAATTATGAGGCGACCACATTGCTGTGGGTCTGGAGTCACACACACGTCAGACAGGGCAAGGACAACGGATTTCCTTCCCCAGAGGACATTAGATTGACATTAATCAATCAGATGGATTTTAAAAACAATCCAGTAGTTTCATGGCCATTATTACTGATATTACACAGAGGTTTTTAAGGTTGCAGGTGCACTACCAGAGTTTGTGAATTAAACAGAGATGATGTCAACACTTCGGAATAGATTAGTTAGGTGGTTGTAGGAAAGGGGGATAATGGAAGATGGGCGGCACAGCTTTCCAGTTATTGCGATTTAGCTAACGGGACTTTGATTATCAGGTATCACTAATGGAGTTCCAGTTACCAGGTATGGTTCTGCTTATGGGGCTTTAGTTACCAGGTATCATTCTGCTTATGGTCCTGCTAATGGAGTTCTAGTTACCAGGTATGGTTTCGCTAATGCAGTTCTAGTTACCAGGTATGGTTCTGCTTATGGGACCCCAGTTACCAGTTCTTGTTACATTAGCCATTTTCATTCTATTCATTGACTCTTTCAGTGCTTCACAAATTCCCTGCGATATTGGTAATCCATCCCAGGGGACTGACTGGAGATCTGGCAGCGCAGAAAAAATCTAATCTTTACACAAATCAACATCGAAATTACTTTTAATTTTTTTCTCTGACACGTTTCACATTCACCTGTTCCATATTTTTATGCATTTTGTGCCTCCAGCCCACCTCATCCTTACACATTTCACACACATTTCCACAAGATAACAAATCAGCACTAGTGAGAAAGGAGTTAACACTTAACAGGCATTGGAACAGCTCATATACCCCACTTTACCTGATCTCTCACACCAGTCAGAATTGTTCAGGTACCTGAGAGCTGACAGCACTGGAGACATGCACAACTGGCTTTGTAGAGATTTATGGACAATCATGGTACTTTCCTATGGGGAAGTGGGCAATTTAAGGTTATTTGTAACGGAATGGTCCAAATGGACTGTGTAGGGTGTTTTCCAGCCCAGTTTGCTCTTGTACTACTAACCAACTGCCCTCAGAGCCCTGCTCTCTATATTAGGTAGACATTCCAGCCTCAGTTAAATCTCCTGTGCATCGGCAGTGACTGGAGCAGGACTGGCTTGTACCAACCTTCCAGTTCAAGGGGCTTTGTATAGAGACAATTCCTGCGTAGGGCAAAGGAGGGAGGGCGGGAGGGGGAGATGGGAATGAAGGGAAGAGGCAATTTAACAGTCCTCACATTTAACTACACAAAAAAATTACAAATTTATAAAATATCCAGTTCCTTCTGTTGCAATATTAAACTTCAATAAAAGGAGGAGCCATGGGAATTTATATTTTTAATGATGGTGGGTTGTACAGAATACTGTCGACTATTAAATCTTTACACTTGTCCTTGGGTAACATCCTGCAGAATTGCACATTTCTAAATTACTTCAATGGATGGGGTCTGTGACCTGATTTTGGCCTCAAATCCCTTGCTCGATGATGCATGTCCGCTTGTATTACTAGAAACCAGAGCAATTTCAGGTCTAAACCTTTCCACTTTCAAATAAAAAGATTCCTCATGACTGTCTTCGAACAAAAACATTGGGGCATTTTGAAGTTTAAACTGATAGAGTGGGATAAACGTCTAACTCTAACTCCGCACTTGGGTCCCCTCACTCTACAGTGACCCCGGGGCTAACACTTGCCTGGGCCGGCGCAACTGTTCAGGCCGAATGCATTTCATCTACAAATTATGGGTCTTAAAAGTGGTCTTTGAGAAAGGGGAGCCTCATTTAGTTTATCAAATTGCACCAATTCTGAGTTACTGGTGGGTTGGTTGGTGGGTGGGTAGGTAGAGGGAGGTCAGTATGTACAAGCAGGGAATGGGAATCTGATAACAAATATTAATATGACAGGAGGATTTGCAAAAAAGTTAAAACCAGATTACCAGTGAGTCATCTCCGAGCATCTCTTGGTCTACGTACTCAAATAAGAAAAGATTACAGAGAAGCAGCCGCTTTGGGCAGTAACCCAGGGTATTTACAGAACGTACAGCTCACTCCGGCTGCCTTAGGACAGCCACCATCTCATCGTTAGGAGCAGTGTTTGTTTTTGATCCGGTTTGAAAACGGTTCGGAGTCTCCACAAGCTCCTAGTTTTGAGTCCCAGCCTTCTGCCGGTAGAAGGTTACAGGTGTCGAGGGCTCGGGTGCCCGTTGTGATATAGTTTCTGTTTGATATGCACCATGTTCCCCGCTGAATCCTCGTATTGCCGGTGGGAACGCCTCCTGAACTCCTTCAGATTACATAACCTCGGAATCCAGGACCAGGAGTTATCTGAAAAAGGGGATGAAGCAGTAGCTTAAAGAGGTGTATAAGTATGTGTGTATATTTGTTTAAACACTGCAGCACCAAAACCCACCCTCGCGCCCTTTAACTGAGTCACTCGCTCAATCCAGATTCACCGCACCCTTTACCTGAGTCACTCACTTAGTCTGGGTTCACTGCACCCAGCGCCTGTAACATTCACTCAGTCCAGATTCACTGCACCCAATGCCAATAACACTCGATCAATCCGGATTCACGGCACCCTTTACCTGAGGTACTCGCTTAATCCGGATTCACAGCACCCAGTGCCCGAGTCACTCACTCAATCCAGATTCATGGCACCCAGTGCCCGAGTCATTCGCTCAATCCAGATTCACTGCACTCGTTACTCGAGTCACTTGCTTAATCTGGATTCACTGCACTCTTTACCTGAGTCACTCACTCAATCCGGATTCACCGCTCCCTTTAACCGAGTCACTTGTTTAATCCGGATTAACTGCACCCTTTACTTAAGTCACTCGTTCAATCCAGATTCACTGTACCCAGTGCATGAGTCACTCGCTCAATCTGGGAGATAGGGTTAATGAAGGGATTTAAACGGAAAGAGCCAAGCTTTGGGCACAGGCCAACCCACATCCAAAAGCCTCATCTTCTTCCCCACCAACACCTCCTTCCCATCCTCAGAAACTATGAGCAGTATTTGAGGATTGACTCACCGTAACGCCTGCTTGTCCTCCAAGCCCTGACGACACAGTGAAGGACACCATCCATCCACACCAGGAACCAGCTGATACAGAAACCCAGGAGCAGGCCCAGCATCAGGTCAATCTCCTGCTTTGTCACATTGTCCGTCACAAAGTAATTTTCTGAGGAATCGACCACAGACTGATCGGCATCATAAGGAATGACGTAGTGAATATGGTGCCTGAAAGAGAGTGGGGGAGAGTTAGAGTTGGGGGAGACTGGCTGGGAGAGCAGAGAGGCTGCAGGCCAAGTGGGAATGGACAGAGGGTGGGGAGATAGGAAAGCAGATGGGGAGATAGAGGGAGGGTGGCTGAGAGGAGGGGGTGGGGAATAGAGGGAAGGTGGGTGAGAGGGAGTGGGGTGATAGGAGAGGGGGTGGGCATGAATGGAGGGGGTGGGGGTAACAGGACAGGGGGTAAGGAGTGAGGTGAGAGCAATGTCAGGGTTAGAGGAGGGGGCGGGGAGACAGGAGGGATTAGGAAGCAGAGTGGGCTGGGGAAACAGGAGAGTGGGTGGGGAACAAAGTGACAGGGGAGGGGAGTGGGGGTGAGAAGGGGTTGGGGGGTAGAGTTCTGTCAGAGATTCCAATATCACAAGAGTGAGGAGATTTCTCGGTGCTGAGGCCGATGGCGGTGGGGGACACTGGAGGGGGGGGGGGTGGGTGCGAGGGAGGGAGAGGCGGTGACTTACCTTCCACAGTTGCAGTGACAGACCCGGTCTTCGCCTCGTAAATGCGGGAGGATATAATTGTGGAATCGGTCCAGCAGAGCGTTCATATCCACGATGCAAGCTATCGCCTGTAAAGAGCCGACAAGCAAAGGCAGAGCAGGTGAGGGGGGTCTGGGCAGCAAGAACCACAAGCCGGACGAGCAGCTGTGAAAGGTGCCGGCTCGGAAACACTGGCCGCCGCCGCCAGCCTCATGCAAATTACCGCAACACACAGCATGCAGCAGGCGGCCGGCCGGCCGGCCTCCTTACCATCACCATGGACGTCCCCACGAACATGAAGATCATGGTGTTGGCGGTGAGGAGCATAAATCGCAGTCTCTGCTTCCTGCCGTCCGGGTGCAGCGTGTCCTCGGGCACCGGTCACTCAGTGGCCGTTCTCCCCGTCTCTCTGTCCCGGGAGAGTGTAGCCAGTGCTCCCGGAAACTTGACCCTTTCTCTCCCTCCCTCCCCTCCACCACCACCCCCCCTCCACACACATACACACACTCTCTCTCTCTCTCTCTCTCTCACACATACACACACAGTCCTGTCCAGCCCCTTCCCCTACACAAACATCCCCCCGCCCCCCTCACCCGGACACCCTCACATGCGCCACATTGCTGCCGAGGCTCCGCTTCCTGCCGCAGTTACAAATTGATCCGCCCCACAGTCGATAAATAATTCAGAGGCAGGGCTTGGGATAGGGAGGGTGGGGAAAGTGGATGGGTGGGTGCAGCAGAGCCCGGGGATGGGGGTAGCAGCACAAACCCTTGAGGGGTTTTGGGCAGATTGGAAGGATTCCCCCTCTCCTCCCCTTTTCAGAGGGGCTTGCCGAGCCCCATGTCCGCCCCTGTTCCGGCTGACATTGCAGCTCCCAGCCTGGGCTGTGTGTGTGTGTGTGTGTTGCTGCCAATTTGTATTCACTACCACGTCCCCCGGCTCACATTTAACTTTGATCCCACAAATTAGCGCCACATCCTGAGCGATTGCCCCCACCCCTCTCTCCCCACAGTAAAAAGGGCCTTTAAACGTGAAATGAAACCATTGGAGAAATAAACACACGGGGGGGGGGGCTAGGCTCTGACCAAGGGTTTTTTTTAATGAAGCTTCATGTTCGATACACTTTGCGCCATCGTCAGATGGAGACTCGGTTCTACAAGAGAGATTCATTCGGACACATTACAGGACCAGCGCCGAGCAGCGATTCAAACTTAAAATAGACTATAAATTATATACAGATTAGCACTGCAGAGCCCACCGCCCCTCCCCTCAGTAGAAGCAGACTGTGTGAAGGAAGGTCCGGCCACTCTTCTCCTCCAGTTCCTGGATCAACTCGTCAATCTCATTCTCCATGTCCTCGGTTCGCTGAATCTAAAGACAACCAACATTGGCAAAACATTTAGTACCGGGATTGTGTCGAGCTGGGAAGAGGGGAGGGGAAGAGGGGAGGGGGGCAAGAGAAAGTAAAAGGGATGAGGGGAGGAGCAGAGGAATAGGTCCCATTCGGAAAACGATACTGGGGCATTGCCAGCTCATTGGCTGATCTCTGCCCAAATGAAAATTAAACCACACTCCCTTCCTCCACGCCCCCCCCCCCCCCCCCCATACCAACCGAATACTAAATGTCCCTCCAGCTTTCCCAGCTCCAGATCAAGGCCTTAGCTTTCTCCCCAGTCTTGACCTCACACGAACCACAATCACAGGCACTATCCAACAGTGCCAGCTCCCATCCAAGGTCATGCTTGTTCCCAAGCTGGGCTCCTGGCCCAAATCCACAGAGCTCAGCTTCAGGGAGGTTTCCCCTCTTGGAATTCAGTCCACATCCTGGCCCAGCTTCCAACAAGCATACCCCCCCCCCCCCCATTTTATCAGAGAACCTGCCGTCCAGTCTGAAAGTCCAAGTCCTATGACCTGATGGCATGACTAGTGCCACCTCCCCCTTTCTTCATTCAACCCCATAAAAGACAGAAACACAGCAATATTTTATGAGTGTAAGAGAGCAATAATGCAAGCTAATTACTGCAAGTTTCAAAAAGAGCCGTGACTAGATTTTATAGACAGGAAAAACTAACCAAGTCACAGTCTGGAAAGAAACAATCAAGTTTTGTATAAAATTATACTATTGTGGTAATTAAGAACCTCAACCCACCTCTCCAGTCAGTCATATTGATGATAAACAAGGAGGTCAAAAATGAAATATCATTCAGGTATTAGCCTGCAGAATGCATTAAATCAGGGACCATGTTTTAATGAGGCCATTTAATTGTTTAAGCACTGAGCTGTGGTGGCCCTTACAAAGGCTGGGCCCATGCCAGGTTCAATGCTCCTCTCTGCTGGATTTCTCAATGTTACCAAGGGAAGTGGGGTGCACCAGGGCCAAGTATTTCCCCACAGTGGCAAAGGAGAATCACACCTTTGCTATGGGCCAGCATCCCATAGCAATGGGCCCAGTGGCACTGAGTTCCTGGATCAGCTTGTCAATCTCATTCCACATGTTCTCAGTTCACTGAATCTAAACACAATCACAGCTAGCAGCTTGGTCACACTCTCACCTGAGTCACAAGGTTCCGGGTTCAAGTCGCACTTCATGACCTGAGCATTCTAGTGCAGTACAGAGGGAATGCTGCACTATTGGAGGTGCAGTCTTTTAGAGGAGACGTTAACCTGAGGCTCTGTCTGCCTTCTCATTGCATTATTTTGAAGATTGTCCTGGCCAATATTTATCCCTCGATCAACATCACAAAACAGATTATCTGGTCTTTATTACATTGCAATTTGCGGGAGTGTGTTGTGTACAAATTGCATCCAAGGGTACTGAGGGAAGTGAAAGTGGAAATTGCAGAGGCACTAGTGATAATCTTGCAGTCTTCCTTAGACACAGGGGAGGTGCCAGGGTACTGGAGAATTGCGAATATTACACCCTTGTTCAAAAAGGGGCGCAAGAAAGCTGACAACTGGGGACCTCAGTAACAAGGAAGCTTCTGGATACTATAGTTCAGGATAAAATCAACAGTCACTTAGACAAGTGCAGGATACTTAAGGAAACTTGTTGGAATTTTGAGGTGGTAACAGAGAAGGTTGATAAGGGAGCCATTACAGTGTTGATGCAGTGTATATGGATTTTCAAAAGACATTTGATACAGTGCCACACAACAGACTTGAGCAAAATTCTAGATCATGGAATAAAAGGGAAAGTAGACACTTGGATAAGAAATTGGCTGAGTGACAGGAAACAGCAGTGATAAATGGTTGTTTTTCAGATTGGAGGAAGGTTTGTAGTGGAGTTCACCAGAGGAAAGTGTTGGAACCCTTGCTTATCCAGATATATATTAATGACCTACACTTTAGTATTCAGGGCATGATTTCAAAATTTGCAGATGACACGAAGATTGAAAACATTGTCAACTGACGAGGATAGTCTTGAACTTCAAAAAGACACAGGCATATTGGTGGATTGGGCAGACAAATGGCAGATGATGTTTAATGCAGAGAAGTGTGAGGTGATCCATTTTGGCAGGAGGAATATGGTGAGACAGTATAAAATAAAGGGACGGACTCTAAAGGGGTTGCAGGAACAGAGGGACCTCGGTGTGTATGTACATAGGTCATTGAAGATGGCAGGGCATGTTGAGAGGGCAGTTAATAAAGCATATAGTATTCTGGGCTTTATTAAAAGGGGCATTGAGTACAAGAGTAAGGAGGTCATATTGAACTTATATGAAACACTAGTTTGGCCTCATCTGGAGTATGCTTCCAGTTCTGGGCACCATACTAGAGGATGGATGTGAAGGCATTGGAGAGAGTACAGAGGAGATTCACAAAAATGATTCCAGGGATAAGAAACTGTAGCTATGAGGATAGATTGGAAAGGTTGGGACTGTTTTCCGTGGAGAAAGAAAGGCTGAGAGGAGACTTGATAGAAGTATTCAAGATCCTGAGGGATATGGACAGGATAAATAGTGAGAAACTGTTACCACTCAAGAGAACACATTCAAAATAATTGGCAAAAGTAGTAAATGTGAAATGAGGAAAAAAATTTTCACCCAAAGGGTGATTGGAGTCAGGAACAAACTTCCTGAATGGGTGGTGGAGGCAGGTTCGATCAAGGTATTCAAAAGGGAATTGGATTGTACCTGAAAAGAGAGAATGTGCAAGGTTATGGGATAAGGCAAGGGAGTGGGACTAGCTGAAATGTTCTTTCAGAGAGCCAGTGCAGACCCGATAAGCCGCTTGGCCTCTTTCTGCACTGTAATGGCTCTGAGGTTATGTCTCCAGTATCACTGCAGCAGTGTCACTACACTACAAAAGTACTACATTGGCTACAAAGTGCTTTGAGCTGTTTGGTCATTGTGAAAAGCTCTAAATACAAGTTTTTCTTTTCATTCAAGAAAGGAGATAGAAAACAGGAAACTATAGGGGTCTGACATCAATAATAGGGAAAATGCTAGTATCTATTATGTAGATGGTGAGAGAGCTCTTCGAAAAACATATGATTAGGCAACATCAACATAGATTTATGAAAGGGAAACTGTGTTCGACAATCTATTGAGTTTTTGAGGTTGTAACTAACAGGATAGGGTAAGGGGGAAACCAGTGAATGTGAAATATTGGATTTTAAAAAGCATTTGATATCAGGTATCAGACAAGAAGAAGTTATTACACAAAATTAGAGCTCTAGGACCAAAACCAAAATATTAACATGGACTGAGGACTGACTCTCAGGCAGAAAACAGAGTAGGAATAAGCAGGCCATTTTCAGGTTGGCAGGTTCTATCTAGTGGGGTATCACAAAGATCAGTGCTTAGCTCTCTGCTATTTACAATCTATGACAATGGCATAACAATATTATAACAATGACATCGACGAGGGGACTGAGTATATTGTATCCAAGATTGCTGACAATACAAAGTTACGTGGGAAAGTAATTGTGAGAAGGACGCAGAAAGGCCACCAAGAGATGGAGACAGGTTAATTGAATGGGCAAGAACAAGGCAGGTGGAAGTGCAAAGTTATCTACTTTATAGGAAAATAGAAAAACAGAATATTTTTGAATGGAATGACCGGGAATGTTGGTATTCAGAGAGACCTGGGTGTCCTTGTACATGAAGCAAAGTTAACGTGCAGGTACAGCAAGCAATTAGAGAGGAAAATGGTATGCTAACCTTTATTAAAAATGGATTGAAGTAAAAAGAGTGAACAAGTCTTACTGCAATTGTTTAGGGCCTTAGTGAGACCACATCTGGAGTAGTGTGTGCAGTTTTAGCCTCCTTACCCAAGGAAGGATATGCTAGCCTTGGAATGAATGCAGCGAAGGTTCACTAGACTGATTCTTTGTTTGAGGGAATGGTCTTTAAGGAGAGACTGAGTACACTTGGACTATATTCCCTGAAACTTAAGATGAGGAGAGGCGATCTCATTGAAGCATATGAAAATAAAATGGGATCGATAGGGTAGATCCTGGAAAGACGTTTCCCCTGATTGTAACTCCTGGCTCTAGACTCCCCAATCACAGAATGAGATGACTGAGGAGAAACCTCCTCATTCAGAACGTTGTGGAACTTTGGAATTGTCTATCCTGGAGAGCTGTGAATGCTCAATTGTTGAACATATTCAAGACAGAGACTGCTAGAATTTTTGGATACTAAGGTGATAAGAGATATGGGGATAGTATGGGGAGGTGGCATTGAGGTAGATCAGCTGTGATCTTACTAAATGGTGGTGCAGGCTTGAAGGAACAAATGGGCCCCCTCCTGCTCCTATTTCTTCTGCTTTTATTGCAGTATTGAGTGCAAGTCTGCAATGGTTTTGCTAAACACATTTTGCTCAATGACTCCTGAGTAGGAAATGAATTCAAAGACGTCCTGGAGCAATGTTTCTTCCCTTCATGTAGTGTCTAATGGCTGGATTTGCAATTGACAGTGCAGGAGTTTGTCTAAATCCACTACAAGCCATCAGCTTCAAAGATCCACATATTGTGCATTACTAGGTGAGCAAAGAATGAACACAGCTGGGAACGGGGGTTGATGCTTAACAGTGATGTAAAATTTCATCAGGTTGTCCTCTCAATGGTCTATACTCAAAAACAATTCTCTTTTGGGTGTTTCTGCACAGCATGGACGTCATTTGGTGATTGAATATTTTCCACTCAATGAATCTTGCTCCATGGTTAGACACTCATCCTATAGTTCCACAAGAACTTGGCATTAGACTCCACAGCACTTCCACAACTTCCAAGATTTTGGAATTAACATTTCCACACTATGATTATCAACCAAACTTTATAACCTTATGTGAAACATCATTGTATAGAATCCATCCATACTTCAGTTTCTTTAATACAGGAAATGTGGAACAGCAAAAGCTGTACAGATTGGGCAGTAAAAGTGAAAGGAGTGCCAAAATTCCAAGAGGAATTGATATTTTAGAAAAAATTCTATATGGAGTCACGTCAACATTTTAGCACCGACAATATACTGACTGCTTCACCCAAGATAAGCTTGCAGGAATCAAACTTGCATACTTCTAATCCAATTTTGTCAGGGATACGCCTGCAATAAAAGTGGCATAGCTGTAACAAGATGGAGCCTTACACAGAAAATCTTCGAGTTGGGCACTGGACTAGTAATTAGAATTGACACTGGCCAGTCTTTCAATCAAAAATAGCCCAATTTCTATAGATTGTTCCCCACTCAGGCAACGGCTATCTCCTGTAGCACGCAGAAGGCAATGAGTTGCAAAGCATGTTCCATATTCACTACTCCATCAGGTGACAGTAACTATGTAAAGTTCTTGCACAACAATCTGTATTGCAATGTGAACAAAATGTGGTAGTGTTCAAAAAACAGATACATTCACCTGCGAACATTTGTTTGGGTAATAGGAGATCCCATTTGGATTCATTGTGGAACGTTATTCTGTGCTGCACACTGTTTCATATTCTTCCCCAGTCCGCCCAATACACAAAAGGTGCAAACACTTACACATTGGCACAGTTCACAAATGAGGAAAGCTCCGATTGTGGCTTCTTCATGATTATCCTGAATGTCCACGTTTATGACATGCACTGACTGGAATGTCTCCTGTTCCCTCGAGTTCAGATCTGGGAAATCATAACATGGGGCATCAACAAACCACGTTTCACAAGCAGCTAGGTCAAAGGGTTGGCGAACACAAGGGATGACCTTTTTACCTTCAAGCACCTGATCGTATACTCGCTCCTCACAGGTCACTATCAGATCAAACTGGTCTTTGCAGGTCTGGAAACGCTCCGGTCGAGATTTTATCCTCTTGTTTCTGTCCAACATGTGGAGAATTCCGTTCTGTGTATATCTGCACTGAGGTCAAGGAACTTAATGTACACAAGGCATTAACTATAAACTTCCACTTGCCTGGATGAGTGTAGCTCCAACAACACAAGCTAGACGCCATCCAGGACAAAGTAGCCTGCTTGATTGGCAGCCCATCCAGTACCTTCAACATTCACTCCCTCGACCAAGGTACATTGGCAGCAATGAGTAAAATGTACAAGATGCACTGCAGCAGCTCACCAAGATTCTTTCGACTGCACTTTCCAAACCTGCAACCAAAGGACAAGGGCAGCAGCTGCATGGAAACACTACCACCTTCAAGTTCCCCTCCAAGTCACACGCCATCCTGACTTGGAACTATAATCACCGTTCTTTCACTGTTGCCGAGTCAAAATCCTGGAACTCCCTCCCTAACAACACTGTGGGTGTACCTACACCACATGGACTGCAGCGCTTGAAGGCGGCAGCTCGCCACCACCCTCTCAAGGGCAATTAAGGATGGGCAATAAACACTGACCTAGCTAGCAACAACACATCCTGTGAAAGAATTTTTAAAAAAGATTTGTATTTGCCATAACCAATGCTTGTATGCTAGACCCAGTTTATAGATTGAAGTCAAGCCAACCTCATCAATTTACATCTTCAAATCACAACTCTGGGCTGAATAAAGAGACAGAAATTCCTACAAGTTGGCCTGATGCAGGCTCCTAATTTGCTTGTTGCCCCTTATATACATAAATATATATATTTTTGTTCATGTACTGTGGGTGTCGCTGGCTAGGCCAGCATTTATTGCTCATCCCTAATTGCCCCAAGATGGTGGTGGTGGTGAGCCGCCATCTTGAACCACTGCAGTCCATGTGGTTTGATACACTCTCAGGGCTGTTAAGGAGGAAGTTCCAGGATTTTGATCTAGTGAAAGTGAAGGAACCAATCTATTGCAGGAGCATCTCACAAAAGTAATAAATGGTTTTGTTCAAGAGTCTTGAGGATAAATTATAAACCTGTACAGCTTATGGCACTGGTAACTTATTGGCACCAACAATAATGGAGTACTTTGGCCCAAAAGCATTGACAGCAATGAATTGCATTTTCTCGGTGTAATCATCCACCACTATGACATTTGAAGTTTAGGCAGTGAAGAAGTTCCTGAGAGGGAAAATTGTTTTCTAACCCCAAAGTTTTACATTAAAAGAAAATTAATCCTATTTAAACTAAAAGCAACATTTTGTACAACCAAAACTTCTGCCCCAGTTTTCAAGCTGCAACACTCAAATCTGTCATCACAAACAGCAACAACACAGCCTGGCATGCTGCAATCAGATGGGTTACAGCATGGACAGCCTGATGGTTTGATTACTGCTATGGACAGGGTTTTATGAAACCCACCAAGCTAAATTATCACTAGTACTCTGTAATACAGAAGCACACCAGCAGTTACTTAGAATGATGTGCTTCATTTGGTATTGAGCTAGAAGGTTAGTCAGATGGTCATAAAATTACAGGCTAGATCTCTCCCCCACAGCTGCACATACGAAAGGTTTCAGTTTGTAAGTATTGCGATTTCTATTGAGATTTAATTTCTCCTCTAAAGTCCTCTAATGAAGTTTATCTGGCAGAGGGAATATCCTATTAACCATCACATATACTGGATATCTGCCATATAACTGACAAAGGTTTCGATCCAAAAACCCAAGTGCTTGAATCAGTTGCAAAACCATGGCACCACTAAGAACCGTTAAGGTAAAGGAGAACATGCAACTTTATGGGGAGAAACTACATATTTTAACTGTTTTAAATAGCTTGTAGACTGAGTGAGTGAGGTGGTCAGGTTTTAAGATGTGACACACTGGTGATCAGCTCGCTAACACAGTAAGCCATGAAGATAGCAGCCTGAAAATTCAGCTGAAAAGATACAAACACTACTCATGTCAAAATAACTCACCCATCTCACCAGGATCTGCTCTGTTTAATCACGGGAGGAGAGACCTGATGGCTGACATATCTTCTCAGTGTATGGTTACACACAGAAACCAAAGATAAATTTAAACTTTTGAAATATTTTAGAATGGGAACTGCTGTCCAGCTTTTAAGGTTTCTTTAGGATGGTCAGTTATAAGTCATCAGGAATTTGAATTCCAGGAAACTCCGTGCTAGCAATCCTACAAAATGAGATTCTGGAAAGGTGGCCATTAAGATAAAATTGACAGTTCATCTCAATCATAAATATAAAAAGGGTTTTCATGAGCAAATTTTGGCAGGGTTATGCTGAATTTGTGCAAAATAGTCTCTCCAACACAGGTTTGAACTCACGGAATTCTGACAATCTGGACCAATGGTCCAACCATTTGGAGACAGGAAACACTGGCTCATGAACACCACTACTGAGGATAGGCTTCCCAGATACCTCCAGGTGAGTAAGTACATGCCCCAACATCACTCAAAAGCAACGATGGGGCAGCTTAAATTCAAGTTGTGTGTCTCACGAGATGAACAACCAAAATTAACATGGGTTAGCAGCTCTGTCAATCAATTAGACATTAAAATATGTTGGATTTAAATTCTAATTAGCTACTGTGCTTTGGCTGCCCCAGAATGTGTACACGTCCGACCCCAGTAGAGATAAGCAAATTGCTTTAGCCTGGTTGATTCTTCAATGTAGTCACTCCCACAGAATGCTACCAATTCAGGTTTCTCTTTATACAAATGATTGGTTAAATTGTTTGTGGTTATCTTGTTCAGTAATTAGCTTTTAAATTCCTTACAACTTAACACTGGAACTAAATGGTACCAGAATTGCCATTAAAAGTTCATACATTTTAATTTGCTGCAATTTTCTCTGAAATAATGAGAAATCTGGATTCTGACTCTTGCATTCTGATACAATGAGAGACAGCAATTGTCAGCTCCAGATGGAGATAAAGAACTGGTATGTAAAATAACATCACCTTTCATAGCTTCAGGGTGCTTTGCAGCAAATGTATTATTTGTGCAGAGTTGTCATCTTTGTAATGTAGGGAAACTTGACAGCCAATAACTTGTTAGTGCTGGCCAAACAGACACATGCATTGTGCTAAAGAGTTAGGAGGTAAGTTCACACCAATATCCATCTCCTGCTCACAAATTCTGCCTCAGCTGGAATGCTGAGGCATGTAGTACTGACGATCAGCCAGCCCCACAGGGCGTTAGGATAGAATGATGTAGAGTACACTACCTAGCATGCAGTCATGTCCAATCAGATAGTTAGAAGTTATTATAAAAGCAAAACACTGCGGATGCTGGAAATCCAAAACAAAAACAAAAATACCTGGAAAAACTCAGCAGGTCTGGCAGCATCTGCGGAGAGGAACACAGTTAACGTTTCGAGTCCGTATGACTCTTCAACAGAAGTTCTTGTTCACCTGTCACTTCAGGTAGCCTTAATGCATGACATTGTTTAGAGGGAAGAAGGACTTGTTCAGGAACTGTGTAACTGAATCACACCAGTGAGGGCCAAGTTTGACTCATGCTGAGTTAACAGATCTAAAATATGCAGAAATACCACAATTGGTCTCTGCATCCTTGCACTTTTTTTTTTTTGGGGGGGGGGGGGGGGGGGGGGGGGGGGGGGGAGGTGGTGGGGGTGAACAGCACTGGGAGTAGAGAGAATAGACCAGATTCTTACACGCAATTTCCACCCAGCAATTTTTTCTAAACTAGAAAGCTTGCAGACTGGGCTATGTCTGGTCAGGCTCATTTGTCTTTCACTCCAACTAAACATCCTTTCGACAGTTACTACTCAGAGCCATGGGAAGAATGGCACTAGGTCAGATACAGATGGGCAAGCAGTAAAGGCAGAAACTGACCTAATAACAGTCAGTGCTTTCAGAAGAGGCAAAGAGAAAACACAGGATAAAAAAAGGTTAAGACGAAAGACCAGAGTGAAGGGTTTGTACTAGGGTAGGTCAGGAACAACAGGCAGATCATCTGTAGTTGATCAAACAGCAGGCATCACATTGGTAAAAAAGCTCTTCTGGAGTAACGGTGAGGGGGTGGGGGGGCAGGGGTGGGGCTGCAGGAGGTAGGGTGGAAACAAGATGAAGATCAAAACTTACATTCTTGTGAACTAAGCAGTTTGGCAATTTGAGGCAAGGTTAGACTGAAACCTGTGTTAGTGCTGAATGGACAGTGTGAAGTAGTAATTGCATTTATAGTGCGTAGTTAGTGTGCAGTACATTTATACTACTTGACTTTCACAACCTCAAGATCTTACCTCATTCCTTCTCCTGGGTCCGAGTACAGGTAAAATTAACTAGTTACTAATGGACGAGGCAGAACCGTGAAACTGAGAGAAATTCAGTGATGTCTGGAAATGTTAATACAGAGCAAAACAAAAACAGACACCAACTCAGAATATGATTATAATGAAACCGCCAAAACATTCTGCTGAGTACAGAAAGATTTATTTTAAACATACAAGTCACTGCAGACTTTTACATCAACATTCTGAAAGTTATATGATTAAACCAGCCTAGATTAATTCACCATTTATATCCACAATTATCCTGACTGCTTACATTTCACTACTTAAACACATACCTGTTCCCAGCACTGAATGTCAGGGCACATCACTGCTCCATTCTCTCTCATTGGAATATCTGATGACTAATTCTGGCTTTTCATCTTAAGTGCGCCAAATATGGACAATTTGCTCGCTGGTGTCCCCAGGCAGAACTTCATGTCCGAGATCTAACTTTTCAAACATCAAAACATTTTGCCCTTCAAGATATGTTCATTTTAATAATGGAAATGCAGAGTAGGCTGAGGTTAGGGAGACATCCAAATACAAAAAACTGTGCATTTAAAGCATGGGTTCGTGGATCAGTTTGTCACAATGTTAAGAAAACATCCTTCCCTACTCCAACATACCCCCACTTCCTGAAACTCAAGTACAACACAACGTTGACCAATAGCTGAGCATTTGGAGTAGGAACTGGAGTGGGAGAAAGAAAGAGTTTGCTTTTTACAGATTGGAAAAACTCTGCACCACAGTCAAAATCCTCACTAGGCATTCAAGCAACTTGTAAAACTGTATCTGCTTGAATAACGATTGACTGCATGCTAGTGTTGACTACCAAGCACCCAGGTTTCATTTAGTAAAATAAAAGCAAAATACTGTGGATGCTGGAAATCTGAAATAAAAACAAAGTGCTGGAAATATTCAGATCTGGCAGCATCTGTGGAGAGAGAGAAAGAGTTAACATTTCAAGTTAAATATGAATTTTCCAGAACTCTTTCTCTCCACAGACTTCCCATCCTGCTTTTAATCCCCTAGTGTTATCTGGTTGATTCACAAGGAGATTAGGGAGTATGCACATCTTGAGCGGAAGAAGAGAAGTCCACGAGGTGGTCATTCATGAAATTTGGAAGATTGAGTTTGAACAGTCAAATGCTCTTTTCTCATTCCAAGTCACGTGTATGCTCAGCAAGCACGCAAAAATTACAGTCCAGCCTATGTTGACTCAGCCAAATCTGCTAAGGCAACAGTTGGGTTTTTCTGCCTCAGCATGCAGTAGGGAAAACAACCCTTGCTCACCAGTTTTTTTTCCCTCATGAAGGTCCTTGGAAGTGGTTCTATTTTAATGGAGAATTTTGCTCATCTTTAATGCTTAGTTATTAATGCTCTTTCGCACCAGTTCCCGAATATGAAAGTATTGTCCATGTGCGTTAGAG
Source organism: Carcharodon carcharias (assembly GCF_017639515.1). Classification (NCBI taxonomy): domain Eukaryota; kingdom Metazoa; phylum Chordata; class Chondrichthyes; order Lamniformes; family Lamnidae; genus Carcharodon; species Carcharodon carcharias. The sequence continues at coordinate 107,064,175 of NC_054481.1, read as the reverse complement.
TCTGACCGCACTTCAGGTACAAATGGCCTCAATCTACTGTACATCTACAATGCGGTCAACAGATTCTCACCACGTTTTACTTATTACTCAAAAGGCTATTTAAAGCTGCACTTTCTTCCATCTAATGCTTCTGCTGTGGCAAGTCGCTTCTTTTTCCTTTTCTCTTGTAGGTTCTACTGGGCCACAGTCCTCCGAATAATCTTGGTGCGAGCCTAGTCTTTCTCCGAAGCCCAGGTTTCTCGATTGGACAACTTAACCGTGCCCTCACCCAACTTCTGCATACATTTTCTATTAGGGAGTCACTAGACAGCAATCTGGACAGGAATGGGGGCACCAAATTTCCCCTCGCCCACTCCAAGAGGCCAATTTCAGTGCAGTAACCAGCACCTTTGTTGGCCTGGCTAACAGCACAAGCCAGAGCATTTTTTTGGTCTGTTTGGCTCATTCTCTGACCCAGTGTTGATGAGGCAAAGTGTAAACACATTTTAAATTCAGCTTCAGCTGAGAAGTTTGGGGATATTGCCCTTCATATCTGCACCACTTCACCAGTTATTCCAGGTGCAGTTCACTGGAGGCTTCTGGTCTAAATTTACTGCTGCACTTACAATGAAAGATCGCCTGTGCACAATCTATTATAGCCCACATGTGAAGCAGACAAAAAGAACAGCTGTCCCATTAACTGCAACTGCTTTTTCTAACAATTTGAGTACAAATGATCAGAGAACCAATTCCACTCCATAACAGGTGCAAACAACCAGAACAGAGTATGGATCTGATTATCCACATTCATTATGCAGCCTCATTACAATTTAGGTTCAAATATGGACAAAAGAGCTCAATGCCAGAGATGAGGTGAGAGTGATTGCCCTTGACATCAAGCCAGCATTTGACCGTGTTTGACATCAAGGTGCTTTAGCAAAGCGGAGGTCAATGGAAATCAAGGAGAAAACTCTCCACTAATTGGAGTCATACCTAGCACAAAGAAAGATGGTTGTGGTTGTTGAAAGTCATTCATCTCAATTCCTTGACATCACTGCAGGAGTTCCTCAGTGCAGTGTGAAGCCAACCCATCTTCAGTTGCTTCATCAATGTCCTTCCTGCCATCATAAAAGGTCAGACCAGACATGGGGATATTTGCTGATGATCACACAATTTTCATTCGCAACTCCTAAGATACTGAAGCACTCCATGTGGAAACGCAGCAAGACCTGGACAATATCTAGGCTTGGGCTGACAAGTGTCAGGCAACGACCATCTCCAACAAGAGAATCTAACCATTGTCCCATGACATTAAATGGCATTACCATTGCTGAATCCCCCACTATCAACACCCTGGGGGATAGCATTGACCAGAAACTGAACTGGACTAGCCATACAAATACTGTGACTACAAGAGGTCAGAGGCTAGGAATCCTGTGGCAAGTAACTCACCTCCTGACTCCCAAAGCCTGTCCACCACCAACAAGGCACAAGTCAGGAGTGTAATGGAATACCCTCCACTTGCCTGGGTGAGTGCAGGTTCAACAACATACAAGTAGCTCGACACCATCTAGGATAAAGCAACCCATTTAATTGGCTCCCAATCCACAAACATTCACTCCTTCCACCGCCAATGCACGGTAGCAGCAGTGTGCACCATCTACAAGATGCACTGCAGAAACTCACCAAGCCTCCTTAGACAGCACCTGCCAAACCCATGACCACTAGCTAGAAGGACAAGGGCACATGGGAACACTATCATCTGTAAGTTCCCCTCCAAGCCATTCACCATCCTGACTTAGAAATATATCACCATTCCCTCACTGTCACTGGGTCAAAATCCTGGAACTCCGTCCCTAACAGCAATTTGGGTGTACCTACACCACATGGGGATTGCAGCAGTTCAAGAAGGCAGCTCACCACCACCTTCTCAAGGGCAATTAGGGATGGGAAATAAATGCTGGCCTTGCCAGTGATGGCCACATCATGAACAAATAAAAGAAGTTCTAATAGAGGGTTGGTGTTGCATAGAATCTCAAGAATAGTATGGCACAGGAGGTCATTTGGCTTATCATATCCGTGCTGTGTCTTTCAAAGAGCTATTCACTTAGTCTGTCATCACTCCTTACCCATATTAAGTTCTTCTTTTCTCCAATTTATCAGATTCCCGTTTGAAAGCTACTATCAAACTGCTTCCACCACATCCAGCAGTGCATTCCATATCCAAACCAGTCGTTGTGTAATAAAAGTTGTCATGTCACCTCAGGCTCTTTTAGTCACAACTTTGTCATCTAGTTATCGATCCTTTGAACATTGGAAACAATTTCTCTTCATCTAAACTCTTCACAATTTTAAATACCTCCATCAAATCTCCTCTTAGGGAAAACAAACCCAGTTTCTCTAGTCTATCCACGTGACTGCAATCTCTCATTCGTGGAAACATTCTCATAAATTTCTTCAGAAACCTCTCCAAAACCTTCACATCCTCCTGATGCGTGGTGCTGAGAATTGGACACAGTACTTCAACTGGGGCCAAGCTAGTGTTTTTTGAAATAGATTTAACATAACCTACTGGCTTTTGTACTCAGCGACAATTTATAAAACCCAGGATCCCATATGGTTTATTAACTGCTCTATTAACCTGTCCTGCCACATTTGAAAATTTGTACAAACACTTGCCCCCTTTGAAATTGTACCATTTAGAATGTATTGTCTCTACTCATTCTTCCTACTGAAATACATCAGCTTCACACTTTTCTGCTTTCAATTTAATCTGCCAACTGTGCACACATTCAACCAGCTATGTTCTTTTTGAAGTCTATTACTAACATCCTCACTGTTTACTACACTTCCAAGTTTCATGTCATCTGCAGATTTCAAAATCGTGCCCTGTACCAAGTCTAAGTCATTGATGCTTGAGGAGTTAATGTAAATGTGAGTTTAGATAGCATTTTGATTGCATGTGGGCCAACAACTTGCATTTATATAGTGCCTTCAACATAAGACAACAGCCCAAGGCACTTCACAGGATTTCACAAAATTTGACCCCAAGCTGCCTAAGATCAGGGCAGATGATCAAAAGCTTGGTCAAAGAGGTAAGGACAGTTATGAAAGGATGCACAAGAGGTGGGGAGGTTTGATGCAGCAATTCCAGAGGTTAGGGCCTTGGTAGCTGAAGGCGCAGCCACCAATGATGCTCAAGAGGCCAGAACTGGAGGAACACATAACCTCGGAAGGTTGTAGGGCTGAAAGATAAGAGATAGGGAAGAACGAGGCCATGGAGGGATTTAAAAATAAGGATGAGAAATTATTTTTTTAAAAAAAGGTAAATTTTATAATCACTGCAAATAAGCCAAATGCCAAACTGCAGCCTTCCTCAGGATTTTGAAAAAAAATTTGATTCCATTAAGCTACATCTTCAACTCAACTGATTTTTTTTTTGCTTCAGAGGTGTTCCCTATCCAGAGACAGTAGATGCATTCTGGGACTTTCACATTCCTACTGTCGATTTACACATTGCAATCAAATTCCAAGTTAAATTGAAGCTGAGGTTAGAGACTTGCTCTGTTTTGTCATTAAATCCCCAAAATGCCCATACCAGTTTGTTTGCTCATCCACAAGCAACTCTTTTTGAATTCTTTCATGGGATGTGGCATTGCTGGCTAGGCCAGCAACTATTGCCCATCCCCAACTGCCTTTGAGGTGGTGGTGGTGGTGAGCTTTCTTGAACTGCTGCAGTCCATGTGGTGCAGTTACTACACCCAGAGTGCTGTTTGGAAGAGAATTCCAGGATTTTGACCAAGTGATAATGAAGGCTTGGCGATATTGTTCCAAGTCAGGATGGTATGTGGCTTGGGGGAGGACTTGCAGGTGGTGTTCCCATGTATCCGCTATCCTTGTCCTTCTAGGTGGTAGAGGTCATGGTTTGCAAGGTGCTGTCAAAGACGACTTGGTGAGTTGCTGCAGTGCACCTTGTAGATGCGGGCACTATGCATCGGTGGTGGAAGGAGTGAATGATTAAGGTGGTGGACGGAGTGCCAATCAAGCAGGCTTTGCCCTGGTGTCGAGTTTCTTGGGTGTTGTTGGAGCTGCACTCATCCAGGCAAGTGGGGAGCATTTAATCACATTCCTGACTTGTGCCTTGCAGATGGTGGACAGGCTTTGGTGAGGCAAGTTACTCATCACAGAATTCCCAGTCTCTGACCTGCTTGCTTGAAGATGGAAAATCATGATGGCAAAGTTTGTGACATACTTTTGAAGGGTGTGTATCATGGCAAGTGTACCTTGATCAGCCAGATACATATGATTCAAATTCTTCATGTTGGAGTCCACAAACCACACTACTGATGAACCCACAGCAGGTTTATTTGTCAAATATGGATTTCACAGCAATACAGACTCCCAGAACCAGGCTGATGTCAGCATCCCAATACAAAATAGAGATGGAGGTCCGGTGGGAGCTTAAACTAGTAAACTTGGTGCGAGGGTGGAAGGATGAAACAATTTAGCTTACAGCATGACTGGATCAACCACTTGGCAGTGACTTGTGCCTTAATTGAGAGAGCTGTACCAAAGACTAGTCAAGCAACAGCCTGAGAGTCACACTCACCAAAGCATACCTTACAACCAATGTCCCAGACTCCTCCAACAGCATCCCTGGCTATGTTCCACAAAAGGCAGCACAATGGTATACAGTTGGGAGGGAATGGAGCTGGGAGCTTTCAACATTTGACTCCAGACCCCTTGATTTCTCACAGCATCAGGTCAAATATGGACAAGGAAACCACCCGGCTACCACCTACCTTCCTCAGCTGATGAATCAGTATTCCTCCATGTTGAACAGCACTTGGAGGAAGCACAGAGTATCAGGTACAGAGTGTACTCTGCATGGTGGATTTCGGTGTCCATTGCCACAGTGGTTAGGTAGTACCACTACTGATCAAGCTGTCCAGAAGGGCTTGACTGCCAGCCTGGCCCCACAGCAGGTGGTGAGAAAACCAAGAGGGAAAAGCCTACCTGACCTCATCCTCTCACCAATTTGTCACAGACACAACTGTCCATTACCATATAGGTAGGAGGGACCAGCACACAGTACTTATGGAAAAGAAGTCCCATCCTCACACTGCAGACACCATCATGTTGTGTGGCACTACCACCATATTAAATAGGATAGATTCAGAACTAGCAACTCAAAACTGGGCATCCATGAGGCACAGTGGGCCAGCAACAGAACTGTATTTCACTACGATCTGTAAACTCATGGTCCAGTATATCCCTCAATACCATTACCATCAAGTCAGGGAACCAACCCTTGTTCAATGAATATGGAAAAGCATGACATGAACAGCACCAGGCACACCTAAAAAAAAAGGTGCCAACCTGGTGCAGCTACAGCACAGCACTACATGCTAAACATCAGAAACAGTGTTTTAAGACAGAGCTAAAATGATCCCACAACCAATGATCAGATCAAAGTTCTGTAGTACTGCCATATCTAGTGATGAATGATGGTGGACAATTAAACATTGGCAGGAGGTGGCTCCAGTAATACCCCCATCCTAAAATGGTGGCAGAGCCAAGCACAAGTGGAAAAGACAAGACTGAAGTATTTGCAACTTGCAACCATCTTCAGTCAGAAATGTCAAGTGGATGATTGATCTCAGACTCCTTATGAGGCCCCCACAATCACAGAAGCCAATTTTCAGCCCATTCGATTAACTTAACATGATATCAAGAAACGGCTGAGTGTATTGGATACAAATCTGGGCCCTGACAACACCTGGCTGTAGCAAAGACTTATGCTTCAAAACTAGCTGCATTTCTACTCAAGCTGTTGTATTACAGCTAAAATACCGGCATCTACTCGTGCCCAGCTATGTCCCATCCACAAAAAGCAAAAATCCAATTCGGCTACTCTCAATCAGCAAAGTGATTCAAGGTGCCGTCAACAGTGCTGCCAAGCAGCATTTTCACCAATAACCTGCCCACCAATGCGGAGTTTGGGTTCCACTAGGACCCATCAATCAAGAGCTTATTGCAGGTTTGTTCCAAGCCAAGGAGCTGAATTCCAGAGGCAAGATGAGAGTGTCTGCCCTTGACATCCAAGCAGCATTTGATTGAATGTAGCATCAAGAAACCCTAGTTAAATTTAAGTCAATGGGAATCAGGGTAAAATTCTCCACTGGCTCGAGTCATATCTAGCACAAGATGGTTGTAGTTGCTGGAAGGAATCTTCTCAGGCCCTGGACTTTAATCTCTGGAGCAAAAGGATGATTGAGAAGGTGTAAATTAATAGAACTGTTCAAAATTCTGAATAAGTTTTGACACATTGTTTCCATTGAAATGCCAAGAAACAGCATAAACTAAGGAATGGTACCAGAAGCTTAAATGGGAGGTCAAAAGGATTTTCTTTCTATTTAAAGGATTATTAGAAGACTGAGTGTGTCAGAAATGTCCACTGAAGCTGAGTCAACCATAGCACTTCAGGAAACTTGGGGAATAGTTACAAAATCACAGTAGGGAAATGAAATTAGAGTAGCTGTTCCACAATGAAGCCAACACTGGCACAGATTCGACAGGTCAACTCACCACCTCTGTGCTGAAATGTTTATGCTCCTATAAATGAGTTAGAGTAAATCAGTGCATGCCTATAAGATCCACACACTACAAAAAGACTACAACCTACAACAGCAAAGCTTCTTTTTAGATGCTGCTTCAGATTACAGACACCTCAACTTCCTAAGCTACATTAGCTAACTGGAATCCTGCCTGAACAAGTCACTAGAAACAGCATACAGCTTCCAAAAAAAAAACAGATCTGTGCAAAATACAACTGGAACACAAACTGCCAGGAAAACAACTCAACTGTCTGCTTTAAACCCACCCACACTCTGTCCTGTGTAGCTATAAGGGCAGCTGGTTCAAGTCAGTCAGCTCTAAGGTTGCTCCTGAAAAGCAGATTTCAACTATTCTGGAATACACTGACACATGCCTGAAACCCAGCAAATATGAAATGCCTTGAAACCATTTGTTTTACGTTCAAAAGATACACAATTCTGACTGCCACAGAAAAAGACTGACATTTACATCTCATCTTTAATACTGTAAACTTCCTAGGAAAAACAGTGTTGAGCTGAGGTTAGGAATGGTGACAATAGCATGGTTGAAAATAAGGATGTTGGTGATCACCCTGTGCTGAGGACAAGGCAGAAACTGGACTAGTAGTACTGGTGATACAGTACAAAAACAAAAACAGAATTACCTGGAAAAACTCAGCAGGTCTGGCAACATTGGCGGAGAAGAAAAGAGTTGACGTTTCGAGTCCTCATGACCCTTCGACAGAACTTGAGTTCGAGTCCAAGAAAGAGTTGAAATATAAGCTGGTTTAAGGTGTGTGTGTGGGGGGCAGAGAGAGAGAGAGGTGGAGTGGGGGTGTGGTTGTAGGGACAAACAAGCAGTGATAGAAGCAGATCATCAAAAGATGTCAACAACAATAATACAAAAGAACACATAGGTGTTAAAGTTAAAGTTGGTGATATTATCTAAACGAATGTGCTAATTAAGAATGGATGGTAGGCACTCAAGGTATAGCTCTAGTGGGGGTGGGGAGAGCATAAAAGATGTAAAAAAAATAAATAAATAAATAATTTTTCTTTTTTTTCACATTCGTTTTAGATAATATCACCAACTTTAACATTAACACCTATGTGTTCTTTTGTATTATTGTTGTTGACATCTTTTGATGATCTGCTTCTATCACTGCTTGTTTGTCCCTACAACCACACCCCCACTCCACCTCTCTCTCTGCCCCCCACACACACACCTTAAACCAGCTTATATTTCAACTCTTTCTTGGACTCGAACTCAAGTTCTGTCGAAGGGTCATGAGGACTCGAAACGTCAACTCTTTTCTTCTCCGCCGATGCTGTCAGACCTGCTGAGTTTTTCCAGGTAATTCTGTTTTTGTTTTTGTTTTGGATTTCCAGCATCCGCAGTTTTTTTGTTTTTATATCTGATGATACAGTAATAGTTTTGAAGGAAAAGGGGATCATTGAGCTAAATTCCAGGACCTCTTGGAATAAGAGGGCATTCGACTGTGGATAAGGAAACCCAGTTAATGAAGTAAATTGGGCCCATTTATCTACACTTACGTCACATTAAACACTATACGGTATCTCAAATTGTTAAAAGAACAAAAATATCTTCAGAACAGAATGTGACCAGTTCCTCCCACTTCCAAGAGGGGTTTGCTATCCTGTGGTTCAATGAACTGCTTTCAGTTGTTAATTGTTACCCGAAATTAATTTTCTTACTTTCAATCTCAGTTTGGTTCTGTGCATCTTTCAGCCACATGCATTCTCTCTCTCTCGTCTTCAAATAAAAATCCCTTTGTACAACTTAGAGAGACTAGATGACAGAGCTAAGAGTTTTGAGTTTCATAACCCTATTCTTCAAAATAGTTTCTAATTTTATTAAGAGCTGAAAAATTCTTCAAAAGCAAATGGAAAGACCGCTCAAATTTTCAGACACAATTTCCATCAATAGGAATTGAAAAATTAAAAAAGTGTTTCACACAGCTTTGGGACAACTAAAAAAACCCAAGGATGAGCCAAGATAGTGGAGTGTTAATCAGGAGGACTTGACCCAAAAGACAACCTACAAGATTCACTCAACCTATCAAAGCAGAACAACTTGTTCTGTGGGCGTCAAGACAAAGTTGGTTAAATTGAACTTCCTGAATCAGCCTTTGATTGTCAGATAGATACAGTGAAATATTTGTAATTCAGGATACAAATAGAATCTCCACATACTTGAGTCTGGAAAGAGTTTTTCGAAAGACTGCTGCAAACTTATGGATCAGATAGGGAGACCAGAGTGGGGTAGTTTTCAGTTAATTTATATTGCCTTAATATTCACAATTCATAGCTTTCTCTTGAAATGAAGCCAGAGGTGTTGCTGATAATTCTGTCAGTATCATTTGCATTATAGGTATGAAGTGTGGAACTTAAAGTCCAGTCATTCTACTGAGAGCGGCTGTACTTTGCAACGTGACTTTAGTCAGCCTGGCAATGCTGGCAATTAAATTAGCAGTTTGACAAAAGCCTCGCTTGTGGGATGCTAGCAGTCGCCCCAACACGATCCTTCACACTTCATCAGGAACATAACTTGTAAAGCAAAACCAGCAAATCTTCAGCTTATATGTATTTTAGCACTCAGATTTCTGTACAGAGGCTGGTGTAGGAAGTGTTACTTTCTGAATTTAGGAGTCATGGAAGCAAGTCTAAAATTCTGCCGAAGGACTCATGCTGCCAAATGATAGCTGCGAATATCAACCGTGAAAAACAGATCACTGTCGAGGACATTGTTTTAGAAACTGCACTGCATCTTGTTTGTAGAAAGCAAGAGACATTGGGATAGCACAAGGGGACAATGAGGAGGGAAAACAATGTGACCTGTTTTAAAGATTACAATAGGTTTAGCGTTAAAGAAATTTCAGAGATCTGTGGCAAATTGTGTCAACAGTAGGCATAAATATGCAATTGTTTTAACTTGTAGTAGTCAAAGAGAATGAAAGACAATGTAGTAGTCTACGCCCTGCATAACATCACTTCACAACAGCTGCTGCAGCATGAAAATGAACATTCATAAAACCTTTAAAAAATTACACATGTCTCTGCATGACCCATTTGTCAGCTTAGGCCCATTTCCATTAGCAGCAGGCGGTTGCTAGGAGATTGTCTAGTGGATCATTTAAGGACATTTTAAACAGGAACTTGCCCATGGCATAAATTGAAGACCAATAACAATTGCAGAAGCTCAGTGTATTGAAGGGAATGCCGCTGAACAAAATTAATACCCAGTATCAGAGTATACTGGGTGAAGTTAAAGTTTAAGTGAAATACAGTACAGCTGATTTAATTCTGCTTCATTTTAAATTACAACTTGAGCTCAGGGGGCAAAAGATAATTTCCAAATTCTTCATGCAATGTTGCCATTTTGTGCTTGTAACCATTTTAATGAAACCCTGTCCTATCATTCAGTAAATTACCCAATTCAGAAAGCAACAAATTTATCTGCAATTTTAAAATAAGAACTTGATATAGATATAGACCAGCTGCTATAAAACAAGTTCAGAAAAGTGACAAATTGCGATATTGCAATCCATTTGTCAACTTCAGATGATGGCTGACAGGCAAAAGCACCACTCAACACAACACCTCATCACACTAAAAGCACCAATTTCAATTTCTGGTCTGTACTGAATGGACTAATCTCAGCTGGGGGCTACAATTGCCCTCCATGCTGGGGCTGGAAGGGGCCAGACGAGGTTGAAGGAGAGAAAGAAATGTGGGTAGGGTTGGTACAAAATATTTACACTGGTTGAAAATATAAGTTTAAGATTTGAGAATTACTGGTTATGGTTCAGAACTAGTCTTTATGCTATGCTCTATAGAAATCACAAATCCAATGCTAGAAAGTTATTGAGATTGGGATACAAATATTGGGCTGCAGCACAAATTGGCAACTGTGATTTCTCTTAACTAAGCCTCAGCTTTCTGGGAACACACATTCATAACAATGAAAGAACTTTAACTGAACAGCCACAATCACTGTACGTGGATAGGGAATTTGGGAATGGTACAGTCATTGGATGGCATGAGTGGGATCTGAAAAGAACATGCACACAGAAAAGGGAATAGATTACAGGCTGGGGCATTCAAAAGTAGAGATGTAGGAGGGGGGCGCTGAACAGATACCATCAGGTATCGAGTTTGCCTGCGGCTGTGTATAATATTGTCACTTGTAAGTTAGGAGGTTGTGATTCAAGTCCCATTTCAGAAGCCAGGATACAATTTAAACTGACACTCCAGTGCAATGCTGAGGAAACACTGCATCATCAGAGATGAAGTCTTGTGGATGAGACATTATATCTTCTGAGATGCCCAAAAAATATCCCACTGCTCTATTTTGAAGAGGGATTTACTTCCCTTGTGTACGGCCCAATATTTATCCCTTCAAAATCAGTAAGAGAGCTCATCTGTAGAAGCTTGCTGTGTGCAAACTTTCTACTGCATTTCCTACTTTACAACAGTGCCTACACATCAAAATTATTTCACTGTGCAGAACTTTGGAATGCTCTAGCAGTCATGAAAGGCACTGTATAAAAACAAGCTCTTTCTTTCTGTATTTAAAAATCAGAAAATCTCCACAGCCTGACTTTTCTTCAATCCATAAGCGGATAATACTTTGCAACCAGTGTTCCAGCAGCTATAAAACTAATATTCACCCAATGTGTAAAATTGCCCAGGTACATCCTGTCTACAAAAAGCATTACAAATCAAATCCGACTAGTTACCGCCCAGTCTCCTCTCGATCATCAGCAAAATGATGGAAGGTGTTGTCAACAGTGCTATTAAGCAGAGCTTACAAAAACCTGCTTACTCATGCTCAGTTTCCACCAGGGGTCTGCGGCTCCTAATCTCATCACAGCCTCGGTCCAAACACGGACAGAAGAGCTAAAATCAAGAGGTGAGATGAATGCAGTATTTGACTGAGTATGGCAACAAGGGCTCCAGGCAAAATTGGAAGTCAATTGGAATTTGAGGTGGGGTGGGGGGGAGAGAAGAGAGAGAGAAAAAGAGAGCAAACTCTCCACTGGTTGGAGTTAGATGGTTGCTGGAGGCCAATTATCTCTGTTCCAGAACAGGCTCAAGTTCCTCAGGGTAGACCTAAGTCCAACCACCTGCAACTGTTTCAATGACCTTCCCTTCATTTATAATGTCAGAAGCGGGGATGTTCACTAATGATTGCATTCTCAACTCCTCAGATACTGGAGCAGTCTGTGCCAATACACAGCAAGACCTCAACAACTTAAGTGGCAAGTAACATTCACATCACCAGAGGTAGAATTTAAAGGAGCATCTTAAAAAGGAAGAGGTGAGGCAGGGGAATATTGAGAAATTAGGGTTTAAACAGCTGATGAGAGACACCAATTGTGGGTTGCAAGATGGATAAGAGATCAGATTTGGAGGAATGCAGAGTTCTCAGTTGTAGGAGGTTGCAGAGACAGTGGCAAGACAGTGGAGGGATTTGAATGCAAAAATTTTAAAATCAAGAGGTTTCAGAGGAACTTAACCCAACGTAAGCCAGCAAGCAGGGGAGTCATCATGAATGGGATTTGGTGGGCATTAGAATTTGGGCTGCAGCATTTTGAGTGAGCATAAGTTTACAGAGAGTAGATGATGTGTGACAGGTCTCAGGAGCTTTGGAACAGCCGAGTTTGGAGTTAACAAAAAGATGGATGAGGGCTTCAGCAGTTGATGGACCAAATCAGGGATAGAGATGGGTGAAAGCAGGAGTAGGCTGCCTCAGGGATGAGGATGAAATGAGATCAGAAGCTCAGGTCAGTGATAGGTGCTTTGTGCTACTAAATAAATGCTGTTAATACCACTGAACTTAATGCATCTCCACAAATAGCTCTGCAGACTTCACATTATAAGCACCAGAGGGTACGCAGGGTACCAGCAAGACAGTTAGTGTTGCTAATGCAAGAATCAACAAATTTATCAATAGCTCCTACAAGAATTAGAGGTTACATGCACCAATATCATCAGCACAGTGTTAATCTTGGGGTTTCAACCAAAGATAGAATGTTGTACAGTAAAATGGGGAAACAGTGGACGAATGCACTGCCCAGCAATACCAGTTCTGGCAGGAAAGTACAATATGCACTATTCAGAGCACATACGCCAAATCCATATAGTATCAGGGATACACAATTTAGTCCTTGAAGCTTCTGCTCACCAAAATTTTAAACAATGCTACCTAATCCAATTGTTCTAGTATTCAAGTCAGAAATTTTCCTTCCATTGGACATCAGAACACAGAAGAGGCTTCAATGAAGCATACAGGCAAAATCTCAAAAGGAGATTACATTTAATCGTAATAAATTCCTTCTAATTTTTAGACTAAATTTTTCTTTAAAATAGTTACAAACGGCAGGCATTCTCATTTTCCAAATGCAGGGTTCCTCATTTCAGTTCATAGGGGGAGGCTGGCATACTAGTAATCCAGAGACCCAGGGTATTGCTCTGGTAGATGATGGAATGGTGGAATTTGAATTGAATAAAAATCTTGAATCTTAAAAGTCTAATGATGACCATGGAACCAGTCGATTGTTGCAAAAACCCATCTGGTTCACTAATGTCCTTCAGGAAAGGAAATCTGTCGTCCTTACCTGGTTTGGCTTACATGTGACTCCGGACCCACAGCAATGTGGTTGACTCTCAACTGAGTGGGCTAGCAAGCCACTCAGTTGCAACAAACCACTACAAAGTCACAAAAAAATTAACTAAACCAGATGGACCACCCGGAACTGGTATTGACCTCGGCACCGGAAACGACAGCAGCAATCTCAGCCCTGTTAACCCTGCAAAGTCCTCCTTACTAACATTTGGGGGCTTGTGCCAAAATTGAGAGCGCTGTCTCAGACTAGTTAAGCAACAGCCTGACAGTCATCCTCACAGAATCATACCTTCCGGATAATGTCCCAGACACCACCATCACCATCTGTGCCCATCAGCACGACAGGCCCAGCAGAGGTGGCATCAGTGGTATACAGTTGGGAGGGAGTTGCCCTGGGAGTCATCAACATCGACTCTGGGCCCAATGAAGTCTCTTCACATCAGGTCAAACATGGGCAAGGAAACCTCCTGATTACCATAAACCACCCACCCTCAGCTGATGAATCAGTGCTCCTCTATGTTGAACGTCACTTGGAGGAAGCACTTGAGGGTGGCAAGGGTGCAGAATGTACACTGGGTGGGGGACTTCAATATCCATTAACAAGAGTGGCTTGGTAGTACCACTACAGACCAAGCCCAAAAGGACATAGCTGCCAGGCTGGGTCTGCGGAGGGTGGTGAGGGAACCAAGAGGGAAAAACATACTTGACCTGATCCTCACCAACCTACCTGCCGTAGATGTTTCTGTCCATGATAGTATTGGTAGGAGTGCCCACCACACAGTCGTTGTGGAGACGAAGTCCTGTCTTCACAGTGAGGATACCTTCCATCATGTTGTGTGGCACTACCACCGTGCTAAGTGGGATAGATTTCGAACAGATCTAGCAATTCAAGATTGGGCATCCATGAGACGCTGTGGGCCATCAGCAGCAGAATTGTACTCAAACACAATCTACAACCTCATGGCAAAGCATATCCCCCACTCTACCATTGCCATCAAGCCAGGGGATCAACCCTAGTTCAATGAAGAGTGCAGGAGGGCATGCCAGGAGCAGCACCAGGCATACCTAAAAATGAGGTGTCAACCGGTGAAGCTATACCACAGGACTTGTGTGCCAAACAGCATAAGCAGCAAGTGAGAGACAGGGCTATGTGATCCCACAACCTACAGATCAGATCTAAGCTCTACAGTCCCACCACATCCAGTCGTGAATGGTGGTGGACAATTAAACAACTTACTGGAGGCGGCTCCACAAATATCCCCATCCTAATTGATGGAGGAACCCAGCACGTTGTAGCAAATGCTTCAGCCTTATCTTTTGCACTAATCTTCAGCCAGAAGTGCCAATGGATGATCCATCTCTGCCTCCCCCAGAAGTCCCCAGCATCACAGATGCCATTCTTCAGTCAATTCGATTCACTCCATTCACTTGATATCAAGAAATGGCTGAAGGCACTGGATACTGCAAAGGCTATAGGCCCTAACAATATTCTGGCAATAGTACTGAAGAGTTGTGCTCCAGAACTTGCTGCGCCCCTAGCCAAGCTGTTCCAGTACAGCTACAATGCTGGCAACTACCTAGCAATGTGGAAAATTGCCCAGTTATGTCCTGTACACAAAAGGCAGGACAAATCCAGCCTAGCCAATTACCGCCCCATCAGTCTACTCTCAATTATCATTAAAGTAATGGAAGGGGCCATCAGTGCTATCAAGCAGAACTTGCTTAGCAATAACCTGCTCACTGACGCCCAGTTTGGGTTCCGCCAGGGCCACTCAGCTCCTGATCTCATTATAGCCTTGGTTCAAACATGGACAAAAGAGTTGAACTCCAGAGGTGAGGTGAGAGTGACTGCCCTTGACATCAAGGAATCGTTTGACAGATTATGGCATCAAGGAGCCCTAGCAAAACTGGAGTCCATGGAATCAGGGGGAAAACTCTACACTGGTTGGAGTCTTAACTAGCACAAAGGAAGATGGCTGTGGTTGTTAATCATCTCAGCTCCAGGACATCACTGCAGAAGTTCTTCAGGGTAGTGCCCTTGGCCCAAGCATCTTCAGCTGCTTTATCAATGACCTTCCTCCCATCATAAGGTCGGAAGTGGGGATGTTCGCTGATGATTGCACAATGTTCAGCACCATTTGCGACTCCTCAGATACTGAAGCAGTCCATGCCCAAATGCGGCATGACCTGGACAATATCCAGGCTCGGGCTGACAAGTGGCAAGTAACATTCGCACCACACAAGTGTCAGGCAATGACCATCTCCAACAAGTGAGAATCCAACCATTGCCCCTTGACATTCAATGGCATTACCATCACTGAATTCCCCACTCTCCTGGGGGTTACCTTTGACTAGAAACTGAACTGGACCAGCCATATAAATACTGTGGCGACAAGACAGGTCAGAGGCCAGGAATCATGTGATGAGTAACTCACCTCCTGACTACACAAAGCCTGTGCACCATCTACAAAGTACAAGTCAGGAGTGTGATAGAATACTCCCTGCTTGCCTGGATGAGTGCAGCTCCCACAATACCACCGGGACAAAGCAGCCCGCTTGATTGGCACACATCCACAAAGATTCACTCCCTCCATCACCGATGCATCGTAGCAGCAGTGTGCACCATCTACAAGATGCACTAAGAATTCACCAAGGCTCCCTCGACAGCACCTTCCAAACTCACAACGACTACCATCAAGAAGGACGATGGCAGCAGATAGATAGGAATGCCACCACCTAGAAGTTCCCCTCTAAGTCACTCAACATCCTGACGTAGAAATATATCGCCGTTCCTTCACTGTCGCTGGGTCAAAATCCTGGAACTCACTTCCCAACAGCACTGTAGGAGTACCTACACCACATGGACTACAGCAGTTCAAGAAGGCAGCTCACCACCACCTTCTCAAGGGCAATGAGAGATGGGCAATAAATGCTGGCCCAGCCAGCGAAGCCCATATCCCGTAAATGAATTTTAAAAATGTTGAGCCCAGAAGGTACCGGAGGAGCCCAGTTGGTAGGAAGCACCTTAGTCCTCCAATCATCAGGGAACTCTCTACCACTCCGTTCCCAGCTACCAACAGCATTCTGATGGTTACCAGTGGCTAACGTAACTGTTGGTGCAAGAGGTCAGAGGTTGGAACTGATATCAAGAGTAACTCACCTCTTACTCCCCAAAGCCTATCCACCATCGACAAGGAAGTCAGGAGTGTAATGGAATACACCACTTGCCTAGATGACTGCAGCTCCAACAACATTCAAGAAGCTCAACACCATCCAAAACAAAGACTTGCTTGGTCCCCCATCCACCTTAACTGTTCACTGCCTCGACAGTAGTAGCAATATGTACAATCTATAAGATGCACTGTAATAACTCACTAAGGCTCCTTCGACATCACTTTCCAAATCTGCAGTCTCTACCACCTAGACAATGCAGCGGACACATGGGACCACTAGCACCTGCAAATCCCTTCCAAGCCACACACCATCCCGACACCAAATGCAACTCTGTTCCTTCACTGTCGTTGAGTCAAAAAAACCTGGAGCTCCTTTCCTAACAGCGCTGTAGGTGTCCTTACACCAAACTGACTGCAGCGTTTCAAGGCAGTGACTCACCACCACCTTCTCAAGGGCAATAAGGGATAGACAAATCATTGCTGGCCTTGCCAGCAACACTCACACCATAAATGAATAAGAAAAATCAGACTGGCAATTCTACTGGGCAGTGGGCATCCTCCTGGTAACCAGATCAAGACGAGATGCAACAAGGCTGAATGGAGGCCATTTGCACAGCTGCCATTTCGAGAAGGATATGCAGAGATTCATAACTGGATGGAACAAAAAAAGGTTCAAAACAGAAATCACTGAGAATAGGTGGTGTTAACTGTAATATCTATTAAAGTGACCTGTTGATGTCTAAAAGAGATGCATCAGTCCATGACATTATCAGTAGGAGTGGCCACCGTACAGTCCTCGTGGAGATGAGGTCCCATTTTCACATTGAGGATACCCTCCATTGTCTTGTGTGGCACTACCATGGTAAATGGGATAGATTTTGAACAGATCTAGCAACTCAAGACTGGGTATCCATGAGATGCTGTGGGCCATCAGCAGCAGAATTGTACTTGACCACAACCGTACCCTGGCATATCTCCCAATCTACCATTACCACAAATCTAGGAGATCTACCCAGGTTCAAAGAAGAGTGCAGGAGCAGCATCTGACATACCTAAAAATGAGGTGCCAACCTATTGAAGCTACAACACAGGACTACTTCTGTGCCAAACAGCATACGCAGCATGCATTAGACAAAGCGAAGTGATCCCACAGTCAACAGATCAGATCTAAGCTCTGCAGTCCTGCCACATCCAGTTGTGAATGGTGGAGGACAATTAAACAACTCACTGGAGGTGGCGGTGGCTCCACAAATATACCCATCCTCAATGATGGGGGAGACAGCACGAGTGCAAAAGAAAAGGCTGAAGCAGTTGCAACAGTCTTCAGCCAGAAGTGCCGAGTGTATGATCCACCTCAGCCATCTCTGGAGGTCCCCAGCATCACAGATGTCAGTCTTCAGCCAATTTGATTCACTCCACATGACATCAAAAAACGGCTGAAGGAAATGGATAGTGCAAAGGCTATGGGCCCCGACAATATTCCCGCAATAGTACTGAAGACTTGTGCTCCAGAACTTGCTGCACTCTGAGCCATGCAGTTCCAGTACAGCTACAACACTGGCATCTACACAGCAATGTGGAAAATTGTTCAGGTGTGTCCTGTACACAAAAAGCAGGACAAATCCAACCCAGCCAATTACCATCCCATCAGTCCACTCTCCATTCGTAAACTAATGGAAAGAATCATCAAGAGTGCTATCAAGTGGCACTTGCTTAGTAGTAACCTGCTCACTCGTGTTCTATTTGGGTTCCCACCAGGATCACGCTGCTCCTGACCTCATTACAGCTTTGGTTCAAATATGGGCAAAACAGATGAACTCCGAAGGTGAGGTGGACTGCCCTTGACATCAAGGCAGCATTTGACGAAGTAGGTATCAAGAAGCCCTAGCAAAACCTAGCCAATGAGACTCAGGGGGAAAAACTCTACGCTGATTGGAGTCATACCTAGTACAAAGGAAGGTTGTTGCAGTTGTTGGAGATCAATCATCTCAGTTCTACGACATTACTGGAGGAATTCCTCAGGGTAGTCTACTAGGCCCAGCCATCTTCAGCAGACCTTCAATGACCTTCCTTCCATCATAAGGTCAGAAGTGGAGATGCTCACTGATGGCTGTACAATGTTCAGCACCATTCGCAACTCCTCAAATACTGAAGCAGTCCATGTCCAAATGCAGCAAGATCTGGGCAATATCCAGGCTTGGGCTGACAA
Source organism: Carcharodon carcharias (assembly GCF_017639515.1). Taxonomy (NCBI): domain Eukaryota; kingdom Metazoa; phylum Chordata; class Chondrichthyes; order Lamniformes; family Lamnidae; genus Carcharodon; species Carcharodon carcharias. The sequence goes on along the minus strand of NC_054481.1, from coordinate 107,045,569 downwards.
GTAACAAGTAACATTCATGCCACACAAGTGCCAGGCGATGACCATCTCTAACAAGAGAGAAACTAAGCATCATCCTTTGACATTCAATGGCATTACCATCGCTGAATCTCTATCAACATCCTGGGGTTACCATTGACCAGAAATTGAACTTGACTAGCCTTATAAATACTGTGGTTACAAGAGCAGGTCAGAGGCTAGGAATTCTGCAGTGAGTAACTCATCTCCTGACTCTCCAAAACCTGTCCACCATCTACAAGGCATGTGATGGCATACTCTCCATTCGCCTCGATGAGTGTAGCTCCAACAACACTCAAGAAGCTTGACACCATCCAGGACAAAGCAGCCCGCTTGATTGGCACCCCATCCACAAACATTCACTCCCTCCACCATCGATGCACTGTGGCAGCAATGTGTCCCATCTACAAGGTACACTGCAGGAACTCACCAAGGTTCCTTAGACAGAACCCTCCAAACCCATGACCGCTACCATCTAGAAGGACAAATTCAGCAGATGCATAGGAACACCACCACCTACAAGTTCCCCTCTAAACCATACACCATCCCGACTTGGAAATATACTGCCATCCCCTTCACTGTCACTGGGTCAAAAACCTGAAACCCTAACAGCACTGTGGGTGTACCTATACATGGACTGCAGCTCACCATCACCATCTCAAGAGCAATTAGGGATAGGCAATAAATGTCCTAAAGCGATGCCCACATTCCATGAATTTAAAAAAATGAGCTGCGCTTGCCCATTCTGCATTCCCACAGAAGTAGCACAAGAAGAAAATAACTCAAACACTGCAATTACACTTAAAAATTTGGAGTAACTATAATGGTTACTTTCTGACACAACCTTGCTTTTTAATAGCTTTGAAGATAGGCCTTGAAAATTACTTCTTAAAGGGTATTGAATGGCACAGTGAGTTAGCATACTGACTTTTCACTTCCAGAATCCGCACTCAAATTGTGTCCAATTTGATGGGACTCATTCTTTCTTAGCTGTTTGCTACTCATCTTGTGTGAAGTAAGCTGCAGCAGTTCCAACCCAGCTCCTGGAAGGTGGAGCTCTCAAAACCAAACTGTAATTTAGCACACATGGGCAACAGTATACACTGGTCTGGGTAATGAAAAGATGCACATGGTTCAGCAGAATGCACTCTTCCCTGGCTACAGTCTACTGTTGGACCAAAGTGAAGAAGTTTTACACAGCATCAAGATCCGAGGTCAGCTACAGCACAGCTGCATGACAGGACAAGAAAATACTCAATTTTCCAGGACAGAAATCCCTCACATTGACTGGCACAACTTTTCTTAAATTATGAGATTGTATTGTGCAGGTAATGATGATTGCTGCTACCCACTCACTGCAATCAGTTTGTGGGCGGTGTCCAGTTGTAGATGGAACGTTTCTTCAGATTAAATTCTTCTCCAAACCATTAAAACAAAACTGGCATGGTGCTTTTCTCAATTGGCTGACGTGTATATTGGTAGCTTTCGTACAGAAATGCCCCAGAGAAATGGCAGCAGTACTCCTGTCAAAGTTGTTGAATTATATCTCATGTCAAAAGCTTACTGCGATTTAATAGATCACTTTTTATGTTGAATTTGAGTAAACAGCCATTGTGTTGTGCAAAATCATTTCATACCTCCAAGCCCTTGATGCTGGAGTTGTTTACAACTTGAACATTTAAGTGCTCAGATTTTGCATCACTGACGCATTCAATAGTTGCTCTACAGTAGTAATTTAATGAAATAACTCTCAAACTGCATATACCTTCCTTTGAGGACTTAGGTGGAGGGGTACAGGTGGTGTGGTGAGAGTCAGGGAAGTTCTTTGCGAAAAATCTAAAGACTTAAGCCCATCAGGCATAAATGGAGTAGAGACCACAGTCTTTAGGAGCCCATAAAGGTTAGTTGAAGAGCTGTTGGTTTCTTAAACATTAACTCTACATTATCTGGAGGGAGGTCCTGAGCTAGAATACAATTGCCCTGTTCCATACTGCAAATAATTCCTAGTTTCTGGGAGAGTCACAAGAAGTTTGCTTCCCACAGCTAGTCCTGCTTCAAAACAGTGGTGTTGGATGCTATTTATACAAACTTCCAGAAGGCATTTGGATAAGATCGCATACAACAGACCATTAGCAAAAGTGAACGGAAGTGGAACTGGAAGCAACCAACTGACATAGATTGGAAATTAGTTAGGAGTTAGAGAAAATAGGAATAATGGACCAATGGTTGCCCCCTGAAATCTGCATTGGAGCTTCACCTTATTAAATTTACAAATGAATTAGATGAAGGAACAGTCATACCTCCAAATCTTCTGACATCAAAAGTCTAGGTGGCACAGTAAGTAGTGTAGAAAGGAGCAGAAGTTGCAAAACGGCATCAATAGATTAAGTGAATGGAAAAACTGTGGCAAACTGAATTCAACGTGATGAAGTGTGAGATCAGCTTCTTTGTATCTTAGAGCTAGATCGGGGTATTTCTGAAATGCTAAGATGCTAGGAACATTAGAAAAGCAGAGATTTAAAGATCTATGTAAAGAAATCACACAAAAATTTTTTTTTTTTTTTAAAGTGGCTAATGGAATGTTAGCCTTTATCACAAAGAGAACCGGTATTTAAAAAGTGTGAATGTTAAGCTACAATAAAGCTCTGGTCAAAACCTTATTTGGAATACTGCATTCAGTTCTGGCACCACACCTCTGGAAGGCTATATTGCAGCCTTGGAGGGGCTGCAGAGCAGTGCAGAATCAGAATGATTTTGGAGCTAAAAGGGTTAAATTACAGAGGACAGTTGCATAAACTAGGCTTTTATTCTCGCTTATAGAAGATTAAGGAATGATCCAATTTAGGTGTTTAAGATTAAAGAATTTGTTGAGCTAATCTTGAAGGGGAGATTTAATCCTGAGAGATTTGATCGAGGTGTTCAAAATCATGAGGGATTTGGACAGAGTTTTTTTGGGATGTGGGTGTCACTGGCTAGGCCAGCATTTATTACCCATCCCATTTACTACCTATGCCCTTGTTCAGAGGGCATTTAAGAGTCAACCACATTATTGTGCAACTGGAGTCACATGTAGGCCAGACCAGGTAAGGACAGCAGATTTCCTTCCCTAAAAAGGACATTAGTGAACCAAATGGGTTTTTATAAAATAACAATTGACAATAGCTATCAGACTTAGTTCCAGATTTTTATTGAATTCAAATTCTACTATCTGCCATGGCAGGATTCAAACCCGGGTCCCCAGAGCATTATCCTGAGTCTCTGGATTACCAGTCCAGTGACAATACCACCGCCTCCCCAGTAGATAGAGGGGAACTGTTCCCACTTGTGAAAGGTTCAAGAACGAGGGGGCAGAGATTTGAAGTAGTTTGCAAAAGAAACAAAAGCCACATGTGAAAAAACTTTTTCACACTGGAGTGGCTAAGGTCTGCTGAGGTGGAGGCAGGCTCAATCAACACGGTCTAATTCCCACGAATGTTATCTGAAAAGGAAAAATGTGCACGGTTACAGGGTGAAGGCGGGAGAACAGAACTTGATGAGTTTCTCATTTGAAGAGCCTGTGCAAACATGGTAGGCCAAACGGCCTCCTTCTGCACTGTAACAATTCTGAGATTCTGTAAAAGAGGATATCAACAAAAATACAAAAGATGATAGGAGGGAAACTATTTCTTCTGGTGGGAGGGTTCAGATCTCAGGTGTACAACCTTAAAATTAGAGCTAGGCCATTCAGGAGTGAGAGCAGATGCACATCGCACGAAAGAAGAAGAAATTTGGAACAGTCTTCCCAAAAAGCTGTTGAGGCTAGGTCAATGATCTAATTGATGGCAGAATAGGCTCAAGGGACAGGATGACCTACTCCTGCTTCTATTCAGAGTCACTGAAGAGGATTGCAATTCTAAGTGACTCAAATCCTATCTTTGTTAATGTCAGTCCATTGAACAAATGTTGTACTTAATGCATTAAAAGTTAATGCTTAACTCTTAACAAATTTAACCACAAACAACTAAAGCCATGTCATTGTAAGAGGCTACATGACAGGCACACAAGTAAGGAACCAGTGATCTTCCAGGTCCCTCAATACATAATCAGCAAAACCTACTTTGGCCAGTTGATGCAGTTCAATAGGGCAAGAGGCTCAAAATAGCTTCAAACCTATCCTGAAGGGGTAATTTAACATTATAACCAAACTGCCTTTTTAAAATTGTACAGGAAGGTGGTTTCTGCAGTAGGTGATGCATTTGTTCACACTAGTACCTACTTGCAGCCATAACAATCATGGTCCATTACAGGCTCTTGTTCTGTTGGGGGGTGCGGGGGGGTTGGGGGGGGGGGGGGGGGGGGGGGGGAAGAGGGGTGCTGGAGGAGGGTAGGTAGGGAAGAGAAGTATGTGGAGGAAATCTCAATTCAGACGCACAAATCTCATTTCTTGTTGTGGCTGGCCATCCAGAGTCAAGAAATGTGACCTCCCTGATCAGGAACAGAAATGGGCAGCTCTTTCTGCAAAAAGCTCACATCTAGACAATCCTGTTTTGAAAGGCCTTAAAGAATCAACAATCCATTACCGATAAACCTGCACTGTCCCATATCCTGTATCGGTCTAGTTTTACAGGGATTTATCATCCTGACCATGTCAAGTTACCTAGCTACAGAATTGCACTTGGAAGACTCGCCCTTAAAACCAGAAAGCCCCTCAGTTTTCGTTTAGCATAATCCCAAAGAGAGAAAAAAAAATTTGCCTTTATATAGCACCTTTTTACAATCTCAGGGTGTGCCACATCAGTTTCAGCCAATGAAGTATTTTTGAAATGCAGTCATTGTTGTAATGTAGGAAATGCAGCAACCAATTTGCACATAGCAAGCTCCCAAAAACATGAGATAAATGTCTACATAAGTTGTGATAAAAGCAAAATACTGCAGATGCTGGAAATAAATATAAACAGAAAATACTGGAAATACTCAGCAGGTCTGGCAGCATTTGAGGAAAGAGAAACAGAGTTAATGTTTTAAGTCCTTATGACCCTTCCTGTTCTGTTTCTCACTCCACAGATGCTGCCAGTTTTTCCAGCATTTTCTGTTTTTATATAAATTGTGGTGTTTGTTGAGAGTTAAATATTGGCAAGAGCACCAGGGACAATTCCTCTGCTCTTCTTTGAATAGTGTGATGGAAACTTATGTTAGCTACTTTTACTCCCCAAAAGGGGTGTGGCACAAGTATCAAATGCTAGGGTAACATTCAAGGTCCCCAGCCAGTATGGATGGAGCCATTACTGCAAGCACTAATATTCTGAGCACAAAGGACAGATCTCCATTGGCAACACAAGTCCATACTTGAAGGCTAAGAAAGCTTTGAGATATTCAGATTGCTACCTGATCAGTTCTTGGCTCGTTAGCCCCCAGACAACATAAGTGCATTTTGTAAAAGTACACATTTCCCTCAATTTCAACTTGCAGAACAGAGAACAGGTTTGCTACCTTGTTCTTTAGGCAATGAAGGAACAGAAATAACACATTTTGTCTGATTGAGGTGACCTTTCACGACTTACTGGATGACTGGCACACATGCAAATACATTGCCATGGGAAAGAGTCTTCCATTCAAGCCGCGACATTTACATACACCTCTAAGGTTTATGTTTGTTTAATATGGATTATCGACAGCCTCTATGGACACAACCATCTTGGGAGTTTAGAGAACTTGGGTGGAAATTAGAAGATCCCAGGATGAGGGATCCAAAGTCAACAAGGTTACTTGCTAAAGTTCAGCCAGTTTACCAGAGTAGATCACTTGCAAGCTTCCTGCTAGTTGTCCAGTTAGGTCCACTCGACCCATTAAAACTGCAGGGTTATCTGAAACTTTAAATGGAAAGAATTCAAGCCCCAACAGCTCTACCTCTCCAGATTCCATTGGCGAGCAAGGCTGGGTGGTCAATCGATAGGGCCTTGGTGATGGAAGTTTGGAAGCTATCCAAACTTGATGACCAGGCATGTCACTTGGAACAATAATCCCAAAAGAGACCTCGTCTACTTCTTCGACTCTCCCCATTCCCAACTTTCAGAATGAAAACAAACACAATCACAACCTTCAACATGGCAATGGAAATCTACAGGATAAAGCTGCAGTGGTTTTGTCAACAGGACTTACCTTGAACATTTTAAATCTCAGGCAGATCAACATTGAAGCGTGGTCTCTTCAGTCTCATTACTTCCCCATTGGCCACACCCAAGTCTCTCCTAGCCCATGTCACGCCCAGCTGATTGGTTTCCTTAATTTTCACTGCTGACCTTCTCAACCAGTGAGACAATTAGAGAATGGTTTATCTTTCTGCAACACACTACAGATGATCAACTCACCATTACAAATACCCCATAGCCCTTCCCAGGCAGTTAGTTACCTTTGGAGTGTAGTTAGTTATGTAGTTGAATGTGGCAGCCTACTCATGCATAGCAAGATTCCAAAAACAACAGATGAGTTGTGTTGCCAGTTAATTTGTTTTTGATGGTGGCGGTTGTTCAGTGAAGATAACTTGGAGGGAACTTCCACTTTCAAAATAATGCCATGGGTTATTTTACTCTCATCTGAACAGGTAAGCAGAGTTATGATTTAGTAGTTTTGAAAAAGAGATGTCAAAACTTTTCATCTTGCACTCATCAGGACACTTCACTTGAATACCAAGGGGAAAACAACAACTTATACTATATGAAGAGTACTGATTGGTTGGCAAGAGGGCTCTGATTGGTAGAGGTTGCCATGGTGAATGCAACAATTGATGGTGGCTGACAGCTGCCAAGCATTGTTTGAATTTAAACCAGACAGCTTAACCCTGATTGGTCAAGGCATTGCCCTGAGGAATGAGTCAGTGAATGGCTGTCACTTAGTTTGTTCAGCTGAAACAGGCACAATATGTGTACATGTTCGTTTTTTCTGCAAAGAACAGGGCTCTGTGTTTTAATAAGTAGCTTCCATACATGCAAATGCACCACAACTGACAATCTTAAATTGGTTGCCAAAGTAATTCTTAGCACACCGAGGATTATTTAGCAAATATTGTCCAATTGCAGAATCATATGTAATGTTGGACATTGCGTTTTGAATTTTGCAGGCACAGGCACCTGGTTGGTACGGTCTGTACCTTGACTATTGCGAACAGCGGCTGGGCCACACTGCTTGATACGATCCGCCAATCTTTGGGGCGTCCGGCCTACATACCTAGCATCAACACTGGCACTGAAATTCATTATTCACTAAAAGTCATCATATATGAATTTCAGTGTTAATATGATACTAGGTATGTAGGCTATACATGCCAAAGACTGGCAGATCGTATCAAACAGCCTGTCCCAGCTGCTGTTCGCAATGGGCAAAGTACAGACCGTACCCAACCAGCTCTGGCTTGCAAAACTCAAGAGTGTCCAATATTAGATATGAGTCTGCAATTGGACAACATTTGCTAAATAATCCTCAGTGTGCTAAGAATTACACTGACAACCAAATTAAGGTCGACAGTCAGGCTCGCAGTGTGGCACATAAGCATAAACTGGAAGCTACATCTATTAATACACAGGGCCCTGCTCTTTGCAGACAGAAAGAACATGTAGACACATTGCACCCATTTCAGCTAAACGAAATAAGTGACAGTCATCTGCTGACTCAATCTTCAGGGCAATGCCTGTCCAATCAAGGTCAAGCTGCCTGATTTAAATTCAAACAATGCTTGGCAGTTAACCGTCAGTCACCATCAATTGGTGCATTCTCCATGGCAACACCTCTAACAGAGTCCACTTGCCAACCAACACTTCTCAGTATAAATTGTTTTCCCCTAGTGTTGGTATTCTTGCAAAAAGTGTCCTGATGAGTGCAAGACAAAAAGCTTTGATATGTCTCCTACATTATATATTCAAATCTTGGAGTGGAGCTAGCATCCATGACATTCTCAGATGCAAGAGTTTCACCAAGCTGATGAGTGGCAATAGGTTACATAAAAGCCAAGCCCAAACGCAAGTACAGCTGATGCATAAATGAGCATTTTTTGAGTCTTTCAGGATGTCCCAAAGTGCTTCATAGCCAATGAATTATTTTTTCAAGCTTAGAGGTTGTATATGTTTGTTTCACTAAGTAGGCAAGGCAGCAATAAATTGGTGCACAGAAAAATCTCTCAAATATACAAATAGCTAATTTGTCTGGTTCTGATTTAAAGAAACCATGGGATTTTTGACTTCCTGTACTGTCAAATATCTGTGAAAACAGCATTTCCAACAATGCAATACACTGCTTTGAAGTGTCAGAATCGGGTGTGAGCATGGGGTTTGAACAACTTTCTAACTCACGTGAGAATGCCACCAACTGAGACAAGCTGACAAGTAGCAAAGGATTGCAAAAAAGCTATTTGTAATAAATCTACTAAAGAAAGCTGCAGAATTGGCTTGGTCAGATGACACGCAGTTGTTACCCTGGAGTGATTTCCTGGGCCTAGCTTCCCTATTTTACACCAGGCAATTAAATGCAGCATTTAAGCTCAAGAAGCTATTCTGGCAGATATTTTTAATTCAATGCTCTACATATTAAAGTTCATATAGCTTGCTCTGTATTAGAAAAATAGGTCACTCTCCTCAGATCTAGCTCGACACCTTGTGGCAAGTACTGGATTGCTACAGTCCTTTAAGAGAGAGAGAGAGAGACAGTGTCAGTTTGAGGGGACAAATGATTGGTTTAAATTGTGATGTGCCATGTTGACAGGAACTTTGCCCAATTACCTTGGGGAATGATCAGTATTTCTTCAGTTTCCCACCCCCACCCCCCACCCACCCACCCCGAATGGGCCAGTCTTTTTCTTCACCTCTCAAGACGACTATTTCTTAATGAATAGTTGCAAGCATTTGCTGTCTATTGAAAGAGGTCAGCTTAATAGGCTTGTGTTTTTCTTATCTTTCATATGTACGTCCAGATTTTTTTGTAAAACTTTGTTTACATCACATGCTGGTTAAAATGCTTAGAGGTAACCTCTTCCTCAGGGATTCATACCTCATACACACTAAGATTTCCCCAACAGAACTGGAGAAAACTTGCATTTATATAGCACCTTCAAAGTTGCAAATGTTCTAAGACATCTCACAGGAGCATAATCTGACAAGAACATCAACATCAAGCCAAAAGGAAACAACATTAGGGTGAGTAACCAAAAGCTTGGGCAGAGGTGGACTTTATAAGTGGCTTGAAAGGAGAGGTGGTGAAGTGCAGGTAGACAATTTTAGAGCTGACAGCATAGGCAACTAAAGGGGCAAAGGAAGTGGGGGATACACAAGAAGCTAGTGTTCGAGAAATGCAGCATTCTCAAAAGGAGCATTGAGTTGAAGGAGTTGCCAATATTACAATGACTACACTTCAAAAATATTTAATTAGCTACAGAGCACTTTGTGAATTTTTGACAATGATGGCGCAAGAGCTAGAACTTCGAGGTCCAAAGGCCGTTTACAGGTGGAGGATCCTTCACAAAGAGGGCTTGTGTTGCCTTTAAGCACACGAGGAAGGCCCATGGGAAACCACTTCATGTACTTCTTTATCCCTAGTCATATTGCTCATTAAAATTGAAAATGGGAGGCTCCTAGTAGCAACTGAAGAGGAAAGCGCAAGACAGCGAGGTATGGATAAACAACCAGAGAACTTGCTATTCGGCAGGTCATCATCACTGCATGTTGGGGCACTGAGGTCACGAGGGCTTCTACCTAAATGCAAGTTCATTCTTATTGTAACCTCCCCCAGCTTTAAAGAAGAGGGAGAGAGTGAAGGAGTTTAAACACAAGGGTGAGAATTTTAAATTCAAGGCACTGGTGGCCCAGAAGTCACCATAGATCAGCAAGGGGGTTTGGGTGAACGGGAGTTGCTGCGGCTTAAGATACAGGCAGTTTTGGAAGAGCTCGTGTTTATAGAGGGAAGAGGTGCCTCAGTTTCTCCCTCCTCAAACTACTTGCTATTCAACTCTGATTAAAAACCCTCACAACCTTCTAAACTCAATGGGACGCAAGCCAAGTTTGTGCAACCTGACTTCATAATTTAACCATTTGATTCCTGGTATCCTGATGAATCTACACTGTATGCCTCCTGTTCCCACAGACATCCCACTGCAATATTCTATTGTGAGGTTGGTTACATGCAAGTCTTCATGGCATGCATGGACCCCATATTTACACGCACAACAGCTCAAGTAGTTTCTGTGACTACTTCACAAAGCTAGTGAGCTTTACCCATTCAGTACTTTATCTGTTTTCACAGTGGGCGAAAAGGACAAAATACCAGTGGTACAAGTGAACCTAAAAAACAAAGAACTTAATGGAACTAATACAGGTTTTAAAAAACTGTTAAAATAATGGGATTCAAGGTAGACAAATTGCCAGGACCGATGGCTTCTACCAGTTAGCCAGAATTTTTCGGCTTCAGCAAGGATTGTGCCTTTGGATTGGAAAATTTCAAATGCCATCCCATTATTTAAGGTGGGAGGGAAGGAGAAAAGAGAACTACTGACCTGAAAGTTTCATTGTGGGAAACTGTGGAATCGCAGAGGCAGAGTAACTGAGCAACAGTTGAACAAGTATCAGCTGATCAGAGAGTCAGCATGGATGTGTGATGGGTAGGTCACATATGATTATTGGCATTTGTTGAGAAGGTCACAAGAATGGTAGATAAGTGTGTCTCTGGATGTTGTCTATATGGACATCCTTAAGGCATTTGGTAAGATTCTGCCCAGAAGATTAACAAAAATGATATGCACTGAACTGAAAACAACTTGTTATGGGTAGGCAATTGTTTGGGAGGTGGGGAAGAGTATGGATAAAAGGACTCATTCTCTAATTGGTGGAATGTAGCAATGTGGTGCTCCCCAGGGATCTATGCTAGTGAGACATCAGTTTTTTATATTAGTTTATATTAAAGATTTGGGTGAAGGAGTGGAGAATTACATTGCCAATTTGTAGATTACATCAAGTTAGGAGCAATAAGCCATGTGGATGGAGGAGAAAGTTATAAGGGGTTAGTTTATGTGGGCAAAATTATGATAGATGGAGTACAATGTGGGAGGTGTGAGCTCAACCACTTTGGATTAGAGATAGACTGGAATTTTTCCTCAATGGCAAAAGACTAGGAGATGGAGGAGAAGAGCAAATGGATTTAGGTACCCATGTAATCAAAATCAATAAAGAGCTAGAGCACAGGTATAGAAAGTAATGACAAAGGCTAATTCAATTTTGCTTTCATCTCAAGAAGATTGGAATTCACAAATGGCTGAGATTTGTCCTGGAAAGTAACTTTCTTCTCTTTGGCTGTAATGAAACCAATGCTTGATCGAGGAACTTCAGATAGAGTTCACCAATCAGGAACAATTTCTTCAGTGAGATAAAGCAATAGTATGCAAACAGGGCTAAGCTATTCAGCCCTTCAAGCCTGTTCCACCATTCATTTAGATCATGGCTGATGTTTACCTTCAATCTGTTTATTCAGCTTTGAATCATAGCTCTTGATACCCATACCCAAAAAAATTTGTCTACTTGAAAAGCTCAGTTGACCCAACACCCAAATCTTTTGGGGGGCATGAGTTCCAGAATTCCATTACCCTTTGTGCCAAAATGCGTCCTGATTCCAGGCTCCACCTCAAAATACTGCATTCAGTTATGGGCACCAAACTTCAAAAATATACTGGCACAATGTGGATTCTCCAGAATACCAGGAATCAAATAAATTATGAAGGTACATTGCATAAACTTGGGCTTTTAACCCATTAAGTTTAGACATTTGTCTAACCAAGGTGTTTAAAATGAAAAGGGGTTTAATGGAGTAGATTCTTCTGGTGGGGGAGTCCAGACCAAGAGGACATATCTTTAAATTAGAGCTAGATCATTATGAAATGAATTCAGGGTGCACTTTGACACAAAAGAGTAATGGAATTCTGGAACTCTGTTCCCAAAAGATTATGGGGTGCTGGGTGAACTGAACTTTTCAAGTAGAGAGATTTTTATTGGGCCAAAAACAAAAATTGCTGGAAAAACTCAGCAGGTCTGACAGGATCAGTGGAGAGAAAGACAGAGTTAACCTTTCAAGTCCACATGATTCTTCTTCAGAAGAGATGCTGTCAGACCTGAGTTTTTCCAGCAATTTTTGGGTTTTTTTTCAGATTTCTAGCATCCGCAGTATTTTGCTTTTATCCTAGATTTTTATTGGGTATGGGTATCAAGAGATGTTATCCAAAACTGAGTAAATAGAGTGAAGATAAACATCAGCCACAATTTAAATGAATAGTGTAACAGGCTTGAAAGGCTGAATAGGTTACTCCTGTTTGTATACCATTGCTTTATCTCACTGAAGAAATTTGTTCTCTTTGGTGAACTGAATCTGAAGTTACTTGATCAAGCATTGGTTTCATTACCGCCAAAAAGAAAGTTACTTTCCAGGACAAATCTCAGCCATTGTATTGTGTCCTAACGTGATGACAGGACATCAGCTAATAATGAACATTCCCATGGTAAGTGACCAATCTTTGGTTTGGAAACTGTCTTATACTGGAAGTGTGCTTATCCATAAGATTAAGCTGGTCTGGGATGCCCTCCTGCCACCTGCGCACCCCCCCCCCCCCCCCCCCCCCCCCCCCCCCCCCCCCAAATTCAAAAGTCTTGCTGATGCTTATATGTATGACTAATGGTAATTTGGTTTCAATATTAAAAGGCTGTTTATATTGTGGAACTATACCTTAAGTCTCGATCTGAGATGTGAAGAAAACTGGGCAGAATAAGTGTTAAAATTGAGAACTTTTAAGACAATGGTCCACTAATTATCCTAATAGCCACTTGTGAGCTGGAGTAACAGTTGCCCTCAATACGTTTAACAAACACACACTTTTGTTAGGCAAGGCTACTAAGGGGCTGGAAGATAAAGATCAGCCCATAATCCAATTGAATGGCAGCACAAGTTCAGATGGCTAAACAGCCTACACCCACACTAGGTTCCTAAACCTGTTTTCACTAAACGTGGATAAAAACATAGCAACATCTGTTACTTGTAGGCCATCAAGTCAAGTAGTGCATTACACTCCAATGCTCATCATCTTTTCCCCATAACCCAAAAGTGTAAAATGCTGATAGATTTCACACTCTACTTCTTACTACATAAATCTCCTGCTCAGTAAGATCTTGAAACGAGTTCAATATGGCACAACCAGCAGGGTGCTCAAGAAACTTACAAACGAGCATGCAACTTATCACAAAAATCATGATTCTTGGGGCCAAGTTGCTCAATAGTTCAACGGAGTACAATTAACCAACTATCCAAGGAAGATAATGGTTTTTGTTAGTATATAGATCAATTTCAAATGGACTTTAAGACCACTTTCGTGTACAGAATGGCTGTTGAACTACTGAGGTCTACTGAAATGGTCTTCGAGCAGACTGTCACAATACTATCCTCTCTCTTCAGTGAGATCATTTTCTTCAGGTGCTTTGCAACTTGAGGCATTTGATGAAACTTTGAGATGGAATTTACATAATCACCTTTTAGTCATGTGCTTCAATAATTTGAGCATGAAACATCAACTCCCATTACAAACCTAGTTGGTGGGTTTGCAGAGAACTGTGGTGCAGTAGCTAGCGTCCCTGCCTCTGAGCCAGAAGCTCTGGGTTCAACTCCCACTCCAGGACGTTCATAATAGAGACATCAACCTGTAAATCCTTTCAACGTGCCTATGGTGGACAGTAAGAGCAGGAGACTCCTGGTCAGCCAAGCTTGATGTGGAATGGTGCCCCTCAAATGACAGCCTCAGACTTCAGACTAGTGACCTGATCCAGGGAAAGCAAGCTATAGAAAACAGATAAGCATGTGCTTTGCCTCATGCATCTCTCGATGTGGGAAGCCTTCTAAGTCTAAGAACTTATAACACAGGTAGAAGTGGTACCTACAGTACTGAATGTCATAAGACAGAACTGTTCAGAAAATTAACTTAAAGTTAAACTGATTACCATATTATATTCAGTTTTTTTTAATCATTTACTTTTAGGAAGAATTTTAAGTATTCAGCTTTCAATGTACTTTTAGGAAGAGGTACAACACAATAGTTGGTGCTTGATTGGTTAGGAAAATAAACCAGAGGCAAAACTGCCTCTTATCCATGTAATGGAAATCGCTAGTCATAATCTTAAATGCAAGATAATGTTAGATCCTATCCCACAAAAGCAACATGCATCCAAATGGATTGGGCCAGGGAAAGGCCAGCAAAGGTTGTAGAGATCCCCAGTGCCTGAACTACACATCAGGACAGATCTTCCTGAACAAAAGGTCAGTATAATGTCAAATATGCTCCTGTAACTAAATTAATGCTCAGTTCCATTATAAGTTAACCTCTGCAAAATTCAAATCAAGATTTAGGAGATGATCCTTTGTCAGGTTTAGAACTGCTGCAGTAGATGAGTGCTCTCTATGCATAAATCCATCCCCTCTCTCCCCATCCCCCAAATTAGGAGCTGTACCACTCCATGTGATTATAGAGGGTGCCGCAATTAAGGACAGTTTCATGGTTGGCATCACCAGAAACCAGTCCATAAAAAAAAACACAATTTCAGTTTAAATAGATTCTTCACAAGATCGGAGATAATTTACACAAAAGCAAAATATTGCAGATGCTGGTGGTCTGAAATAAAAACAAAAAGTACTGGAAATACTCAGCCAGTCACACAGGATCTCTGGAGAGAGAAACAGCGTTAACGTTTTACATCTGTGACCTTTAATCAGAACTGGGAAAGTTAGAAATATAATTGGTTTGGTACAAGTGCAAACCACTTGGTTTAAACACAAACAAAAAGGGATGGTCTGCAACAGAATGGAAGGCAGCAAAGACCAAATGATAAAGCATTTCATGGTACAAGGCCTAAAGGAGTAGGAAAAGTAGAGACACAAATGGTGTACAGAGGAAATAAAGGAACAGCAAACGTTTGAAGTATTCAGCTGGTCATCGAACTGAAAGGTTAAGTCTGTTTCTCTCTACACAGATGCTGCCTGATCTGCTGCGTCATTTCAGCATTTTCCATTTTTATTTGATTTCCCTGCATTTATTTTGCTTTTGTGTACATGCTTAGAAGAGGTGTGAATGGCAGGATCCTGAATAGCTGCTGTCCAAAGGCAAAAAAAGAGGCAAACGAGAGAGAAATGAAAGGGGGATAAAAGGAAAACAAAAAATTAAAAATGGGGCAGAGGTAACGACCTAAAATTGTTGAACTGAACATAGAGCCTAGAAGGCTGTAAAACACCCAGTTGAAAGAGGGCATTGCTTGTTGAACTTCAATGGAACACTCCTGCAGTTCAAGGGCTGAAAGGTCAGAGTGCGAGCAAAGTGGGAAATTAAAATGACAGTTGGCTGGAAGCTTGGGGGTCACACTTTCAGACAGAATCAACATTTTTCACAAAGCAGTCACCCAGTCTGTTGGATCTCCCCATTGTAGAGCAGGCCACGGTGAATAATGTACACTGAATCAAAAGTAGTACAAAAAATTGCTGTTTTGCCTGGAAAGTGTTTGGGGCCTTGGATGGTGAGAAAGGAGGCGGCAAAAGAGCAAGTGTTGCATCTCCTGCACTTCCATGAAAAGGTGCTGTAGGAAAGGAAAGCAGTGTTGTAAATGATCAAAGAAAGGATCAGGATATCGCGGAGGGAATACTGAAAAGGGAGGGGAAAACACGTTTCGTGATGGCACCATGTTGGTGGTGGTGGAGGATGATCAGTTTGAATACTGAACCTGGTGGGGCGAGAGACAGGAACCGGGGAGCCCTACTGTGGTTCTGAGGGGGGAAAAGAGGCAGGGGCAAGAGCTGAAGTGCATGACATAGAAAGGACACAGTTGACGACCCTTTCAACTAGTGAGGTGGAATCCCCAACTGAGCAAAAAGGAAGATATATTGGAAGCATGAGTATGGCAGGTTGTACCATAATGTAATTTTTACATGAAACTAGGTGGGTGGGGGGGGGAAAGAGAGGAAGTTGTGTGTGTGAGAGGAAGTGCAGTCAAGATGACTGTGGGTTTATAGTGAATAGTAGTTGATAACATATCCCCAGAAACAGGAGTCAGAGAAGTCAAGGGAGGGAAAAGTTGGAGATAGACCATGTGAAGGTGACAGAAGGGTGGAAATTGGAAGCAAAAGTTGATGAAACTTTCCAGTTCAGGATAAGAGCAGGAAATGACAATAGTCAGGAATGTAGCAGAAAGAGGCGAGGTAGGACAGGAACAAAGAATGTTTCACATAAAAAAACCACGCACAACTAGGACCCATGCGAATACCCATAGTACACCTTTTTAATTGGAGTGAGTGAGTGAGTGGTATGGCGAACAAGTTCAGCCTGGCAGAGTAATGAGGTGGTGGGTGGGAACTAGTTGGGCCTCCAGTTAAGTAGGAAGCAGAGCTCTCAGACCAGGGTTGTGGGGGAATAGAAGTGTAGAGGGATTAGATGTCCATAGAAACTAGGAGTAGGTGAAGAGGCTTATACGCCACCCAGGACAAAAATTACTAGTCTTGAATAGTAAAGTTCAAAGCAATCAGGCTGGCCATCATAGGTTTATAATCCTATTCCTTAGATCAAATAATATTCTCCATAGCTCAACTATCTGAAGATGTATTGGTTGTGCAAAAAGGAGAGCATCAAGATTTACAACTACAAAAACAGAATTTAAGTCTAATCCCAACACTGGATCAATATACTGCACTACAACTTTCTGTCCAATGTTTGCAACCATTGTAATGATTTTCTTACACTGAATGAGATTCATATATAGGAAGCACCAGAATTCACACTGTAAAGGAACAAAAACCCAAAAGAAACCACAACCCAGGGATCCAAATCAAAACAAACATGATTGAAATAAAAGCAAAAATGTCAGCCAAAATCAAATGAGAGAAATCCAGATAACGGAGCTCTAACAATTTTCAGTTATACATTTCTCCATCTCAACCACAATGGCTTAAGTAAGCTATAAACAATTGGTATTGAGAGTTTAAACCATAACATGCTTCAACTATTTCTCACTAAATACGGACATTTTGCCAACAAATTGCTGGGACTAAGATTGCTGTAGAACAGATGTGAACATACTGAAATGTCAGTTAGTTCAGGACTGCAGCTGGACTTCATGTGATAGGGTTGCATCCAGAACTGTACTTAGAAGCTGGACTAAATTTAGCAGAGTTATCGGCAATTACTAGTCCTGTCAAGAAATTACTACCATATCGATCACCAGTGCTCTGAAGTCAGTCAAGCTTTGAGGATAAAGGAGAAACGCTGTTCATTCCAGAGCAGAAAAATAATTTAAATCCCCAGTTCAGATATGGTTCTATCTACTACCTTGAAGTTACCAAAAGATTTTAAATGCCGATTTGATTAAATGCTTCTCATGATAGCCATCTGGAAATTTAGACAGACTGAAATACAAACAAGCACATGTGGCTGCTTAAACTTTCCCAATACTGCTTGGACTACAAGTAGCCAAAGAAATAACTTCAAAATTTGGTTCCAGATCAATGGAACAAAGAAACAAAATGCAGCTAAACATTTTAGCTTGGTTTCAAAAACAAGTTCTTATTGAGCTGGTTTTAAACTTGAAAACGCGTCATCTTGTGTATGAATTTAGCTACCCCAGAATTTCAATTTTCACACCTTTGATGCTTGTGCTCAGATGCAGTGCAGGCTCTGCCTTACATACCCTGTTCAGACCTGCCCCGTTCCAATCACTTTTGTTAAATATTAAGAAGCTAAGAGTCAAGCTTGAATACTGATGAGTGCAATCACTGCCTGAAACATACCAGAAAATGGTTAGTTCTGCTAGCTTGTGAATCATTCCTTTGAATTAATACAGTCTTAGCACCTATCAGTCAAATTAAAGTTACAAGGCTTGCAAAATATAGCATTTAATACTTTTAAAAATGCTTGCGGATGCTAATAGTTAATGAAAAGACTGAAAAGTGGTAAACTGCCACATTTAGCACCTACATATGAATATCTGTGTATTGTTTCAGACATTCAAGAGACCAAATCCTTTTCAAAGTCATATTTTTTTTTATTTGGTTTAAAAAGTTGACTACATACATATTCAACACACAGTTCAACACCCATCACTTCTAACCCTCCATTTAGTTTGCTCATTCTAGATTGCCACGCACCACTGTATAGCCAAGCGGCAAACCAGTCCCAAGACTTCCTGGCAAACTGCTTGCTTCATTGCTTCCTCTTTTTTTTTGGGGGGGGGGGGGTGCGGTGGAGAGAGAGAGAGGAAGAGGTGGGGGTCATGCCTAATGTTCATTCAATCTTGCCCGAACGGCACAATTAAGGTCAGAAATTTATATCAGAAATGGACAAGAAGCTACATCCTAGCTCTGAGCACACTTCATAGCAGTTATATTGCATCTAACTCAGAAGGATTAAAACAAGCAAATGAAATTTATGCTAAAGTTCAGTAGCTGGTAAAGTCTTATACACTAGAGATGCAGAGCAGGCGTACAAAAGTTACATCAATTTTCAAGATTGCTGCTTTTAACCAGCAAAAGCCCACTTGGGGGTTTCTGCATCATCTACCCCAGAGGTGGGTAATTTATTCCCCTGTTCCTAATGACAAAATCACCAGTAAGAGGTTAACACCAATCAACTCAACTTTGCTTTCCAGGTGAAATTCAGCTTGGTCACTTGATAGCACTGCAGTGGTATCAGTCTTGTGGATTCAAACCCCACAACAGGACTTCATCTGATAATCTGGGCTGACACTCCAGTGTTGTACCAAGAAGCTGCTGCATTATTGAGAGGCGACTTCCTTTGGATGAGATATGGAACGGAGATTGGTCCCATTCAAAATGCAGGGTTGTGTCTTGCGCCATACTCAACTTCTCCCTAAACCAGTAAAGGCAGATTAACCAGGGCTTGGCATCTTGTTGGACACCATGGCTGAATATCTGCTTGTGTTTGTCCACGCAAGTCCAGGCACCCTAAAAAGTGCTATACAATTACAACTATTAACAGAACCCTCAATGGAATGTTTCATGATTACAATAAATTCCAGTTAGTGATTTAATCACTAATCAACAGCTCAAAATGATTACAATAACAGATAGCCAATTCTCCATTTGTACCACTCCTCAGTGCAAATAGCCTTTAACAGCTGATTAGTCTGTTCCTCACCATCAGCATGTCAAACGTCAGCTAGTAACCCTCAATTTAACAATCCAGCTGGGGGGGGATGATTAGAACATTATCTTCACCCTTAGCCAAAGTCCAAGTTCCGACTTTGAAGCATAATTTTAACGGGATCAGGAATTTTACAAACTGCTGTTCAGTGGCATTTTATGCTAGGTAGCCAGGTTTGTATCAACAACTACCTTGATTATCTTTGCTGCAGAAGCTAATTTTTCACTACCTCTGGAAAACAAAGTGACTGATACTGACTACTATGAGCAACAAGTACAGCTTCCAAAATGTAATATGTTCACAATAAGCAGATGCTGTTGCACTGGAGTTTAGGAGTTTATCAAATGAAGTATTACAAATTCAAAAAATGCATCTCACTTTCCATGTCCTCTTATTCCAAGCTTCTGCAAAATAGTTGGGGGTGTAATGACATCACCCAGTTTTTCCATACCATTTGGCTCTGCCCCAAATGTAGACACAAAACAGAGGGTAAACTGGCCTGTGTGTTATTTTATGCCAGTGGACCAGAGAATGGGGAGGGGCAAGAAAGGAAAGTCCAAGCAGGTTTAAATCATCTTGATTTTCAAGATTAGATCCATCAACAACAGCACTTTCTCAAGTTTCAAGGATTTCTTCAAGTCCAAAACTTATACTGGTACTTCAAGTTGGATCCCTCTGCTTTCTCGCCCATTTTCCTTGGCTATGTATGATATCCTCAAGGGAATAAAGAGACAGCTTACGTACATTTATTCATCTTCCAGTAAAAGGTTCACAAACCAATATGCAATATCTTACTGTTCCACACTCTAGGTGTCATTCTTGCTTTTCATGCTCAAAATGTCAAGGGACATTTTGAGAATTTCATTCTCACTTAGTCATGCTCAAGACTTCACCATATAGATACTGCAAAGTCTTTGGACCCTGACGACATTCCAAAAATAGTGCTGAAGACTTGTGCTCCAGAATTGGCTGTGCCCTTAGCCAAAATGTTCCAGCACAGCTACAATACTGACATTTACCCAGCAAAGTGGAAAATAGCCCAGGAATGTCCTGTCTATGAAATGCAGGACAAATGCAACCTGGCCAATTACCATCCCATCAATCTTCTCTTGGCCATTAGCAAACTGATGATAGGTGTCGTCGACAGTGCTATCAAGCAGCGCTTACACAGGAATAACCTGTTCACTGACACTCAGTTTGGGTTGCGCCAGGCCCACTCAGCTCCTGATCTCATTACAGCCTAGACCCAAAAATGAACAAAAGAGCTGAACTCCAGAGGTGAGATGAGAGTGACTGGCTTTTATATAATTATGATTTGACAATGTGCGACATCAGCGGTCCTAGCAAAACTGGAGTCAATGGGAATCAGGGGAGAATAGTCTCCACTGGTTGGAGTCACAGCTAGCACAAAGATGGTTGTAGTTGCTGAAGGTCAATCATCTCAGCCCCAGGACGTCGCTACAGGAGTTCCTCAGGGTGGTGCACGAGGCCCAACTATCTTCAGCTGCTTCATCAATGACCTTCCTTCCATCATTAGGTCAGAAATGGGATGTTCGCTGATGATGGCACAATGTTCAGCACCATTTGCAACTCCTCAAATACTGAAGCAGTCCGTGTTCATACACAAGGCCTGGACAATGTTCAGGCTTGGGTTGATAAGTGGCAAGTAACATTCATGCCGCACAAGTGCTAGGCAATGACCATCTCCAACAAGAGAGAATTTAACCATCCTCCCTTGACTTTCAATGGCATTACCATCACTGAATCCCTCACTTACAGCATTCTGGGGGTTACCATTGACCAGAAATTAAACTGGTCTAGCCATATACATACTCTGGCTACAAGAGCAGGTTACAAGCTGGGAATTCTACAGCGCATCTCACCTCCTGATTCCCCAAAGGCTGTCCACCATCTATAAGGCACAAGTCAGGAGTATGGTGGAATGCTCTCCACATGGCTGGATGAGTACAGCTCTTGAGTACAACACTCAAGCTCAACACCATCCAGGTCAAAGCAGTCCACCTGATTGGCACCCCATCCACCACCTTCAACATTCACTCCCTCCACCACCATCACAGTGGCAGCAGTGTGTTACCCTCTAAAAGATGCACTGCAGCAATTCACCAAAGTTCCTTCAACGGCACCTTTGAAACCTGCGATCTCAACAATCTAGAAGGACAAGGGCTGCAGCTACATAGGAACACCACCACCTGCAAGCACTCCAAGCCACACTATCCTGACTTGGAACTATATCACCGTTCCTTTAGCTGCACTGGGTCAAAATCCTGGAACTCCCTTCCTAACAACACTGCGGGGGGGATCCTACAACACATGGAGTGCAGTGGCTCAAGACGACAGATCACCACCTTCAAGGGCATTTACGGATGGGTAATAAACGTTGGTCCAGCCAGGGTTGCCTGCATCCCATGAACAAATAAAAATAGCATTTCCCCTCCATGTCAAAAAATAAATCATTAATAATCAGCATTAAGCTGACATTCAAGTTTGCCTAGAAAGATTCTTCATTGCACTACTTAAATGAGTCCATAATGCAGTGTCAACTCTATTCTTACAACCTGCCACCTGCTTGGTAATGTGGCATCAGCAAGCATAGAACCAACAAACTGCTAATATTCAGCGCACCATACTGCAGCAAGTGAATGATTAGAGGAACAACAACAAGGCCACTATCGCAGAGTGCGCTTTGGATTATACTAAATAGGAGAAACGCAATTGTAGGGTCAAGCATAAGGGTTCTTAAAACAGAATACTTGATCTTCCCATGGAGGAAGAAGCCCTTCCTAGGGCTTGGTACTCAGATTACTGCTTTTCTTGATATATATTAATGGCTTAACTTGGATGTGCAACACACAATTTCAAAATCTACAGCTAACACAAAATATGGAAGAACAGAGAACTGAGGGCATTGGTCTTTTAGACAACATAGGCACATTGGTGGAATGGGTAGATATATTGCAGATGAAATTTAATGCAGAGAAGTGTGAAGTGATACAGTTTGAGCAAAAGAACAAGGAGGCACAGTATAAGGGGTGCAATTCTAAAGGGGATGCAGGAAAAGAGACCTGGGATTATATGTCCACAAATGGTCCCAAGCAGCAGGGTAGTTAAAAAAGTAATTAAAAAGGTACATGGGATGGTGGGCTTTATAAATAGAGATAGAGTTCAAAAGGAAGAAAGTTACGATTAACCTTTAAATAAATAAAATGTTGGCTCAACCTCAACGGGAGAAGTGTGTCCAATTCTGAGCACATCACTTTAGCAAGGTTGTGAAGGCTTTAGACGGATTGCAGATAAGATTTACTAGAATGGTTTCAAGGATCCAGGACTTCAGTTACGTGACAGATTAGAGAAGCTGAGGCTGTTTTCCTTACAGAAGGTTGAGATGAGGTTTGATGGGGGAATTCAAAATTGAGGGACGTAGATAGAAAGGAAATATTCCCATGGCAGAAGGGCCAAGAACACCAATTTAAAGTGAATGGCAAAAGAACCAACAGCGACATAACGAATAGCCTTACACAGCAAGAGTCAAGCATCTGGAATGCACTGTCAGGAATGTGGTAGTGATGTTCAAAAGGGAATTAGATAAATGCCTGAAGAGATATTTTGCAGGGCTATGGGGCAAGGGTGGTGGAGCGGGGCTAGCTGAGTTGTTCTTGCAGAGAGTCAGTACAAACACAGCAAGCTGAATGGCCCCCTTCTGTGTTGTAATCATTCTGACTTATTATAGACACTGATAGACAAGGAAAGGAGCCCATGAAGTTTCATGGCATCAGGTCAAACGTGGGCAAAGAAACCTCCTGCTGATACCACCTACTGCCTCTCCCCTCAGCTGATGAACCAAGACTCTTCCATGTTGAACACAACTTGTAGGAAGCACTGAGGGTGGCTCAGGGACACAAATGTTCTCTGGGCAGGGAATTTCAATGTCCATCAAGAGTTGCTTGGTAGCCCTACTACTGACCGAGCTGGCTGAGTTCTAAAAGACACATCCCGTAGGCTGGGTCTGCGTCAGGTAGTGAGGGAACCATTATAAAGGGAAAAACATACCTGACCTTGTCCTCAACAATCTACCTGTCACAGCTGCATATGTCCATGACAATTTGGTAGGAGTGATCACCGCACAGTACTTGTAGAGATGAAGTTCTGTCTTCACAATGAGGATACTCTCCATCCTGTTGTGTGGCACGACCACCATACTAAATGGGTTAGATTTCAAACAGATCTAGCGACTCGAAAATGGGCATCCATGAGCCGCTGTGGGCCATCAGCAGCAGTGTATACAACCACAATCTGGAATCTCATGGCCTGGTACATCCTCCATTACATCAAACAGGGGAATCATCCCAGCTTCAAAGAAGTGTACAGGGGGTCATACCAGGAGCAGCTCCAGGCATACCTAAAAATTAGGTGTCAATCTGGTGAAGCTACAACACAGGACTACTTGCATTCCAAACAGCAAAAGCGGCATGCAACAAACAGAACTAAGCAATCTCACAACCAATGGATTAGACCTAAGCTCTGCAATCCTGCCACATCCAGTCGTGAATGGTGGAGGACAATTAAACAACTTACTGAGGAGGCAGCTCCACAAATGTCCCCATCCTCAAGGATGGGAAACTCAGCACATCAGTGCAAAAGACCAGGCTGAAGCACTTACAGCAATCTTCAGCCAGAGGTGCCTAGTGATCCATCTCTGCCTCCTCTGGAGTCCCCAGCATCACAGATGTCAATCTTCAGCCAATTCAATTCACACCACGTGATATCAAGAAACGGCTGAAGGCACTGGATACTGCAAGATCTATAGGCCCTGGAAACATTCCTGCAATAGTACTGAAGACTTGTGCTCCAGAGCTAGCCATGCTCTTTGCCAATCTGTTCCAGCACAATTGCAATCTACCTAGCAAAGTGGCAAATTGTCCAGGAATGTCTGGTCCACAAAAAGGACAAATCAAACCCAGCCCCATCAGTCTATTCTTGATCTCTAAGGGCTCATCGACAGTACCATCAAGTGGCACTTATGTAGCAATAACCTGCTCCGTGACACTCAATTTGCTTTCCTCAAGGCCCACTCAGCCCCTGAACTCATTACAGCCTTAGTCCAAACATGGGCAAAAGAGCTGAACTCCAAAGGTGAGGCGAGTGTGACTGACCTTGACATCAAAGCAACATTTGACTGAGTGCGGCATCAAGGAGCCCTAGCAAAACTGGAGTCAACTGAAATCATGGGGAAAACTCTTCACAGGCTTGAGTCATACCTAGCACAAAGGAAGATGGTTGTGCTTGTTAGAGGTCAATCATCTCAGTCCCAGAACATCACTGCAGGAGTTCCTCAGGGTAATGTCATAGGCCTAACCATCTTCAGCTGCTTCATTGGCCTTTCTCCCCCCCCCCCCCCCGGCCCCCAATCATAACATCAGAAGTGGGGATGTTCACTGATGTTTGCATAATGTTCAGGGCCATTCGCAACACCATTACTGAAACAGTCCATGTCTAAATGCAGCAAGAGTTGCACAACATTCAGGCTTGGGCTGCTAAATTGCAAGTATCATTCATGCCACACAAGTACTGGGTAATGACTATTTCCAACAAGAGATATCCCAACCATCTTCCCTTGACATTCAATGACATTATCATCACTGAATCCCTCACAAACATCATCTTGGGGGGGTTACCATTGGTTCAGTTCAGTTTCTGGACAATCATATAAATACTGTGGCTACAAGAGAAGGTCAGAGGCTAGGAATCACGCAACGAGTAACCTACCTCCTGAGCTCCCAAAGCCTGCCCACAATCTACAGGATACAAGTCAGGATTGCGATGGAATACTCTCCACTTGCCTGGCTGAGTGCAGCTCCAACAACACTCAAGAAGCTTGACACCATACAGGACAAAGTAGCTTGCTCAATTGGCACCCTATCCACTACCTTCAACACCCATTCCCTCCGCCACGATGCATAGTGGCATCAGTGTACGCCATCTACAAGATGCACTGCAGCAAGTCACCAAGGCTGCTTCAATAGCAGCTTCCAAACTCACAACCTCTAACACCAAGAAGGACAAGAGCTACAGCTGCATGGGAACACTGCCACCTGCAAGCTCCCATCAAAGCCATACACCATCCTGACCTGGAACTATACCACCATTCCTTCATTGTTGCTGGGTCAAAACCCTGGCACTCCCTAACAGCACTGTGGGTGTACCTACATCACACGGACTGCAGCGGTTCAAGAAGGCAGCTCACCAACAGCTTCTCAAAGCTAACTGGGCATGGGCAACAGAAATGCTGGCCTAGCCAGTGATATTCACGCTCATGAAAGAGTAAAAAAAAATTCTCTTGGGCAGAAAGAGACAAATGCAATATTCTCTATATTTTAGATTTGGTTTGATCCCATGGCTTACAGAACCAATCTCTTCAACAAAGACTCATCCCTGGTGAGATAGGCTTAAGGTCACAGGATCCTGCTCTTTATAACAATTCCTAAAAGTTGAAGGAAGTTAAGGAGATCTCAGAGGAAGACATTTAGTTGGACTTCACCTACCTTAAAAGAACTGTTTTCCTTATTTAAATTGAAGATCCTTCACATACTATTAGAATAAACCCCAGAAGCAAAGCACGGGTTCCACTCTCACTCACTTTTCCATAACAGCTTCAACCAATTCAGGGTCGCGTGGAGATGGAGCCTATCCCAACAGGCAATGGGCAGTAGAACGCCAGTCCATCACAGGGAACACGCGCACACACACACACACACACACCATCTGAACATTTACTGTAGCCAATTCACCTAATCAACATGCCTTTGGACAATGGGAGCACCTGGTGGAATCCCACACAGACACAGAGGAGCATGCAAACTCCACAGACACCAGAGGTCAGGATTGAACCCGGGTCCCTGGAGCTGTGAGGCAGCAGCACTAACCACTGCACCACCCCCAAGCACAGATTTCAATTTATATAATAGAAAACCGACACAAGCAATCCTCATGCCTACAGCATCTCTTAAGACTTGGTCGCTTCAAAATTGCTCCTTGTATTCCCTCCCAGAGCAAAACTTAATCTACATACAAAACATTAAAAATGTAGCAATATTCAGGGTCTCAGCAATAACTTTAGAAAATACACAAAATTTGTTGACTGTGTCATACATCGCCAGGATACCCAGAAGGGTGTCTGCTACTTGAGTATTGAGTATGTGAATTCACACTAACTACTTAATGACACTTGTCTTGCACAATTCTGTACAAGAACAATTTAAGTTAGAGGTTTAGAGATATAACTAACACAACTAGCTGGTCTTTCAGACGAAGCAGAGGAAGGAAATTGATGGAATAAACTGCATAGAATGGACGTGTTTATAACAGTCCAACTTCCATTATTCCCAAAGTATTGAAATGGTTCTGGCTTCAGTCAAGAAGTGCGTCTTCTGCGATAGTAACCAAGACGCTTTCTCTCTCCTTGTCCCTTAGTCTCCGGATTGCATCTTATAATCAATCACAACAACCTCTGTCTCGAAAGTCTAGCTCCATGACACTGCCTTGCATGGTTTCAACTTGTCTATCCAAACAAAGCTAGTGCATCTCCAGTGATGGCTATTCTTCATATACATGCACCATTGTCTCCCACCCACATCCACCACAAACACCTCCATACAATCAGATTGATCAGGTCAGCAAGCCATGGTAACTTGTATTTACCTGATTTTTAATGTCTTAAAACATCCCAAGCCACTTCACAGTAGCGTTATCCAAATTTCACACCAAGCCATATGAGGTAATATCGGGCAGATGAAAAAAGGCTTGGTCAAACAAGTAGGTTTAAAGGAGCTTAAGGTATGAAAAGAGGAAAAAGGGATAGAAGCTGAGAGTTTTAGGGAGGGAATTCTGGAGCTCAAGACCTTGGCATCTGAAGGCAAGGCCACCAATGGTGGAACAATTAAAATTGGAATGAAGAAGCCAGAACTAGAGGAGCACATATCTTGAAGGGTTGTAAGGCTGGAGGAAGGGTGAGACCACGAAAAGCTTTGAAAACAAGGTTGACAATTTTAAAATCGAAGCACTGCTTAACTGGGAGCTAATATAGGCCAGCAAGCACAGAAGAGATGGGTGAATAGCGCTTGATGCGTGTTAGGACACAGGCAGAATTATGGGTGACTGCAAGCTGACAGAGTGTAGAATGTGGAGGCCAGCCAGAACATAAGAAATAGGAGCAGTAGGTCATTTGGCCACTCAAGCTTGCTCTGCCATTCAATATCATGGCTGATCCGACTCTGGTCTTAACTCCACTTTCCTGCCTGTACCCCACTACCCTGACTCCTTTCTCAATCAATAGCCAAGTTTAGAGCTAACAAAGGCATCATAACTCTCTTCAATGGAAGATCTGGAAGGCTCAAGCCAATCACTGCCCCACCAAAAAGTGAATTCTCTTGCCACCAACAAAGCCCTGTCAGCCACTACAGATGAACAAGATTGTAAAACCTTGGCATCCTATGTTGACCAGAGCTCAACTTCAAATTGTACATCTTGCCCTTCATAAAGATCATTCAACTCAATCATGCCTACCTAAACCCCTCCACAAATGAAATGCTTGAAGCTTGTCATTTCAACTCTAATTCCAATGCATACCTTGCTAAATTTGTACCCTCCATTCATACTTACTTGTACAAACAAATTGCATATGTAATTCCAATTACCACATTCCACACTAATCTACAATGACTAATCATTCCCTTCAACACACTAAATTTACAATCCTCATCCATCCCTCAAATACCTTGTTTCCTTTCTTCTGTAACCACTTCCACATACTTAATACCCTTCATTTGAACTAAAAATTTTAGTACTCAGATCACCAAATTTTTGTTAGGCAAGGGTATTAAAAGGATCTGGAACCAAGGCAGATAAATAGAATTAAGATATAGATTATCCAAGATCCAACTGAATTACAAAACAAAGGGATGAATAATCTACTTCTGTTCCCACCTATTCCTACCTTCACCCATCTTTGGTGGCAGAGAGCTTAGCTGCCTTGGTTCTTCCCCAGAGCCCTCCACCTCCACTATTTATTTTTTAACGGTAGAAGCAAATCTCTTGTCACCCTAATACCTCCAGACTTGTTTTATATTAAAGATGCTGCATAAATGCAACTTTTGTTGAATATCAATCGACAGAACAGATTCAAGCACTTCTAGTGAATTACCAAGCATGGAATCCTTGATATTTCTGCTTTGGTGGCATATCTTCAATGATATACTCTGTAATGAGCCACTTCTGCTCAAAAAAAGTTGAAGGTTAGCCACGTTGAAGCATGGAAATCCACTTAAAAGTTTGACTCTGAAATAAAAAGAGCATGTATACTTTAACACTAAGAATTCATGTATCTGATCTTAATCTTCACTGACCCAAACTCCTGTTAAGTGTCTGGGTTTTTATTTAGGTGTTGAAATGTTTCAGGCGTTCATTGGTGAGGAACATTTGAGTTACTTGCTGCGTTAGCCGTGGCTCAGTTGGTAACACTCTCACCTCCGAGTCTTAAAGTTCCAGGTTCAAGTCCTCCAGGGTTCGAGAACAAAAATCAAAACTGATGCTACAGTGCAGCACTGAGGGGGTGCTATATTGCTGGAGGTACCAATTTTCAGGTGAGAGGTTAAACCTAGGCCCCTCTGCCTGCATAGGTGGATGTAAAAAATCCCATGGCACTATTCTGAAGAGCAAGGGGGTTATCTCCAGTGTCCTGGTCAATCTATATCACACAAGAGAGATTATGTGGTCATCACATTGCTGTTTGTGGGAGTTTGCTGTTTGGCTGCTACATTTCCTACATTAAAACATTGACAAGTCAAAAGTATTTTATTGGCTGTAAAGCACTTTGGGATGTCTGGTGGTCATGAAAGGTGCCTTATAAGTGCAAGTTGTTCCTTCTTTGTACTATCCCCCCCATTTTATAGAGTTTGATTACTTAGACCCACTTCCTCAAAAAGGACATTATTCTAACATTCGGGGAGGCAGTGGAATCGTGGTAACATCACTGGACTAGTAATCCACAAGCCAAGCTAATGCTTTGTATGACCTATTCCACCAGCAAGACAAACCCACCAAAAGTGGCAACACAGTGGTATACAGGCAGAAGGGAGTTGCCCTAGGAACCAAGATTGACTCCAGGTTCCATGATGTCTCATAGCATCAGGTCAATCATGGGCAAGGAAATCTCCTGCTAATAACCACCCACCAAACCCCCTCAGCTGATCATTCAGTATTTTTCCATGTTGAAGACAGAGTTGCAAGGGCACAGAATGTAGTCTGGCTGGGGGATTTCAATGTCCATCACCAAGAGTGGATCAGTAACACTGTACTTACCTCGTCCTCACCAATCTACCTACTGCAGTTGCATCTGCCCATAAAAGTATTGATAGGAGTAACTATCGTCCGGTCCTTTTGGAGACAAAGTACTATCTTCACATAGAGGATACCCTCCATAGTGCTATTTGCAACTACCACCATGTTAAATGGGATTGATTTTGAGCAGATCTGGAAACTCAACCAGACACCCATGGGACACTGTGAGCAATCAGCAGCAGAACACTATTTAAAAACAATCTGCAATCTCATGGCCCAGCATATCTCCCACTCTACCTTTACCATCAAGCCGGGGGACCAACCCTGGTTCAATGAGTGCAGGAGGGCAAGCCAGGATCTGCACCAGGCATACCTAAAAATACAGTGCCAACCTAGTGAAACTACAACACAGCTTCCCAAACCAGGAAGCAGCATGTGAAAGACACAGCTAAGTAATCTCTTAACACATCCAGTCCTGAGAGGCAGTGGACAACGAAACAACTAATTGGAGGCGGCGACTCCACAAACATCCCCATCCTCAAAGATGGAGAACCCAGCACATCAGTGCAAACGACAAGGCTGAAACAATTGCAACCATCTTCAGCCAGAAGTGCTGAGTAGATGTTTAATCTCAGCCTCCTCCCGAGTCCCCATCATCACAGATACCAGTCTTCAGCCAATTAGATTCACTCCACGTGATATCATAAAACAGCCAAGTGCACTGGATATTGCAAAGACTATTTGCCCCTGGCAATATTCCAGCAGTAATGCTGAAGACCTGTGCTCCAAAACCAGCTGCACTGGTTGTTCCAGTACAGCTACAACACTGGCAACTACCGGGCAACATGGAAAAAGGCCCAGGTATGTCCGGTCCACAAAAAGCAGAACAAATCCGACCCAGACAATTATTGCCCTATCAATTTGCTCTTGATCATCAGCAAAGGGATTGATTGTGCTACCGAGTGGCACTTACACAGGAATAACTTGCTCACTGACAAGTTTAGGTTCTGCCAGGGACATTCCACTCCTGATCTCATTACAGCCTTGGTCCAATGATGGACAACAGCTGAACTCAAGTAGTGAGATGGGACTTACTGCCCTTGACATCAAGGCAGCATGTGACTGAGTGCGTCATCAAACTGGAGTCATTGGGTATCAGGAGAAAATGCTTCATTGGTGGAATCATACCTAGCACAAAGGAAGATGGCTGTGGTTGCTGGATGTCAACCACCTCAGTCCCAGGACATCACTGCAGAAGTTCCTCAGGGTCGTGCCCTAGGGCCAACCATCTTCAGCTGCTTCATCAATGACCTTCCCTTCATCATAAGTTCATAAGTGGGGATGCTTGCTGCTGATTGCACAATGTCAGTACTATTCACATCTCCTCAGATACTACCCATATGCAGCATGACCTGGACAACATAGTCAGCCAGATCAGTAGCAAGTAACATTAGCACCACTCCATCTCCAACAACAGTGAGTCAAACCAGCTCCCCTTGACATTCAATGGCACTACCATTGCTCAATCACCCAATATCAACATCCTGGGGCTACCATTGACCAGAAACTGAACAAGCCATATACTGTGGCTACCAGAACAGGCGAGAGGCTAGGAATTCTGTGGCATGTAACTCACTTCCTGACTCATCAAAACCTGTGCACCATCTACAAGGCACAAGGAAGGAATGTAATGGAATACTCTCCACTTGCCTGGATGAGCACAGCTCCAACAACACAAATAGTTCAACACCATCCAGGACAAAGCAACCTAATTGATTGGCACCCCATCCACCACCTTAAACATTCGTTTCCTCTACCATTGTGAAGCAGTGCCTGCCAGCTACAAGATACACTGCAACACCTCACCAAGGCTCTTTCAACAGCACCTTCCACACCTGCAACCTCTACCACCAGAAGAGCAAGGACAGCAGACCCATGGGAACATAACCCGTCTGCAAGTTCCGCTCCAAGCCCCACACCATGCAGAAGCTATATTGCTGTGCCTTTAGTGTTGCTGGGTCAAAATCCTGGAACTCCCTCCCTAACAGCACTGTGGGTGTACCTACACACACATGGACCGCAGCAGTTCAAGGCGACAGCTCACCATCACCTTCTCAAGGGCAATGAGGGATGGACAATGTGACGGCTACATCCTGTGAAAGAACATTAAAAAAAATTAGCCTGCTCAACTAGCCAAACTGAACAGAGATCCAATTTTGTGCTGCCTCGTTGAATTATATATAGCATTACATGGAATAGGCAACCCAGGATACAACTCGTCAGCCAGGCTACAAAGCTACAAAATAACTTAGTGAAAGGTAAATCTAAAGTCAAGCTCAAAAACAATCTCATCCTACACAAAATCTTTAGTGAGGTAAAAAGTCCAAGGAACTTCATGGGGGTGGGGAGTCCACAGACAATCAAGCAGAAACTAAGTAAATGTAGGGGAAAAAAATTCTGCAGCACCCTACAGACATCCTGAGGAAACCAAAGGCAAGATACTTGCACGTTGAGAAATCCTCTTATGGACAAAGAATTCACAGATCCTAGTATCACTCGTTTCTAATTAAGATCCTGGTGAAAGCTGAGCTGGGCACCAAGCAGAAATGCAAGCCAGAAGGCTGATCAACATGCAACAGTTAGTCCTTAAATCAAGCCAGTAGGAGAAAAATCTTGTACAGCCTGGATATTTTCAAAGGGCATTCCTTACAATTTAAACACTGGATAACAAAAGTGAGCATGAAAACTAATTGGAGTTCTGCCCTTTGGCAAACTAATTAAAATGAACCTATGTCTGACATTTGTCCATCTGGTTGAATACCATGGAAAGAGTTTGATCAAACTGATCACCTTGGTCAGTTACTAACAGTCACATTGTCTATGTGGGGCTTCCTTGCTGATACTGATTTGTTATGTTACCCACCCAAATCACAAGGTTTACAAAAAAGTTCTCAGGAAAGGAAAGTTAAAGGAAGTTGTAAGAGGTCTTGGAAGCAGGTTTTTAAAATGCCAAAAGTGACAAAATTCAGATGGGAAAGTTGAGAGATAAAATCATAAAGTGTATCTCAACCATTAAAGTTTGAGTCCAAAAAGCAAAGTGCAGTACAAAGGTGAAGATTAGTTAAGCTAGAATATGATGAGTGACCAAAAGATGACAATGGCCATGGATAATAACTTGCCTAGGCTTTCTTGGAAATAACTCTATTCCAATGAAAGGCAGAACTACTAAACACCACAGCAACTGTGTTATGCTGTGAGCAAAATACCTTTTTTTTTTAAACCAGCAAGACATAGTTGATTACCAGGTTCACATTCTAAGTAATTTTTAACATAACTTGTACTGTACCTTTGCCTAGATAAATGATGCGGTAGAGGCCTAGAGGGAGTGGTGTTGATATTGCAGGTTATATCATAAATGTAGGCAGAATTAATTCTTTAAAGAGCAAAGGAAGCTGAAAAGGGATTTTGATAAGATGCAGGAAATGGTTTAGAAATTGGAATCCATTAGATATTAAGTGCGTGATTGCACTCTGAAAAGAAGTAGACAAAGGGCTATTAGAAAAATCAGATGGATTTAGATGCACAGGATCACTGGACATTAAAAGGCAACAGACTGGATTGATAAGGTTGTTTAAGAAAATGCTATTGGAATTCTAGGCTCTAATCCTGAAAGGCACAGAACATAAAAGCTGACATAGATAATGGTGAGTCCACATAAAACTTTAATAGGGCCTCGGTTAGTGTATTGAGTACAGTATTGGACTCTACAATACAGGAAGGATATTGATGCCTTATAGTGATGCAACCTGATACAAGGAAACAAATACAAAAGAGAACAATTCTGGACTTTTGTCATTACAGCAATGCGGATTAGGTGATACGACGGAAGTGTTTAAAATTATGAAAAGAAAGAACAGGGTATATGGAAGTAGACTCTTTCCAGTAGTTGAGGGGTCCAGAACAAAGGGCCATAGATGCAAGATTGAGAGTAGGAGAAGCTTCTTTACTTAGAGCTGCAAGGATGTAGAATTCACTTCCAGGGTTAGTGATTGAGGCAGTAACATAGATACAATATTAAACTGAATAGATAGACAAAGGAGAAAAGAATAAGGGGCAAGACAGGTAAATATGATTAGGACTATTTTTTCAGGTGAAACCTAAACAATAACACCGACTAGTGGGGCTAAATGGCCTGTTCCCCACATTGCAACTCTTACATATGGCTACAATGCACTCAGTGTTGTGCCTACTAAACTGTTGTTTATTAATATATCCAAATTATATGTGCAACCCTCAAAGCCGAGCCTTGTGATGTTATTACCTGTAGTTGTTTTATCATGGATGTTAAATAAAGTAGTTAACATACATCAGTGCTTGAGCATATAACTGTCTATATAGTAGGGACAGGCTTATGTGAGCCAGACTGAAGGGGAGGTAATTTGAGCATCTTGCAAATCTTTTGACTCAATTTGACCATCCAATGTCTTCGAAAAATTTCAGAAAGATTTGACTGACAATAGGTTATTTATTGGAAATTTGGATACATTTTTTCTCATCTATTCCAACATTTAGCCTTCAGAAACCTCTTCAAAATATATTTCTATTTTTCCATGTCACAGAGAGCCAAGTACATTGGGAAGAAAATTCTAATGTTAAGGATTCAGATGGCTTGAGACTGAACGATAGTATCAGCAAGAGGAATGCACAGAAATTTAAATATATTCTAGAGGGAGGTTGTAAGCAGTAAAGAGCTCTGTAAACAAGGACTTTCAATTCACCAAGTTAGGAAACAGAGTTGGCTGGTACAACAAGAACCAGAATGATGTTTGAGAACAGGATATGGGCTACAAAATTCAAGCCAACTTAGAGGAGTTTACCTAGGCTGAGAATTAAGCAGGCAGTTAAAAAGAACAATGGGAAAAGTCAAGCACAGTGACAAGCACAAGAATGAAGGCTTGAGCTTTGGAAAAGGGTATTTTTGGGCAGGTGTTGGTTATGGGGCTTGAAAGTCAAGCAGAAAATTAATAACTATACACAAATTCAAGTGTTAAGTCAGCAGTCAAAAAAGCAATGAGATTTGGGGTGGTAGGGAATGTTCCTGTGACAATCCAACAGGATAGACGGGATTAATCCAATCAATGGTTAACTAGAGGAAGCCCTGGCTCATCTAAAATGCTGGACAGACAGCAAGATGACAGCAGCAGACAAGAGTGGAGGATGAAGCAGAAAGATAAAATTGGACATCACTGGCATACAAATGGAAGCTGTTGCCCCATGCCTATATATGTCAGAGGGAAGACGCAAATGAATAAGTGAAGGTTAATGTTAGTATCTTGGGACACAGTGGAATGAGCATACCCAAAGACAGTGAAATCCAAGATACAATGGGCACTAGGCTGGTCAAATTAAGCACACAACAAAACAAGGTCAATACACCAATAAACTTATCCCCAGGTTTTGTAGTAACTGAAGAATCTTTACTCTTGAAGATACAACCTCAACTTCTCTCAGCTTTCAGGACTTAACCACATAATCTAGAATGATATTCAGTGCAATACTGAGGGAATTTTGCATTAAATCTTCTGATTAAACCAAAGCCCTGCCTGCCTACTTGGACGGATGTAAACATTACATGGTACTTTTTCCAAACAGCAGAGTTCTCCCAGTGTCCTAGACAACAATGATCTCAAACAACAGCAATGCAGATCAAAAGCACAAGACTTCAGATATCCAGGACCAGCATAGTCAAAGTAGAAAGTGCCGAAAATACTTAGCAAGTCTAAAATGTTAACTGTTTTTCTCTTTACAGATGCTGCCAGACGTGTTGAGCTAGCTAGTAAATTACTGTTTGTGGGACCTTACTGTGAGCAAATTGGTTATGATTCTTTCAAAGTGATTAGCTGTGAAGTGCTTTCAAGCATTGGAGGGGACATGAAGGGTAGTACATAAATGCAACTCAATTGTCAATCATTTTGGCAATTGGATATAATGTCCGAGAACATAGATTCCCATCGTTAACTCTTGTGCATCTAAATCATTTGGATGTTGCTGCTCCAATATTTCCTGAATAAAGCTGCTCCAATGATGTCCTATATTAATTATGAGCACATCCAGCCTAGTTTGTCAGACAGATCTCCAAGTTAAAATCCACAGGAACCCAGAAGAATCAACAGAAAACAATAGGACAAGAGGGAAAGGAGTGGCAAAAGGAGTACAGCAAGTGTGAATGCTTAGATCCTAGCAAGAACCAAACGCACTTGGATAAAAGCAAAAAATTGCGGATGCTGGAAATCCAAAACAAAAACAGAAACAGAAATACCTGGAAAAACTCAGCAGGTCTGGCAGCATCGGCGGAGGAGAGCACAGTTGACGTTTCGAGTCCTCATGACCCTTCAACAGAACTAAGTAAAAATAGGAAAGGGGTGAAATATAAGCTGGTTTTAAGGGTGGGGGGTGGTTTGTTGGGACAAGCAGCCAGTAATAGGTGGAAATAACCAAAAGCTGTCACAGACAAAAGGACAAAGAGGTGTTGAAGGTGGTGATATTATCTAAAGGAATGTGCTAATTAAGAGTAGAAAGCAGGACAAAAGGTACAGATAGCTCTAGTGGGGGTGGGGGAATACTAAAAGTGCTAAAAGGTAGAGATAAACAATGGGTGGAAATACATTTAAAAATAATGGAAATAGGTGAGAAAAGAAAAATCTATATAAATTATTGGAAAAAACAAAAAGGAGGGGAGGAAACAGAAAGGGGGTGGGGATGGAGGAGAGAATTCAAGATCTAAAATTGTTGAACTCAATATTCAGTCCGGAAGGCTGTAAAGTGCCTAGTCGGAAGATGAGGTGCTGTTCCTCCAGTTTACGTTGAGCTTCGCTGCAGCAATGCAGCAAGCCAAGGACAGACTTGTGGGCATGAGAGCAGGGTGGAGTGTTGAAATGGCAAGCGACAGGGAGATCTGGGTAATGCTTGCGAACAGACCAAAGGTGTTCTTCGAAGGTGACCAAATGCACTTAATTGTGTAAACATTAACTATATTGTCTTCATTTTAATCTTTACAGGAGGATTTAAATCCATTATGCAACCAGACAGATAAATGGCAAGTGAAATACTGAATAATGCAGTCTAGCACATTGTAAGAGTGTCATATGTAAACAAATGAAGTAAACAGAATTAGCACATGACGACTTTGGAAAGGATCTGGAAGTGACAACAGATTTATCACCATCAATATTAAGACAATGTAGAGAAATGATTAAAAGATCATCAGCACACCTTGGCCAGATCAGCATATGCCTACAAATGGTTTTACTGAGACTACAGACCAGCTAATTCAACCTCAGTGATGGAAAGCTTGGAAACAATAACCCAACATAAAATTAACAGTTACTTGGATTAATTAACGAAAGCCAGCACGGATGTTTCAAGGACAAATCATGTTTTAACTAATTTGATTGAATATTTTTTAAATGAGGTGACAGTTGATGAATGTAATCCGGTTGATGTGCTGTACATGGGCTGCCAAAAGGTGTGTAATAAAATGCCACAAAACAGGCTTGTCAGCAAAGTTAAAATTCATGGAATACAAGGGACAGTGGCAGCATAGATAAGATGTTGGATGAGTGATAGGAAACAATAGTGGTGAGTGGTGCTTTTTCAGACTCGACGATAGTAAAGTGAGGTTTGTCAGGGGTTGGTAATAAGGACAACTGCTTTTCTTGTCCTATATTGTCTTAGACTTGGATGTGCTGTTAGATGACAAAACTTGGAACCTGTGCAGATCGTGATAGACTTCAAGAGAACCACAGAAAGACTGCTGGAATGGGAAGACACGTGGCACTTGAAATTTAATGCAGAGAAGTGAGGGTGACGCATTTTGAGAGGGAGAGCAAGGAGAAGCATCATAAAGTGAAGGCTATAATTCTTAAAGGGGTACAGAAGCAGAGGGACCTAGGTACATGTGCACAAAGCATTGAAGGCGGTGATGCAGGTTGAGAAAGTGGCTCATAAGGCACACCGGATCTTGGACTTTAAAAATAGAGGCACAGAACACAAAAGCAAGGAGGTTGTGAAACCAGTTATGAAGATAGATAGGAGAAGCTGAGGCTGTTCACCTCAGTGGAGAGGGGGTTGTGGGGGAATTTGAGGTATTCAAAAATCATGAGTCTGGACAGGGTACATGTTCCCATTAGTAGAAGGGTCACGAACCAGAGGATAATAATTTAAGGTGAATGGCAAAAGAAACAGATGCAACATGATCTGTAATGTACTGCCTGAGAGTGTGCAGGAGATGGATTCAACTATGTATTTCAAAAGGGTATTGGATAATTACCTGAAGAGAAAAAAAATTGCAGGGCTACAGCGAAAAGGCAGAGACTAGCTGAGCTGATCTTGCAGGGAGCTGGCACGGTCACAATAATCTGGATGGCCTCCTCTTGTGCTTTAACCATTCTATGATTCTACTTTATAACATACAAGGAAGATCTCGTTGAATGCTGACCTCACACTTGAAAGGAAACATACATGCACTGTAGAAGAGAAACAAGAATGATTCCAAGTATAAGTACGATATGAGTAAAGACGAAAGTGGCATAAACTATAGTCTGGAGAAGTGACTAAGTATTAAATGGTATAGGTAAGGAAAATGGAATTTGCTTGGCTAGGACAAATTTAAATGAGTAAAAAAGTAAGTTTAAAATCATAGAATTGGTTCTTGACCTTTGCAATAATCTTTCTGCAAGTTATTGAAAACAAAGTGCTGGAAATACTCAAGTCCAGCAGCATTTGTGAAGAGAGAAACAGAATTAAGGTTGAGTCTAATATGACTCTTCTTCAGGGCTATGGGGAGTAGAAATGAGATGGATTTTATGGTGTTGAAAGGCAGGCAGGGGTGGGGCGGGGGACAAAACCAAAGGTCTGGATTAGTGTATAGGTCAAGAGTGTAGATAACAAAAAGGTGTCATGGAACAAAAGGCAAAGTGAATGTTAATAGCTGAGCAATTCGATGACACCACAACAATGGAAATACAAGGACAAAATTTGATGCGTTTATGGTCTTATGATGTCACAATTGTTATTTGATAGATCTAGTGTGAATAGGGCTGTGCACATCCACACCATCACCACTACCTGACATCCAAACAGACAAGGAAACTTCTAGCTGGTAACTTGTATTTACATAGTACCTTTAACATCATAAAACATCCAAGGTGATTCACTGGAATGTTACAAAATATCTGACACCAAGCCATGTAAGGATGTATGTAGGGCATCAAAATTAGCTTGTCGAAATGGTAGGTTTTAAGAGTGCCTTAAAGAAGAGAGAATAGTAGAGAGCTGGAGGGGTTTAAGGGATGTTGTTCCAGAACTTTGGTCCTTGGCAGCTGAAGGTGTGGCGACTAATGGTGAACTGATTAAATTCAAGGGTGCACAAGACAGAATTCGAATAGCACAGGCATTTAAGGACTGTGGGGCTGGAAGAGAATTCAGGGATATTAAGAGGTGATGTCACAGACAGACTTGAAAACAAAGATGAGGATTTTTTTAAAAAACCAAGGTGTTACTTAACTGCAAACCCATGTAAGTCAGCAAGAATATGGTTGATAGGTGGATGACACTTGGTATGAGCTAGGATACACAGCAGAATTTGGGATGACTTCGAAGCTTATGGAGGACAAAGTTTATGGAGATCAGAAGAAGCCAGCTAGGAGTGCACTATAATAGTCACGTCAAGAGGTAGTAATGGCACAGATGAGGGTTTCAGAAGATTGGCTGAAGCTGGGGCAGAGTTGGGCAATGTTACAAAAGAGGAAGTAAGAGGCTTTGATGATTAATCAGCTGAGGGAGGATAGTAGAGGTAATCAGTAATAATCTACACTGAGCACTATTTGCAGGTAGCACTAAGTGGCAAGGAGTCAGAATGTACTGTGGGTGGGGGACTTTAATGCCCACCAAGTCTGGCTTGGTATTAACATCTGACTGAGCCACGAAGGGTGTTGTTGCCAGGCTAGATTTGTGGCAGATGGTGCCAATGCCAACATGGCAAAATAACCTACTTGACTTCATCCTCACCAATCTATTTCTGGTGCCTGTATTCATGATAACTTTGGTAGGTGTGATCACCACAATCCTTGTCATGACCAGGGCCTTTGGAGGGGACACTCCATTGAATTACATGGCACTACCATCCTGTTAATGAAGATAGTCACAGTTCAGAACTGATGTATGAGGCGCAGTCGATAAGACCATAAGACATGGGAGAAGTAGGCCATTCAGCCCATCGAGTCTGCTCTGCCATTCAATGAGATAATGGCTGATCTGATAATTCTCATCTCCACTTTCCTGTCTTGTCCCCCTAACCCTTGATTGCCTTACTGATTAAAAATGTCTATCTCAGCCTTGAATATACTTAATGACTCAGCCTCCACAGCCCTCTGCGGTAAAGAATTCCACAGATTGACTACCCTCAGAGAAGAAATTCCTCCTCCTCTCTGTTTTAAATGGGTGTCCCCTTACTCTAAGAAAATGCCCTCTGGTCCTAGACTCTCCCACAAGGAGAAACAGCCTCTCGAGCCTGTCAAGCCCCTGAAGAATCTTATATGTTTCAATAAGGTCACCTCTCATTCTTCTAACTCCAATAAGTAGTCTCAACCTAATCAACCTGTCCTCATAAGAAAATCGCTCCATACCTGGGGTCAACCTAGTGAACCTTCTCTGGACTGCCACCAATGCCAGTATATCTTTCCTTAGATAAGAGGACCAAAATTGTTCACAGTATTCTAGGTGTGGTCTAACTTGTGCCTTGTAGTTTTAGTAGGACTTCCCTATTTTTGTACTCTATTCCCTTTGAAATAAAGGCCAACATTCCATTTCCTTTCCCAGTTACCTGTTGAACTTGCATGCTAGCTTTTTGTGATTCATGTACGAGGACCCCAATTTCCTGTGTTGCAGCTTTCTGCAGTCTTTCTCCATTTAAATACTCAGCTCCTCTATTCTCCCTGCCAAAGTGCATCACCTCATATTTTCCCACATTATATTCCTCCTGCCAAGTTTTTGCCCACCCATTCAGCCTGTCTATATCCCTCTGTAGACTCTTTATGTCATCCTCACCACTTCCCATCTATTTTTGTGTCATCCGCAAATTTGGCCATATTACATTCATTTCCCTCATCTAAATCATTAACATATATTGTAAATAATTGAAGCCTCAGCACTGATCCCTGTGGCACTCCACTAATTACAGGTTGCCATCCTGAAAATGCCCCCCTTATCCCAACTCTGCCAATCCTCTATCCATGCTAATATATCACACCCAACACCATCTTATTAAGTAGCCTTAAGTATGGTACCTTATCAAATGCCTTTGGAAATCCAAATATATTTCAACTATTGGTTCCCCTTTATTTATCATGCTTGTTACCTCCTCAAAGAGTTCTAATAAATTTTTTAGGCATGATTTCCCCTTAATGAAGCCATGCTGACTCTGCTTGATTAGATTATGTATTTCTAAATGCTTTATTACATCCTTTATAATAGAGTCCAACCTTTTCCCAATGACAGATGTTAAGCTAACTGGCTTATAGTTACCTGTTTTTTGTCTCCCACCCTTTTTGAATAGGGGTGTTACACTGGCTATTCTCCAATCCTCTGGGACTTTTCCAGAATCTAAGGAGTCTTGGAATACTACTACCAGTGCATCCACTATCTCTGTAGCTACTTCCTTTAATATCTTAAGATGCAACCCATCAGGTCCAGGGGACTTATTGGCCTTTAGCCCCATTAGTTTCCCTAGTACTTTTTCTCCAGTGATATTTATTGCATTTATTTCCTTCCCCCCTTTTGCTCCTTGGTTATTTAGTGTTTTTGGAATGCTATTAGTGTCTTCTACCGTGAAGACTGAAGCAAAGTATTTATTCAACTCCTCTGCCATTTCTTGGTTCTCCGTTATTATTTCCCCAGCCTCATTCACTAAGGGGCCTATGTTCACTTTGGACTTTCTCTTCCATTTTATATATTTAAAGAAGTTCTTGCTGTCTGTTTTTATATTACTTACTAATTTACACTCAAAGTTTATTTTCTCCCTCTTTTTTTTGGGTCATCTTTTGTTGGTTTTTAAAACTTTCCCAATCCTCTGGCCTACCACTAATCTTTTCCACATTGTCCTCAAATATCGAAGCAGTCCATGTCAAAATGTAGCAAGAACTGGACAATAGCCAGCCTTGAGCTGACAAACGGCAAGTAACATTCGCAACACACAAGCGCCAGGCAATGACCATCTCCAACAAGAGAGAATCTAACCATCGCTCCTTGACATTCAGTGCCATCACTGAATCCCCTACTATCAACATCCTGAGGGCTTACCATTGACTGGAAATTGAACTGGACTGGCCATATAAATATTAAGATATTAAAGGAAGTAGCTACAGAGATAGCGGATGCACTGGTAGTAATATTCCAAGCCTCCTTAGATTCTGGAAAAGTCCTAAAGGATTGGAGAACAGCCAGTGCAACACCCCTATTCAAAAAGGGTGGGAGACAAAAAACAGGTAACTATAAGCCAGTTAGCTTAACATCTGTCGTTGGGAAAAGGTTGGACTCTATTATAAAGGATGTAATAGCAGATCATTTAGAAATACATAATCTAATCAAGCAGAGTCAGCATGGCTTCATTAAGGGGAAATCATGCCTAAAGAGGTGTCAGAGCCCAGGAATCCTACGGAGAGTAACTCACCTCCTGACTCCCCAAAGCCTGTCCACCATCCACAGGGCCATCAGTCAGGAGTGTGATGGAATATTCTCCACTTGCCTGGATGAGAACAGCTCCAATAATGCTCAAGAAGGTTGACACCATCCAGGACAAAGCAGCCCACTTGACTGGCACCCCACTCACAAACATTCACTCCCTCCACCACCAAAGCACAGTGGCAGCAATGTGTACCATTTACAAGATGCACTGCAGGAACTCGCCACACCTCCTTAGGCAGGAACTCCCTAACCCACAATCCAGAAGGACAAGGGCAGCAGACATATGGGAACACCAGCACCTGGAAGTTCCCCTGCAAGCCACTCACCATCCTGACTCGGAAATATATCACCATTCCTTCGCTGTCACTGGGTCAAAATCCTGTAATTCACTCTCTAACAGCACCCTGGGTGTACCTATACCACATTGACTGCAGCTGTTCAAGGCAACAGCTCACCACCACCTTCTCAAGGACAATTAGGGATGGGCAATACATTCCAGCCTAGCCAGTGATGCCCACATCCCATGAATGAATTAAAAAAAAACACTTAAGGGCCTCAATTTGCGATGGGGTGGAAAGGCTATTCCCAGGGTTTCCCGCACTGGGATTAATCGGGGCAGTGGTGGGAAGGCTGCCAGGTCCCCATGCCATCCTCCTGCCTGATTAAATGCCTCACCGAGACCAAACTAACCACAAAGAAGGGCATTAAATTCCTTCCACATGGGTGGATTGAAAGCAGACAGCACAGTAAGACTTCAGACTTTTATTTGGGCGACTCCATAGTGGAACCTGTTATTTATGCATGCAATGTGAGATATTTACACATATCAGGTACTGCCTGTCTCTACACTTCAGTTATTGCACGTGTATATTTGTTTCCAAACAGGCAAGATGTATGGCAGGTTCTACCAGGTTAAAGTAATGGACAAGAGAGGGCATGCCTACAAATCCAACAATGAATTACATCACACTGTAAAGATAATTGTGATGGTAATTGTTTACTTTGGCAGATGTATTGAACTACACAATTACAGTTTAGCACATAGACACCATAACACAAAAAGCAT
Organism: Carcharodon carcharias; assembly: GCF_017639515.1. Taxonomy (NCBI): domain Eukaryota; kingdom Metazoa; phylum Chordata; class Chondrichthyes; order Lamniformes; family Lamnidae; genus Carcharodon; species Carcharodon carcharias. The sequence continues at coordinate 107,002,211 of NC_054481.1, read as the reverse complement.
GATCATTAGGTGTTAAAAAAGTGTAATATCCAAAAAATTTCAAGTGTATAAATATATATTGGCCTGGATTTTGCTATGGTAATGATGGCAAAACTGTCAGTATTCGCTGTCATTACTCCACCGAAACTGGCAGCAACTTTGAGAGTTCGGACATGAGCAGAATAATGCAGAAAATGTGCTGTAGAGGTTCCCAAAGACTGTTAACTGCCTTGCCAACCATGAATGGATGAGTAGTTCACTTTCATGCTATTCGTCTTGATGTAAAAGCCATGGAAAAGTTACACCTTGGTGAATGAGGTGTAATCAGATTTCCAACAGTGTACAAACTTCATAATTACTGCCAAACACTCTCACTGGCCCTGAAAAGAAATTAAATTTGTGGTATATCAGGTTTCTCCAGAATGATAATTCTACATACTTCTAAAAAAGGTATTTTTAATTCGGGTGATCAGCAATAGAATTGCGTCACCACACACTTTGTAATTTCATCTTGGGGGGATGGTGGCGTAATGGTAATGTTACTGGACTAATAATCTAGGGGCCCAGGCTAAAATTCTAAGGACACAAGTTTAAATCCCACCACGGCTGGTGATGGAATTGAAATTAATTTAATAAATCTGGAAGATAAAGCTAGTCTCAGTAATGGTGACCATGAAACCATTGCCAATTGTCATAAAAACCCATCTGGTTCACTAATGTACTTGAGCAAAGGAAATCTGCCATCCTTACCCAGTCTGGCCTGTACGTGACTCCAGATCCACAGCAATGGAGCTGACTTTTAACTGCCCCCCAAAATGACCTGTGAACCAAACCAATTAGTTCAAGGGGAAATAGGGATGGGCAGCAAATGCTGACCATGTCAGTGAAGTTCACATCCCATGAAGGAAAAAAATGGTCTGGCTTATCCCTCACCATTAAGCAAGGTGGCCAACCCGGATCCAATTGAGAATGTAGAAGAACATGCACCAGGCACAAGTAAAAATGACGTGCTAATCTAGTGAAGTTAACACACGACATGCATACTAAACAGTGGAAGCTGGCTATGAGCATAAAGCAATCCCACAGCCATCGGATCAGGTCAAAGCTTTGCAACCCTGCCACATGCAGTAATGAATTTAATGGGCAATTAAACATCTAAGTGAAGGAGGAGACTCCATGAGCAATTCTATCCTTAATGCTAGAACACTGCATTTGAGCACAAAAGGATGATGTGTACAATCATCAGCTGGTGTAGTTAATTCTTTTCAGCCTCGTTGGAGGTCCCCACCACCAGAGACACTTGTCTCCAGCTACCTTGATTCACTTCATGAGACATCAAGTAACAACTAAGAGCACTAGACACAGCAAAAAATACAGCAGCAGTGCTGAAAAATTGAACTAGTAACATGAGAAATCTGTTCCAGTACAGCTGCAACACTGGCAATCAGCATCAGCCAGCCAATGTGGAAAATTGGCTTGGTGTGCCCTGCCCACAAAAATCAGGACAAATGCAGCCCAGACATTTAATGCCCCATCAGCCTACACTTAGCAGCAGCAAATGATGGGAGATGCTTAATGTGCAATCAAGCAGCATTTAGCAATAACCTGCTCACTAATGCTCAATTTGGATTCTGCCAGGACAATTTGGCTTCCAAACTTCAATACAGCTTTGCTCTAAGCATGGACACAAGAAGTGAGGCGACTGCCATTGTGGAATGCCACCTTTGATGACAAAGTGTGGCACGTAGTAAAACTGAAGTCAAGTCGGAGAAAAACTCTTGTGACCGAGTCACACATTACAACCACAACCATCTTCCTTTGTGCTAAAAGATCAATCATTTCAGCCCTAGGGCAGCTTCCTAGACCCAACTCTCTTCAGTTGTTTCCCTCAATGACGTTTGCCCCATGATAAAGTCAGAAGTGGTGCAGTTTGCTGATACCTGCAGTGTTCAATGCCATTCACAATTCTTCAGATAATGAAAAAATCCAATGCAATAAGCGCAGGGCAACATATAGCCTTTGGCTTAAGTGGAAAGCAGCATTCACACAACAAGAGTACCTGGCAAAGACCATCTGCAAGAGGAGCATGTAACCACCTCCCCTTGACATTTATTGGCATCACCATTGTCAAATCCTCCACTATCAGGCAGGTCACCACTCCATCTCATGACATTCAAGGGTATTACCTCACGGAATCTACCACCAACAACATTCTGGGGGCTATCATTGACCAGAAACTGAACTAGACTAGCCACATAAATAAATAGTGGCTACAAGAACATATCAGAGACTGGGAATTCTGCAGAGAATAACTCACCTCCTGACCCCCCCAAATACTCGGAATACTCTCCACTTTCCTGGATGAGCGCAGCTCCAACAACACAAGAAGCTTGACACCATCTAGGACAAAGCAGCTGGCTCAATTGGCACCCCATCCACCACTGACTCAAAGTGACAGCAACATACCATCTACAAGATGCACTGCAGCAACTCACTAAAGCTCCTTCAGCAGTACCTTCCAAACCCACAACCTCCACCACCTAGAAGGACAAAGGCTGATGCATGGGAAGACCACCATCTGAAAGTTCCCTTCCAAGCCACTCACCATCCTGACATGGAACTATATCGTCATTTCTTCAGTCGCTGAATAAAAATCCAGGAACTCCCTTCCTAACAGCCCTGTGGGTGTAACTATACCACATGCATTGCAGTGGTTCAAGCAGCAGCTCACCAGCACCTTCTCAAGGGCAATTAAGGGTGGGAAATAAAAATGCTGGCCTAGCCAGTGGCACCCGCATCCCTTGAAATAATACTAAAAAAAATCCAGAAACTTAACTGGGCCAGTCACAAAGACTGCAGCTATAAGATCAGAGCCTGGGTATCCTATGGTAACTGGCTTATCTTGTCTAGTCTTGGATAGTCACATGGCACAAGTCAAGTGTGATGGAGTAGTCTCCACTTACTTGCATGCTCCTGCAACAGTGCTCAAGATAAGGAACACCAAAGGCAAATTCGGTCACTTCATTGGCACTAGCTTAAACGTCCACTCCCTCTACCATCAGCTTACCATGAGCGCAACATGTACAATCTACAGGATGCATTGCAGCAAATCACTAAGGATTTTCATCAGGATCTCCCAAACTAGTGAACTCCAGCAGCCAGGACCAGAATTCCAAGTTTCCCTTCAGTTACACACTATCCTGAGGTGACAGATTGCTCCTTCATTCTTAGTGGGCGAGAACCCTGGAACTCAAACAATTTTGTGGTTGTGCCTTCACCATATGAACTGCAGCAGTTCAAGGTGATCCATCATGGCAGTTGCAGGTGGGCAATAAATGCGTTGTTAGCAATGTCCACAACCAGAATGTAAAAAGGTCCACAAATTCTACTAGAGTTGCTGCATTTAACATTCAATGGTTTTGTTTCAATTCTCAAATGAAATGGCTAACCAATGAAACAACTGTTACTGGACTACATGAAGATCAAGATGGAAAATATAGAACATAGTTGCACACCTGAAGTGATGTTAGAACTGAATACTAGTGCATTTCCACCCAGTGCCAAGGGGTAGGAGCCAATTGGCACCAAATACACCTGATACATGGGCATATGAACTGGTTCATGCTTTCCAGCATGAGTAAAAAAAATATTTTTGCAGTCTTGTCAATTACATTCGGGTTTTAGTCATCATAAAACCAAAATGTCTGCCATGTTTTAAACGTGGATGTATAACTGCTCTGTGTGTTCATGTGCACAAACCTAGACCATCCCTCACATTGTTCAGGTATCTCAAGAGTTGTTCCAGATCTGGGTTGTGGCAGCAGTTGGGATCATCTGTAGTCTATTCAGAGCAATAGCTGTAGAACAAAAAGGATCACTGGCTTTCCACCACTAAAGATTTTGGCCGAATTGAAGACCATTTAAGAATGTTCACTTGTACCTGTTTCCCAAGATAAGTCAAAGAGAACCCTCACACATGTAACACTAGTGCACATTCCAAAAAAAAGGTAATTCTTGCATTTTTGAATGTAAAGATAGAAACTAATCTCATCATCCATCCTGGAATTATACTATGATGAACACGGCACTCTCTCAACCTTGAAATTCAGTTAATGAGCTTCTATCAATTCCAATTAGTGTGCCCCCAAGTGGGTCGACTTCAGGAATAACAAAGGAACTGGCAGCAATGCTAGAAGTCTGGTGGGATTTAATTCAAAAATATAGGGCTAGTAAGCAGCTTCAGACCTGCAGCAAACTCCTCTGCATGTGCATGCCTCCCTAATCGTAGGAGTTTTTCTGAGGCACCCTGCATAGACAGTTAATCACAAGCATCTTTCTAGATTCCCAAAAGGTCCGAAGTGAGATAACAGAGGGACAATAACAAAGGCATCAACTACAAATTTATACATTTCAACCCATTTAAAGGGCTCGTCATACAGTAGGGGGGTGGTGGCAGCGGTGGGAGAATGATATAATTCGGCACAGAAACACAGCAAGTTAACAGCAGCCAGCTACAGCTGCATTGAGCATTTGGTGCATTTCTAGTTTCAGCATACTTTTGATCCTTTGTAATTCAGTTGCAGTAAAATCCCTCACCTGAATTCTTGGACTTTTAAAACCCAAGCTTGAGCTCACTTAATTTTACCTACTAATTGTTTTAAACACTTAACCTGGGAGGAGCTGTTTACATGATTCTACACCCTACATTTATTCTCAAAAAAAGATCCATTGATAAACTCTTGCCAAAGCTACCCATGAGTTAGAAATTAAGCTACAGCAAAGAACTCTAGCCCTCCATTTAACATGGGGAAGTATTACCTACTGACTCATTGGTTCCCTCATGTACATGCACAGTGCATGGGAGAAACATAGGGAAGTCCAAAGCAAAGGGCCATAAATATAAGACCATCACTAATAAATCCAATACGTTTTTCAACAGAAATTTCTTTGCCCCAAGAATATGGAACGTGGAACTCACTGCCGCGAGGAATAGTTGAAGTAAATGGCATAGATGCACTTAAAAGGAAAATAAATAGATTATGCTGAAGTTTAGATGAATGGAGTAAGAGGTACTTGGTAAGGCACATAAACACTAACATAAACCAACTGTTGGGCCAAATGGTCTGTTTATGCTGCACATTCTATGTAACTATGTAATGAAGCTTTTCTTAAAAGAAGCTTGACTCATTTTCAGACACTCTAGTCCGATATCTGAAAAGAGAGTGTAATGTGTCATCAGTCACTGATTATAGGAAAAGCAACTGGTTAATGGCAGATTCTGAAGTCCATCGAAATGTAGCTAAGATTAAGTATCTTAAGACTCAAAAGCATAGATGGCATTATTGAAAAAAAATGCATGAATTCCACCTCAGGCCCTGAAGTTAGGGATTCTGTTAATTTTTCAATATGATTCACTGCCAAAGAATGATTTTCACTAATGTAATGAAACTCAAATGATTCATGCAAGTAACATTCACCAAAGCAATACCAGAGCACAGGAAGCATAAAATAACCAGAAGTAGCTTATCCAATGATTCAGGATAACACAGGGCCATACAAATCAGGGAGGTTCCTGCTCTTCACAAAGCAGCTGAAGTTTCAACAAGAGTGCTGCAAAATGCCTTGGAATCCATGGGGTGAAGAGGGGGAAATCTCATGGCTATCCTGCTGGGAAGCACACCTTTGTAGCTGTCAAGTGAGTACAATGCAGCTTATCTGTGACCCTGCCAATCCTCTATTCGCCCCATGTAGTGCAACATACTGTTATTACTCACTATTGGTATTCGCAAATGAAGGGACCACTTGACAAGGGATTAAAGGGATGCTGACCCTCCACAGAACATGTCAGTGCCTTCAATCATAGGCAAGAGCTAGAAGGGATCATTAATATTTACTCTATGATCATCTGAATGGAGAGTTTATTAGGGAGACACTCAAATTCTAGGGAAAATGTTGAGTTTTACTAATCAAATTGAATCTTTAGAATTTGCTAGGATGAACAAAATCTTGGGTTCACAGACAGCTTTTGATAAGGTGCTGCACAATAGGTTCCTTTATAAGCTGATTTTTTGGAATAGATGGGAAGATGTCAAGACTGAACTGAAAATTCCTACATGCATAAATTAATGGTTGTAGATCAGCTTGGAAATGAATTACCAGTGATGTCCAGGAGGGACCAGTGTCATAGCAGTTTTTACTATCTTCATTACCAAAATATGGGCAACTTGTGCAGCAGGGGGAAGAAATGGTCCAAAAATTTGTGGATGATATATAGGTCCAGGCAAGCACTAGGACGCTTCAATGGAAGAATGGGCCTATATTTGGCATATGGCATTTAACACCGTTGAATGTTATCCAGGCAAACAGGGCCAATGCCACGCATACTTACACACCAAAATTAAAATCCATTGAAAAAAAAATATTGCTTTGGTGCTTAATTTTCTTAAGGTTCACAAAGAGTGCCATGAACCAATACCCAAAACAGAGTATTAAGTTATACCACTAGAGCCGTTCAATTAAAACAGAAAGCATCATGTTGTCCTTGCACAATATTCTGCTTAGGCCACACACAGAAGTGTCCAGTTTTGGTCCTCTCATGCAAGTTGATGGAGAAGCTTTGGGAAAAATTAGAGGGGAAGGGCTGAGAGGAATTATACAATTTCAGTCACCTCGGTTAACTGGAGACAGGCTTTTTTAAAAAAAGAGAAGCGCAAGCTCAAAAGGCAGATTTGTTCAAGATGCTTAATCTAATGAAGGGCCTAGAATGTGTTTGTATATTAGATAGGTTAGGGAAAACTAGGGAGCCATGCATATAAGTTGCACAAGGGGATAACTAGGTCACCCAATATCAGAAGACCATTTTTTTCCAAGTTCATAGATCTACAGAGCAAATTAGTAGCACAGAGTGCAGATTTGCTACATATCGTCAACATCATGCACCTGGCTTAGATGGCTATCACAGCATCTGGAGAGACATCAAATATTATAAAAACAAGGGTCAATCTGGTCTCCTGGCCTAGCTGATAGCCTTAAGCAAGAGAAGAATCACCCACTTTTGTCCCCTCCCTGGATTGGTCAGGATTTAAAAAAAAAAACAATTTTTCAATATATATTCTTTCCTGGGGTGTGAGCATCGCTGATAGGGCCAACATTTGTCACCCATCCCCAATTGCCCTCGAGGTAAAGGGGAGCCACCTTCTGGAACTGCTACAGTCCATCTGGTGCAGGTATCCACAAAGTGCTGATCAGAAGCGAGTTCCAGGATTTTGACCCAGCAAAGGAGGACCAAACACCACCACCTGCAAGCTCCCTCCCAAGACAGGATGGGGTAGGACTTGGAAAGGAACTTTCAGGCGGCGTGTTCCCATGTGTCTGCTGCCCTTGTCCTTCTAGGTGATAGAGGTTGCGAGTTTGGTAGGTGCTGTCAAAGGACTTGGTAAGTTGTCGCAGTGCATCTTGCAGATGGTGTACAATGCTGTCACTGTGCAGAAATGGTGGAGGGAGTGAATGCTTAAGATGGAATGCAGATCAAGTGGACTTTGTCCAGGATGGTATCCAGCTTCGAGTGCTATTGAAGTTGCACGCATCCAAGCAAGTGCAGAGTATCCAACTCACTCCTTACTTGTGGCATTTATGTAGTAGATATGCTTTGGGGATTCAGGTGAGTAACTGCAGAATTCCCAGTCTCTGACCTGCTCATTGCCACAGTATTTATATGGCTGTTCCAGTAAAGTCGCTAGTCAATGGTGAGCCCCAGGATGTTGACAGTTGCGGGATTCAGCGATGGTTATGCTGTTGAAATGTCAAAGGGAGATGGCAAGTTTCTTTCTTGTTTGAGATGGTCATTGCCCAGCACTTCTGTGGTGCAAATGTTACTTGCCACTCTTCAGCCCAAGCCAGAATGTTGTTCAGGTCTTGTTGCATAAGCACAGACTGCTTCAGCATCCAAGAAGTTCAAATAGTACTGAACAATGTGCGGTGAACATCCCCACCTCTGACCTTATGCTGGAGGAAGATCATTGATAAAGTATCTGAAGATGGTTGAGCCCAGGACATGATTACATAGCTGGAGCACAAGGGATGTTAGGAACGCACATGATCCAGTGTGGCAGACTAGATTGATTTTTTTTCCTGTCCAATGCTTTGCATGAAAGGAAGAAAATTGGAGCAAATTTGTATGGCCTTTTTTGCTGTGTGCTATATAGATGAGTCAGATATACTGTTAGTACACAAATGACTATACTTCAGAAGGTCTTTAACTGGTTGTGTTTTGGAGTATACATGAATAAGATGTTTCTCTGCCTTCTATGATAGCCAATTTAATATGGATTAGACTTGACAGTTAGCAAAATAATGACCAGAGAATTCTCAATTTGCCATTACAACTAGACGGCAGACAGAACATCTATATAATGGATGATGTGCAGGGAAATTACGAACCATAATTTAATCAAAGGATCACAACATAGGCCACAAGATTACTGCTGAATGTATTGGCATCAATCTGAATTTCTACAGTATTCCTCAAGCAAAAATAACTTGACAGAACCTAAAGTTAAATCAGAACCTTGTTACTTTGCCCATAGCATCCATTGCTCCTGTTCAAACAGTAATATTCCAATTCTACTGGCAAGTTAAGAATTTTCCTCATTCAACTATTGTGTGTACACAATTTAAAATGCCAGACCTACCCCACCACTCCCATCACCCAAACTGGACGTGCCATTTTGACTTAGGCAGGTTGGGGGACCTGCAGCTGCACATTTAGTGTGACCCAATTTCCAAAACAGCATATTTCACAGAATAAAGTAACAGGCTGTTTTCCATCTGTCACACTACCTGTCCTGGATACAGCAGAGGCTGGGGAGGCTACTAACTTAATTTAATTTTAAAAATAGATTTTGAACAAGAATATCCTAAGGAGTACGTTAAGGCAGCACATTTTCTGCATACTACATTTCTAATATTCAGTGTGGTAAGTGACACTGGAGAAATACACAAGTTGAAACAGGAGGGAGAAATCTAAAAAAAATTGAACAAATGGTAATCGTACAGTTAGAATGCAGAGCAAATAACTTGCAACAAAAAGCCATTGCAGCACCAGGCTTGGCAACTTAACAGGTGCAAAACGAATCCCAGCTCCACCCACCCAACAGTAAACAAGGTATTGCTTAAAAAAAGAGACATGTCCAAGCCTTTTGTCTTGCACCCATCAGGATACTTGGAAGAATACCAATACAAAGGGGGAAAAACAACAATTTCCTGACAGGTCTTAATGGGTTCCATCCTGCATTCAAATTCACCTTTGAAATGGAGCAGTCAAACGAACTCCCCTTTCTTGACTTACTCTGAGAAATCTGCCAGGGGATTCTCTGCTACGGTCTACCGCAAGCCTACCTTCACTGGTCAACATATGCGTTGGGATTTTTGCAGTTCCAGATGCTGCAAGTTTGGTCTTATTGACAACCTTGTAAATGGGACCCGAGCCATTTGGTCACCATGCAAGCTTGATGCTGAAATAGGGCACATCAAGAGCATCCTGCAGGATAATGGCTACCCTGATCAGATCATTTCATGCTGTATATCACGCAAACTCATGAACGGGCCTCAAGCCGTCACTTTCAGCCCTGAAAAGTGCCCAGTCTACCTCACCTTGCCCTTCCAGAGTAATCTTTCTCAAAAATTTGAGCAACAGGTGAAACTAGCTGTTTCACGCTACTACTATGCAGTAGCAACATGAGGGGTATTCGCCACTAACAGGGTGCTGTCGTCAAGCCAAAAAAGCATTCTGCCTATCACACAAATGAGTACTGTGACATATGAATCTCAGTGCCAGTGTGATACTAGGTATGTAGGCCATACATTCCAAAGACTGGTGGATCTTAACAGTATGTCCCAAACACTCTTTGCAATAGGCAGGCTGCAGACCATACCCAACTGGCCATGTTTGCAAAACTCAAAACTGTCCAACACTAGATGTGATTCTGAGATTGGACATTTGCTAAATAATCCTGTGTGCTAACAATTACGCTCACAGCCAACTTAAATCATCAGTCAGGCTTGGAATCTGGCAAATTTGCATGTACTGGGGGGCTACAGGGCCCTGCTCTTTGCAGACAGAAAGAACACTGCACCTGTTTCAGCTAAACAAAATAAGTGACAGCCATTCGCTGACTCATCCCTCAGGGCAATACTTTGACCAATCAGAGTCAAGATGCCCTGTTTAAATTTCAAAAAAGGCTTAGCAGTTAACTGTCAGTCCCCATCAGTAGTGCATTTTCCATGCCAGCCGATTAGCACACTTCGTACACAGTATAAATTGATGTTTTCCCTCTTCTATTGGTATCCCTGCCAGCAAGATGAAAAGCTTAGACATGTCTCTTGGGTTGAGTGCCTTTTGAACTCTCTTCCTCAAAGGCAGCTGGCAGAGTCTTTTAAGGCAGAGCTAAATAGATTCTTAACAAGGGAGTGAAAGGTTATTGGGGGTAGACAGGAATGTGGGATTGAGGTTACATTCAGATCAGCCATGATCTCACTGAATGGCAGAGCAGGCTCGAGGGGTCTAATCCTGCTCCTAATTCTTATGCTGGTATGTTGTTCAACAATACTCAAGTTCTGTAGTACCAGAAAACAAGGTCTTAGGATGCAGAGCCGGAGGCTGACTGTATCTATAGCACAAAAATCATTTGGCCCAAATGATCAATGCTGGTGTTTATACTGGGTTTGGAAACCTATGGTACAAAGGTGGCACACAAGCTGATTGTCTGGTCTGAGCAGCCAGGGCAAAAATCAGAACCGGAGTTCTGATCGTTTTAAAACAGGTCCTTTAGTGTCTGTGTCAATTTCAGCGAGTTGCTGAGCTGCTGTTTCCGACATTCAGGTAGCAGCATGGCTCTGATTTTATTTTTTGAAAAGCCCATCTGAAAGCCAAAGCTGCTAGAAGGTAAGCAGCAGTGCAGCAAATATCAGGAGAGTAGTCTCAGTTAAAAAAAGAAAGCCAAAGTCCCTGCAATTTTAGAACCAACTGATGCTGTGCGTGTAAGGATGGGGGTTGGTGGGAAGGTTAGAGGGGGTGTTATATATTATAATTACATATAATGACCTAATAAACATTAAAGTGTATTACTGGAGCATAAAATCTTAAATTAGAGTGAATAAATGAAGACTCAGCACAACACTTCTGAAAGGTTGCTGACCCCAGTTTATGCAGTTAACTTCTACAAAGTACTGGCCCTGCTCCACAGTGTAGAATTCTGGTCATCATATCAAAGAAGAGGCTTCAGGGATCTGAAAATGGTGCAATGAAAGGCAACTAATTCAACACCTTGATTTAGGTACAAAGCACCAAGCTACAAAAGCTAAGAATATTTACAAAGGAGAGAAGGTAGCTTAGAACCATCTTGTTGACTATTCAAGAGCCTAAGGGCTACAGATAAATTAAATCCTAATAGAATCATAGACTAACAGGCACATGGACCATGTAAAGGGAAAATAAACTTAATTCAGATTTTTAATTACTTTACACGCAAGACACTGAAAACTTGGCTTGCAATCCCAGAAATTGTGCCATGTCAGCAAGTCAAAGGAGATGGATACATAATTGGCAAACAAAGGCTATGAAAGGTAGGACGTGGTTTTTAAAATTAGGAACTGGCCAGATGGATCTGGTGTGGCGAAGCGCAAATATAGATCCACCCAAGGTGAGGTAGGGACAGAGAAAATTTAAAAGTCAAGACATCTTCAAATATTTACAATTAAAATTAGACACAAGGCGTGTGTGTGTCTGCTCTTTAACAAAGCTAAATATTTCCCAAGAGAATGCCCTTTACCATTTAGCTTTATCTGGTCAACCCAGAAACAGAATTTAAAGCAAAAACTTGGCAGTTTCAGTTTCTAAAAAGTTGCAGGCAAACTAACAGCTAATCTTCTCAAATTTTAGGTGAGACTACTCAGAGGTGAAATACATTTGTTAATCATTATGTATATCAGGTTAAATGAGCATCTTATAGTATCAGTAGCCTGAGATATAATTTAATGCATTGTTCAGATATGCCAGGCAAGTGTCATCAACGGATCTTGTAAGTACTGCCCATGCCATTTTATGAATAAATCCATTTTTATTCCCCAATTTAAGCATGGAATTAGGCAGCATTAAACTGAATTTTAAAATCTGGCTGTTACGTCTGCTGCACACTTGTGCATTCAGTTCCCAGTCGCCCCTTCTATACCTTGTTAAACTAGAGACATACTCGGCCTTCTACATTACCAATTTCTTGTTTTTAATAAAGGCTCCAATTATCCTCTTAACTACTTTCCACAAATGTTAACTGCAATCTCAAACCAAGCAATTTTTATGACTGTTGGGGATGAACAGGAAGAAACAGCTTACATATTTTAAGTGGACAGCTAACTGTACCAAAATCCTTAGTGTAAATGGAGTTCAGGGCACCAACAGTTTTGTAAACCCACTAAAGCACACATCTAGATCCTTCAGGTTATGGTTACCCAATCTTGTAAAACCAATAAGCCTTTGTAGCAGCAACTGAATGGCTATCAGGATTCCACATTAGACAGTGGAGTCCAGGGACCAGCACCTGACAAATGTTATAAATGAGGAAATGGTGCATGGAAGTTCCTTTGACATTACTTATCAAGCCTATTTAAATGTTACTGTAAATTTTACAGGAATTGGAAACAGGTAGTTCACAGGTCCAAGTTTTGTGTCTTCATGAGCCACATGCAAAGGCTGTATGAATGCTGCAATTAACTTGCACATCTGTCAAGCTACTGATAATGACAGCTTTTATGTTCTAATTTAAAATCATCACTGGGGCAACTGCACAAAGAACAACCAGTTGCAAGCCTCTGGGACAAACAAGCAATGAATCAAGCACAAATAGAAATGAATTGGGCCAGGCTGCCAAGATTCGAGGATCACCTATGCTTGGCAGCCTTCAATTTGGTCACCAATGGCTCAATGTTCATGCTGTTTAGAATGCAGTTACAAAGTTACTGCTTACATAGCTAAAGCAATTCATTAAACAGAAAATGGCATTAGTTATATCTCAACTAGATTGTATATCAATTTCCCTCTTCTCCCAAAGAATGCTGCAGTTTGAAATTTGTTTACAAAATATCCACAAACATTTAAACCTTAACTTTCCTTTTTTTATCCTTTCATTTTTAACAAAGCCAGTGATGTTAGTGAAAGTTTGGGAAGCCAAACAACTGCAAATTATTTAACTAGGGGTGTTAAATACTGAACAGATTTTAAATGCTTACTTAAATACTATTTAATTCTATCCTTTAATTAAAACTGCCAAATTTTCCCTTCTCTTCAAGTGAATACATCGAACGAAGGTACAGAACTTTAAAGGTAACTACAGTAGAATCAGAAGTATTTAAGGTAGAGATGTATAGTGAATGATTTTAAGCTAATCAGTATTCTCTCCATGCTATTTAAGTGTACTCTTGTGAGTAGTGTCACTTACTGCCTGTGCTATTTAAACACACACTGAATTCTACTGTAAGGTTGGTTTCCTGATTAACAAAAACAAGAAAATGAATATGGTTGCAATGAAGCATTAGTTAACCACAGCTTAATACTATTTAAATTTAACCATCCATTTTATCTTTAGTTTCCTGGATTTTAGCAAGGGATAAATAAGTCTATATGCTATAACTAAATTATACAATTTTCAAAAAGGTCTGCACAACAATCATATCAATTTGCAGAATCTGGACTAATTGGAAAACAGATTTTGTGGACTAATTGGAAAACAGATTTTGAACCCAGTTTTCAGCCAACAAAAGCTACCGGAGAAAAAATTCTTCCCATCTCCAAAACAGATGGCATCAGCAGTTGAAAGGGAAATGAATTAGAAATATCTTGGTTAGGAAAAATAGGGGAAACTATGTAGGTAAAAGATTTATTTGTTATAGAACTAAGAACACAAGTTCTAATAAATCAGAACAGAAGAGAAACAATTGAGAACAGGATGAGAAGTAGGTGAGCACTGGTAAACTGCCCATTTAAAAAACTAGGTAAAGTTACTTTTAGCAATTAGCTTGGGTGCAGGGGCAATCCAGTGATCATTACCACTGGTGTAAGTAATTTCAATGCAGTATTAGTATTTGCTTCAACCTGGGCACAAGCTAAGAAAAGAATTGGCCAGGCCAACTGGAGTGGCAGCAATGAAGGTGCTCGCCATCTACTGGTTAATGTTCCAATATTTTCTATTCAGTTTACTTAATTTCACCTTTCAACCAGTGTGAATGTCACTAGTCATTTGCTCAGAATTGACTGTAATCAGATGTTTAACTTCCAAAATTAGTTTAATTATCTAACTGCCAGCGAATTTGGTGAAGGTACTAGGGATTACATATTTAGTTCAATCTCAGAATGATAATGTGGAGTCTAGGCAAGATTTTCCCCACAACGTTAACTACTTTGAATTCAAATGTGGATCAGGTCACATTTCCTGCATTAAATTTTGGCATTCCAAGATCATTGGAATTCAGATGAATTGCGTACACTGGATAAAAATCAAGGACATTTAACATCACCGCACCCTCGTAATTCAGTGCAATAACAATATCTTTGTCATTTACACTCCTTTCCTAAGACTGTTCTAGGCAACAGTTAGAACTACAATTGTCTGCTCCCCACTAGAAAAAAGTCCCAAGTATATCATTCAGCTCTAAATTGGCCATTATGATTCTGCTAAACCTCAGTGCAGAAAAGGGATGCCCTGTACGAAAGATCTTATCCCTTCAACTTAGAAATGATGTACCTTATACAATCTGGTGTACCCTAAAAGGGAGAACTTAAAGCTGAAAGGGGGAAATTTGCTGGATATGCAGTGACTGAACCAATCTGCCCCTGCATTAACTACACATTATCGTGCAACCTGTAGAACAGGAGTCATTCTACCTGCGCACAGCTGTGCTTAGTGTAACACTTGGATTAATTGTATTACTCCACTAAAGCAGACTGACAAAACACCAGAAGGCGCAGGAGACCTGACTCATCCTTGGCATTGTATTTTCTTACCCTTTGAAATTACAAAACTGCAGCATAGGTGCGCCACTACAATAAAAATACAAACACAGACACCTTGGAACCAGTGACCTAAAAACAAAGTGTGCCTCATGGATACAGTTCTTTGTCTTTCCTAATGAGATCACTGTACATCTGATCATATGTAGTTTTGAAATCGTATATATTTGGCTTGTCCGGAGCCGGTCCCGGTAGCTTCACGTGTGTCCCTGTTCCAAACGATCGGACATTGAAGCCTTTTTTACTGTAAAAGAGGGGAGAAAACAAACCAACTTAGAATTCAGAAAATTTCATGAATAATTCCAACTTAAATCTATCTTAAGAAATCTCTAAACAAGCCAGAATTGTATAAATATTTTTGGAATCTAGAAGATACAATGCAGCTTGATTTTTAAACAGGTCAATATGTATCCCATTAGCAGAAATACACAAGATAAACATCTCAAAAGGGTTCATTTGAAACACAAATGGCACAGATGGCAAGATAGGGAGGCAAATTCCAAACTGCTCAGAAAGAAAGGTGACAAGGTATTGGTGGCAAAATCTTGAGTGCCAGAATCAGCTAGATCGTGATGTTGGATGGAGGGGGAGAGATAAGATGGGTGCGATGCTGGACAGAAGGTTTAAGGTGGTCTGAACAGTACTCAACTACAGTCACTAAGAAGCCAGAAGTTTAAATATTAACTAAATAATGCTTTCAGGACTTGCTTTGCAACATATACACAAGGTCATTAGCCAGCCAATTGATTTTAGTTACATTTCCCACAATTAAACAATCAGGGTACAAGTCATCTAAATGATATGATGATCTTTCACTAACTATCAGAAGCCTGTGACTTCAATGTTGAACCTTCAGATTCCACTTTCCAAATTGTACGAATTGTCTGTCTTACTAATTGCGCAAATGCACAAAGACCTTGTATTTCAGAAACATCACTTCAAAGGATGCCCACTTCCACTGGGTAGCTATTTTCAATAGCGTGTATATATTTATATGATCACTGCCTGCCCATGCACTATTGTTCATTTGTTCCAATTAACTCCCAAGTCACTGAAATCTTGGAATGCTAGTCTGATTTTAACAGTATTAGGGTTTTTTTTAATCCCATCACAAGAAGTGCATTTACTTCAATGCCCCATTTTATAAATACGAGTATAAGGCAATCTACTTCCGGCCAGGTTTTTCCCAATGCCTCCACAGTAAATGGTGTCACAAGGCAGTCTCCAGATGCTTTGCCTTGTCACAATATTTATCAAGTGCCAAAAAAGTCACACCTATTGACATGCTTAATGGCTAGCTATTCCAATATAAAATCACAATCAACAGATGAGAATTTGTGCCACAGCTTTTGCATCAAACAGATGTGCAATTTCCCGCATGTAGCAAAATGCATATTTGCCTTTTGTTTATTCAACATGCACCCACAAATTATACAAATAGCATAAAAAGAAAATGGAGGAAAGTGTGGTGCACAGCAACTGCAAAATGGCTCAGTTCATTCTGCAGGTAACTTCAAGGTCGCTGCCTTGCATAGACTATGAACAGAAAGCCATCAAACTGCCACAAGAAGAGTTCAAAGAAAACATTTTCAAACAGCAAAAGAAAACCAATCCAAATGCAATAACAACCAATATTTGCAAAAGCAAGTTGCACCAACCGTTGGACACTGAGGCTTACTAACATGGGTAATCTAAAAATGTTATGAACCAATATACTTAAATTCAGTTAAGTAGTGATGGACGAAGTGGCCACTGCACCTGCTCAAAGATTTGGATGTTAAACTTTAACAGAATAACCACTACAAGCAGTTGCAAAGTCACATTCTGAATTGTCACATTAACGTTTCTAATACTAGAAAACTATTTCCTTTAAAATTTTATGTAGAAGCCTCAGGAAACTAGAGTATCAACCACTGATTTTAAAATGTTGTTTGGCTATATAAAAAGGGTACCAATTTCTATGCACACCTTGTGAGTTAGCTATCATCACTACCTTCTCAATTCTTTAGGATCAGAGGAAAATCAGAGGAATTGGCTGGGTAACCAAATTGCTATTCAAGCTCTACAATCCCAGGAAAAAAATTCTGGCGGATAAAGCAAGTGTAACATATATGGGTCACTATGCCAATTGGGGTCCAAAACCAGCTTCCAATTTGATTTGGCTTTGCAGACTCAAGCAGGCTGCTCCAACTTTGAATTGAAGCCACCTTCCCAGGGGAAGGTCTGCCTTATCATGCAATCTATGACAGAACTCAGCAATTCAAAGTTACTAAGTTCAAATAATAAAAATAGAGCACATTATTATTACTCACCACTTGAAAATTATCTCCACCATATAATCGTTAAGTATTTCTGATTACTGTACTGCAGTATGACCCCATAAAAATGCTACATTTTGAAAGATTAAAGCTTGCAGACAATAAATGCAGTGCTTGGGATGGTATTACTCAGAGGATAAGAAAAGTTTTAGGTTCAATTTTTGTTTTCTAAGTTAGTTGATCTCAGCCAGGGTAGCATTAGAGCCAACTGATCTCAGTTTCTGGGTGCAGGAAAAAAAAGGACATCTCAATAGGCTGTCAATACACCTTCCTGGAAAGCGCACAAGAATATTGGGCAAAAGCTAGTCATTTGGGCAAGGAATCAAAAGGCCTCCAAGGAACTGCACCCCAGCAGCAGTCAATGAGGACAGGGAAAACTTAGTTTAATGCAAAATTGACTTTAATGCTCAGTGACAAAGAGCAAATGGAATTCACTTGATTAGCAGTTTACAACCATGATCGCTTTGCTTTCCACATGGAAAACTCCACTGCATCAGCCCATTAAACACATTGTGGCCTGAAACAGAAGTTTAATGTGCAGACATTAAAATTGGTAGATACCAATCGATTGGCGACTGCTCATTATGCATTTCACACAAGCCTGGCCAAACAAAACACGCATACTAAAAATGTAACTTTTGACCTACGAATAGGCAGGGGTGTAGAAAGTAATAGGAACTCCCCCAGGATTCATTTTCACTGCTCTATTTAAAGTGCTGCTCGACTGTTGAACCCAAAACCTCATTCTTCTGCTAAGGAAATGTCCTGTGTCAAGTCATTGATCAGGGTAGGTGCAGGATAATGTAAAATTAATACAAATGGTAGGATCCCATTGGTAGGACACCAGAATAATCCCTGTATCTAGTAAAATTTACTGAATCCTACCTAAATAGCTTTTCATAGAGATACAGATGAAAATAACTGGCAAAATAATCCAAGAGAATTCTTTTATTTAAACACAGCAAGTTCAGATCTGGAATAAACGATGAGGAAAGGTGGTGGAAGCAGATTCAATCGCAACTTTCAAAAGGGAATTTTGCCTTGACTAATGAGCCAGCGAATGGCTGTCATTTATTTTGTTTAGCTGAAACCGGTGCAGTGCATACACATTCTGTCTGCAAAGAACAGGTCCCTGTGTATTAATGTATGTAGCTTCCGGTACAGCTTTGACATGCCTCTTTTCTCAGCAATGTATCTGCGTGAAAGGGAGAAATATGCAAATTTGGGTGAAGAGTGAGACTATTTGAACTTCAAAGAGCCACCATGGTCATGGGCTGAATGGCCAGGTTGTGTGCTGGATGATTTTACGACTGAATGTTCAGCACCTCCAAGACAAGAACTTCTCTCCAGGAAGACTTCACACCAGATAGCAAGATAAAACTACCCAGCACCCAAAAGGTACTACATTCCAATCAACTAATCTGATGTCACCTTATCAGACCTTTGGATTATCCAGCCTGCCATTTATGATCTGGATGTTGATATTCTTGAATTCAGTGATTCCAGCTGGGAATAAAGCCACTGAATACAGTTATAAGCAAAAGCTGCAAATGCCACCCAGGCAGACAATATGGTGGAACTCTGTTGATGCAGGAAAAGAAATTATGTCAAGTTCACAGTGCATACCTACTTCAAAATGAATCTGAGGTTATCAGATGGTCCCCTAAGTTGAAGTCCTTTCATGGGATGTAAGCATTACTGCCAAGGCCAGCATTTGGTGCCCATGTGATTGTTCAAGGTGATGGCGGTAGTGATGAGACAACTTCTTGAACAACTGCAGTGTGGTGCATGTGGTGTAGGTGCACCCAGAACACTGTTAGTAATGGAGTTCCAGAGTTTTGACAAAGTGACAGTGAAGGAACAGAGCTATAGTTCCAAGCCAGGATGGTGTGGGGCTTGGAGAGAAACTTGCAGGTGGTGATGTTAAATGATGAATTGTAGAAAGGATACATAATCTGCACTAGTGATTCTTGAAATAAAGATGACAAGGAACTCAAGCCCATCTCCATAGTGACAGACTAGAATTCTTTCCAGTCTTCGAGACAATTTTCCTATGTCCAAGATGTCTCTGTCCAAGTAGCGCTCTGCACTTACAGCAAACTAGTCCGGTAGGGTTAAGGTTTGGTGGCACTGTTTGAAATCTAGTGCACTCAGTTACAATCCAAGTGATGTAATATCAATTAGTTTAGAGGAAAATGGGCTCAAGTAGTTGGTCAGACAATAAGAATTGGAATTATGGTCCACGCACAAGATCTTTTAATTATTAAAAATCCAACAAAATGCCAACAAAACAATTTTTGAATATTTATTTTCTGTCTTTGATATTCTGAAAGGTAAAAACACGAGAACATATGAAGATGTGGATTTTAATCATTTCATGTGGCAAATCAACAGACAATTCATTGATCTTGACCAGATTGAATAGCTGAGAACCCTTCCAAAAGGAAGGGTTCAAAGACCCCAAACACACTGGCTCGTGTTGGATACAGCTCCACGTCATTTAGCCAAATGCCAGTACTTCCCCAATCAAACATCTGGATACTGCTAAGAGACATGTTGTCGAAGCTTTTAGTCTTGCACTCATCAGGACAGACAAGAATGCCAAATTTCAATGGAAGCAACAACTTATACTGCATGAGAAGAGATTGCTGATTGATTCTTCATGGCACCGCCTCAATTAATGTACCAGGGAACTACTGTCCCCCATGTTTTTATTTAATTCAAAGGCATAATGCCTGGACATGTTATTTTTTGCTTGCAGAGGCCAGGTATCTTTAAGCATGTGAATATATGTAGCTTCTAGCAAGTGAGCCATATTGCGATCCCAACTGATCTTAAATTGGTTCTTAGTGTAATTCTTAGCACGCTCGGGATTGTTCAGCAAGTGCTGTCCAATTGAGGAGTTACATCTGTCAGACATTGCGTTGAGTTTTGCAAGCATTATTAGTTAACCTACATCAGAAGTATCCAAGCTTTCTGCATTCATACGGTGGATAGCACAGGGCTTCAATACGGCGTACACAGTTTAAATTTATACTCCCATTAATCTGCGTATATCTCAGGTTACTGATATTAACAAGTCTTGGCATTCTGATTTTGGATTTATCAACAGCGCTTTCATAGAAGTTGTAACAAACAGGCCATGCAGCCCAAGTCAATTTTTATTCTCCAATGAGTAATGGCCCTCATCCATCATGTCAGCTTTATTCCCATATTCCCTTTTCCTTCAACCATGTAATGAACCTCATGCTTAAAAAGTTTCAATTAACTTTGGTAGCACATTTCATCAGCTGAAGGTTGTCTTTTTAATTTTTTTTTTAACCTAACCTATACCCCAAATTTCTCATTTGATCCTCTACACTCCTCCTGTTCTAGATCCCACAGCTGTCCAAATTTCCACAGCCACAAAATTCAAACTAGTGATTAACAGAAGCACAAATATGATTACTGCCTGGACTTTGCTTGTCAAGACTCAGATAGCCTGATGCCATCCAGCGTCCCCAACTCCAGACAATTAATATTGATAAACTTTTCAATGATGAGAGGGAATCCCAGCTGAACCAAAAAAAAACCCACCACAGCCACCCAATGTCCAAATACACCTGAGCCTTCCAGCAGAAAGGGTTGTGCAGTTACTTGGAAAGAGAGTGATATTTACATAGAAAGCATTGGAACTTTTGATTATGCCCACAATGTAGATCAGTGAAAGGTTCTGTACTCCCAAGTTGCTGGTTGTTCAATAACCCGTGGACTAAACAGATAATTCTTTCTATTAAAGTTGACTGGGCTCCTTGAGCTCAGCATTGCAGTTACTTTGCAATGCAGTAATCACCAACTTGTGTGAATGGCTTGCATCTTAATAGAAAGTGTGCGGCATCATTTAAAGCAGATAAAGTGGTTCGGCTTCTCTTCAAATGGTTGCTTCTAGGTATTTATTATGAGTTAAACGGTGTTTTCTATTGCATTTACAATGTCATTCTATCATTGGCACAGTGGTTTTATTTCATATCAACAACAGATGAAACAAATGCAACCTGAACTGCTGCCCAACCTAACACTGCATTGAAACAGAGTGAGACACTCCATGGCAGGAGGGTCATTGGGCTTTTGAGTCAATTCAGTCCATAGGACTAAATTTAACATTGGCACAAAGTCAAACTAACGAACACCAATGCTAAATTTTTAGTGCAAATGCAGTGAGACACAAAAGCTGACTAATAGTAAGCAGAGTACAGTATCAAATTTGAAGTATTTACCACTTTATAATATATTCCCGAACATTTTTTACCCTAAACTCAGGATAAGAAAGGGCCAGAGGTAATCCTGAAAACTCACCTTTTTCCAGTTTGCTTCTGCATTCAAGCAATTTCACTGAACTTCCCAAAAAAATACACTAATTTTGATTCAAATTCACTGATCTTTGGCTATTTCTGCACCTCTACTTTGATAGTTGCAACACTTCAGCAGCATTTGCTTTCAATATCATTCTAATTAAATTACATGGTTTGTTTCAGTTTTACTCACACTTTTGCAACTCTCTAACTAGTATTACTTCACTGCTTTGCATCCCTGCTCACAAAATGGAGAAGGCTCTGTCACATCATATTGAGCAATATTAGCAGAAAGAGCAGACACACCTGAGCGATCCCATCTTCCCACTTTGGATATATCACAGAAAGTACCTATTAGAAACCCTTAGAGTCATCCACTTATGAAAAAGTAATCACAAGAACTTAATCTGTAGCACGTCAGGAACTTGCGGCTCTCTGATCAAAACCAACTGCTGAGTCAGCCCATGAAATAAAGTAGCTTAGTTTTTATGCAACAATAATTCCTTTTATAGACATGACAGAACTTGCCAAGTTTGAAACTGCGAGCTATGTGCCTTTACTTAAACTCAACACCCTCTTAACATTCTGTTGGCAACAACATTTCAAAATTTCAGGGGCCTTGGATTGCTGTATAAAGGATATGATTGGCTGAATGATCTGCTTTTTGTGCTTTATGATTGCGCATTAATCCAGATTTCCTGTTTTCATGCAACTTTATAGACCATAAGACATAGGAGCAGAAGTAGGCCATTCAGCCCGTCAAGTCTGCTCCGCCATTCAATTAGATTATGGCTGATCTGATAATCCTCAACTCCACTTTCCTACCTTCTCCCCATAGCACTTGATTCCCTTACTGATTAAAAATCAGTCTGTCTCAACCTTGAATATATTTAACGACCCAGCCTCTACAGTCCTCTGCGGTAAAGAATTCCAGATTCACCACCCTCAGAAGAAATTCCTCATCTCTGTCTTAAATAGGTGATCCCTTACTCAGATTATGGCCTCTGGTCCTAGACTCTCCTACAAGGGGAAACAGCCTCTCAGTATCCACCCTGTCAAGCTCCCTAAGAATCTTATTTCAATATGGTCACCTCTCATTCTTCTAAACTTCAATGAGTACAGGCCCGAGTATAGGCTCAAGTAAAGAAAATCTGTTTGATAAAGTTGAGAAAAGGGTTAACAAGTGAGAGGAAAAGGCTAACAGAGGGGCAGAAAGGATGAAAACAGTCAACCAAATGAGCATTCGGGTTTAACAGCAGGGATAAAAGTAAAGAGGCACAGTTTGAGAGAGTTCCAAAAGAAAAGGGTGTAATGGTGGAAATGGCCATGGCCTGCAGAGCAAGGAACATTTCAGTGTCAGAGGAGCTTGAAGCACTGACTGTGCAGAGTATACTGCTGCCAACTGTTGGAATAAAACAGGAAGAGACAACATCACATGTCTGATCACCAGCATCAACTTTGTTCAAACAGGGATCTGAACAAATTCCAGATGGCTCTGTTCAAAAAGCAGAATGAATTAATGGTTTAATAATTTCTGCCACAATCTTTAATGAGTTTTGCATCAAACCCAAATAATGAATATTTTTCCACATTTGGCTTAGACAGAGAACAATCCCTTGATTATATTCTAAACAAGTCACCATGAAAACTTTTAGACCCACATTCCAGCACAATATTGGACTAAGTAATTAAGCAATGTGTACCTGACATCAATTCGCAAAACTATTCTGCACAGAAATTTTGAAATACTGCAAGAAGAATTACAAAAATTTTTAATTATTCAATTGGAATAATTCTCAGTTCCTCGAAATGTGAGCAAATAGAAGTACCACCCAGGTAGAACACCCAGGCAAGCCAGTGTGCTCCAGAAGTGATTCTTGAACTATGCTGAGTTTGCAAATTTCTGTTGGAAAGCAATTAACATAGCTAATTGACTCTGTGGGAGAGAATCAGACAGTTTAGTCGGTGGTACCCCCATCTCAGTCAGAAATTGCACATCAAGTTCATACCAGTCCAGTACTGAGGGAGTATCTGCGGTACTATCAGATAGACAAGAACTGTTCACCCATTTGTTCGCTGGTCTACATTGCTACTTGGTCCAGCAATGTCTCCATTTTAAAATTTTCATCTTTGTTTCCAAATCACGGCCTTGTCCCACCGTAACTTCTTACAACTGTCAGATCTCTGCATTGCTCCATTCCTGGTCCCTTGTGCATTTCCAATTCTTAAAATTGCTGCACTATTGACAACTATAATTTCAGCAGCCTAGGCCCCAAGCTTTGGAATTCTCTCCCTAAACCTCTCCAACACACACTCCACACTCCTCCTTTAAAGACATTCCTTAAAACTTTACTCCATAACCAAGCTTTGGTCACCTGTCATATCGCTATGTGGTATAGTGTTAAATTTAGTTTAACACTTCTTTGAAGCACCTTGGAATGTTTCACTTTATTAAAGGGTCAATACAAATGCAAGTTGCTGTTGAGACATTAAACATCTGTCTGTTCTGATTAATTGAGGTCATTTTCTCTCAGCTGTTTTTGGGATGTTGGTGTAGAAGGGCTGCCCTGTTGACCCAGAGAACATTCACAGCATTTGAGAACAGTGAAAATTTGATGTGATATGGCAAAACCTAAGTACATTAAAAACTGGCAAGGACTCATGCTGATTACAATCCAGCAATCACCCAACTAGAAAGGGCTGCTTTGGGGACACTGGAATCAAATCAGAGATGGTCTCCATAGTCAAATATCCTGCTGATAATCAGTGTCCATGTTTATGCATGAATAATGGCAACCTGTGAAGTATAGAGGCAGCCAGCAACCACGGAAGCCATACAGCAGCAAGGGGATGGCAAATGGAAAATAGCTCATAAGAAAAATTTCACTCATGCTAAATCTCCAAGGCCTGAAATGGAAGTTGGTGCAAAAGTTGGTTTACTGAAGCTTGTACTATGAGATATACATTAGGATAGAAAATATTTGCCCTTACTTTCACAAGAAATGTTTCTGCAATATTCAGCCAAAGACCAGAATTTGTAAGAATACAACCCATGATCAGAGCCCAAGCATTCCAGGGGAACATGGTGGCCTCTCCTTTAGCACACTACCAATCTTCAATACTTAATAAATATCAGCACATTATGATTGCCTCAAACTCAATATGTGGCCACCCCATGCAAATTTCACGGGGCTTATGATAAAGTGCTAAGAATTTCTAGAAAGTTAACCATCCACCAGGATAAGGTTACAAATGGATTACACCAAGCAGCAAAAGGAGCTTGAAAGCAACATTAGTACATGAAAAATCAAAAGCATGTTCCAAATTCTGCAGGTATGATGTTTGGAATTATTTGTTATTTAGAACATACTGCACAGAATCAGGCCTTTCACCCAAACTGTCTGTACCGATACTGACAATCTGAGTCTGCACCTCCCCAACCACCCCCCCCCCATTCCATCTACCTCATCTCAGCCATTCTGTTCATAATTCTCTCATGTGCTCATCTAAGTTCTTTTGAAAGCTATTTACCTCAATTGCTCCCTGTGATGGCGAGTTCCACATTCCAATCCATGAGAATTCATGGAGTTTCTCAAAGTTTCCACACCGAATTATTAACTGTGTTGTACTTATGGGCCCCTAGTTTGGACTCTGCCACAAGGGAAACATTTTCTCCACATCTACCCTGGTCTACCCTTTCATAATTTTAAAGACCTCTATCAGGTCACTAAGTCTCCTTTCTGAAAAAAACTATTCAATGGTTGAGAAGAATTGTAGCAACAGCTTACAACATACAAAGATAACCACAACTGAGGGAAACTAATCAGCCCCCATTCTTCTACAGAAGCAGGCAATTCTTACTCCAATACGGCAGCCAAGACATTATTGAATGGTATTTACCCCTATCCATCACAATGACATTTGACTCAGTATTACAATGCAACAGAAACTGTTGTGAAATACGAAGGCTTGTTTTCTTTTGTATTTTCAGCTAGAGACACAAAGCCCAGACTCTGATGTGGCATTAGACAATCTGTGGACGTAGCCAAATGCATCAAAAGTCCCTCGGCAAATTTTACAAGTCAAGTATGCACACTCACCATGCCCTCTGGGGATTACAAAGTCACTAATTTTCCTGCAGCGCTCTGCACCAACAAACCAGCTACCCAAGTCATAATCTGGCAAGTATGGTAATCAATGCAACTGGGTCAGAACAAAGAGGTGGAAGTGGGGCTGAAGTTAGTTGCAAACATAAGTTATGAATTAATGAGTGAGTAAAGCATTCCTTCCCCGAAAAATGAGCAGTCTGAATTAACACTGCCATATGTGGGCAAAGCCCAATCAAAATCTAAAGTCATGGAAATCACTAGCAACCACCAGCCCAAGTCATGGACATTCCCACCTTCAAATAGCATCTTACCAAATCCCCATGAAAACCAGTAGCAAACAAAAAAAAAAAGTCTTATCCATCAGGAGAAAATTCCATTATGTTAAGTGTTTGCTCAGTCTTGCATGTCTTAAAAGGCACACTTAATGGAATCAGTGTTGAAATAGTGCCATCTGGAAGTGTGCATGCATCACTCCTGCAAAGCGTGGTGAGCTGAGGTGAAATCATTTACAAAAGGACTCTCTAGGGTTGTGGGATACACTAATAGGAAGCGTTCAAAACCTAAGCTATCAGTCAGTGGGGAAATGCTAAAAAAATACACTTTCTCCAAAGGATAATCACTGTTAATGAAGACCCTTATCCTGCATCAAATTATTACTCATTTACTTTCGCAAGTCAAAGTATACTGAAAGGTTTACTTTCAGTTCTGTAATTAACCGAGGATAATATATAGCCAGAAGCAAAACTAACAAGCAACAAATCCCTGCAGCCTCTGGTGACCAACTAGCAAAGCTTCAACAATCCAAGTCACCTTAACTTCAACATGTAATTACTATCCAGTAATCACAAAGTGAAGCCATTTATGGAATCAGATGTTTAAAAAGTGACAGCCACCCAAATAATTCAAATTCAACAAAATCTATTGGGATGGGTAAACTTAACGCCTTTCTAATTTCAAATGAGTTGAGTAATCCCCTCATTTTGCTGAGTTTTCTCCTGCTCAGAGGCCACGTATTCTCAAGTGAAGTAGAATAAAAAAGGGCTCCCGTGAAATTCCAAGCAGCTAACAGGTGCGAGGCAGCCCCACAGCACAGGCTAATGAAGAGCAACAGAGATAAGAATCAAAATTTTTAGAGCTACATTCAATTTTCTGGAAAACTGACTCCAAAGCCACATGCATGCTCAGGTTTGGGCATGCTATTATGTACTTTAAAACCCAGAAATGCTTCAAGAAATTGAATCAAAAGAAAAGCAATTAACAAAAAGAAATCTGAAGTTTTTTTTTAAAGAAAGCTTTACTTCTGGCGCAGAACTTATCACATCCAAATGATTTAAAATTTTGAATCATTTGATCCTCAGATTCAAAGCTTGCCAATTATCCCAGTCTCAAGTAACTTGCCAAGGCCACTGTCCAGGACTAAGTCCAAAAATGTTTTATTTGGTAAATCTTTGGTGAACGGACCTAAATAAACAAGGATATTGTCAAGCAGAGTCAGCAGAGTTCAGTGGCCCACACCCCATAGGGACCGGCGCAATGTGTACTAGAGGAAAAATCAACCCCCGATCACACAAGTGCACAGAGGATATGGTGGGGAGGAGAAACATCTGCACACAGCGGGGGTGGACAGAGAGACAACACAAAAACGCTTCCTACTGCACCTTTAGGGTGTAAAACTTCCCAAGGCACTTCACAGGAACATAATCAGACAAAAGTTGATGTTAAGCCAAAGGAAGGAAGGAAGGAAACAGTATGTCAGGTGAAGGAGAGTTTGGTCAAAGGAGGAGGAATATCTTAAATGAAGAGAGTTGAAGGGTTTTAGGGAGGAAATTCCAAAGCTTAAGTCTAAGATAGCTGAAGGTACAGCCACCAATGGTGGGATGAAAGAAGTGAGCTCTGCACAAGAGGCACAAGGTGGAAGAATGCAGAATTCTTGGCGATTACAGACAAAGGGAGGGCAAAGTCATGGAAGGATTTAAAATTTTAAAATAATATTGCCAATCGTCAGCCAGCAAGCACAAGAACTTGTGTGAATGGGACTTTGTGCAAATTAAGTTATGGGCAGAACTTTCAATGAGATTAAGTTTATGGAGAACAAAAGATGAGAAAGGCAGCCAGAAGGGCATTGGATTAATCTAATCTGGAGTTAAGAAAAGAATCGATGAGGGTTACAGCAGCAAACGGGTCAAGGTAGAGGTGAAAGTTGAAAACAGTAAATATGGTGTGGGAAGTTCAGTTCAGGGTCAAAAAGCACTCCAAAATCACAAACAATCTGAAACAGAGATCAGGGAGAGGGCAAGGGGACAGAGTTTGTGGCGGGAGCCAAAGACATTAATTTTGGTCTTCCCAAAATTCTACTGTAGATTACAGTTTATCTAGAACAGGATGTTGAACAAGCAGTCTTACAAGGGACAATGCAAGAGGGAGGGGGAGCAGTGAGGTAAAGTTGTGCATCATCAGTGCACACTTGGAACTAGACATATTTTTGATTGATGTCACGAAGGACTGATCCTTGCGCCACTGCAGAAGTAATGTTGTGGAGATGGAAAGAGAGACAGCAGATTCTTTAACTATGACTGGAGGAGCAATACTCACCTGATCAATGGGGGACACACTGAAGGACGATGGTACAGTCAACCATGTCAATGACTGTAGATAGGTTGAGGGGGATTAGTAGTATGGTCAGACATATTGAGTTGTAGCTAAGACAGACATTGATTTCACGTAGTAATACATTCAAGACCTTGAGAGGAAAGGTAGGCTGAAGTTGGAGTAATTGTTTACCAGGAAAAGGATGGCAGTCACATGCAGAAATATTTGTTTGGGGATAGGGAGGGGAAAAGAGTGGCAACATGCAGCCAGCACACAGTGGGGAATAAGGCACAAAAGGTCTTTTTGTGGAGAGTGACAATGGTAAATTTGAAAGGGAGGAAAGAAGTAAAAGGAACAATTCACAACGAAAGCTAGCAAAGAGGCCAGAAAGGGAAATTACATAGTCGTCATTTTAGTAATATGGTCAAAAATAAGAGGTGGGTCTTAGATTCAAGTACAGGGTCAGGCACATAAATCTGGATAGGTGATCAAACAGAAAGGGCACAGGGGCAACTGGACAGATGGTGATCTTAGTGACAAAATCCACGAGTTAAGGAAACAATGAATAGTGGAAAAAAGCCAGGGATTAACTCTGTATTCCAGGATGATACCAGACAGGAGTGAAGAGACAGGGGGCTGAAGAGAAAAGGATTAGATACGCTCACGTGCTGAGATTTAGGGAAGAAATTTAGGGAAGAAAAGACGAGGCACACCAGCAGACAGTGTATGTGTGTTTTTGGAGAGGGCTGGGGAAGAGATGGCACAGAACTGCAGAAAGATTTGTTTGGAGGGGGTGGTGAGAGGACGGCAGGCAGGCAGGCAGCCAGCACACACAGTGGGAAATAAAACACAATCCCAGCCCAGCAACAAATTCATCTACGGGGTGCGGCCAAGTGGGCCATATTGGCCCGAAGCAGTGGATTTAATCTGTCGAAGGCGCGCGTTGGCCCCGGGAGGATGGAACGGCTTCTGGAAGGTGCACGACCGGGATGGGGTTGAGATTAAGTCCCGGAGGTAGGCCCGGAGCCAGGGAGGCGGCGGGGCTCGGTTTGTTCGCTCCTGCCCGGTAGGCCCAGGGAGCGGCGAGACTGGTTACCTGAGGATGCTGTGCGCTTCCATGCTCCGGTTCTGGTTACTCGAACACACCACCGCCACTCGCAGCGGATTCTGGGGCATCTCCTCCTCGCGCCGCCGCCAAAAAAAAAACGAAAATATAACGACCGGAAGCGGCGACCGCGCGACCGGAGCCCGGTCAGACACAAAATGGCTGCGCACGACCACCCACTTCCGGCGGGAATAATCCAAGTGCGCACTTCCGTCGACGGAAATGACCTCACGCGGGACTCGCTTTGCTCTCCATTTCGAGTTAGGCGTCTGGTTAGGGCACCAATCAAAGGTTCGCTTTTTTATCGCGCCTTTCACAGCCAAAGGATTTCGCAAAGCGCTTTGCAACCAATTGAGCACTTTTGAAGATAAAAGCAAAATACTGCGGATGCTGGAAACATGAAATTAAAACCAGAAAATGTTGGAAAAACTCTGCAGGTCTGATAGCATCTGTGGAGATCAAAACAGTTGATGTTTCGACACTGCATGACTGCTTCAGAGCACTTTTGAAGTCTGGTCACTGTTGTAAAGTAGGAGGTGTGGCTACCAATGTGTGCACATGCAAGCTCCCACAAGCAGTAGTGTGATAATGATCAGATAATGTTGATTGATGGATGAGTATTGGCCAGGCAACTGGGAGAGCTCCCTTGCTCTGCTTCAAAATGGCACCATGGGATCTTTTAGGGAGATCTGATAGGGCCTGTGTTTAATGTCTCATCTAAAAGAGGACACCACCAGCAATGCAACAGTCCCTCAGTACTGCGCCAGAGTATCAACCTAGACTTTTGTGCTCAAGTCTTGAGTGGGACTTGATTTTGAATCCACTTCTGACTTAGTTTCAAGAGTGTTACCAACTGAGCCACAGCCAACACATTTCCTGACTCACACTTGTAATGGATAGATAGATTAGAATCTCATAAATTAAATTAAACCTGCCACATAGTTTATGAAATAATCTCACCTGTTCCCAAAGAGCTGATTTTGGAATACTATTTATGTCACAATTTCTATTTGGTTACTATGAGTTTATATCTTTATATTATGATGTGTCACTATTTATGTATTGTCACTGCACTAGCTATAATATAATATATAAGTTACTATATATTTAGGGCTTAGTTTTGGCACAGCACTAACCCTCTCACCTCTGAATCAGAAGGTAATGGTTTGAAGTCCCACTCCACATTCTTGAGCACATAATCTCAGTTGACACTAGCAGAAGTGCTAAGAAATTGCTGCACTGTTGGAGGTGCAATCTCTCAGCTGAGACATTAAAACAAGGATCATCCTGCACCCTTAAATGGATGCAAAAGATCTCGGCACTATTTGAAGAAGGAGTTCTCCCAGCGTCCTTGCCAACATTTATTCCTGAACCAACTTTTAGAACAGATGATCTGCTAATTTATTTTGTTATTTCTGTGGAAGCTGTGTGCAAATTGGTTTCCCAGACTCAACAGTGATTACGCTTCAATAGTAGTCAGGTATTTTAGGATGTCCTGAGGCTGTGAAAGATGCCAAACAAATGCAAGCCTTCCTTTCATGATTTCAATTCAATCTTAATTGTAGAGGAAGTGATAACAGCTGTGATACATGCAGATCATGAGTTATGAGTTCCTTTACTGCAGCTAACCTGACTAATCGCTTTCTACAATACAATAAATAAATTAGCTGACCTTTTCTAATCATGAGACAGTGTTAATGACTTATCAACTATTCCTAATTTGGGCTACAAAAAATTGATCAAGTTGCTGCAGGGACGATGTCTAAAATTGGTTCAGCCTTTCACTCCCAAGTTCTTAATCCTTGTTCAATGATGGGACTTAACATGAAACTTGAGAAACCGTTGGAGGAGTTTACATTTTTGGATAGAACATCTGCTTTTCCCCAATGGGGGCTAAGGTCAAATCCAGATAAGCCTCTATGCAAGCTGGCAAAATCTTAAATCAACAGCACAAAACTGAGCTTCATTCAGCACAGATTGAAGTTGGATTTTTCTCTAGGAACCTGCAAGTACTGAAGTGATTCCAGTGCATTGTTATGAGGAATTTGTAGTGGTGTAGCCCACTACTGAATGTCCCATTAAAGTGCAAGTGGAAGCTGACTCCATGACTGCGGATGATGTCGCCAAGGGGCAGTGCACTGTCAAGGGAGAGGAGGTAGCCAAGGAAGGAACCTCGGGCAACTCGAGAACTGATGTCATGGAGGTGGAAACAAAAGCCATTGCTAGAAATGCAGTCTATTATCAAATAGGTAAGAATTGAACCATGCAAGTGTCAAACTCACTTCTGGACAATGGAGGAAAGGTATTGGATGAGGATGGTGTGGTCAATTATGTCAAAGGCTGCAGAGAGATCAAGAAAGAGGAATAAGAACACAGCCACATTCATGACTTTGTCAATGACCATTTTGGCACTGTGAGATGGGCAGAAAGCAGATTTGAAGAATTCAAATAGGCATATTGCGGAAGCTTTTCATTTTGTACTCATCTGGACAAACACAAGAATTACAAATTTCAAATGACTACCACATTTATGCAACCAGACAAAAGGGGTGCTGATTGGTTGGAAAGTTGCCTCTGATTGGCTGAAGCATTGCCATGGAGAAAGCATCAAGGAACTATAGGCTCGCCATGCTACCGAGTAATTCAACAAAGGCACAAAGCTTGAACGTATTCCTTTTGTTTGCAGAGAACGGGTCCCTGCAATGAATGTACGTCGCTTCTAGCAAATGTAAATAAGCCAGATTAAGAGCTCAACTGATTATCTTAAATGGCTGTAGTATACCTGTTAGTGCACTCAGGATTGTTCAGCAAGTGCTGCCCAAATGCAGAATAACATCTAATAGTCGATTTTTTTAGGGAGTTTTGCAAGTGTAAGGTTGAATGTGGCCTGTACTCTGCCTGTTGTGAACAACTGAAGGAACATGCTGTTTAATTCGATCAGCCAATCATTGTAATGTACGGCCTACGTACCTGGCATTGCACTAGCACTGAAGTCCATACACAACGTTGCTTTGTGTGGTAGGCAGAATGTCTTTTTAAACTGATGGTAGCGGCCTGTTAATGGTCTACCTCAAATTACCCTGGAAAGGCAAATTATGTCAAAAGTTTGAACAACAAGTTAAGCAAGCAGCAGGTTCCTTCAGTTTTTTGTTTGAATTACCCGTGAGCCTATAGGTCCCTGTTGCTTTCTCTATGGTAATGACTCAGCCAATCAGAATTGACTTTCCAACTAATCAGCACCCCCTTCTCTCCTGTAGTATAAACTGTAGTGATTGTTCAAAATTTGGCATTCTTCTGTTTGTCCTGATGAGTGCAAGATGAAAAGCTTCGGCAACATGTCTCTCTTTTCAGCAAGATTCAAGGTCTGTACTACCAAGCAATTCAAATAGAGTTATGGAGGGTGTTAGTTCTAATAGGTTCTGTTGATGGATGTTAAATGCCTCGTAGTTTAAGGTAATAAGGTAAACATGTATTGGGTCCTATTTAGTTAATTGTACTCAGATATGTATATGAAGAGTCAGCCAGCTCTGATGGGATTGTGAAATAAAAACAGAAAATGCTGGAAAAACTCAGCAGGTGTGGCACCATCTGTGGAGAGAGAAACAGAGTTAACGTTTTGAGTCTGTATGACTCGTAGAATCAGGCTTGGGAGTTTCTCTAACAGGGTTGGCTGTGGAGATAGGAAGCAATGGTATGGCCAAAAATCTTTGAGAGGAAAGGAAGGTTGGAGATGAGTTGATAATTGTCAAGAACTGGTGGATTTTCTGATAATGATTGCAAATTTGAAGGCAGACGGTCAGTACCTGTTGAGAAGGAATAATTTACAATGTCAATTAGCATGTGAACAAAGAAGGGGCTTTGGTAGGAATGGGATGAAGGGAGCAAGTGTATGTCTGTCTCATGGACAAAATTATCTTAGAGAAGGCATGGGGAGATAAGGGAAGAAACTAGACAGGGACAGAGGCCCTGACTTTGGACAGTTGGTCACATTGGAAACTCACTCGAGGAACTATAGGCTCGCCATGCTACCAGGTAATTCAACAAAAGGCACTGCAGCAGAAAATAAGCCCAGGCTAGTCCACTTCCTGCTTGTTCAAGTAGGAAATAGTCGACCGAATACTGGGTGGCTAATATTGCTAAAGGGCAAATGAATGAAGGGAGGTCTTGCAGTCAACTTAACAGGGACACAAGTAAAAAATAATCACAAGCCTTAGGCAAGATTCGATATTAGTGAAAAAAAATCCCCATCAATGGTGAACATATTCCACAGAAGGAAAGTGATTCAGGATCAGTTGATACCTTGAGGAGCTGGATTGATACCTGTTGAGAAGTGATTGAGGATCAGAATGGTATTGACAGCTCTGTTTGATTTTCTTTCCGGGGGATTAGGGGAAGAGACTCAGTTCCATGAAAATAAGAACTCAACAGGCAGTATGGGAGGGAAATCCACAACAGAAGAATTATCAGCATTGGGTGGGTTGGGGCTGATGACAAGAGCAGGTTAGAGGCTGGGAATCCTGCGGCGAGTAACTCACCTCCTGACTCCCAAAAGGCTGTCCACCATCTACAAGTCAGGAGTGTGATGGAATACTCTCCACTTGCCTGGATGAGTACTTGTCTCACAACACTCAAGAAGCTCGACAGCACCCAGGACAAAGCAGCCTGCTTGATTTACACCCCATCCATAAACATTCAATCCTTCCACCACCAACGCACAGTGGCAGCAGTGTGTACCATCTACAAGATGCACTGCAGGAACTCACCAAGGCTCCTTAGGCAGCACCTTCTAAACCCATGACCACTACCATCTGGAATGACAAGGGCAGAAGACAGATGAGAACACCAACACTTGCAAGTTCCCCTCCAAGCCACACACCGTCCTGACCTGGAACTATATCACCATTGGGTCAAAATCCTGGAAGCCTCTCCCTAACAGCACTGTGGGTGTACTTACACTACTTGGACTGCAACAGTTCAAGAAGGCAGCTCACCGCCATCTTCTCAAGGGCAATTAGGGATGGACAATAAATGCTGGCCTAGCCAGTAACGCACATATCCCATGAATGAACAAAAAGAAGTTACCTTATTCATTCCTCTCAAGGTCATTGCAATCTTCTACATGCAAGCTGATGACACCAGTACCTACCTCTCCAGCACCTCTCTTTACTCCTCCACTTACTCTTTTCCCTCAGACTTCTTGTCTGACATCCAGTCTTGGATGAACCCTAACTTCTTCCAGTTAAACCCTGGGACAACCAAAGCTAATATTTTCATCCCCACCACAAGCTCAATATCACCTCTATGAACTTCATCCCCTGCCCTCAACTACTGTTTGAGATGAGCCAGACTGTTTGCAACCTGTTCAACTCCAAGCTAAGCTTCCAACCCCCATGTCCATCACAAAGGCCACTTACTACCAAGTCTGTAACGATGCTTGCCTTCCACCCAACTTCAGCCCATCCACTGTTGAGAGATTTCTAAGTGCCTTTGTAAGCTCCAGACTTAATTACTCCAGTGCTCTTCTGGCCAGCCTCTCATGCTCAACTCTCTGTAAACTTAAACTCATTCAAATCTCTGCTCTCCAAATCGTATCCTGCACAATTAAACTTTTATTTACCTATCATTCCCATAATTACTGACCTATAGTAGTCAATGTCTCAAACTACAAGTCATTTCTTTGTGTTAAAAACTCCACGGGCCAAATTTTTAAATAGCTGCAGAGGCAGGACCAGAGGCAGATGTGCCTGCAATTTCCTGCCACCAGCTGGCGTGCCAGTCTCCCGCCATGTTCCCACCTCTGACTAGCCTATTAAGCCAATTAAAGATTTGGATCAAGGCTAATCTGAGAGGAATTTGAAAGTCAGCATGTGCTCCCACCCACTGAGTTTGAAACATGACCAAGGGATGGAAGCGGCCCCCGGTGGCAGACCCTGGCGGGATGGTTGCGGGAATGGGGTGGAGGGACTGGCATATGGGGAGAGGTGCTTGCCAGGTCCTGGGAGGGGAGATGGTTGCTGGGGGCCAGTTCTCCATCCACCCCAGAAACCCCATCCCCCAAGAAACCCCACTCACCAATGGCCACAGTTGCAGCCTCTTGTTGTCCAAAGGAGGGCTTGCTCCCTGATGGTGGGGCTGGCGATGTGTCAGTACATCCTTAATTGGATGGGGCTCCCAGAGGCAGCCACATAATTGGCCATCTCCTCAAAAATCCATCTGGATCCCCGTACCAGCGTGTGTCGTTTCCATACATGGATTTCCTCCTGATGGTGGGATCAGGTCCTACACATAAAAATTCAGTTCCATAGTTTCATCCCTCCCTATCTTGAAATATAACCTGCTCTCTCAATCTCCCTGCTTCTCATCTGGCCCCTTGCACTCCCCACCCCCTCAGTTTGCTGTAAGGCACAAGTGTTGATAAATACACAAGTCATGAAAATAACATCACTGCAGGTGACATCAGGCCTGTGAGAAACCCTCATCATTGGGGTTAAATCAAGGTTTGAGCAGGGCAGACTGCAGTATAACTAAGATCTGTACAAGCTAACTTTAACATTGAAATAAACAGAGTGATCGCCCTAACCTGAAATCTGGGCTGGTGGAGTCTATCAAATTTACATATAAATCGAATGTACATTTAGATGGAAGTTGCATTTGGTATCTGAATGGAGCAGGGCTGACTAGCCCTTGGATCTTCCTACGATTTAATAATCGATCTCCTTGCTGACAATGACCTTTATTAACTAACTGAAGAATGTTAGATATAACAGACAGATTGTTAATGAAAATCTACGTTGTATTAGAGGAGGACTGAATGCATCAAATTTAATTTCAATCTTTTTTTACTTTTAATCGAGTTGGAGAGCAGACAGAAAGTGGCTGCTGACAGCAGCAATCTGATTCTCTAAACAATGTTTGGCATTCTTCTGGGAACAATGCGCTGAGCACTTGATCTGGAAGATGTGCCAGGAGAGAACTGTCAGTGCAGGAGGAGAAAGTAGCCTCTCTGACAGATAAGTCTGGTCGCCACTCCACTCAGCTCCAGAGATGACAGATGTTGCCTAACAAATAACTCGGGGACTGCCAATGGTGCTCTATTTATTTTCAGGAGTGCAGATTGCACGAGGCATGACTGTCCAGTGACTGGCACAAGACACAAATTGATAAAGTGGCAAAGCTCACAAAAGGGCTGCAGGCTCATCAGAGGCTGATATACTGTGAACGACACAAATGCACAATTAGCTGCATTGAAGCAACCAAGGTCTTGCCATACAGCGAAAAATCTGCCTGGATTCCTGCTCCTGATCACTATCAGTGACCTTTGATGGAAAATGCATATATGGAGACTGGGCAAGGACAAAGGAAGACTTGCATTTTTATAGCATCTTTCATGACCCCAAAGTGTACCAAAGCGCTTTACAGCCAATAAAATATTTTTGAAGTGCAGTCACTGGTAATGTAGGAATCACGGCAGCCAATTTTTGCACAGCAAGATCCCACACAAAAAAACCGCAGTGATAACGACCAGGTAATCTATTTTTGCGATGTGGATTGAGGGATAGATATTGGCCAGGACACCGGGGATAACTCCCCTGCTGTTAGAAATAATACCGTGTGAGCTTTTACATCCACCTAAGAGGGCAGATGGGGCCTCAGTTTAATGTCTCACCCGAAGGACAACCTCCCAGACAATGAAGCATAGCCTCAGTATGGCATTAGAGTGTCAGACTAGATTTTTGTGCTCAAGTCTCTGGACTGGGACTTGGAACCCAAAACCTTCTGACTCAGCGCTATTAACTGAGCCGCAACTGACATAATTATGAGGAAAGGATTAATTGAGGTGATGTTGGACATAGCTGTGAAATGTCCATTGTTGAACAGTCTCTGCCTTTCACCATCCATTGTCCCTGTGCCTCCCTAAGTATCATTAGGATACATTTTTACATTATTATATAAATGTAGGTTGTCCAGGATCTCATAAAGCAAGGGGAGACCTTTCAGGCATGTGCATAAAGGTGGCTAGTTGCCATGGAATCTGCTTCCCACTGAGAGTCAGGGTCTCTGGAGAAAGGAGGAGGGAAAATTGGCAGAAGAGGAATTCTTGCATTCTTAGTTCCTGTCTCAGATTCTGATTTGTTTCCTTAACCAGAAATATTTCTACAGACTGAAGATAGCAACCAAAATATTGGCTGCGTTTATCAAGTGTTTTCCTCAAGTGCACTGCTGGGCCTACACTGGGCCCACAACCCTCTGAAAAAGAAATGTTAAAGTACAGCTCAGTTAGAAAAGCAGATTGTTAAAGTCAGAATTTACAATCTAGGTGCTTTGAGGAGGTTTTCAGATACAAGAAAATATTTAACAAAATAAAGGCCACAAACCTTCAGATTCTGAGACGAACAGCCCATCCACTTTACTCAACATAATCAGTGCAACGCCCATCATGTTCAAAGAGAATACCATCTCTATTTATCCTGGCAACATTTAATCTTTTTTTCATTATCTATTGGTCCAGTGGGTCTTTCAAATGTACAGAAGCATTTTCAGAAATAGAGCAAATGCCATTATAGACCAACAAACCTTTCTCCTTCTTGAATATCATTCTCATCAACCCAACTTTTCACCACACCCCTTAATCCCAGCCAGCCACCTTCTCACCATTTCCTTCAGTCATGCCAAGCTTCTCAAAATGTCCCTCATCTCTCCCACCCACCTTCTCAGAATAATTGTACTTTTTTACACTGTATTTCAAACCTACCTATTCATTTTCTCGCCATAATTTTCAACCTCTTCTCACTCTGTAAGCATATCATCTCGACTCCATGTATACTGTCCATTTCAATACCCTGAATGGGCCTATTCCACAGCTTGATTGTCCATCACATGAGAAAAGCTCTCTTGATTTTCTTTCTTGCTATTCTTCATTTTTAACTTATTGTGCTTCCAAGTATTTGAGCCCTTCACCACAGGAAACTATTTGCTGGAGTAATTTAGTCACTTCCCTGTAAAACAATATTTTCCTTTAGCTTTTATTGACCATTTTACAGAAATATGTTCCCATTAAATACTCAAACAGCATTTGTACACATTAATGGTAGGCCCAGTGTGAGCACAGGCCTGTGGGTTTAATGAAAGCACTTCACAGTTGCTCATACCCATAAATAGAAATGAATAGCAGTTACAACAGGCAAACAGGCTATTCAGTCTAACCAGTCTGTGGAGACATTCACCCTCCAAATGAGCATAGTCCTGCTAACATCTACCCACCCTGTTCCCCTATCCCTTCATCACCATCTCCATCTATCAATCAAAACTAATCTTGAATGTTGCCACATTTTCTGCCTCAACCACTAATCCTGGAAGTGAATTCCACAGCCTGACAAACCTCTGTGTAAAGAAGTTTCCTTTGCTCTCTGTGTGCCTTGCATTTAATCTTGCATCAATGACCCTTCACCTACTGGAAACTGTCTGCTTCTACCTACCGTGTTCCAGCTTTCATCAATTCAAACACTTCCATCAAATCACCTCAGAATAAGGCTATCACTACCTCTTAGCTTTTATATTCCATAACTCTTGTTATAAGATCTAGAAACCATTAGGTTTTCTTTTCAAACAACCTTATCAACCTGAGATGCTGCCTTTTCATGTCCTGTGATCAAGCATCCCCAAATCCCTCTGATCTTCAATAGCACTAGACCAACTGCCATTCAGAACTTGACTGCTGATGCTACTTTTTGTGATAAATTGTATCAACTAACACTTCTGACATTGAATTTCACTTGTCGCTTTTTAGCCCATTCCTTCACCATGCCAATATCCATTTTCAGCTGTTTTTGAGTGTTTTAATGAACTAGCTAAAACTTATATTTTATACACCGTGAACAAAAGTAGCCCCACAATTGAGCACGGGGACACCACTATCCACTTGCAAATGCCTTGGACACCTACTCTCAGTTTTCTCCCTTCTAACCAATTTTAACCCAATGTGCTATCCTTCACCAAATATATAATGCTTTAATTTTCTTCAGTAATCTTCTGTGTGGTATCTTGTTAAAGGCTTTCCTAAAGCCCTTATATATTACATCCATTTCCCCCACCTGTCATTGTTTGTTAACTTCTTAAGTAATTCTATGAGGCTTGTCAAGCACGATCAGCCCTGGCTAGTTCTATTACGGTTTTATCTAGATATGTGGTACATCTTCCTTAAATATTCTATTTTTCCCCTTTCACTGGCTAACCGGCTTATGATTAACTAGATTAGCACTGATTCTTGTTTAAGATTGGATACTATATTGGTATCTCTCCAATCCTTCCATCTACATCCATACTCAGTGTGGCCCTGAGATATAGGGATATTTTAAACCTAACCCAATAGTCAGAAAATGGGGTTATTGGAGGGTGTTGGGGTCAGCCATACATTTAATATGCCACCCATTTGACAGTAAAAATGGACAGGGTGTAAAATGAAGAGTTGACCCAACCCCTCCCCCATCCCTCTGCCCACCCCACTCCTCCAACCCTATTGCTCTGCAGCAAGTGAGGTTAGTGTTTCCACCATAATTTCTAGAACCTTGACCTTTTCCTTCCTCAACTCCCTCAGGGTCATAGGATGTATTCTAGCAGGCACTGGCACTTAGTCTTCCTTTATCAAACCAACTTAGCTAAAATTGTTCTCTTATCCCTCACACTATTCGCATTCACCTCAGGATTCATCTCCCCTCTGATATCCTTCTCTTTAGTAAAGGACAATGTAAAGTACTTAAATAACTCTGCTCATAGTTTGAATATCATCTACAAATTGTCAATTCTGTCCTCTCAAATATATCATCCAGCTTTTAACAATTATCCCTTTACTGACTTCCTTGTAATATGTTTTCCTGTCGCTTTTACCATTTTTGACATTTTTCCTCATTTCCTTACCTTTCGTTCTCTGCTCTCATCCTTTTATTTTCTCATATTCTCTTTTAGTTTCATTTTTATTCTTTATAGAACTTCTTAAACTATAATTAGTTTCTAATATTGTTTATTCATGGTACCCTAGAACTATAAGTAGCTTCTTTCTTGAATAAAATGCACTTATTCTGTACTTTTACAATTTTTATTAAAAAAAATGCCCCACTTGTTGCTCTGCATTCTTGTGTGGCAATTTCTCCTTCCACCTTAGCTCGGCTTAACATGTTCCTCAACTTGTACATAATGTTCACTATTGTCAATGAACTCCCAAGAATGTCTCCCTGCCTATGGCCCCTTGTTCTGATGAGCAGTGTTCATGTCACTCAGGTGTGAAACCTTTCTGCACAAGAAAAAGGCAGCTGTCTCAGTCCAGGGCCTTTTCCCTGTGCTTTGTGCAGCCTTCAGGCCAAAGTGATTGTCCAGCTTCACACACCCTGTACACATTACTGATGTGTGCATCTCGTTGGTAATTATCATTGCTGCCAGAATGTATTGGGCAGGTGACACAGAGTTCCGTCATTCTCTCTGTGTGCTCTCAGCACCTTTAAGGTGGGGCTGGCCCCCATCTCGTCAACATCTGTGTATGGTGATGCTGTGCTCCTGAAAGGGTCAGGTACTGAAGGCGGAGAAAGGATTGAGTGCTGCTAAAGTTTCATGGCTGCGTCTCTATGATATGACCCTGATCACAGAGCACAAGCGAGCTGCCCTCAGCCGGACACGAGTCAGAGATTCTCAGAGGCTATGTGAAGATTTATGGAGTGTCCTCACTGCATGTCATCATCATCCTCCTGCAATCGAATGACTAATAGGGCCTCCATTGGTCTCCATGACAGCAGCATTATCACAAAGGGTATGCGCACTGTCATAAGCCAGACCGGAGTCAAATGTTCACAGGTGCAATGTGAGGAATAATGGACTCTCTTCACTGCATGTTGTCATCATCCTCCACAAATCGAGCAGCTTTGAGCGCCTCCCGAGTGCACCTGCCTCATCTGGCAAATGCGAGGGCCTCATTCCCATCATCGTCGCCTTTGAGGACCTCCTCACCCTCATCCCCGTCCTCCTCATCCATGGAGAGCTCCAGCTCCTCCATCTCTTCCTCAGCCAGCTCCTCTCACCGTTGCAACGCCAGGTTGTAAAGGGCGCAACAGATGACAACGATGCGTGACACCCTCTGCGGACTGTATTGCAGGGCTCCACCAGACAGGTCCAGGCACAGGAACGTCATTTTCAGCATCCCGATGGTTTGCTCCACCAAATTGTGAGCTGCTGCATGAGCCTCATTATACCTTCGCTCTGCTGCAGTCTGAGGCCGCTGCACGGATGTCATCAGCCAAGTCCTCTGCGGGTGGCCCTTGCCCCCGAGGAGCCATTCCTGCAGCTTCTGTGGACCCTCTGTGGTCAGAGATCTGTGACCAACTGAGAATGTAGGAGTCATGCACACGCCCTGGAAACCGTGTGCAGACCTGCAGGATGCGTTTCTGCACACCAGCTGCACGTTCAGCGAATGGAATCCCTTGCGGTTGATGTAGTTGACCACATATTGTGACAGAGACCTGAGCGAGTGTAGTCAAAGGCACTCTGCACCTGTGGGAAACCCAAGATCAGGGCAAATCCAATCGCTCTTGCATCCTGGCTGTACTGGTCCCGGGCGAAATGCACAAAGTTGTGTGCCTTCGCGAAGGTGGCACCCGTGACCTCATGGATGCACTTGTGTGTGGGGGTTTGTGAAATCCCACAGAGGTCACCTGTGGAGCCCTGAAAAGAGCCATTGATGTAGAAATTGAGCGCCGCTGTCACTTTCACAGCCACTGGCAGTGGATGCCCTCCATGTCCCCGTGGCACCAAATCCTGCATCAGACGGCAGATGTGACCGACTAATTCCTTAGAAATGCGCAGTCTTTGGCAACACTGGTTCTCGATCATCTGCTGGAATGAAAGGAGACATCTATGGACCCTGGGTGTCACTAAGTGCTGACCAGCAATGCCTCGCTGTGGCTCTTTGGCAGCGTGTGCAGGAGTCCCAGCCGCCCCTTCTTCCTGAGGGTGCTGCTCCTCCCTCTGTGCAGGCAGGCACCTCAGTAGCTCTCTCCTCCGTCATCTTTGCTCTCTGTACGCCACGAGGCATACAGCTAGTTCACCAGGCTCAATGATCCTGATGTACTCCTCCTGCAGGATGAAAGAGAGACACACGTGGGTTAGCATAGGTGTACTATGAACCTGTCCTGGCGATGTGTAATGGTCCCTTAACACCTCGCGGAGAGTGCTGGCCACCACTTGGATGGCCAGAGATTAGTGCGCTGCATAGCTGCCCGAAACCCCACCTACCTCCGCCTCACTCCACCCGACCGATTAGCGGCAGCTTGGCCCATTGGACTGCATGCTGTGCTCTCAGCTCAGGTGCAGGCATTCTCCTAACCCACACTGCAAGGCTGCACTGTTGGCTTGAACCATGGGGGAG
Source organism: Carcharodon carcharias (assembly GCF_017639515.1). Lineage (NCBI taxonomy): Eukaryota > Metazoa > Chordata > Chondrichthyes > Lamniformes > Lamnidae > Carcharodon > Carcharodon carcharias. The sequence goes on along the minus strand of NC_054481.1, from coordinate 106,959,314 downwards.
ACTGGTCCAAACTGGGATGATGACGTTGCAAGGGACTGTGAGCGCCTCCACCAGTGAATGCTCCATGGTGAGCTTTACAAGGAGATTGCACAACATGCTCAGTCATCCAACTGTTCTGCAGTCCACTAAAATGCTCATTACTTTGCAGTCTATGCTCGGGGAGTGGGGGGGGCGGTGGGGGTGGTGAAAAGCTCAGGAGAACTTGGTGGCACTTTCATGCTTCTGCATTGCTTGAGTGGACAGAGAAGATAGAAGACCATATCATCGTGATTGTGTCTGAACTGTCTCAGCTGCAGAGGAATGGTCAATTCATTCGGCCTAATGCGTGGCTGCTTCGCTCGGCCCAACCTACCTCCCACTCTGGATACTTGTGCACTACATTAAACCGCAGGGCAGCCCTAGCAATGCCCCCCCACAAGTCACCTCAACCACAAGTCTACCCTTGCTCACCAAGCCACCCGAACCACAAGGCTGCCCTTGCAACACCTCCCACTCAAGCTGGAAATTCAACAGGTGACCCTGGCAAGCACTGTACAATGCTCCTGTGCACTCACCTCCGAGTTGCCCTCAAAGTGCAGTCCCACCAAGTGCATGCCTTTCATGTGCTGTTGTGAAACACATCAGCGTGCTTCCCTGCTGATGTGGGTGGATGATCCAGCGCAGGGGGGACGGTTCCAGCAGGCAGGTCTAATAATGACATGCAGATGCATTACAATGAGGTCCCTGAAGTCCGATGGTGGGAAGTACATCGGCGGACAGAGCAGACGATCACAAACTGGTTTCACACCATCGTGAAACCGATCACACTATATTGTCCGCTCACGCCAGTGAACACACCCAACACACTGGCATGGAAAATCCCGTCCATCTCTTCAATTTAAGCTGCTCCTAGAGACTAGCCACTGATCTAACAAAATAATCATTTTGGAGCAGACACTCCCTCACCCAATTTTGCTACTTGTAAATGTCATTGTTCACTGAGACTATGGTGTGCTTGTACAAATAGCCAAGTGGTTATGGTACTGGGCTTGTAACCCCAAGATCAAGAGTTTAAATCTCAAAATGGCAAACTGTGAAACAATGTAACTTCATCTGAATAGGAACAGATGGAAATGTGTTTGTACTCGAAAGAGTTACAAGAACACAGAATATTGGTATGGTAAGCAATTAGGAAGGCAAGTGGCATGTTTATTGCAAGGAGATTGAAGTACAAGAATAAGGAAGTCTTGCTACAATTGTGCAGGGCTTTGGTTAGACCACATCTGAAATACTGTGTGCAATTTGGTCTCCATATTTAAGGAAGGATATACTTGCATTGGAGGCAGTACAGCAAAGGTTCACTAAATTGGTCTTTCTACTGCCTGCTAACCAACAGGTGCTGCACTTTAATTAAACTATCAATATTTTTAAACAAAATAAGACTTGAAAAATAGTTCTAAAAAGAAAAAATGACATTCTATTATTATCACTGCAGAATAGGCAATAAATACTTGGGAATCATAACAGATTTTAATTCCTTTCACTTCTTTGTGAATTTGTACAGCAGTTGGATTTGCAAAATGTGTCACTTCTGCAATCATAAACTAACACCCCAGCCAAAAATCCACCTGATGCTGTTTGTTGCAAGAAATGTACAGCCCAGAAATGTCAAATAAATTCATTAGACAAATATACCTCCATTGCCCCCTACTGGCACTACAGAGCGGTGGAGCTGAGAATATTCTCACTGCTCCAATTGGGAGTGAACTAATCAGGCTTCCGAAAGGGGAGGGGATTAAAAATGCTGACACAGATCTTGATTTCACTGACAGTTTAAACTACAATGAAACTGGTGGAGCCAAAAACTAGGCAGGGTATTGGCATTGTGATCAGAATCAGGATCACATTTGGAAATAGCAAATCTAATTGCTGTACTTATTGTTGGAAAAGTGACTCATAATTAAAGAGCCAACACGCAGATTCATGCCCTTTCTCTCCTGGGGGTGATGATTCTGACTGGAGTATGGGACTGTCTGCTCTTTGCTACCTCATGCACATATGTAACTATTCTTCGTGTATGAACCTTGACAGCAAGATATTCACCCATAATGGACTTTCAGCTTCAAGTCACTGGTTTGACTTTTTGCGAAATATTACTGGCTGTGCAGGGGCATCATTCAACCAACCTAATGCACCAGTTTCTCTCCGTAGACACAGACTCACAAGTTTCCCCCTCAGGCCCAAACCAACAGTTACAGTTTTAGGGCCCAGACTCGTTCTTAATCCCAATCTCACAGTTCATACGGTTGCTAAACGTTATGACATAGAATTACATTGAATATCCAGCACAGGAATAGGCATTTGGCCAGCTAGTCTGTTCTGGTGTTGATGCTCCACACAAGTCTCCTACCAATCTATCTATCTCAGCTCAGCCTTTCAGCATATCTTTCTATTCTTTTTACTCATGTACTCGTTGAATTTTCTTTTGAAAGTTTCTAAGATATTTGCCTCAATTACTTACTGTGGTAGCAAGTTCTCTATTCTAACCACTTTCTATTGGATTTATTAGTCACTATCTGGTATTTATGGTCCCTAGATTTGTAGTCTCCCACAAGTGGAAACATTCTTTCTATATCTACCTTCACCAACCCATTCATAATTCTAAAGACCTTTATCAGGTCACCTCCAAATCTTCTCTTTTCTAAAGAAAACAGCCTCATCCTATTCAACCTTTCCCGATAGCTATTAATGCTCAGTTCTGGTACTGACCCTATATATCTTTTTTGACTTGACCACTTTATACTTCTATACCTCTTGAAATGAATCTCAATGTTCTGTTAAAATTTGCTTTGCTGACCTGCAATGCTGCTTTTAATGATTTGGTCACTTTTATCCCTAAATCCCTTTGCTCTTTTCTAAGGCATGGGTGATGCTTCTGTTTTATCTATTTCATGTATGTCTGTGTTAAAGTCCATTTGGCCAGTCTGAAAGTTTTCTAATGGCTTCTTGTATTATGTTGTTTTCTTTGACAGTATTATCTATATCCCGCTGTTTGGTATCAACAACAAACTTTGATATTGAGTTACTTGCTTCTAAATTCAAATAATTAAAATGAAAATGATGGATAACTGTCCAAGCATTGGTCCTTGTGGGAAACTGCTTTCTACCTTCCTCCATTCTGAACAATTACTCTTTATCCCTGCTCTCTGCTTTCTATTTTTTAACCAATGATTCAATGTCATTTCTGTAGTTCAGATAGTACATTTCTGCTGCAGGCTATCAATCACATATCTAAAGCCATTTCCTGATACCGGACAATGAGGTGTAACCCATAGCCTTGGGGAAGACTTGATTTGGTGGCCATGATTAGCACCATTGCAAATGTGTTAACAGAATCATAGAATGATACACCACAGAAGGAGGCCATTTACCCCTCATGCCTGTACTAGCTATTTGGTGGAGCTTTCTAGCTTCTAGAAAAGAGAAGAGAAGAGTCAGAGGTAACTTGACTGAAACATATAAGATCCTGAAGGGTCTTGACAGGGTGGATGTGGAGAGGGTGTTTCCTCTTCTAGGAGAATCTAGAAATAGGGGGTCACTGTTTAAAAATAAGAGGTCGCTCATTAAGGATAGAGATGAGGAGAATTTTTTTCTCTTGCAGGGTAGTGAGTCTTTGGAACTCTCTTCCTCAAAAAGTGGTGGAAGCAGAGTCTTAGAACATTTTTAAACCAGGGCTAGATAGATTATTGATTAAAAAGGGGGTGAAAGAAAATCAGGGGTAGGGAGGAATGTGGCGTTGAGCTTAAAATCAGGTCAGCCATGATCTTATTGAATGGAGGAGCAGGCTCGAGGGGCCAAGTGGCCTACTCCTGCTCCTAATTCGTATGTATGTTCATATGTAATAAGCCCCATTTCTTTGATCTTTGCCCATAGATCTTTCCCTTCAAGTATTTATCCAATTCCTTCTTTAATGTAACCATTAAATATGCTACCACCACCCCTTCAGGTAGTGCATTCCAGATTTTTGTCTAAAAATGTATTTTCTCAACTCGCCCTCTGATTGGACTTGATGGGTTTTCCTGTATAAAGGATTAGAGGAAGATCACACAATGGACCCTGTACTAGTATTCACCTGCCGCTTCTAATTCCCAAGGACTGAGTGTACCTCTCAGAGCCCAGATGGTACTCACTGAGCAAAAACATTACTCAAAAGAGCCTAGGTGTTATTGACTGTGCCCAGGTATTTCTTGGCCCAACACATCAAAGAAACCATAAAAAGCAACAGTCAACTTGATTTGGCATAAGTGACACAGAAAACGTAGAGGAAATGGAAGTCGTATTGTCCCGGTGGGGGGGAAGTCAGAAATATCTAAGACCAGTGGTCAGATACATACAGTTAAGTCCAATGAAATGAGGGGACAACTGAAGCAAACAAATTGGAGGAGGTCATTCAACAACCCTTCAGCATAAGACAGATGGAACACCTTTAAAAGTACATTGCTGAGCCTGCAAGATAAATATATTCCTAAAACCTACACACTCAGCAATGTGACCCTAAGTCGTTGAATGACAAATTCGAAGAGAGGCAAAAAGGAAAGTGGCCTGTACAAATCCTGAAAGGAGGAAGGGTTCACAGGGATGAATCCAAAAAAAAATACAGTAAAAAACTAAAAGGGTAAATGTGAAACAAGGAGAGACCTTGACGGGAAACATTGTAGCTGAAACATAACAGTAAAAAGAAAGCAGTACCACCACCGCAAGAGAGCAGTCAGAGGAGAGATGATAACCTTAAAAACTGGCTTGAAAATGAGGATGAGCACGAAATCATAAATATCCTAAATTATTGCAACCTCCATTCACAAAGCGAGACATCAGCAACATACCCTCTCCAAACAACAGATGTCACAGGTAAAATAAATGGGGTTGATTTTGGCAGACGACAGAAAGGGGGTATTGGCAGCTGTATAGATTGTATAAACAAAATCCGTGAGCCTCTTGTATTTGGTGTATGAGATGAGAATGGAGTAACCTGAGGTGATGGTTGGGCATAGGGGAAAAAAAATGCCGAGGTTATCCTTGCCCCCACAAGATGCTCCTAGAAAAGTGAGAAAAGAGGAGAATGAAACACCGTGGTTCTTGATGTGGTCGCGCCAAAACTTCCAACAGTTGACAGCTGTGCATCAGATACACTGGAGCTTGCACCCCTCAGAGGTGAGGGAGCAAAAGCAGGGCATGTGCCAGAGGGATTGCAGGGCTGGAGTACATGATGGTTTTGCCGGGAACAAGACAACTAAATCTACAGGTAAGGAAGTGGTTAAACAGGTCTGACAATGGTGGATGTGTATTGGCAACTGGAGGACCAAAGGCAAGGGATTTGAGAAGTTGAAATAAGCTAGTAACAGACTGAGGAAGAGTTTTATTTTCCATGAATGTAAGGTGAAAGTAGCAGGATTTCAGAACAGAATGGGAGTGGGGGGCTGGGGAGGTCATGGTGTAGATTGTAAAGGGTATGAAAAAATGGTGATTAGGGCCAGAATTTTACGTTCCCTCGCTGGCAGGTTTTTAGGTGGTGAGTGTTGTGACATGTGAGTCCCAATTACATGCTTGTTGCGGGGTGACCAAGTTGGTATTTTAGATAGGATAGTTCTGCAGACACTTCATAGGTGCAACACATTCTGTTTATTTATAAGGTATTCAGCAGTTTAACATGTGTGCCTTTATACCAAACTCCATCAACATACTTCTGCTGCTCACTTGCAGACTACTGACTTCCAACTAACTATAGAATTAGCCCGTGCTACTCCACTATTGGTTACACAAGATCATGTGATCTTCCTTTATACCATTCTTCTTAAAGGTGTACTATACATTAGGTAAAACCATAGTTACCACAGGGCGGGAGCATGAAATTGAACGGATGGGATTCCCTTCAGGTTCCCGCCCACCCCGACCACACAGCAATTTTACTCTGGGGTGGGCAAGGCCTTGGATGGGAAGCCCGCCCTTGCCCCAAGTGATTCCCTTAAGTGGCCACTTAAAGGCCATTCCATGCCCAGCCTCAATTTTTAGCCTGGCGGGAGGACTGAACTTCCATGAGGAAGGTCTGGTAGTCTCCAGACCTCCCTCTCCCCACGACCTCTCCCCCAAGACTCTGACTGCCCCCTTTACACACTCCGCCACAGGCCTTCCCTAACCAGCCTGCCCCCTTTGGAACCCCTTGAACTTACCTGAGCCTCCGGTGCCCAGACTTAGGCTCCGACATCCCCCTGCATTCCTTCTTCTGTTCACTGCGACGCTGTCACTGCAGGAACTGGAGAGCCGCTGGCCAATCAGATTGGCCGGCAGCTCTCTAAGGCGGAGCCTCCTCCTGAGTGAGGGTTGGAAGTCCAGCCTACAGTCGATGAGCGTTCATTCAAGGGTGAAATGACTGCAGGGCACTCGGAGTCCTCTTCGGAAGGTGGGAAGCGAGAGCCCGCCACACAAAAAATTCAGGCCCAGGGTGTAAGAAGCCCACATAAGATAGTGAGGTACATGGGGTGTAGAGGAGTTTATGTGAAGAGTGAGATTGAGGAAGCATGGGAGATTGGTGAATCGAGAGAACAGGAGACTACAAGTGTTGAAGTGAAAGTTGAAATCACCAAGGTGATGAGTTGCTCAGTGCAAAGCGTAGGAATCTTTGGGAGGAAGAGTGTGTGACTTGTGGACAGCAACTGGCAAGCATTTTAAATGGAATGCTGTTCTCTCCCATATTCTGCTTTTTCATAATCTGTTCTTCAGTTGGGATACAGCACAGAGGGAAATGAGCCAAAAATAAACTTCACTAAGGAAGCTGTGCCTGAAAATATCTCTTCAAGTTTAGAACAGCTGACTTTGTTTGTATACAGGGAATATCAGGTGAATTTAGCCTTCTGCTCAGCTCGAAAGGAATCATAACTTGACTAATGGTCCCTGTATTCTGAGCCGATATGAATGCAATTTTCTGAAAATGACCTGCCACAGGCACAGGCAGAATGAATTATCCTGTGTGAGATAGGACATGTGCTTAAACAACAAACCCTGCAGCACCTCAGGCAGAAAAGGAGAAATTAAGAGTGAGCTTTCGAAGGAATTAGCCCTGCCTTAGGGAACCACAGACACATTGAACGGCTTTGCCTGAGCAAACACAGGCCCACCTAAGTGACCCGAAATTATTCTCAGAACACATTATTAGAAACAGCAATAAGTGGGAGAAATGTACAGTGCACAATGCATGGCTCAATCTGATGTGCCACAACTATTAGGCCCAAACCCCAAACCAGTTTTTCTTACAGCCACTTTTTCCTTCCATGACTGTGTTAATTTCTGATTTTCTTATTGTCTCCTCTTTGCAGTTTTTATTGATTTTACTCTATTTGTTACTATCAGTGAGCTACAGTGAAAGTGCATTAAACAAGTACCTGGCCACAGCTGGTGCGCCCAATTAAGCAGGTGTGGGATTTAACAATACTAAATATTTAATAGTCACTAATCGGTTAATAAATCCTTGCAGGGTCATTCAGCCCAACCGCCTGCCCCTCTTCCAGAGCCACGTGTCCCTGGAGAGGGAGCATGCAGTGTCTACTGGTACACTTGAGGCTTCCCCGACCAGTTTTAATTTAATTTAATTTAATTTGTTAAGTTTCCTTTGCAGTTTTGTTTTTTTGTTACAGTGCCCCTTTAAGGAACTGTTAACTAGTTCCATTTGTTTCTTAGTTCATTTGTTTATTTTACTGTTCTACTCAAAAAGAGTAGAATTCTCCTTGCAGCATGAGTGACAGACTCACATTCAGGGGTATTGAAGCTTTTACCTTCATGGGGTGGATGAGTGTGTACAATGTAGTCTTGGGGAGCTGCAAGTTCTGCAGTGCTATCACACCACTGGATATCCAGCCATGTGGAATTACCACCTACTGCTTTAACCTGGATACTAACCCCTTCTAAATGTTCATGATGGGTTCACTCAGATAATAGGGCTGGGCACCTCACCCTGTAGTGGTGCAAGAAGGACACCCAGCCAATGTTCCCACCAGGAGCAGCACCCTGCCACTCCGATTCAGGACACTGCTGGCCAGTCAGGCTGAAAATCTGGAATCACCGACATTGGCAGATTTTCATTTCATGCCAGGAGGCAAGAGAACCCATCCCACATTGAGAGGTAAGTCGGACAAATGTAGGCCCTGAGTTCCTTCTTGGTGAGGCCTGCATTTGGCCAAGAGCAGCACCTACACCAGCTCTCTCTACATACTGTTAGGTCCATCAGGATTTCACCCAATGGGATTCTTGGGCTGGTCTTGGAATTTGCTCAAATATCACCTGCAAACAGCTTCTGGGACATAAGAGAAAGTGTCACAGACTTTCGCCAGGTCAGGATCGCCATTCTCTTTCAGAATAAGGTAGAAACCCAGCAGATGCAGGGTTCCAGGCCCTTTGGACTAGAATCAACAAATCAAAACACCCAACTCAGGCATGGAATTTCTAGACTATTTTAAACCCATGTCTCATTAATTGGCATATATCACAAGTTTCTAATACAAAAAGATCTTCCTACTCTGATTTGGAATTATTCCCCAAGCCTGACGACTGCACTGAATGCAGCCCTTTCCAAAACTCTAGGCCATCACTTGCCTGGGCTTTGAGGATCGAATTGCCAGGGATCACAATTCGTATGCGGCCCTGGATCTGCAGGCTAAACATCCATGACTTGGAGAATCTTCCAGAAGGGAGCTGATGGTTGTTGGTGGATCCATGGCCGGATGTGCTACTTAGGCACACAGACTTGAACAGCCCCTGTGCTGAGTTATATGATCCCAGCTGGGCAGTGGTTGTCTTCAGAGAGCTCCTAGGTTAGCAAAGGTAAACAATGAACCAAGGTTCCGTCCTCTGTTCAAAAGCGTGGATTGGATTGGTCTCAGCTGCCATACCTTCTACAGTTGAATTGCCTGCAAGAACTGAGTGCCTAGGCTTTTTTTAAATACATTCATGGGATGTGGGCATCGCCAGTTAGGCCAGTATTTATTGCCCATCCCTAATTGCCCTTGAGGAGGTAGAGGAGAGCCGCCTTCTTGAACTGCTGCAGTCTTGAACCACTGACGCTTGAGGGAAGGCCACTTGGGGCAGGCCCTGCAAATTGGTATGAAATCAGAGCCTTCAATAAGACATGAGAGGGAGTTAGGGGAGGAATTGAAGAAAATCTTTTGGGCAGTTATTATGTCTGATTAACAAATTTTAGGACCTGTTGAGTTCACAAATGCGCAAATAAAAATTGTTTAAATTGAATCACTGTGCAGAGTTCTTGAAGTTTAAATTCAACCCCTTCCAATAGGCTGTGTAGTAAGTAACGCTACTTTCACCATGAGGGCAGCATTTTTCTGACCTATGACATGGTAAAATGTGTTTGGCTCTGGATTTGGTTAAACTTTGGACAAAAGGTGCCAATTGGATCATTCTTTGCAGCCCGAACCTCTCAGTCATTCTGTCAGTGATTTAGTTGGAACAACAGCAATACTGAGGTATTTTCCAAGATAATATTTCACTCAGAAGTCCTGGCACTGTTGTTTTGAAGTAAATTTGGCAACAGCAACAATATTGCAGGAGCAGGATTTATATTTGTATCTGTCGAGCATAAGCAAATATTTGGCAAATTGGAATAGTTCAGGTTTGCATCTCCAAATTTCTTTTGAGTATTATCAGGCTCAGGAGAAATAAATTGGTTTTCTAAAGAGCATCCAAAGCTGTTTAAAGCAGCTTTACTCTTTTACAGGTACCAATATCAACAGCAAACAAACTGAATGAATGATGTTAACACATCCTATTGCCTAGGAGCCTTGGCACAAAAACACTTCCAAAAAATGCCTCGGTATTGTATGTCTCACTGTGAAAATATTCCACAAATTTACCAGAGAATATTCTGTAATCCTTGTCTCAGACACAGTTATGACTCCCAGCAAATCTTATTATTACACTAGAGGACAGCATTGGTTTTGGGCTGAATACAGTAGACTTTTTTAATCTTAGAATATGGATTATAATTAGTCACATATACAAATACTGTACATAGGTAGCATCCTAAGGATTACAATTACAAAGAATTCCACTCAGGAACTCACCAGAGAATGTTTGATTGCTGTTCGTGTGAACTATCACAATCCCGTGGTATAATTAAATGGAACTATGTGTAACGAAAGGTTTCTCCAACTTAACAGACATCCCACGAGACGTATCATTGCTATAGAAACAGGGGAAGCACAAAAGTCAATTTGCAGTTGGCAATCATATTTGTGTGGATTTCAGCATTTGCACAGCATATGATTTAAATAGACTTGCATAATTCAGTGTTTTGAGATTAAACTTGAAACATACAGTCTTCCCAGGTCACCTGATATGATGCTACAATGCCCATTGGCAGTTTGTTTGTAATTTAATTTGGGGCAAATCTGTCAGTGAAGGAGCTTCTTATGGACTTTTCTGCATTAATGAAAATCATATCAACCTTCAAAATTCCTGATTGACAGGAAGGCAAGCCCCTCAAACAGCAGTCTCATTTACTGAGCTATTATTAATTTTTATAATGAGATGCAACAGGGTGCATGACATCTGACCTCAATTTTTTTCTGCAATTACAGCAGTTGCTGCACTAAAACTAAATTGGAAAGAAGGCAGGAGCTTTATAAAACATTTTTTTTGTGAACATATTTTTCTGCTTTGCTGCCCTCTTCCACAGTTGCTAACTTAGGCCAGGGTATAGTTCCACATGTACTGATGTTTTAAAAATTCTTTCACGGGATGCGGCTAGGCAGCATTTTTATTGCCCATCCCTAATTGCCCTTGAGGAGGTGGTGGTGAGCTGCCTTCATGAACCGCTGTGGTGTAAGAACACCCACAGTGCTGTTCAGGAGGGATTTTGACCCAGCGACAGTGAAGAAACAGCAATATATTTCCAAGTCAGGATGGTGTGTGGCTTGGAGGGGAATTTGCAGTTGGTGGTGTTCCCATGCATCTGTTGCCCTTGTCCTTCTAAATAGTAGAGATTGCGGGTTTGGAAGATGGAAGCAACTGGAGTACAGTTCTCCTGGCCCTATGCAACTGGGAGTATGGCTCTCCAGGTGTCACCATGTACTTAGACATAGCTTCCTGGGTACTGACCCGTGCTGGAATACAGTTGCCATGGCACTGACATCCTGAGGCATGATTCCATAGGAGCTGACGGGGTGGGATACACCTTACCTGACACTGACCCATGTTGGAATACAGCACACAAGGCACCAACATGCTGAGGTATGATTCCACTGGGGGAAATCTGACTAGGGTACACATCATCTGGCACAGACTCATCCCTGTGCCTTAGGTAGTTTACCTAACGCTGATGTGCCAGAGGGCAGGATTTCCCCTTCGTCGGGCGGGGTGCGGCAGGCAGGCCTGGGAACAGCTGTGAAATGGGCCTCCGACCGCCATTTCACACTGGCTGGCAAATTAACGGCCAACCAGCCTGAAACGCGCACTAAGAGCCTCAGCGCTACCAGGGTGGGGGCTGGAGGAGCGTGAACGCTGAAGCCTGCGCATGCGCAGGGGGTGCGCACACTGAAAGCTCCCTGAAGCCACAAAGCTGCCTCAGGGACCTGAAGGATTTTACACTGGAAAATTAAGATTTAAAAAAATAAGGGAAACATGTCCCCACATGTGACTCAGTCACATGAACAGGGACATACAAAAAATGATGTTTCAAATTTTTAATTTTTTGATTTAATTACTGTTGGAAACCTCAATCCCCCCCACCCGTGGGTGAGGTTTCCTCAAAAGTGCAAAGGCTGCCTGGCCTATTTGCCCACCCACCAACCGTAAAGTTGGACAGACAGCGAAAATTAGGATTGAATTGATTCATTAATGGCCTTAATAGGCCCCTTAATTGTCAGCGGACGTGCTGCCGCCTCTTGCACGCACCCACCGATGGAAATATCACATGAGTGCGTGATGACGTCGGGACACTGGCCTGATGGCATCACGCACTATTTTATGCCCAATCTGGTCGGGCACACGCCCGCCTGCAGGATGTAAAATCCTGCCCAGAGTACATCTCTCCCTTTGCTGACTCAGGCTGGGGTACAGCTCCCCTGCTGTTGACATACACTACAACACAGCTCCATGGATAATCCCAACAATGTATTGCTGTGATCCCTTTTCAACAGGAACACTAGAAAAAGAGCCCCCTCACTATCCCAGGAGATCTGAAGCTAAATGGAGTGCTGCCTGCACCCCCCCCCCACCCCCAAACCCCATGATCTTCTTAGTAAGGCTCAGTTCCATATTTGGACAGATCATTTACCCGATGACCATCAGGATAGTAAGACACTTTATAAATAATATATGTTAGCTGTGTGATAATTGGCCAATGAACATTGAGAGAGAGTTAAAAGCAAAATACTGCGGATGCGGGAAATCCAAAACAAAAATAAAAATACCTGGAAAAACTCAGCAGGTCTGACAGCATCTGCGGAGAGGAACACAGTTAACGCTTCGAGTCCGTATGACTCTTCAACAGAACTAAGAAAAAAAAGAAAAGAGGTGAAATATAGGCTGGTTTAAGGGGGGGAGGTGGTGGTGGGACAGATAGAGCTGGGTAGAGGGCCAGTGATAGGTGGAGATTGGCAAGAGATATAGACAAAAGGACAAAGAGGTGTTGAAGGTGGTGATATTATCTAAGGAATGTGCTAATTAAGGATAGAAAGCGGGACGAGCAAGGTACAGATAGCCCTAGTGGGTGTGGGGTGAAGGAATTGGAATAGACTAAAAGGTAGAGATAAAACAATGGATGGAAATACATTTAAAAATAATGGAAATAGGTGGGAAAAGAAAAATCTATATAAATTATTGGAACAAAAAGGGGGGGAGTCGGAAAGGGGGTGGGGATGGAGGAGAGAATTCATGATCTAAAATTGTTGAACTCAATGTTCAGTCCGGAAGGCTGTAAAGTGCTTAGTCAGAAGATGAGGGGCGGTTCCTCCAGTTTGCGTTGAGCTTCACTGGAACATTGCAGCAAGCCAAGGACGGACATGTGGGCATGAGAGCAGGGTGGAGTGTTGAAATGGCCAGCGACAGGGAGATCTGGGTCATGCTTGCGGACAGACTGAAGGTGTTCTGCAAAGCAGTCACCCAGTCTGTGTTTGGTCTCTCCAATGTAGAGGAAACCGCATTGGGAGCAACAAATGCAGTAGACTAAATTGAGGGAAGTGCAAGTGAAATGCTGCTTCACTTGAAAGGAGTGTTTAGGCCCTTGGACGGTGAGGAGAGGGGAAGTAAAGGGGCAGGTGTTGCACTTTCTGCAGTTGCATGGGAAGGTGCTGTGGGAGGGGGTTGAGGTTTAGGGGGTGATGGCTGAGTGGACCAGGGTGTCCCAGAGGGAACGATCCCTGCGGAATGCTGCCGGGGGTGTTGAAGGGAAGATGTGTTTGGTGGTGACATCATGCTGGAGTTGGAGGAAATGGTGGATGATCCTTTGAATGCGGAGGCTGGTAAGGTGATAAGTGAGGACAAGGGGGACCCTATCATGTTTCTGGGAGGGGGAGGAATGTGCGAGGGAGATGGGCCAACAATGGTTGAGGGCTCTGTCAATCTCGGTGGAAAACCTCAGTTAATGAAGAAGGAAGACATGTCAGAGGAACTGTTTTTGAAAGTGGCATCATCAGAACAGATGCAATGGAGGCGAAGGAACTGAGAGAATGGGATGGAGTCTTTACAAGAAGCGGGGCGTGAGGAGCTATAGTTGAGTTGGCTGTGGGAGTCGGTAGGCTTGTAATGGATATTGGTGGACAGTCAATCACCAGAAATTGAGAGAAAGAGGTCAAGAAAGGGAAGAGAAGTGTCAGAGATGGACCATGTGAAAATGATGGAGGGGTGGAAATTGGAAGCAAAATTAATAAATTTTTCCAGGACCAGACAAGAGCATGAAGCAGCACCGAAGCAATCATTGATGTACCAAAGAAAGAGTTGTGGGAGGGGTGACTGACAGTGGGACGGAATATGTACCTCTGGGGTGAGACTACAGGTAGATGCCCTCCTTTTAGCCTCCTTCAATTAGCCATGAACCGGCCACTATGAAGTTGACAAGAGCAGCCTGATAATGGTTCTCCTGAATCCCGGGACATATCTGGACCTTGATTAATTCCTGGTGTCAGGAATTGAAGCTGATTCTTGTGATTTGTGGCATTCAATGCTTAACATACTGTCTTGTAGTAATGTTCTAGCCCACAAACAATGTGCTTTAAGGCTCAGGATTCTCATCCATTCTTTAACAGCTGGCAATTACAAAGCTTCTGTGAAAACTTATTTTTAGAACTAAACTCCAATAATCTCCTCCTAAATATGTGACTTTGGACAAATCACTGTGCTCAGGCCAGCCATCTGCTATTATCCATGAAGATATGAATCATTCCCCAAAGGCTGCACTGACTGACTTTCCTCACTGATGGCAAAATATTCTGCAAAATCATCAAATTGTGACATTAATGAAAGCTCTAGTATGTTTTATTGAAACACCTGATCTAACTCCGTCAGCAGTATTTTTGCAACCTTGTCAGAATAATTCTAATATGAAGCACATTATAAATTTCTAACTTTATGGTAGATCATTCTAGGCAAAAATCCTTACCTTCACAAGGAGTGGAAAACTGGAACTGTCTTCCCTAAAACAAAGCTGTCGAGGCCTAGTCAACTGAAAATGAAAATACTGAGATTCAGAGTTGCTTTGCAAGAATGCTCAGGGTTATGGAACAAAGCAGGTAGATGGAGTTAAGATACAGGCCAGCCACGGGCCAGGATTTTACAGCCCCACCACAGCATGTCTCTCTGCAGCGGATGGTGTGAGCCATTTAAACCCCCATTCAGTTCGGCAGGACCGTAATATCCCGCTAGGTGGGAAATCCTGGCCATTGTCTAATTAAGTGACGGAACGAGATCAAGGAGTTAAATGGCCTTCTCCGGGGCTCCTATATTTCAATGTTCCTATTGTACCCAAACAGTTCCCATTAACTCTACTGCATAAACCCCAATGTGCTTGAGCAATTCCTGTTCGCTCCCACTGTACCCAGGCAATGCTCACCTGTGCAGGAATCGGCTGCCAAGGAGCCCATGACAAAGAGACAGCTTGCCCACCATTCACGTCAAATAGGGGGCCCTGTTTGAAGAGTTAACTTCTTTTCAGAAGTGTAATAATCTTTTGCAGCAGCCAGTTATATCTCAAATGCCAGGCTTTCATAGAAGGAAGAGGTGTTAGAATAGGGCAGATAAAAGCTCTTGTGCTCACTATGCATGTGTATGGTGACATATGAATACAAAATAATGACAGGCAGGAACAGACCACCTGGCTGATCCAGCCTGTCCCACACTGTATTAATATTTGAAGCATTGTGATTAAGCGCCCCCTACTCAACTGCAGCCATGTCATCTCCTGGAAGAGGCCAAATATCATTAAAAAAACCAAGGGAAAAATCTGGAAGATTCCCCTTCAATTTACTTCGGTGATTTAACCTAGTCCAAGAGGCCACATTGGTCAAAGTTATAATCAAAGAAAAGAGTAGCAATTTCCTTCTTTGCAACAGTTCCTATTCCTAAGAAGGCATTGGCAACCATGGGCTTCCATTAGATCAGTCCATGATTATGCTTGGCAAAGTACTGCAGTTGTTTGCCATCATCTCCTGCAGTCTGACCAGGAAACTCTTCCATTTTTTAACACCTGCCATCAGGGATATAGGAAGGATTTACAGGCTGATAATCATCCTGTTTGTTCACATCATGAACACACCTTCTGTGGCCATCAAGTTCAGAAGCAGGACTTGAAGCTAGAGCTACTGGTCCAGAGGTAGGGACACATTATCACTGTGCCACAAGACCTCCCATAACAAGTAACTACAATTCAAAAAGTACTTAATTGGCTGGAAAGCACTTTGGGACATCCAGAGTTTGTAGGAAGGCACGATATGAATGCAGGTTCTTTTTTTTAATGCTTATATTATCTGGTATTTTAATAATATTTTATAAGATCCAATCCTTGTCCCAGGATCAGACCCACTGCTATTGGATCTATTCCCCATCCCCTTGATCAGATCCTCCCCATGGTCACTGATCCACTATCTCTTCCCCCAACTCTCCAAACCACAACAATCACACCCAACCCTCCACACCATGCTGTACCCTCGCCCTCCTCATGACCGCCATGCCAAGCAGCATGAAAACTACCTGCTTCTGTGCCCCCTTCTTCAGCCCAACAGGGAGCCGAGCCTGTGAATCAATCTGACTTCCAGCCAGGAAGCCTAATAAAAAAAGAATTACGCTTGCTGCTGTGTTGAAATTCCTTATTTTCTGTGGTTGACCAGAACCCTATCCTAATCCCGTTTGGATTGCTCCACCACAGTAGTTATTGGGGCCAATGAGTCAGTTTGGGAACATTGAAGTGATTTACCCAAGCCTAACACCTTCTTTACATATTACTTAGCACAATGGAAGATGGTTGTGCCAATCATCTGAGCCCCAGGACATCCTTGAAGGAGTTCCTCAGGGTGGTGCCCTGAGCCCAACCATCTTCAGCTGCTTCATCAATGACCTTCCGTCTATTGTAAGGTCAGAAGTGGGGCTGTTTGCTGATGATTTCACAGTGTTCCGTCCCTTTTGTAACTCCATAGTTAATGAAGCATTCTGTGCCCACATGCAGCAAGACCTGGACAACATTCAGGATTGGCCCAATAAATGGCAAGTAACATACACACCACGTAAATGCCAGACAATAGCCACCTCAAACAAGGGAGAATCTA
Organism: Carcharodon carcharias; assembly: GCF_017639515.1. Lineage (NCBI taxonomy): Eukaryota > Metazoa > Chordata > Chondrichthyes > Lamniformes > Lamnidae > Carcharodon > Carcharodon carcharias. The sequence goes on along the minus strand of NC_054481.1, from coordinate 106,942,518 downwards.
ACCACCTCCCCTTGAGTTCAACAGCTAAACTATCATTGAATCCCTCAGTATTAAACTCTGGGTGATACTATTAACCAGCTACATAAATACTGTGGCTGCAAGAGCAGGTGAGAGGAGTAATTCACCTCCTGACTCTCCAAAACCTATCCACAACCGACAAGGCACAAGTCAGGAGTGTGATTTTTTTTTATATCCAATTTTTATATTTTTAATTGTAACAATCATCTTGCATGGTACATTTAATCAAAGAGACCAAAGCCCATGTCATCACCAGACTCTTCAGATTCCTCCTGTTTCTCCTCCTCCTTTTTCTCTTCAGCAGCAACAGGGGCAGCACTGGAAACAGCTACTGCAGCAGCTGGGCCAGTACCACCAGCACCAACATTGCCAATTGATGTCAACATTAGCCAATGCCTTGGCAAACAGACTGGGCCAGAAAGGCTCAATAGTTACACCAACTGTCTTGATCAGGGCATTGAGTTTGTCTTCAGTCACGGTGACCTCGCCATTGCGCAGGACGAGTGCGCTGTAGATACAGGCGAGTTCCGAGGTAGAGGCCATGGCGCTGGATGTCTGCAGGTCCGATGATGCTAGTCACTGGGAGACTCTCAGCCTTAGCCTCGATCAGAAGGACCAAGCACTTCTGAACCAGGCAGAGCAAGAAGGGGAAGTATGGAATACTCTCCACTTGCTTGGATGAGTGCAGCTCCAACAGCGCTCAAAAAGCTCAACACCATCCAGGACAAAGCAGCCCACTTGATTGGCAACCCATCCAACATCTTCAACATTCACCCCCTCCATCACTGACACAGTAGCAGCAGTGTGTACCAGCTACAAGATGCACTGCAGGAATTCACCAAGGCTCCTTCGACAGAACATGGCAAACTCATGACCTCTATCACCTAGATGAACAAGGTCAGAAGGCACATGGGAACACCACCACCTGCAAATTACACTCCAAATCATATAATCTTTACTTGGAAATATATCACCATTTCTTCGCAGTTGCTGGATCAAAATCCTATGACTCCCTCCCTAACAATACTGCAGGTGTACTTTCACCACATGGACTGCAGCAGTTCAAGAAGGCAGCCCACCTTCTCAAAGGCAATTAGGGAAGGCAATAAATGCTGGCCTAGCCACCGATGCCCACATTCCATAAACAATTTTATTTAAAAACACATTGCTTTGTTCTGTGTGTCAACTGGGCTGCACCTAATCTGAGAGCGCTACATGAGTTAATGTAGAGGCAAGTTTTACTTTGCATCCAGCCTGTACTGCTGTAGGTGACCTGAAAGTGCTCAGTATGCAAATGGTGCCAAAATCTTTATTTTTCTCATTTTTGAATGCTTAATTTGTCCCCAAGAACATTAATGAAAAATTTTGAAAAGAACTGGGGCTTAAGTTGATAATAAACCCAGTGCCATCAAATGGCATTCAATGATTCATTAATCTGCTGTAGGTACTGTTTGGTGAACTGCACTTGAGTTTTGATTGGCATCAGATGTTCAGCCTTCAGTGCACTGCACAAGATTATTGGTCAGGTTCCCATCACTAACAGCTGCATGCAGGTCACTCAATGTGTGAATGAAATTTCAATGACAGGTAGTGGAAAACCAAGGAGATAATTATCTAGATAATTACCAGGAAATTCAGTATTTAAATGGATCCTTGAGTGATCTCAATATGAGTAATTAAGGGTACTCCATCATTCAATGAGCTGTTATCTACACAGATACATTTTGATGAGCAGAGACAGATTACTCATAGCAGCCTATTCACAGCACAAGTGCTGCACTCTACCAGATGATCGAGAGCTCACACTTGGCCCCAGCTGGCAGGCTCAGATTCATGTTAGCATTCAGGACTCATTTCTTATGAACACGTGTTTTAGGATGTGTATCTCTCTCTCTCTAACCTACAGATCATTAGCATTCCATTCTGCAGCCCTATCAGTAGCTGTAAGAGTGAGATGTACTTCAGTGCCTCGGGAAGCCAGGTTTTAATCGAATCCAGAGGGAGTCCAGCATCCTTACAAAGAGCTTCCAAGAAGAGAATAGAATTATTATAAAGGGGATTTTGACTCTGACTAGATTATAGTCGTGTTATCATTGTTTGTGCAGGAACTGCATTTATAAATCCTTCCTCTGATTGATGAGGTTGATGTAAAAGTAGGGCCAAAAGCAAAACACTTAATGTCATTTGGATGAACTGTTAAACTGAGACCTTGATTGCTTTGTTAAGTAGACATAAAAGATCCCATGGCACTATTTTGAAGAAGAGCTGGGGAGTTATCCCCAGTGTCCTGGCCACATTTATGCCCTGCTCAACACCAATAAAAAACAGATTATCTGGTCACATTGTTGTTGTGGGAGCTTGCTGTGCACAAGTTAGCTGCTGCTATTCCCTACATTACACAGTGACTACACTTCAAAAGGACATCATTGACTGTAAAAGTGCTTTGGGGCTTCTTGAAGTCATGAAAAGCACTAGACAAATGCAAGTCTTTCTCTTTCATTGATCAAGCATTAAAAAAAAATGATTTAAATTAACTCAAGTATCTTCACTTTTATTGAGCTTTTGTTAAAATCTAGAGATTACAATAATAAAATTGGAAAGGATTCAATGAGATCATTGAAAGCAGCAAGGAGGTTTTAGAATCTCTTATTGAAGCAGTAGAACAAGGAGCTAGAGGAGACACTTTGGTATCTTGATTCTGAGTTATCATCAGCAGGAAGAATAAGGCTGAATAAGATTGTGTGACAGAGGATGAATCAGAGAACTGGAGGCTGTGGCAGGGTGTGATCTGGGCCAGAATGATGTACCGAGACCTGATAGTTATACCAGCTGCTAGCAGGAGACAGGAAACAGGTCAGTAAGCCCTTCACTGTTTGTATCATCTCAACACTTGCCCTTCCTCCTGAATCATACTTTCTTTACAATAATCCATACCAATCAGCAAAATGATCTGCTCGCACTGTACTATGCAGTAATCACATTTATAAATCCATCTTCTGATTGATGGGGATGATGTAAAAGTAGAGCCAGAATTGAAACACTTCACATACCGAGCAGCAGAAAACATTCATCATTCCCCACAAACTCTAGAGTGTTGCGCAGCTCTCGGAGGGATGTGGGAACTCAATTCTCATTTCCAGAAAAGCCTTTCACCGCTGAGACTCTCAGAGGTTCAGTAGGTAAGTAACTGCTCTGTGTGACACCCAAACAACACCTCAAATGCTGGGGAGAACAGAAGAGGTAGTATAAAGACAGCTGTTTTGATGTGGGTACCAATTTGGAGAATAGCGACAAGTTGATAATGTTGACAAGCATGGGACTGAGCAGCAGCATTGATTGGTCAGCTAGATGCTGGGATAGGAGGGTTTTAGGATGATGAGTTCCATCCACAGGATATATTTAGTGGCAACAGGGTTGCTGGATAGAAAAGGAACTATTGAATAAGTTGGAGTATAGAGGCTCAATAACAAAAGCCTGGAAGAGGGCTGAGAAAGGGAGTGTGAGGTAAAGGAGGAGGGCGTCAGAAAAGGAAGAGGCAGTACAGCTGATATCCATGATTTTGGACTTGGAACATTCATGAGCTCCTCACAGGTGGTGCCTGAGGTAAAAATGGGAGCATGTGTGGGAAGCAGTTGTTGGAGAGGACAGTTTATGATGAACAGAGGCTTGGAGCTTTCCTGTGCCCTAGGATAAGAAACATAAGAAATAGGAGCAGCAGTCCACCTTAGAGTCCCTTGAGTCTGCTCCATCATTTAATTAGATCATAGCTGATTCTCAACTTCAATTCCACTTTTCCACCCAATCCCCATAGCCCTTATTCCCTTTATCCCTTAGATTCAAAAGCACTGTCAATCTCAGTTTTTGATTACTCCATTTACAATCACAGTTTTGATACCCAGTGACTGAACATTCACAACCCTCTGGGGTAAAGCCTTGCAAAGATTCACAGCCCAATGAATGAAAAATGTTCTTCTCACCTCAATTTGAAATACCTTATCCTGGACTCTGAATGCTAGTTCTAGACTCTCCAGCCAGGCGAAACAGCCTCTCAGCATCTTCCTTGTCTCTTCCTTCCCTCTCAGAATCCTGTCTGTTGCAATGAGATCACCTCTCATTCTTTTGGACTCCCGAGAGTATAGGCCCATTCTACTGAAAATCTCCTCATAGGACAACACTCAGATTTCCAGGAATCAATGCAGTGAACCTTCATTGCAGACCCTCTAAGGCAAGTATTTCCTTCCTTACATCGAGACCAAAACTGTACACAGTACTCCAGGTGTGGTCTTAGCAAAGCCCTGTAGCAAGACACCCTATTCTTACACTCGAACCTTCTTGCAGTAAAGGTCAAAGTACCATTTGTCTTCCTATTTGCTTGCTGTACTTGCATGTTAAATGTCTCTGTTTCCTGTACAAGAACACCCAAATCCTTCTCAAGTCTCTCATTTAAAAAGTATTCTTACTACCAAGCGAATAAACTCCTATTTCCCAACATTATACTCCGTCTTGCACTTTCTTACCCATTCATTTAGCTTATCTATATCTCTTTGCAGACACTTTGTGTCCTTCTCACAGTTTACTTTCCCACTCAACTGTATCTGTTTTGTGGTCCCTTCTTCTAAGTCATTAATATGAATTATAAATAGCTGAGGCCTTAGCACTGATTCCTGCAGCATCCCATTAGTAACAGCCTGTCATCCCAACAATATCCCACTTATTCCTGATTTCTGTTTTTCTGTCCTTTAACCAATCCTCTATCCATGCCAACATATTACCCCCAACTTCATTAGCCATTATCTTGTGCAACAACATTTCATGTGGCACCTTAGTGAATGTCTTTTCAAACTTTAAGTGTATGCCCACTGCTTCCACTTTATCTACCCAGCTAGTGGTGTCCTCAAAAAAATTCTGATAGATTCCTCAAACACGATGGGCAGGATCTTCTGTTCTGGAGCCTAAGTCCAATGGTAGTCTGGAAAGTCGACATGATTCCCCCTGGGTGGCAGGAGGGCTGAAAATATGCAATCTTTCATTGTTCTGTTCATAAATTATGCACGCACAAAGAACATGGCAAAACCTGTGGTGGTGCAGGCAGCAAGTCACCAGCCCGCCATTATCTCATGGAGTTGAAGGATCTGGTGCCATGTTTAAAGGGCACCCAGACAGACATTCACTTAGTGCACGTCAGGAGCTCCACACTACTCCTCCAGAGTCCTTGCGGCTGCAGCCCATACTGGGGAAGCTTACAAATGTGAGCAACCATATCCTAGGATGTACAAAGGTACTTCCAGCATTGCCTTTTGCTCATTTCTAGATAAGAACACTGCCTGCGATACACCCATGGTCAGGCCAATGCTCACTGTTGCAATGGACCCTGTTCGCCAGCATCTTGACCTTCTTGAGGCCCCATGGCCTCTTGTTGCTGAGGCCCTTGCTCCTCCTGGCCCTATGCCAACCTGCGTTTGGCCCTCTTTCTCCTCATCTGGATGAGAGCCAGTACAGAGGCTGGGCTGTCTGCAGCCTGCATCATCAATGCCTCAGTGGATTTGTGAATGAACTGAAATGGTAAATTTAGTGAGCATGTTCTCTACAGGTTTCCCTCCATCTCAAAGCCAGCAGGCCAGTGCTAAGCCCTTCACCTGGCCTCCTTCTAGACATGGTATCCCCACCCCTTCCAGATGATGGACATCGTGGAGGTCCAGAGATGGGTGTTCCTCATGACTGTGTATGAAGACATTGCTCTTTGACCAGGTAATGAGAGTCATGTGCAAGAAGTCTTGCTGTGCCACTATTCCACTTGCTTCCTCTACCCTCGAGATTCTATAGTGAAACCATTGCCATGGCAGCACAGAAAAACTATCAGAGCTCTTGTCAGACACGACCATTCACCCAGGAGGATGGAGTTTTGGAGTTATGAGTTGGCTGCTGTTCACCAGCTGTGCCCCTTGGAGATATCCACCTCCCTCCCTCCCTTCATCCCTGCGTCTGACTGCAGCCGATGCAAATGGTACAAAATGAACAGCAGGTCCACACCTTGCTGGGATCTCGATGTTGTGAGACCCATGAGTCGGGAACAAACCTGCTGCTGTGTGGGCTTCATCATAGAGAGGAGACACAGCTGAGCATGATTGACATCCAGTTGCCTCATAGTTATTAGGATGTATCTTTAGTTGGCCATTTCTCCTGACTTTGAATTCCACCCACCCAAAAAGACTCCCACTTTGAGGGATCTCACTGACTGCCTAATTGCGTGGTCAAGGTCAGATTTAAAAAATGGTGTGCATCACATTTCAGACTGGCTACACCACCTTCTACCCTCCCCCTGTGACCCACCAACTTCCCCCCATCACCCTCGACCCACCCAATATCTTCATTGCTCTCCCCACGTCACCCTTGAACCTTCCCCACTGTTACCTTGAACCCAATTACAATACACCTTCACATGCCTTCCCTCCCCTCAGAGACCCATTACTTTCCCATTCTCACCCTAACCCAACCCCCTCCTGTTATCTGAGCCACCTGTCTAGTCCCTGTCTGTGAACGCCCATCTTGAGACCTTCACCTGCCAGACCCATACCCTGGACCTGCCACCCTGCTGCATTCCACTCCCCCCCTCTGACTGTGACTGTTCCTTCCTATCACCAGTACCGAGTTCAACCCCCAGGACTCCGCCGTCAACACCAGTGACCCCATCCGTTAAGTCACTCTCTCCTCCCTGGACACTATCTCCTCCACCTTTCCCAGACACTCTCTCTCCCCCACTTCCCTGGACACTCTCCCTGCACTCCCTTCCCGCTTAGCATTGCTCCCAAGTCCAGCCTCGGTGCAGTGTTTGCTAACAGCACTCAGTATAAATGAAATTCTGTGCAGTCCCCAAGAAGGTGAAGTCAGCATCTACTGACCTCAAAGTTGTGGAAGAAGTGAAGCTCGCCAGGTGCACGCCTCTTATATACAGGCGTAAAACTGAACATTCTAAATACTCACTGGCGGAGAACTTAATTTGGAGGAGGAGCTTAATTCCAGCAAGGTGGCCTTTTAATGAGCGTGCGTGAGATGGGGTTCCCAATATTGTCTGTTGGGAAGCTCGACCCACCTTTAACCCGCCTTGAACGTCGGGAGAACAAAATTCATACATTTTATCCTACCATCGGGAAACAGATTTTTTGCCTTCAGCCAAACTAAGTCCTCCCGCCCTCCATGATTCTGGGACTGGAAAATTCCACCTGATTTTATTTTTGGAAAGTGATCTTGAATAGCACCTGGGCTTTATTAAGGAAAAGGAATGACAGCCAATGCTTAAGGTGGTCATGTCATATTTGCCAACACCAGTGACTTGTGCACTGTCTGCTCAAACTATAAGATGCTGATTTAAAACCATAGAAGTTCCTGTGAAATATTGAAATGATGAGGTGCTACACTGTCTAGGGCAATGACTGCATATTGTTGGCTAATTTTGATCTTTTTGTGCTGCGTTAAGTAGTTTCATGCTATGACATGTCTGATTTTTTAAAAGTCATAACTTATTTCCAATTGAATCTTCTGTGTGATGGAAAATTGTTTTCTCTCTCAGCTTCTGTGTATGCCCAGATAATTTCTGCTGCTCACTTGCTTGCAGTGATAGTTTTGACAGAAGAATGCATTATTCATGTAAAGTGTAGTCTGTAAAGTAATTCAGTGTTAGAATTCTGTTTATTTTCTAAGATCATTCCAACAAATAAGTGTAACTATCCCCATCTGCAGAAGAAAAGCTGTTTTGCCCATTACTCCGTGTTATTTTATATTACATTATGCTTCACTGGAAAAACATTCCATTTCCCTCGAGTGGCACCATTCAGCAAAAAGGAAATGTGTTGACATCAACTTCCTTACAAAATAAGATTGCTTCGGGAGACGTCTGGGTCTGCTCCATTTTCAGATTGATCAATTCTATCTGATCTCAGTTCTTCATCTTGTCTTTGTCTCAATATAAGATGGACCAAAACTGATGTAACCTCTTACAGTAGCACACTTACAAATCATATGAACATATGAATACATAAACGTAATAATTAGGAGCAAGAGTAGGCCACTCAGCCCCTCAAACCTGCTCCGCTATTCAATAAGATCATGGCTGATCTGACCTCAACTCTACATTACCACCTACCCCTGATAACCCTTCACCCCCTCGCTTATCAAGAATCTATCTAGTTCTGCCTTAAAAATGTTCAAAGACTCTGCTTTCACTGCCTTTCGAGGAAGAGAGTTACAAAGACTCACCACCGTCTGAGAGAAAACAATTATCTTCAATCTGTCTTACATGGGCGACCCCTTATTTTTAAACAGTAACCCCTAGTTCTAGATTCTCCCTCAAGAGAAAACATCCGTTTCACATCAAACCTGTCAAGACCCCTCAGGGTCTAATATGTTTCAATCAAGTTACCTTTCACTCTTCTAAATGCTAGCAGAAATAAGCTGAGCTTGTCCAACCTTTCCTCATAAGACAACCCTCCCATTCCAGGTATTAGTCTAGTAAGCATTCTCTGAACTGCTTCCAATATATTTACATCCTTCCTTAAATAAGGAGACCAATACTGTACAAAGTAATGGGGAGCCATTAGATTCAATTCATCAAGAATGCAACAGTGAAATCAGATAAAGCAATATAATAGAGTGAGAAAGGAACACTCATTCGGTATGTGGGCTTTTTAATATTAGAATGAAGAGCCTTTTTATTATAAATATAATAAAGTAATAAATATAATATAAGCCATCAAGTTACCTGAGGCAGAATAACTGCCCCAACCTGCAGTATTCATAATTTTCAATTGGAATGAGGATAGTGATTTAAAGGACATAGATAAACTTCACAATCAGTGGACAATATTACAATTTTACAGGGACACAGGTGTAATTTAGGAGTTTACCATCTTTTTGTTTTTTGTCCAAGGATAATGTTACAAATTATTAACACTCTATGTCATATTAAACCACACCTTTTTCCTGTTTTCATCTGTCTATACCTTAACCCCTGCTTTCACACACACACAGACTCAAAAATCACAGGATGTTTATTTGACCTTCCTGAATTATTAGTTGGAGGTTACAACTTTAATATTATAAGATACACTGATGATACCATTCTTATTGCCAACTCTGAAGAGAAACTGCAAAAGATTTTGGATGGAGTAGCGAGTGAAAGTGAGAAGAAAGGGCTGAACAGACATTGTAAGAAAACAAAATATCTAGTGGTGTCCAAGAAGAAAGTCAAACCAGGATGTAAGATCACACTGAAGAATGAAAAGGTCAAACAGGTAGACAAATATTGTTAGCTAGGAAGTGTGTTAACATCAGATGGAAAGTAATCAAGAAATAAAATGAAGGATTGGAATAGCCAAAGATGCATTTCAAAAAATGAAAAAGAATATGATCAGCTCCAAATTAGCCATGAAAACAAAAGTAAGAATCCTGGAATTCCACATCACATCAATTTTAATATACAAAAGCAAGTGTTGGATGATCAGTGAAGCAAGGCTGAGAAGAATTGAAGCTGCAGAGTTATGGCTTTTGAGGTGAAGAATGAAGATATCTTGGACAAGTTGCACTGCAATGAAGAGGTGCTAGTAAAATCTGAGACCAAAAGAACCCTGCTCACCAAAATCAAGAAGAGACAGCTGGAATTTCTTGAGTACAAAATAAGAAATCAAGATTTAGAAAGTCTGATGCGGATGGGAAAGATTGATGGCAGAAGTGATTGAGGTAAACAAAAAATGATCTTTCTAATGTGCCTCAAAAACTGGATGAATGTATCACCAACAAAGATCATCCTTGCCTCTAGAGCAAGATTAACATGGAGGTCCATGGTCGCCAACACCCTCTTTAGGGCATGGTGCCTGAAGAGAGAGAAATCCTGCCTACAATCTAATGTTTGCCCTCTCTCTCTCTCCCCCTCTCTCTCTCTCACACGCACACACACACACACACATACACTCAAAATCACAAAACATTTATTTGGCCCATTCTATCATATCCATCCATGAAAGATCCTCCCCTCCCTCTCCCACCATAACATTCAGCCATTTCTAAAGGATTTAATATGTTTTTGTCTGCACTGCCCTACCCAGATGTTCATCCATATATGTATATATATATATATATATATATATATATATATCCACTGTATATTTGCAGGATTCCTGGGGTCAGTTGTATATTTGCAGGATTCCTGGGGTCAGTCCTAAAGTTGTTTTTTTTATATATTTAAACCTGGGTCTTTGTATGGCTGCCATGATTTAGCTTGAAGTGTTGTTTCAGATTTGTCTTTCTTAGCCCTTTTACCATTTTAAGTGTCTCTAATGAAGCCCCTTCTGTTAAGCTATTAATTAGGAAGAGAGGCTTTATTTATCAGAAGAGGTGGAAGACTGGGCTAAATCAGAGAGGGGATAGAGCAGATCTGATAGAGGCAGTCAAAATTGTGAAGGATGTGATAATGGCCAATAGGGAAAAAACTATTTTGAGCGGTGAGTCAGTAACTAGAGGACATAAATGACAAAAAGCATGAAGATCAGGAGATTTAGTTTTAGTTTTAGGGTGGTGAGGATGTAAATGCCCTAACAGAAACATGAGCTGAAGCAGAATCCATAATAACTATTTAAAAAGTGGACCAAGTTTTTAAAAATAAAAATTAAGAACATATGAAATAGGAGCAGGAGTAGTTTATTTGGCCCTTGATACCTGTCCCACCTTTCACTAAGATCATGGCTAATCTGCCCTCAATTCCACCTGCCTGCAATCCCTTGATGCCCTTAGTATCCAAAAATATATTCATTTCTGCCTTGAATATTCTCAATGACTGAGCATCCAAAAGCTCTCTGGAGAATTCCAAAGATTCACAGCATTTTGAGAGAAGAAATTTCTCCTCATCTCAGTCCTACCATAGTCCTAAAGAGTATGGAAATTAAGGCAAGGAAATGCGACTAAATGACAAGATCATTCAGAAAGCCCATTCAGGCACAAATGACTGCCTTCTCCACTATAACATTCTCTAATTCTATTTGGGTTGTATTTTAACAGATATTTCATAGCACCAAACCTAGAAGACTCATTTTGGCATTGCTGCTTGCTATGTTAGAGCCACATATCAGTTTTGGCATCCTGCTAAAGAGGTTAAGCTGCCTCTGGTAATCCATTCTTCCAATTTAGTGCAGGCCTCAGACTTTAGGGGTCCCTCTTCTCTGAATCAGCACCTGCAATCATGAATGTCTTACCTGTGACTGATAGGATTGCCAACCCTCTAGGAGTGCCCTGGAGTCTCCAGGAATTGAATACCAGTCTCCAGGCCACCGTTGAGTGCAACCCTGGGGAAGACGTTCACTGGGACATTGAAAAAGGTTGTTTTTTTTTTAAATATCATTTCCTTTAACCTCTTTACCAGATGTAAAAATATTGAAAATTGGTAGAAAGAAAGGGCTGTTTAGCTGACAATCAAGCATCGTCCAATTGGGTAATGAATAGTTTGCTTTCCAATTGGTGTTGGAAGGCACTGGGTCACAAAGATGAATGTGTTGACTGACTGATGGCTGGAGTGTCGGGGCAAGTCATGCGATGAAATTTCCAGGAATACATATAATCACTGTTGGCAACTCTAGTGACTGGATGACCAGAAATGGACACGGCACTCAAGGTGCAAGCTGACCAGGGCACAGTGCGATTTGATTATGTATCCCTGGAACTTGCATTCTCCTATTTGGCTCAGCATTCTATTTGCCTTCAGCTCCCCAGAAACTGGGCCGCTCAGTGCCAAATCCATTAACCCCTAAATCGCTTTCAAATTCGCCATGTTAATTTCACATCACCACTTTTTCCTCCTTATAATTATCCGTATTCATTTGCCACTGGTCGTCTCTTCACGATCATGAACTCAGTTTGTCAATCCCCAGCTGCCTCCTCGGGGGCAAGTCCGCCGGGCTGGTCATCGAGCTCCTGAATACAAGCCTTTCCTGTGAATTTGAAACACTCAGAACAACCATTAGTTACCAGGGAAACGCGCCACCGAAGGTAACGTCCACCGAAGACCCTACCTTCGCTTCTTTTAATGATGTCGCGGATAACTATCATTGAATTAATTAGCCACTTAAACCTTCAGTGTTTCTGGGATTGTTGGGTCTGTGATTATGGCAGGATCAGCGAAGCAGTCAGCATGAGTCCCGAATTGAGAGAATCTGGATTACATTCCGTGCTTTATAAAGTGTTAATTATTACCCCTCCCCAAAAAAGTATACAACAATAATTTATAAAAAAACGAATGTCAGTCTTTTAAAACAAATCCGTCGTTTTAAGGACGACTCTTTTGACCGTTTCCGCAGTGGTTAAACCGTCTGCTAATCAGGGATTAAGACATTTCAGAAAGAATGACTTTTTGGAAATCATTTCGCAGCTGGGAATTGATGCTGGAGTTAATTGTATTGTGACAACAGGAATCCTCATGGGTTTAAAAATTCCAACACGGTAGAAGATATGGAGATTGGTACTCTGCAACTGGGACTGAGGCAGTTTCCAGAGAAATCACATTTCCCTTCCACCCACTAACTGTGAGAGGGATAAAAAGGGTCACTGTCAAACAGGGGCTCAATGAATGCTTTAAACATGTTTAGTAATAGTTGAATGCAGAAATATATCTATGGGTATTAGAAAAGCGTTTTAGTCTGATCACTAGTGTCGCTCAGCTCTACTTATGGTTGGAAAGGTGAGGATCACATCACACACTTCCCCACACAACCTTCCCCCCCTCCCCCCCAACTAATGTCCCCAGCCCCCGGAACCTCCCCCACCTACCCTCTCCTCCTCTGCTCGGCAACACCGTCAGCCCAACACTCAACCCTGGGACTTATTGTTTGTTTTCGGCCTCCCCGTTTCTGATCAGCTTGTTCTGCCCGCACTGTAAGCAGGGCTGGGCTATAAAAATGCTGAGATAAAAGCAAAATACTGCGGATGCTGGAAATCCGAAACAAAAACAGAAAATGCTGGGAAAAACTCAACAGGGCTGGTAGCATCTGTGGAGAGAGAAAGAGTTAACGTTTCGAGTCCATATGACTCTCCTTCAGAAGGACTCGAAACCTTAACTCTGTTTCTCACTCCACAGATGCTACTAGACCTGTTGAGTTTTTCCCAGCATTTTCTGTCCGTGTATAAAAATGCTGGCCGAGCCAGCGACGCCCACGTCCCCTGAAAGAATAAAAGCGGAAACTCTCTCCTTCCCCTATCACCAGCTATCTGCGGTTATGGAAAATATGCATCAAGTTTACACAAATGGTGTGTAAACAATGAGAAGGGGCCACATGAAGAGTCTATGTAAATCTCCATGAAATTAAGTGAAATTCTGGGCTCTTTAACCATCCGGTCTTTAACCTGAATCAGGGGGTTGGTTGGGCTGCAAATCACAGCCTGTCTCAGGAAACCCATTTAAAATGCGAGTGAAAGAGGTTCGGGTGGTTCCTCGGGGTTGATTTAAAATTAACAAAAATGTTACATTTTTAACGATTTGTGTTAGGGACCTGCCGGGTGCAGAAAACATGCAGAGATTCATCGAAAGTTTACGGTACAGAAAGAGAGCGCTTGACCCATCGTGTCTGCACGGGCCGAAAAAACCTGCCACCCAGCCTAATCCCACTTCCCAGTATTGGGTCCGTAGCCCTGCAGGTTCCAGCATTTGAGGTGCATATCCAGACACCTTTTAAAGGAATTGAGAGTTTCTGCCTCTACTACCCTTTCAGGCAGTGAGTTCCAGACCCCTACAACCCTTTGGGTTAAAAACTGTTTCCTCATCTCCCCTCTAATCCTGTGGCCACACACACGAGGCAACTTCCCGAACAAAACTCTACTGTTTGTGTCTTTTTACCTGATCTCACAGTCCGCGGAGGGGACAGTTTTGAGAATGGACTTAAGCTCAATTGCAAACATTCTTCCGAACAGCATCAAGCGCCGCATCCAAACTATTAGATTGGAATTGTAAACGCACAATTCACACCTCCAGCTGGACTGTATCCTACCGGGTTTCTCTCGCTCTTATTCTCTCTCTGTCACTATGTTTCCCCCTTCTCTATCAAACTCTCTAGTGCTCGTCTTTATATCTATTGTGCCTGTGTCTGAACCCCCTGCTGTCTATTTCCCATCTCTCGATGCCTCTCTACAGTCTGCTCTCCCTCTTTCTCGGTCTCTCTTTCTCCCCTCCTCTCTGGTTCTCATTCGTCTCTCGTTGCCCTCAGGCAGTTGGCAGGATTGTGAGCTGCAACGTGCTCACTCCGCCTGTCCTCTACAGCCTCAGAGTCACCATCCACAAATCCGAAATGATAAGGGGAAGGGGAAGCGGGGGTGGGGGGTAGAGGAAGAGGTGGGGGGCTGCGGTCTGTCTGAATTTTTACAAACTAGAAGTAGCCAGACGGCGGCTGTGCCGCATCCCGGAATACAAAGCGCATGCAGTAACTGTTTTGGATTTTATTTCCCACAGCCGGTACATACATGGATATTTTCCGCTCTCGGATATCCGAAATCAAACTTCCAGAAGAAACAATTCAACTGAGAACAGATTTCGGTCCGAACAGGAAATAAACCGTCTCCAATTTTGTTGGTTGTGCTTCTTTGTGTTAGATCGAGTCCTCCTGTACTGGGTCCACTCTCTCCGGCCAGGAACCGTTTTCAAAGACCGAGAGGGGGAATTCACATTGAAGTAGATAGTCAGGCGGTGACACAGGGAGGAGACAATCCCGGCTAATCCCGGCTACTAAATGTTCAGCGATTCAGCCGAGCTCCAAGGCAAAGCTGGAGGCGCCTGTGACTGTTGTTCCCTTGTCCTTACCCCCCACTCCCCCCAGCTATAATCTCAGTAAAACTGTTACTGCAGTCAATCTCTCCTGGGAACAGATAGGGCCATTCGAATAAAAAAAGGGGACGGTTGTTGCTCTCTCTCTCTCTCTCTCTCTCCTCACCCCCATCTCCCGCATAAAGAGGGGGTTGAATCTCTTGGGGGTGCGGGAGGCAGACTGATGAAGTACACCCCTCTCTTCCTCCTACTGCTCCCCTTGTGTGTAGCTTTATGTGGTCACTCTGTGGTCCTCGTGTCCCCGCTTAGAGGAGGACCTGGGGAAGGCAGGGTGCATGATGTTCTCGGTAATGTAGGCCACCAGCAGGCAGATGATCACCAACATCACACAGATGGAGCCCCCCACGGCGGTCATGGCGATGACAATGTCCTGCATGCCGCTCGGCTCGGCTCGGAACTGCAGGCAGTCCTCGTCCCGGTGGCTGCGGTTGCCGTACAGGGTGTGCAGGCAGATGCGGTAGTCCACGCTGTCGTGGACGCTGCTGACCAGGTAGTCCCGGCAGGCCACCCCGAGCTGGACACTGTCGCACTGGAACTGGGTGTAGAGGCCGCTCCAGGTGCAGTTGAGCTGGAAGCCCTGGAGGTGCTGCAGAGTCCTGGGCCTCCACTGCAGGAACACGCTGCTGTTGGCCAGCACGTTGGCCACCAGCGAGTGGCCGGAGCGATAAGCAGTGCAGCTGCCCGGGCCGCAGCTGAAACCGCTGTCCGTGGTCCTGAAACAGATCCGCCCGCTTCCTCCTCCTCTCCCGTTCAGCAGCACCTTATAGGCACAGGTACTGCCTCCCAGGCCGCTCCCCGTCTCCTCCTCCTCCTCCTCCGGCTCCGGGCTGCTCGTGTCCTGGGAGTCTCTCCCCGCTCGAGCTGCCTCCTCCCCGCTGCCCGCTGCACCGTCTCCCCGGTCTCTGGCCAACCCAGGGCGGCTGGAATTCCAGGAGCCGCCGATCAGCGCGTCCCCTTCCTGCAGCCTGGACTCGCAGCCACAGCAGAGAAACAGCAGCAGCAGCAGCGGCCGCATCCTGACTTGAATGTGGGCTCCAGGCACCGTCCCCTTCCCTCTGTCTCACATCCTCATCTCCAGCCCCAGGCTCCGCCACCAGCAACCCCCCCTACCCCCCCTCCCCCCACCACCACCACCCCTACCCCAACCCCTCACCCCCCCACCTCGGAGCCGCCGCTTCTCCTGTGGCTGATGCTCTGGCCTCAGATACTGGAGCCAGCCTCTCCTGGTGATGTCACTGGCTTGACTTTCAGTCCATTTGGTGTCCTTGGGCTGAAAGAGCCAGGAATAGGCTGGGCTCGAACTCCCCAAATACAAGGAGCTCACACCCCCCTCGCTGACGGTCGGTTTCCAATATACACAGCCTGCTCCTATAACCCGGTTTGCTGTCTGTGGGCTCCTTTGCTTGATGTTTCCTGCGATTATTTCCCGAATTCCAGAAGCACCGAGTGGTCCCAGGAACGTTGCAATCTGAGGGCAGTGTCTACATAGTAATGCACTGGAATTTGAAAGCGGCTCTAATGCCCAGAAAACATCGACTCCTTTCCAAAGATTCAGCCAATTAGACAGGTTGTAGTGGATTCCGAGCCAGGTACCAGTTCACCCTATTAGAAACGTTGGATTATCAAGGACACACCTGTGGCTTTATTTTCTTTTGGAAAATACAACGTGGACTGGGTCAACACCAGCTCCCCTAGGCTCCCCACCCACCTCGGTCCTGGATGTGACATCCATTGGAACACCCACTCCCACTGCTCAGCCCAGACCAACTGTAATACCCAGTCCCAATGCCTCCTCAATATCCTCACTGTGACACCCAGTCTCAGTGCCCCTCACAGTCCCCACTGCCACATCCAATCCCAGTGCCCCTCACAGACCCCACTGCCACGTCCAGTCCCAGTGCCCCTCATAGACCCCACTGCCACATCCAGTCCCAGTGCCCCTCACAGACCCCACTGCCACGTACATTCCCAGTCCCCCTCACAGACCCCACTGCCACATCCAGTCCCAGTGCCCCTCATAGACCCCACTGCCACGTACAGTCCCAGTGCCCCTCACAGACCCCACTGCCATGTACAGTCCCAGTGCCCCTCACAGTCCCAACTGTGATGCCCAGTCCCAGTGCCCCCACAATCCCCACTGCTACACCCAGTCCCAGTGCCCCACACAGTCACACTATAACACCGAGATCCAGTGAACTCCCGCTCCTGTTGCATCTGATGATCCCATTGCAATTCCCAATAGGTCTGACCTCTATGCAGATGAGGGATGATAGATTTATATGAGGAAGGAAGGGAGGGGGCTTGAGTGCAACATATCACCAGCATGGACTGGTTGGACCGAATGGCCTGTTTCGGTGCTGTATATCCTGTGTAATTCTATGTTACCACCAGCTACTATAGCACCCTTTTTGATCCACTGCACCATGCTGTCCCATGTTGCTGAGTCTCACAACTGATCCCTCTGTCCCAGATAGTGCTACTGCGCCATCTGATCCCTCTGCAGCACCCATTCCCACTGTCCATCTGATCCCTCTGCAGCACCCATTCCCACTGTCCATCTGATCCCACTGCAACACCCATTCCCACTGCCTATCTGATCCCGCTGCAACACCCAGTTCAACTGCACCACTGTGTCCCATTGCTCCATCTGTTCCCACTGCACCATCCCCATCCCAGCGCAGCATCCAATCCCACAGTGCGAGTCAGTGCTAATGCACCACTCAGTCTCTCTGATCCACTGCATCTGAGTCAGTTTTGTTTTCCTCCCTTTTCTCCTCCTGTGCTAATTCCTTGCTGTCATAGGGTTGGCACCCTCTGATAACCAAATGGCCATGGTTCATGTGTGAGCCTACAAAGCGAGCGTTGGTAGTTTACTTTCTCATGGGGTTCATTAGGGCTGACCCTGACCTTAACATCACCAGGTGTCCACATTCAGACCCAGACAAACATTACAATCTCCAGTGACTGGGTGGTTTTGATGCTTTTTCTCCTCCGTGTGAGTAAGTCAATTACAGGCCCAATTAATGCCCTGACTAAGGCCAGAACAAAATAATTCTTATGTACCATATACTATAGAAAGAGAACATATATCAAGCAATAACTATTTTACAAAAAAAAACCCTCACTCATTGCCCTGAAGACTGGTCTTTGCAGTAATTAGCCTTTTACTTCAATACTGATCACATTACTGAACTACATTCCCCAGTCTGTCACACAGAGACAAATACATAGAGAAAAAGAGAGACACCCACAGAGACACACAGTTATCATACATACCTCGACATATTTGTGTTTTACATTCATTGAAGAATGTGGACACATTGGCAGGGCCAACATTTCTTGCTCATCCTTAACTGCGCTTGAGAAAGTGGTGATGAGCTGTCTTCTTGAACAGTTGCAGCCCATGTGATGAGGGGACTCTCAGAGTGTTATTAGGTAATGAGTTCCAGGATTTTGACCCAGCAATGAAGGAACAGCAATATATTTCCAAGCAGGATGGTGTGTGACACGAACGGGAACTTGTAGGTGATCATGTTCCCAAGCCCCAGCTCCCATTGTCCTTCTAGGTGGTAGAGGTCATGGGTTTTGGAGATGCTGTTGAAGAAGACTTGACACACTGTTGCAGTGCATCTTGTAGTTCATGCACACTACTGCAACTGTGAAGGTAGTGAATGTTTAAGGTGCTGAATAGCAGTCCATGTCCAGCAAGACCTGGGCAATCCCCAAGCTTGGGTTAACAAGTGACAAATAACATTCGCGCCACACAAGTGCCAGGCAATGACCACCTCCAGCATGAGAGAATCTAATCATCGTCCATTGACATTCAATGACATTACCACCATCAACATCCTAGGGGTTACCATTGACCAGGCACTGCACTGGACTGGTCATATAAATACTGTGGCTACAAGAGCAGGTCAGAGGCTAGGAATCCAGCGGCAAGTAACTCACCTCCTGACTCCCCAAAACTTGTCCACCATCTACAAGGCACAAGTCAGGAGAGTGATGGAATATTCCCCACTTGCCTGGATGAGTGCAGCTTCAACACAAGAAGCTTGACACTATCCAAGACAAAGCAGCCCGCTTGATTGGCACCACATCCACAAACATTCACTCCCTCCACCACCGACACACCGTAGCAGCAGTGTTTATCATCTACAAGATGCACTGCAGAGACTCACAAGCCTCCTTAGACAGCATCTTCCAAATGCACAACCACTACCATCTAGAAGGACAAGGGCACTAGGCAGATGGGAACACCACCACCCGGAAGCTCCCCTCCAAGCCACTCACCATCCTGAATAGGAAATATATCACTGTTCCTTCACTGTTGCTGAGTCAAAATCCTAGAAATCCCTCTCTAACAGCCCTGTGGGTATACCTATGCCACATGGACTGCAGTGATTCATGAAGGTGGCTCACCAGCACCTTCTCAAGGGCAATTAGGGATGGGCAATAAATTTTGGCCTAGCCAGTGACATCCACATCCCATGAATGAATATAGAAAAAATATAGGATTCCAATCAAGTGGGTTGCTTTGCCCTGGATAACATTGAGCTTTTTCAGTGTTGCTGGAGCTGCACTCATCCACGAATCTATACAGAGATATATATATGCACACAGAAAAATTCATACATATGCACAAAAAGAAAGAGAACACACAGATTTACAAACGCACATACACTTAATTCTACATATGGTTACAGCACACACAAATACAGGAAAGTTATTGACTGGATCACATTTAAATACTGTGCACAGTTTCGGTGCTCTCACATGATGAGTGATACAGTAACCTTGGGATAGGTCCAGAGGAGAGCTGCGTGAATGATTCCTGGCTTGAAGAACCTTAGATATGCTCAAGGACCTTTGTCTATTTACTTTATAAACTGTAAACTTAGAGATGACATGATGGGGGTCTACAAAATAAAGGGCTGGATAACATCTTTCCTGATAGCTTTATCCAGCGTAGCAGACTGGGGATGAGTTTAAACTTTGCCAGATTAGGAATAGAGTGGATGTTAGGCAGGTCGTCTTTTCCCAGAGAGGTGTTGGCCTCTGGAATACATTGCTGGCTGGTGTAGTGGTTGCTGCCTCTGTATGTTTTCAAGAGGGAGCTGGACAGGTTCCTGAATGGGGCAGAGCTCGCAGCATCATATAGAAGTTAAATGTCTGAATAGGTAACATTTGGTGTTCCATGTGACATACAGAATTATTCCAATCATCTGATGGAATTGGAGAGGAATTTTTCTAGTTTTTTTTCCCTTTTTAGTCCTTGCATTTTATCTGATTTTTGCCTCTCCCAGAAGATTATATGGCTGTGGCGATAGGGTTGGGGAAAAGGGTGTCTGGCATTTGGGGAGAGGTGATTGGTGATGGTGAGGTTTAGTTAAAAATCTCCAGTAATGAGGATAAGGCAGGCTTGGTGGACCAGCTGGTCTTTTCTTTTTATGTCCATACATTTACATTGAGAGATATATACACTCATGCCTACACATAGATAGATGTACACAAGCAGAGAGACACACACACATGTACAGAGTGTGACATATTCACATAAACACACACGAACACACAAAAGCAGAAACAAACACACATGCACACTCACACGCTGGTGAAGATACAAATTAAGTGCTACCTGAGTACATGGTTGCTTTCTACATTAGGAAGCTCTGAGCAAAACAATTTTGCAACAATGCTGAAACAATAACTGTTCCATTCCTTTCAATTATTACCCGAACTGAGTGGAACTTTCTTAGAGGTTCAGCAGCTCAGCATGAACAATGCCAGCCTATCTCACATTATTATCCATGGACCCAAAGTCCCATTTTCCTACCTCATTTTGTACTTTCTGAAATCTACTCAGAACTTGGCCATTTATTATATTGTATTAAGCCCTTGTATTACAAGCTCATTCTGAAATACTTTCTGAAATTTTTGCAGGGTTTGGCCCTGTTGTATAAAACCCCTCTGTTGTACTACCTCTAATGCAGCTTTTCTGACTTTACTTTTTACAAATCAAACTTTAATTTTTTAGCAGCTGTCTCATGCTCTTTAGAAAATCAATCATGTGCATATTAGCTAATTTAGAGTCCAATTTATTTTACGTAGAATTCTTGAATTATTTCAATGGTCAATTTTTCAAGTCTGTCCTGATTTTAATCTCCTAACTCTACAATACTTATTGTTACACACATCAATATTCCAACCCCAGTATTCCAAATGTCAATATTCCCAACCTCAATATTGCAGGCAGATATCATAATCCCAGATGCAACCAGCCTCAGTACTACAAACTCAGATATTAGAAATTTATTCTAAAAACAGACTTGTCTTAACAGTTTTGTGCAACCTACAGAGTTTCAATTTCTCAAAACAGAGCCACTACATGACTTACCTTTTGCCCTGATGGTTGAATTATACTCAATAGAAAATATTATCTTTTCGCATGGAACAATTGTCTTTCATCCATTCCTGAAGATGTTGACTCGTGTGTCAACCAAGACAGACCATCACAGATTATCCCAGTCCTGTCCTCACTGGACATATTTCATTCACTGTAGAATGTTATACATGATCAGGAGTAGCAATGTCAAATTATTTTTCAGCTGTCTAACAGAGAAGCCCTTAAGCCAATTTTATTACTCAACTGCTTCCCCATGTGAGATGTATTAACTTGACAGACTGGAGATTAAACCTGGGGGTCTTCTTGGTCTAATATAAAATCAAACTACTGTGGATGCTGGAAATCTGAAATAAAAACAGGAAAAAACTCAGCAGGTTTGGCAGCATCTATGGAGAGAGAAGCAGAGTTAATGTTTTGAGCTTGTATGACTTCTTCAGAGCTGAAGAGAGGTAAAGATGTGGTGGGTTTATACTGTTTAAGAGGGGCAGACCGGTGGAGCAAAATAGAAGGTCAGCAATAGGTGGGAGCTCAGGAGAGATTGACAAAGATGTCATGGACACAAGACAAAGGGAGTGGTAATGCTAATGTTAAAGACTAAGGCAGGTGCTAATAGTGGTATAAAGGTCAGATAGCAGAATGTGTTAATAGCAGAACAAGGGTCAGCGATCTCTGAAGTCAAAGCATAAGAACAGGTTACAGTCTAGCCCTATGGGAGGAGGGGTTTGGGAAATATATATATATATCAGAATGGAAGACAGAGTTCATGGTCTGCAGTTGTTGAACTCAATGTTAAGTCCAGAAGGTTGTAAAGTGCTGAATCGGAAGATGAGGTGCTGTTCCTCCAGTTTGCGTTAGGCTTCACTGGAACATTGTAGCAGGCCAAGGCCAGGAATGTGGGCATGACAGCGAGATGGTGAATTGAAATGGCAAGCGACAGGAAGGTAGGGGTCATACTTGCAGACTGAGCAAAGATGTTCTGCAAAGCGGTCACCCAGTCTGCATTTAGTCTCCCCAGTGTAGAGGATGTCTTGCTCTTCTTGGCCTGTCTGGTTTAGTGCTGCACCCAATGTTTTATTTATCTGCTGAGGCACTAGGAGAATTCAGCATAATAGGACCAAGTGCTGTCATGGGTGGGATAAAACTTCCCAAGGTAGAACTGAAAGAGGTGATGGACTGTTGGCTCCTCATTTATAATAATGTATAATCAGTGTGATGCAGCAATTCACAAGATGAACAGGATAATGGGTTATTATAACCAAACCAGGCATATCTAAATCCCAAAAAAGGATGCTGAAGCTGGACTGGGTCCCATTCAGACTGCTGCTAGAGGACTGAGATATTGCTGGGAAGCCTGCACCTCAAATACTGGGTACAGCTCTGGGTTGCAGCACCCTGAGTATTGGGTACAGCTCTGGCTGCTGTCACAAGGAGGCCATCCAGATTCTATAGAAGTGCAGTACTGAAGAACAATGAGGCTGATCTGTGGATCAGATGGATCAGCAATGAGGAATAATTAATTAAGCCAGGGCTCTTCAAGCAAAAGTGCAGATGGCACTTTCCAGAGGTATAGATGCCACTGAACAGGATAGAAAAAGTAAATCCAGCAAAGTGCTTTCAGATATATCAGAGGAGGACTGGAGGGCACAGGTCAGGGTTCAGAAAGGTCATCAGGGCAGACATCAGGAAGTATTTATACCAAGATAACTAAACAATGCGAAAGATTGGCAGGAAAGGTTCTTTAGATCAGGGCATGGATCCACTTAAACAGCTGGATGGAGACTTGCTCATCCAAACCAACCTTGCGATCTAGTAAAGTAGAACTGATTTCTTTTTAAAAATGTTCACTTTATTTAAAAATCACTTTATGACTTCAGGGCATAATGCAGGCAAAAATGTCAATGTTCGAGACCATAATATTGGAAACCTCAATATTAAGAACCTTGATATAACATGTCATTGTATTACAGACATCAATATTACAAATCCAGTACTAGAAACCTCAATATTACAAATGTCAATATTCCAGACCCTCATATTACAAACTACAACTACAAATCGCAATAGAAACATTTCCAGGAGAAAAATCCCTCCTGATTCTGGCTGACTTTGTGTGTGCTTACATTGTCCATCCCTAATAAACTCTCAGGCCACAAAGAAAGATCTAAAGATGGGAACTTGTACACTACACCTAATAGCTACTAGGGAGCTGTTTCGAGAGGGCTTTGTGGGTCACGCACTAAGTACATTTAAAACAACTCTGTGCCAGTTTCATAAATGACCAAATGTCCAACTCCACCAGTACCTTTTAAAACCAGGCTCAACACTGCACTGGAACTCAACTTAAAATGCACCCTGTGGGAGGATCCCACCTACTTAGGGTCCTCACTTCACACCTCCCTCTCCACCCCCGCCAACCACTACCCACCCCGCAGTCAAGTTAAGGCATGACTCTGGACTCATCATTGCGAGGTAGAAAACTGGCTGCAACACAAGTCGGTATTAATTAAACATAAATAAAAACCGCTGAACAAGTTTGTAATAAGACAGCTGGGAAGCAGTGAGACAATTTAATGACAACACTTTTTTTTTTCATAATTTAAACCCAGGTTGTTCAAGTCTTCCTGTATAATGTTTGACGCAATAACCCGCACAGTCCTGACAGTTTCCGATTTTTTTAACAAAAACCCTGACATTTAATGATCGGCTGAATAATAAACATCACATTTATCATAACAAAACTGTCAGCGATACTCTAGCTGACACAACAGAACTAGTGAAAACTCCAACTGTTGTGACAGACAAACTCAACCAAGAGCAGAGCTGAGAACTCAGCTTCTGCGGCAGGTTAAAAAAAACAAGAAATAGCGCGAATGTTGCAAATCTGAAATAAATACAGAAAATGCTGGAAAACACTCAACAGGTCAGGCAGAGCCTGTGGAGAGAGAACCAAGAGTTGAAGGTTTCAGGTCAATGAGCTTTCATCAGAACCGCTTCCTTCTGAGAGATGTTCTTATACTGTCAATGAAGGAGTGGAAGATGGCAGCCTTCAGGGGGCGCACTCCGCTAAGTGAGAAATCACAACACGTGCCATCAACCCGGCGACCGAACACTGGTCAACGATCTCCCAGGCTTCAAGTCGCCAAGGCGGCCTTTTCCAGAGCCGAGCAATGCGTCAGGTTGACCCTGGAAGCAGAATCCTACAACTTAGTATCGAAGAACTTTCCCAGGCAAAGTGCAAACATCTCAGGGACATCCTGAAGACACACAACATTGATATCCTTACACTTCAGGAAACCCACGCCTCCAACAATCAACTGGCCAACCATTATTGTTTTCATGGATATAACCTCATGACTAATCACTATCACTCGAAATCTGGCTTGGCCACATATGTAAAGACACTATTATGGAGTTTGATGCCCTTCCTCCAACTGAAGAAGAAGCCACCTACACCACTGCTATCAAGATAGGGGAGCTGCACACCACTAATGTGTACAAAGCTCCTAAATAGCTAAAGCCAGCACTCCCAACTGCATCGATCCCAGCTGTATATGTTGGTGATTTTAATAGTCACCACACTACCTTGGGTTATGAGATCAATGGCGAAGACCTAACAGACTGGATGTGTGTAGAAGACCTGCAACTGGTCTTCGATCCCAAACAATGAGCAACTTTCCACTCTGCCCGTTGGCAATGAGGCTACAACCTGGACCTCACCATCGCATCCAAAGACCAAAGTGGGAACACGTCACACGCATCCCACAAAATACACTGTGACTTGTCCAACAGCCAGCATAGGCTCATCATCCACTCAGGGAGGTGCTAAAATCCCTGCGGTCTCATCGAAGTGAATCCCACAGTGGAACTTGGCCAAAACTGACTGGGACTGCTCAAGGGAAGCCATTGTACAAGTGGTGACCTGAATTCCCATGAGCCCACGATATTATCATCGGATGGTTGATTTCCTGGTCGCTGTCGCTAAAAAGAGCATTCCCCACCCCACCACCTCCACCGAGGGTTCAGAGAGGAATACACTCCTTGCCTGGACAGAGGAGGCCCAGGACCTGCTCTGGAAATACAATCAGTCTGGAAGCCCACAGGTTGCAAAGGCCCTGCTTGAGGCTCTAGATTCAGCCAGGTTCCAGGGATGGATTGAGTGCTTTGAAGGCCTGGACTTCACACACACTCTAGTCACTGTGCCTGGGCCCTCCTACATCATCTTGGAGCCACTAATCCTATGGAACACTGGGTCCCAAAAGTCCGGCCCAACTCCATAGCCTCCAAATTAGCAGAGAGTACAAAAGAGCCTCTCGTCAACTACACTAGACAATGACCTTGATCCCCCATCAGCATAGGTGAGGTGAAGGAAGGGCTAGCAGCAATGAAGAAAGGGAAGGCGGCTGGCAGAGATGGTATCCCTCTCCCCCAGAATTTCTACAACAACGAAGCCCAAAGGGATTCCAGTGGACTTGTGAAACTAAGCCATGGAATCAGGATGCATTCCTAAAGCATGGCAGGAGACAATGGTCTATACCATACTAAAACCTGGCAAGCTGATCGACAAATCAGTGAGCTATAGGCTGATATCAATTCTGTGCATGACTCACAAACTCCGAGAACGTATCATTCTAAATCAGCCCTCTCATCGAGGTTGTGATACTTGAAGAACAAGCGGGCTTCCGGCCTAAATGTTGTTGCTGCGACCAAGCTCTTGCCCTCACAGTGCACACCGAGGCCGGTTTCCAGAGGAAACTCAACACCAGTGCAGCCCCCATAGACCTGCCCTCGGCCTCTGACATGGTTTGTATTAAAGGCCTGATGTTGAAACTGGCAAGGATTGCCCCCTGCCCCATAACACTGCATGCTTTGGGCGATGCTGGGCAATAGGTGGGTACATGTCCACCTTGGTGACCAAGTCAGCTCACCTCAATTCCTCAACAACAGACTGCCACAAGGATTAGTACTGGCACCAACACTTTTCAAAGTCTACATGAGTGACATGCCACCAACAAAGTTGTGCAAATTTGCATATACAGACACCCTTATCCTGGCAATGCAAGCAGCCACCTTCAATAACATTGAGTCCACTTTGAACATGGACCTCAACATCATGTCTGAGTATGTCCAGAAAAGGAGGTTCAAACCAAACTCCCACAAACCAACAGTCACCGCATTTCATCTTGATAATAAGAAGGCTAAACACACCTGCAATGTGACCTTTTGCGACAACCCTGTACGACATGACCCCAGTCCGACTTATATTGGAGTGAAGCTGGACCACGGGCTAACCTTCCACAACCGCCTAAAGAAGGTAGCCACCAAGATGAAGTCAAGAGTCAACTTGATCCAGAGTTTGGCAAACACCAGTTGGGGAGCCTCAGCACCAGTACTACGGACTTCAGTGATGGCCCACATGTACTCCGTAATTGAGTTCTGTACACCAGTGTGGACCAGAGGTAGCCACAGTCGACTGGTTGATGTTTAATCGAATGCTGCAGTGAGATGCATCACTGGAATCAACAAGTCAACCCCAACACCCTGGCTACCCATGCTGGCACACATTGCCACCCCTCACCGATCCACCATGATACAGTGACCCTCTTTGAAGCTCAGTGAACTGAGGAAAACAATCCCCTCTCTATCCATCAGGACCTCACCAATGTCCCTCACCTCTGCTTGAAATCGCATAAGCCCATTTGGAACCACGCACACAACCTCAAGCAATGTGAGTTCAACACTGAACAAGCCTAGAAATGTGAATGGTCCTCACAGGAAGCTACGAACAAACATCTTGTGAAAGACCTGACACAGAAGGTCCCCGGTTTCGACCTCTCATGAATTTCATGGGCATCCATAAATCACAGCCGTACAAATCATGACAGGTGTAGCTACCTGATGCATGAAAGGAAATTAAAAACTCTCCTGTGTGTGACTGTGGTCCCCCTGAATAGGCCATGGAGCACATAACGACTCAATGCCCAACTCAAATATGAAGGAGGGATTATAGCGATGCACACCGCCGTTCCTGACATAATATTCCGGCTTGACCACCATGACATAAAGCTATAGTTATCGCTCTATACCCAGACATATGAAAGAAGAAGAATGAAGGAAAGGGCACAGAACTGAGTAGAATCAGGCCCTGACATGACTGAAGCTGAGCTCGTACGTCTTATGGTCTGTAGCTTATGGTAGACAGTGGCTTCTACACATAACGGTATTAAACAGGATACACAAAATGCTCTGGGGAATCTCTGTCATCTGAATCCAGTGTCAAACGTACTGAAGCAAGAGTGCAAGAACATTCTGGAAATGTGCGCCTCCCTGTAGCAACATAACAGATCAATACATTGGCATAAATTTTGCGGTAGCAATAACGATGAACCTGTCAGCCTATGCTGTTAATGCTCCACCGAAATGGACAGGACTTTGGGAGACCACACACACACACACAGTAACACAGAAATCCAGAAACTGTTGTCAATGTGTCCAAGCTCCTCCATAGGGTCCTTTGTAGAGGATCCAAAGATAGAGATTTCCATTGCAATCATGAATTGATGAGCATTTCTGCTTATACACTATTAATCTCGCTGTAAAATCCTTGAAAACATCACACCTTGTTGAAAGAGGTGCAACTGATTTTAACATCATACTAACTTCAGAATTACTGCTGAACACCCTCACTAGCCCTGAAAAGTTAATTTAATATTTGTGGAATATCAAATTTCGCCACGATTAAAATTTCCACATATTTTTAAAAACAGAAAAAAGTAATTGTTTTGCGAAAGTCTGTATTTGTATTTTACCTTCCATCTTAATACAATCATATTTATTTTGCTATCTGAAACTTTATATTAAAAGTCAGGAATTAAAGTGCTTTTACTTTCTTTGTTTACTGGGTGTGAAATACTTCAACTTGATTAGCTGTTTACCTGCTTGCTGACAGCACTGCTGCTGCATGTCAAGAGATGACTTTGATTTGACGCCAGATTTAAACTGCCATGCAGAGAGAAGAAAACCATGCCACAGAGATCGCTACAGCTTTGTGGACAGCTTTCTTTGAAGACAGTAGCGAGCGCCGTTTCTTTGACTGCCACTGATCACAAAAACAAAGCCTTTTGTGTTCAACAGCAGGTTCCTGCGCATTAGAACAGGAGGAGCTGAGCGACAGATGCCCACACAGGAACCAATTGTTTAGCCTCTGCCTCAGTTCCAGCTCCTCCAACGGTCAAAAAGCTCAGGACTGTTCAGTACCCCAAATCTCCAGAAGATGTTTATAGGACAATGGGCTGACCGACAAGGAAATACACTTGTTTGAGTCAGGCTGGTTTCAGGCCCTTAGGCAGCACTGTCTTGTGTCAACAACTCCCTCTCCTTCTGGAAAACCTGACCCCATCCTCTTTAGCTGGTTGGCAAATATTGAGAATTCCACATTCTAACCACCTTTAATTCTTATATTAAATTTGTGCCATCCTGTCAACCAATGGAAACAATCTTACCACCACCAAGATAGCAACTTTCATAATCTTGAAAAACTCAACCAGGTTAGGTTTCATAGATCTAGGGGAAAAGGGATCCAGCTTCTCCAATCTTTCGTCATAATTGCAATCCCTCATATCTCTGGTAATGAACTCATGAATCAATGGTGATTCCCCCCACCTCCCATTTTTTAATATTTCACCTAATAGAGGGTGCCCAAAACTGTGAGAATATTGTAATTCAATTATGGCCCAAGGTCTTGTACAACTTTCACTTTAGGCTCTTGTTTTTGTGTTCAATGTTTCCAGATAGAATTGAATTTACCCTTTTTTGTGGTATTATCTATTTGTGCTATAGCTGTAGCTTTTTAAGGACTTGTGTATCTGCACACCAAGCTGGTCCTGTACTCCATTTAAAACCCCAGGACTGAAGGTGTACTTCCTCATTCATTTCATACTTGGAAACATACTTTACATATTTTATAACTGCCGCCCATCATTCTGCAGACTTTAACAACCCACCACAATAATTCCTATGCCCCTTCAATTCAGCAAATTTCAGTATTGATCCCTCAATTAATACATGCAGTTCAGTTATATTTTTAGTAATAAGTGTAGTTCCAACACAGACTCTTGTGGATTACCACCCACCCTACCTTTCCAGTCTGAGAAACCTTTTACCATTTGTATTCTAGCCATCCTGCTAGCAGTGTGGCCATATTCCCCTTTAATTTGCTATTGTCCTTGTGACAAGTCTCTTATGTGGAACATTATCAAATGCTTTCTGAAAATCCATATAAACCAAATCCACTGCATTTCCTTAATTCATCTTTTCTGCAGAATTATTTGAAAGAACAAAAAAATTGGCTAAGACTTAACTTCTAGAAATCCCTGCTGACTGGCCCTGATTAACCCTGATTTCTCTAATTATAGACTCTAGTATTTTACTAATAACTGATATAAGAAAATATGGCTTACAATTTTCTGGTGCTTTGAAGATGGAAGTTACATAATGCTATCTTCTGGTCTTCAGGCACAAACCTTCCTTTCCTTTGTTCAGGATCTTCAGATGTAAATCATCAGGTCCTGGTTATTTATTTATCTCAATTTTATTAACTTCTTTAGCACCAACTGTTCTAGACCAAATCTGTTGCTTCTACAATCCCAATTTCTACCTTCTCTGTAAAAACTGAGGCAAGTTTTTTTTTAAGCATCTTGGCCATTAGTCTCCACCTCAAGCTTACATCACTTATGTCAACCTTAGCTATTTTCTTAATACTTGTGTCTTATAGAAAATCCTTTTCAAATTGACCATTCTGTTTTTGCTATTTTCTTCCCCTATCCCTCTTAACCTTTCCAATTTTTCTTTTTATTGTGCTTCTTTATTCTTTAAAGTTCCCCTTGGCTTTGATATTCTTGCCTTGGGAAGAAAGGAAACATAGAGGAATTTTCTTCAGTGGTGAAGCATTGGTTAGATAATTGTCAAAATAGTTATAATAACACACACACAATAATTGTCAACAGACTGTACACTGGCATCAGTGATGTTTTATTTCAAGTGTAAAAAATCTCAATTTTGGACTTTGTGCACAGAAATTACAAAGCATAAAATGTCTGAGATTATAAACACTGATGTTGGAGGATCTGCAAGGTTTTGTTACTGTGAAACAGTATCTACTCCACAAAGGCTGTAGAAGGCACCTAGTTTTGGTCTCAAAATTTGAACTTTGTGCATAATAATGTATTCCGTGTATCTGACACACACAGATATATGATATAGAGTGCAATGTGTTTCTCATTAATGGTCTTATACTTACCCTAGAATCACAAATACTGGTCCCAACCTGGGAATCTGATGCAATTTTAAAAAAAAATCCTTTTCCAACATTATTAGGAAGAAAGAACTATTAAAATGTTTTGGTTAGATCTCCATTATAAAAATGGAATCAATCACTGCCTCACTTAACGTACTCCCTGTGGATTCAAGAGATGGCTAAACGTACCCAACTACACCAGGAGTTTGAACAGAATCTTTTGCTCCTGTCCAGATCCTGGACCCATCGGTCCAGCTCCACTAGCCGATTATGTGACATTCTCCTGCCACATGTGAACAGGAATAATGCGAGATAGTAATGAGTTTGTTGACTGGCTTAGAGAAAAAAAAAGAGACGGAAATCACTAGGCACCTGCAATGGGGTTCTAAAACTAAGGTATAAATGAAGAAACCTGCATGGCCATCAGGTATCTCTCAGCAGGAGAGGTGGTGATGTAAATGAAGAACCACTAATTAGATGACACTAAGTTTGAGTTTCTGGAAGGAAAGGAACACCCAGGGAAGTGAGAGGTCTTGTTGTTTTGAATTGCCGGTAAACAATGAATTTAAGTCCATGTGTGTGCTATGAAGTTTACAGTCATCAATATTGTACAACAGAAAAGAACAAATTCTGCAGCATATTTTGTGATGCTGTATCACAAGCTCCATGGGATTGAACCTTCTCCAGATTCAATGGGATCAACTGCACAAAACATGTGGGAGTCACATAAAGCTTTCTTGAACTGATATAATAAGAATCCAATATGTATACGTGTTGGATACAGAGAAATGACAGTCAGCATACTATACATTTATCACTTTAGTGCCTTCATTACGTCGCTGAATGGTCTGTTTAGTTATCCTTTCAAGTTCACCCAGGGTGGTGCCATTAGTGAGACAATCTTCAGATGCCCTTCGACCATTACGTCTCTGGAACTGAATGTTCACCACAGTCCATCACCCTTACATAAATAATTTATCAGGCAAGGCAGAACATCTCCCTTCATCAATACTTCTGTCAAATGTCATCACTAGGCAAAGTCACTGTGGTCAGGGTGGCTGCAAGGAGGTTAAATGCAGTTTGGGAAAAATTAAAGTTTAGATACCAGGAGTCAGCCTCAGTCTTACATTTCATGATTTAACACAAAAAAAATCCGTAGACACAGGATCCCACTCCCATCAACAGCTTCAGTCTTCAATTCTTCTCCCCAACTCCTCACTTTTGGAACAGGAGACCACCCTAAGTTCACACCACCAAATTCTGTCCCTATCCGGATTCAGTAATCTTCTCCTTTATTGCCTTCATCATCTGCGAGTCCAGCATCATCTACATTGACATCTTGGTGAATG
This sequence comes from Carcharodon carcharias, assembly GCF_017639515.1. NCBI lineage: Eukaryota > Metazoa > Chordata > Chondrichthyes > Lamniformes > Lamnidae > Carcharodon > Carcharodon carcharias. The sequence continues at coordinate 106,910,602 of NC_054481.1, read as the reverse complement.
AGGTCAGAATCTTCATGGTCATCCTCCATCTCCCCTCCATTGTCCTCCTATCCCAAGAAGCACACAAGATAAAATGCAACAAATAAAAGTGGAAGAGTGTCAACCCCAGGTCGATCCAACAACAATATGATAAATGTCTAAATCTGACTGAAATAAGGAACTCTCTTTAGTTGATGGTCTTCTCATAGACTGTGTACTTTACACACAAGTGCTGCTGATATTCAGACACTTTCATTCTTAAATGTCACAGCAGGCTTTAAAATCAAATTGTGAGTCACCATGGGATGACAAGTTTACAATAAAGAAAGAGGCCATTCATCCCATCATAGCTGTGTTACTCTTTGCTAAAGCAATCAGAAAGTAATTCCATTACCCTTTGTGCTCCCCAGGGATATGGAGATAGCGCAGAGAAAGTGGCATTGAGGTAGACGATCAGCCATGATCTAATTGAATGGCGGGGCAGGCTTGACAGGCTGAATGGCCTACTCCTGCTCCTATGTATCTTCCTCTGCCTGAAATACTCAGTTTTGCCTTAAAAGAGGTAATAGTCTCTATCTCGGTTGTGGCATCGCAAAACATACCATGCTCCAAACTCCTCTTTTTTGTGACAATTTTAAGTTGATGGCCCTTCATCATTGACTTTCCAATGACAGGAAGAAGTCTTTCCTTATTCAGGTTACTGAAATTCTTCTAAATTTTACAAGCTTGATTTAATTTATTTCTACCCGTATGTACTCCAGTGAGAACAGTCCCAACTATCCCAAGTCTCTCCTTACAATTATAATTTATCATCTCTGACAGCACACTGATGAATCTACTCTGTAGTGGTTCACTAATGTCCTTTAGGGAAGGAAATCTGCTGTCATTACCAGGTCTGACCTCCAGATTATTATCTACATGAATAACAACACACGTTGCTGGGGACGAATCATTTCACCAATCATCCATTCCGATCCATTTCCGACTTTTGTTTAGTCATCCCCCTACTCATAGCACCACTTTACTTTTACCATGGCCCGCGATTATCAGAACTCATTATTGTTTTAAAATTCTATTCAGCGTTGAGGAGTTAGTACAGCCTGTGATCTTTTCCCCCTCCTATTTGAGAGCTGGAATCAATTAATTGGATTTTAAATTCTTCCGAACTCATCAATGTAGAGTCAGTCTCCAGGAAATAAAAGCAATCAAGAATTTTCTAAATTCCAATTCAGAAAGAAATACCAAAAACATCAATTTCTAATATACTAAAACATACTAATTGGGTTTGAGGTGGATCGCACAGGGTTAATGCAGGTGGATATTTAGATTAAAGGAGAGTTTGCTCCCTCCTCTTCCTGCAATTCATCTAATTTACTGTGTCTTGAAGCATTAGAATGAAGCTCTGCAGTGACGTGGATTAACCACAAGTAATTCTTTGTAAAGAATTCTGAATAATTATGATCTGTAACCTTTACTGGTACCTATTTGTTTAAACGCACAGTTCTGATGGCGCAATCATGGGGTTTGACTATAGCCAGGGTGGCTAACGGTTATTGCTAGAGCTCCCAGATGAAGGGTACCTTGGCCTCCACCTGACAGCCAAGCAGAGGAAAGCCTCCATCAACTGATGGCACTAACCTTAGTCTGAAAAACAATAATGTCTCTGACAGTGCTTACATTCTCTGCCTCCTGATCTTCCTCATACTCGTCCATGGCCTCATCCCCTTCCTTACTGGCAACATTGACGCCCTGGAGTTAGACAAGGGAGAGAACAAATTACATAATGTTATATTAAAATTATATAATGCTTCTCAGGTTCACCTCTCTCGACTCCACAGTCACTAAACTGGAGAGAATTTGTGACCATAAATATCCCAGCAGGAGCATTAACCATTACTCAGACACTTAATGCTTTCCACTCGCTACATCAACTACTGATGTAAGTCGCAGAGAGGGGGCTGGATTAATTGGATCCCATCTACAAGAGGATGTGGGATAGGGAGGGTGTGGGGGCAGGTGAGAGGGCGGTTGGTAGGGAGGATGATGCAAACACAAGGAAAGGGAGAAGGAACTAGACACCCACAAATCACTTTTTTTTCAATGATTTGAGGAAAAAATGAAGGTCAGCATTGTATATTTGCAAGGTCAGCTTGCTCTAGCAAGCCTTTTAGAGCAGACAGGCTGTGAATCAGAAGTGAAAACAACTAATGAACTGCTGCCTTATCTCAAATCTCACAATGTAAGTGAATAAGACATCAGCATTATATGCAGCCATCTCCAATGTAATTGTACAGGTCTGCTACGTGAGGCACAGCATGCAGCTGTGTGCTGAAGCCTGTTACCTGCTCCTTTCCCTCCTGCATGTGGCAAAAGCTCCATTCTCACCAAATTAGATTAGCACAGTGGAGACTGGAGCTCCCTCTGGGGAGAATCACACAGCTTTGTATAAATCCAAACACGTTATACAAACCTACAGGAAACATGACAACCACTAGTGCCACTGAGGAAAATGACATTCAGAAAGAATATTCCAGAAAGTGGCAAAATGTCAATTTCTAACATATTTGCTCACAAAATACTAATTGGGTTTGAGGTGGACTGCATAGGGTTAATGTAGGTGGATATTGAAATTAAAGGAGAGTTTCCTCCCACCTTTTCCTGAAATTCATCTAATTTACTGTGTTTTGAAGCATTAGAATGAAGCTCTGAAGATTCGTGGAGAGGTAGAGTATCCTTTACCCAAAGCCCTCGGGGCTGACTGCGTTTTGGTATTCAGATATTTTCGGCTTTTGGGTCTACCATATATAAAGTAGGCCCAGGCCTACTTACATTACAACAGCCTAAGCCTAGGCTGGCTATAGTCAAAAATACTGATTGTTTCTCCATTTGCCAATTCTCTCACAGTCTATTTCTTACCTGTTAATGCTTATCACACCTGTAATATTATATTGCTTTATTAACATACAAATTAACTGCACAGCCATTCTGTGATGACTCTACAGAGCAGACTGGATTCGTCAAGAAACAATTAAACTTTTTTAGACACATTTTTAGTGCTTGCGCACTTGACCAAATCTCTATCGAGAAAGCGCTCCCCACCCCTCCCCCTCCCCCCAACCCGGATTGCCTGTGCAAAGAGCTCACAGGTTGGAGCCCCCACAGTACATCACACGAGCAATGATTGGCAGGAGGGAGTGACTATACATCCAGTTACCACATTTCCTCCTCCCTTAGTTTTTTTTTTATAATTACTCTTTACAGAAAAAACATTTAAACAATCCAACAAACATGTATACAATTTTAGATGATTATAAATCAAGTCTCCGAGGTGCTCTTCTTATATGGCTAGAGCGGTGTAGCTCTACCACCGGAGGTTCCTGAACCAGGTTGACAGGATCTGCAGCTGCTCTGTAAGACACATCATTGGAACTGTGCAGTGCAGGATTTAGCAACTCTTCTGAAACACCTGGAATGTCAGTTCTAGGTTGATCACACACCTCAGAAGCCGATGGTTCAATGTTAATCACAGGGTGATCAGATAATTGGAATGTCTCTCTTGCCCGGATATGATCTTTGTGCTTAGACGATTCTATATCCCACTTGTACTTGGAATGATAATAGAGTGCTTTTTGATTATTTTTATCACACCAGACTTAAAAGTTTGTACAGCCCTCATGGCTAGACCATCCGACGAGGGATGCCAAGGAGCTGCCTCAATATGTCGGATTCTATTCAGATCCATAAATTTCTGAAACTCAGTGCTGGTAAAGGCTGTATCATTATCAGAGACGACAATTTAAGGTAGGCCCTTTATGCTGAAACAGTGACATAGCTTCTAGATAATTGACTTCGATGTTGGCGAGTTGACTTCGTACACATCCATCCATCTTGAATGTGCATCTACAATTAACAAGAACGTGGTCCTTAAGAATGGTCCCACATAATCGATATGTAGTTCAACCCAGGGTCAACCAGGCCACTCCCAAGGATGAGGGGAGCTGAAACAAGCAACTTCTGTTGTTGCTGACAATGGAAACAGTGATTGACCATGCTTCCAATGTCACTGTCAATGCCTGGCCACCTGATATAACTTTGCGCAAGCACTTTCATCTTTGCTACGCCTGGACATGCACTGTGAAGCTCTGTCAAGGGTGATTCTCTTCCTTGCGGAGGGACGACAACTCTTGAATGCCACAACACAATTCCTTGATGGCTTAATTCCGTGTTCCTGACATAGAATGGCCAATTCTTCAGATACAGGAGAGTTTGGCCATCCTTGCAATAATAAGGTCTCTGATTTTTTTGACAATATTGGCTCTCTGTTCTCCCAGCTTCTAATGTGTTCCACGCACACAGGCAAAGAATCTAAGAAATTCAATAATAGCACTAATTCTTGTGGAACGGGAGTATTTACAATGCTACCTGGTAATGGGAGGTGACTGAGTGCATCTGCATTTGCAATGTGTAGGCCAGGACAGTACAAAGAAGTATATCAGATAATGTCAGAGCCCAGCGTTGTATTCTTGCTGATGCTATTGGCGGAATGGCCTTACCCTTGCTGAATGATCCCGTTAATGGTTTATGGTCCGAGACATGGTGAAATGTCGTCCATGTAGGTACTAGGGAAACATTTCTACATCAAATACTACTGATAATCCTTCTTTTTCTAACTGAGAATAGTCCTTCTCGGCTTGGGAAAGGGTTCTTGAGACACAGCCAATGGGCCTTTCCATTTTATGTGATAACATGGCTCCTGCACCGTAAGGAGAGGCATCACATGTTGACACCAGCTCTTTCGATGGGTCGTAGTGTCCCAATAACCACGATGAATGAAGCAATTTCTTTCTTTCACAAAGGCTTCTTCCTGTTGTGAACCTCATGACCAACGGTGATTCCTTCTTTAGTAGCGAGTGTGATGGTGCCCATACAGTTGATAGGTTGGGTAAGATTGAACTTTATCTTCCACCGGATGCAAACCCGTGGTGTCCACCCTGTGACCTGGATAAGTGATTTTAGGTGCGCGAGATGTGCATTTTCCCTTGCTTAACCATACGCCGGCTTCCATGAACCTCTTTAGCACCTCCTCCAGGTTGGCCAAGTGTTCTGTCTTGGTTGACCCAGTGGTGAGAACATCATACTGCCACTTGTGCGACTTCTTGCAAAAGACTTTCTGTTGTTCTCTGGAAAATATCGCATGCTGACGAGACTGGGTCCCTCTCCTTTCACTATTGTTACAGGCAGTTGGGCTGTCTGTCACTTGTAAGAGACTGGGACAGTGACGATGCCCTTTACTTGAATAGATTCTCCCATGTAAGTTCTTAATTTAGCGGTTGCCTGCTCTAAGTTTATTGGCTGTATTCATTAAGGTACCCAAAAGTGAGCTCTCCTACCATCGTCTTTGAGGCACCATTGTCAGTGGCTTCTCATTCACTTGTACTGCCACCAAAATAGGCTCAGTCTGCACAGCTGTTACATTATATAAGGAGTAAACATCAGGAGCAGCAGCTTCAGCCTTTGCTGTACCTGGTACATCTATCATGCTTGTTTGCGGTTTTGCAGGCTGCTTCAACTTTGTCCGGCATTGCCTAACCTCGTGAACCTTATGATGATAGTAATGGCATTCAGCCTCTGAGTTCACAGGTACCTGTTCCGTGGTCACCTCCACATCTATAGCAATGTTGCCTTAAAACTGATGATGAAGCGTTTCTGTTAGGCTTTTTAATGTTTCTCACAGTGGGCATTGAATCATGCATTAATTCTGCAGGTCTGTCTTTTGTGTAACACTCGGTGCCAGGTTCATGCCCAATACGAAGCTTGGCATCATTACCCATGTGGTGCAAAGCCTGCGAGTCTCTCGCAGCACTTTCCATGGCGAGGGAGATTTCTAGGGTGTATTTAAAATACTTCCGCAAGCAACTGGCGTTGTCCTCGACTCCACATACCAATCGGTCCTACAGCAAATCGCTTAAAACTTCTCCGAAGTTGTGGTATTCTGTTAAGTGCTTGAGGTTCGCTACATAGGTTGCATAGGACTCTCCCAGGGCCTGAACTCTCAAACTGAATTTAAAGTGCTGCATTATCACGGATGGCTTCAGCTGGAAGTGTGTTTTCATTAGGTCCACTAATTTGTTTATATGACTTGGAATTGGGCGCGCTCGAGGCAGTCAGGTTACCAATCAGGTTGTACATTTTACTGCCACATACACTGAAGAGAATTGCTTTCCACTTTCCTTCGGTGGTTATTTCATTTACTACAAAGTAAAATCCGAGGTGCTCAACATACTGGCTCCAACCTTCAATATTAGCATCATATGGGTCAATTCTTCCAAACAGTGGCATGGCTGGTGAGTAATTTTTTTAAAATTCGGTTTACTCACAGTAACAGGACGAGGCACAGAGTCAAAGCTGATTTTACCCTCATCACCAAATATGATGGCTCTAGGGGGCAGACTGGTTTAATCAAGAAACAGTAAAACTTTATTATAGAGACATTTACAGTGTTTGCACGCTCGACCAGATCCCTCATCCGAAAAGTCCTGCCCTGCCCCCCAGATTGCCCAGCTCACTGGTAGGAGCCCCCACAGTTCATCACGTTACCTGTGATTGGCAGGAGGGAGGGACCATACATCCAGTTAGAAAAACATTCGATTTTTGGGTGCTTTCGAATGTACAGATAAAGGATATTCAACCTGTATACGATTTTGTTTCATCAGAAATTAGACACCGTCAATCAGCAGCTTTTGAAACATTCCGGCTTCAGGCTTCCACGTACCTTTGGAGCCAGTTTAATGAGCAGCTGCTGCTCCTTCAGCCCAGCCACCTTCCCCGCAAAACCTGGCCTCTCGAGTTCAGCTTCTTCAAATTCATCTTCTCCCTGGTTATTGGGATCCTGAGCCGGGTCCGGATCGATATCTGGGATCTGAAGAGACAACGGATTAAAACCTGCACTTGGGCCTTGACTACCGAGCGCGGGAAAAGTGATGTGAGCTGTGTGGCGATAAGTCTGTTGGTGGTCAACTCTCCCTGAAGTATTATCGTAGGTTTCAGGCTTGTGCCATGATCAATGCCTGGCTGACTTTCCTCGACATGATAATCTGAGATGTGTTTGTCTTTCCCTACGCCTCGGTGGAGTGAGATGCTAAAATGCAAGCATTGGTGTTGCATGACAATCTTGAAGGACTGGGTTTTGGGAAGGGGACTGAGGAGAGGAGTTGGCTAAGGTGAGCCCCAGAAGGTTCTGAGAGAGGAGGAGAGAAAGGGGCATTAAAAAGTGAAGACAATGGTCTGGACTCTCTCTGGCAAAAGTTAAACCCTCTCACCTGCTCCTGGGCACGAGTCCCCATCACAGGGCAAGTGCGGCTGTGATTAGTTCAGCTGATTCCCTGAGCGTCCAATAAGGGAGAAGGCTCATCACCAACACCTCACGTGACGTCATAGCAACAGCAAACTGCATCCACGTAGTGCCTTGCAGGCAGTGAGACATCTCCAGGCACTACAAGGAAGGCAAATGGAATTTTGGCATTTATTGCTAAAGGAATAGAGTATAAAAATAGGGAAGTGTTGTTGCAACTGTACAAGGCATTGGTGAGACTGCACCTGGAGTACTGTGCATAGTTTTGGTCCCCTTACTTGAGGAAGGATGTAGTTGCACTGGAGGCAGTTCAGAGGAGGTTCACTAGATTGATTCCAGAGATGTGGGACTTGTCTTATGAGGAGAGATTGAGCAGATTAGGCCTATACTCGCTAGAGTTTAAAAGTATGAGAGGAGATCTAATTGAGGTTTATAAGATACTAAAGGGGATAGACAAAGTAAACATGGAGCGGATGTTTCCCCTTCTGGGCATTCTAGAAATGAGAGGCCATAGTTTTAGGCTAAGGGGTGGTAGATTTAAATCAGAAATGAGGAGGAATTATTTTTCGCAAAGGGTCATGAATCTGCAGAGATCACTACCTCAGAGTGCAGTGGATGCCGGGACACTGAATAAATTTGAGGAGATAGACTGATTTTTAACTAGTAACGGGTTGAAAGGTTATGGGGAGAGGATGGGAAAATGGAGTTGAGACCGAAATGAGATCAGCCATGATCGTATTGAATGGCGGGGCAGGCTCAAGGGGCTGAATTGCCTACTCCAGCTCCTAGTTCTTATGTTCTTATGTACATAAAATTTGCCACCAAGCCACATAAGGAGATATTAGGCTAGGTGACCACAAAAAGGAGGTTTCAAAGAGGAGAGAGAGGTAGAAAGGCGGAGAGGTTTAGGGAGGGAATTGAAGGCACGGCTCACAATTGTGAATCAATTAAAAATCCATGAATGCAGATCTGAGCCGAGGCAGAAACAAATGACAGTGATGATTGACACAATCGCAGCAGCAGAGAACTGCTTTTCAACACGAAAGTAACCGAACAGCTCAGCACTGCATTCATCAGACAGCTTCGATTTTGGGTCTTTTCTGCCCACTCGTTCTAGCTCCTGCAGTTTCTGTATTTCAGGCTTCTCGCGTAGGCGAGTTTAGCTCACTGAGGGTCCCAGAGCATCTTCACTGGCTCTTTTATGTGAGTGAGCTTCTGATAGCAAGTTGAGGAGGACAAATAGAAAACTGTTCAATAAATTGGTTGCACTGCTGCGTTTCCCCTGTGTCTTGCTCACACCTTCAAAAAGATCGAAAGAATAGACCTCGTTTCAGCTTTTACCCAACAAGAGAAATTAGTGAAGAATACATGAACGTGTGAATATATAACTGTACTATAACACAGGTATTCTTACAGTGATTGTACTAAACAGTTTCTTCAAATAGCAAATGGTCCCAATCTATATCCTATTAATTTGTAGTTACTCTTTTATACCCTCAGTACACATTCCCTATCTCTGTCATCTCCTCCAGTCCTACAACCCACTCTGCACTCCCTCCAGTTCTGACCTCCTGCATATCCCTGATTTTAATAGCTTCACCATTGGAGGCCGTACCTTCAGCTATCTCGGCCCCAAGCTCTCGAATTCCTCCCTAAACTCTCTCTCTCTCTCCTCCCAAACTCTAAAGAGGGTCTGAAGGGAGAATAAGAGATGATCTTATTGAAATGTATAAGATTCTGAGGGGGCTTGATGGGGTGGATGCTGAGAGGAATAGGAGAATCTCGGACTGGTAGGGTACAGGTTCAAAATAAGTGGTCTCCCATTTAAGACAGAGAAGGAGGAGTTTCTTCTCTCAGACGGTTGTCAGTTTTTGGAATTCTCTTCCCCAGTGAGCAGTGGAGGCCTGGTCATTGAATATATTCAAGGCTGAGTTACAAGGGAGTCAAGGGTTATGGGGGACAGGCCGGAAAGTGGAGTTTGGCTGCAATCAGATCAGCCATAATCTTGTTGAATGGGGGAGTAGGCTCGAGGGGCCAAATGGTCTACACCTGCTCCTAATTCGTTTTTTCTTTCAAACCTCTTTGACCAGTCTTTTGTTCATCTGCCCTAATATCTCCTTATGTGGCTCAGTGTCAAATTTTGTTTGCTAACACTCCTACAAAGCACCTCAAGATACTTTACACAAAAGGCACTATATAAACGCAAAGTTATCGTTGTCATTCTTTTATTACTGAAGTCTCTCTAACTGCGGAAGCTCATCTGGCCAAGCCTATTTCCAGTTCTACTTGGGTCTGACACAGAGGTAGTCAGCTCAATAAAATACCCCTTTAAACAGTTGCTGTGGCTTTGTGCATTTGCTAAATCAAGCTACACTTAAAAGATTAACTGCTGACCATACACATGGTGGGAAAAGATCACTGTTCATTTGTCTGAAGGTGCTTTGGCCTCCCCCTCCAACCTTGCTTGCCCTGCAAGGTTTATGTGAATTCAGGCTGGGGCATAGATTTTAACTGCAGCGGGTTTTCAAAAACTTTGTTGTGCCTTGTGGCTGGAGTGAAGGGAGCTTTCACAGAGCCTCAATCAAGATGGAACACATTTCCCATTATCCACAAGGAGTTATTGACTGTGAGACACTCATGGCTCAGAGAACTGAAACCCCTCAGAACATACAGTTATTAACAACAGCAACTTGCATTTACATAGCACCATTAATGTCATAAGCCATTAGAATACTTTGTGAGGTGCCCCAAGGACTTTTTATGGTTAGGTTTTTGTCCAGCTGCTATTTGAGAAATTTTTATGCTGTAAACATTTGCAGAAATATTTCAATTTCTGTCCAGTTTTAGGATCAGGGCCCTTGAACTTGATTGTTTAAAAATACAGAGTGTGTCAGCTTCAAATCAATCCAGTAATATTTAGCCCACTTCACTCTATTTTTGAGCTGGAGTTGGAGTAGATCTTTAATGTAATGCATTCCTCACACAGTCAGGGTACATACCAGTGGTTCCTGTGCAATCAGCTTGTTCCTGGACGACATGGCGTGCATTAACAGCTTCCCAGGATCATTTTTATCCACTTCATCCAACTCGTTATCTAAAATCAAGACCAAAGCTAAAATGATCAAGCAGCAAAGTAACCGAAGACCAGCACGTGGCAATGCAAGTGCATCTGAATGGAACAGGGAGATAAAGGAATGAAGACAGAGATAGGGGTGGGGGATGTGAGACCTGGAGGGGAGCGAGGCGGGGGAGGGGTGGGGGGGGGGGGGTGCGGGGGGGAGTGGGTAAGAGGGCGAGCGAGGCGGGGGAAATAAGATGGGGAGCGAGGCGGGGAAAGAGGGGGGGAGAGAGGCGGGGAAAGAGAGGGGGAGCGAGGCGGGGAAAAAGAAGGGGAGCGAGGCGGGGAAAAAGAAGGGGAGCGAGGCGGGGAAAAAGAGGGGGAGCGAGGCAGGGGAAATAAGAGGGGGAGCGAGGCAGGGGAAATAAGAGGGGGAGCGAGGCGGGGGAAAAGAAGGGGAGCGAGGCGGGGAAAAAGAAGGGGAGCGAGGCGGGGAAAAAGAGGGGGAGCGAGGCAGGGGAAATAAGAGGGGGAGCGAGGCAGGGGAAATAAGAGGGGGAGCGAGGCGGGGGAAATAAGAGGGGCTGCGAGGTGGGGGAAAAGAGGGAGAAAAGAGGGAGGAAATGAGGCGGGGAAAAGGGGGTGGGGAAAAAGAGGCGGGGAAAAAGAGGGAGGAAAGAGAGGAGGAAAAGAGGAGGAAAAAGAGGGGGGGAAGAGGGGGAGCGAGGCGGGGAAAAAGAGAGGGAGCGAGGCGGGGAAAAAGAGGGGGAGCGAGGCGGGGAAAAAGAGGGGGAGCGAGGCGGGGAAAAAGAGGGGGAGCGAGGCGGGGGAAATAAGAGGGGGAGCGAGGCGGGGGAAATAAGAGGGGGAGCGAGGCGGGGGAAATAAGAGGGGGAGCGAGGCGGGGGAAATAAGAGGGGGAGCGAGGCGGGGGAAATAAGAGGAGGTGCGAGGTGGGGGAAAAGAGGGGGAAAAGAGGGAGGAAAAGAGGCGGGGAAAAGGGGCGGGGAAAAAGAGGCGGGGAAAAAGAGGCGGGGAAAAAGAGGCGGGGAAAGAGGGGGAGCGAGGCGCGGAAAAAGAGAGGGAGCGAGGCGGGGAAAAAGAGGGGGAGCGAGGCAGGGGAAATAAGAGGGGGAGCGAGGCGGGGAAAGAGAGGGAGAGCGAGGTGGGGAAAAGAGGGGCAGCGAGGCGGGGAAAGAGGGGGAGCGAGGTGGGGAAAAAGAGGGGGAGCGAGGCGGGGAAAAAGAGGGGGAGCGAGGCAGGGGAAATAAGAGGGGGAGCGAGGCGGGGAAAGAGAGGGAGAGCGAGGTGGGGAAAAGAGGGGCAGCGAGGCGGGGAAAAAGGGGGAGCGAGGCAGGGAAAAAGCGGGAGGAAAAAGAGGGAGGAAAAAGAGGGGGAAAGAGGGGGGGAAAGAGGAGGAGCGAGGCGGGGAAAAAGAAGGGGAGCGAGGTGGGGAAAAAGTGGGGGAGCGAGGCGGGGAAAAAGAGGGGGAGTGAGGCGGGGAAAAAGAGGGAGGAAAAAGAGGGAGGAAAAAGAGGGGGGGAAAGAGGGGGAGCGAGGCGGGGAAAAAGAAGGGGAGCGAGGCGGGGAAAAAGAGGGGGAGCGAGGCGGGGGAAATAAGAGGGGGAGCGAGGCGGGGGAAATAAGAGGGGGAGCGAGGCGGGGGAAATAAGAGGGGGAGCGAGGTGGGGAAATAAGAGGGGGAGCGAGGCGGGGGAAATAAGAGGGGGTGCGAGGTGGGGGAAAAGAGGGGGAAAAGAGGGAGGAAAAGAGGCGGGGAAAAGGGGGCGGGGAAAAAGAGGCGGGGAAAAAGAGGGAGGAAAAAGAGGAGGAAAAAGAGGGGGGGAAAGAGGGGGAGCGAGGCGGGGAAAAAGAGAGGGAGCGAGGCGGGGAAAAAGAGGGGGAGCGAGGCGGGGATAAAGAGGGGGAGTGAGGCAGGGGAAATAAGAGGGGGAGCGAGGCAGGGGAAATAAGAGGGGGAGCGAGGCGGGGGAAATAAGAGGGGGAGCGAGGCGGGGGAAATAAGAGGAGGTGCGAGGTGGGGGAAAAGAGGGGGAAAAGAGGGGGGGAAAGAGGCGGGGAAAAGGGGGCGGGGAAAAAGAGGGAGGAAAAAGAGGAAGGAAAAAGAGGGAGAAAGAGAGGGAGGAAAAAGAGGGGGGAAAAAGAGGGGGGAAGAGGGGGAGCGAGGCAGGGAAAAAGAGAGGGAGCGAGGCGGGGAAAAAGAGGGGGAGCGAGGCGGGGAAAAAGGGGGGAACGAGGCGGGGAAAAAGAGGGGCAGCGAGGCGGGGAAAAAGAGGGGGAGCGAGGCGGGGAAAAAGAGGGGGAGCGAGGCGGGGAAAAAGAGGGGAAGCGAGGCGGGGAAAAAGAGGGGGAGCGAGGCGGGGAAAAAGAGGGGGAGCGAGCGAGATGGGGGAAAAAGAGGGGGAGCGAGCGAGGTGGGGGAAAAAGAGGGGGAGCGAGCGAGGTGGGGGAAAAAGAGGGGGAGCGAGCGAGGTGGGGGAAAAAGAGGGGGAGCGAGCAAGGTGGGGGAAAAAGAGGGGGAGCGAGCAAGGTGGGGGAAAAAGAGGGGGAGCGAGCGAGGTGGGGGAAAAAGAGGAGGAGCGAGCGAGGTGGGGGAAAAAGAGGGGGGGCGAGCGAGGTGGGGGAAAAAGAGGGGGAGCGAGCGAGGTGGGGGAAAAAGAGGGGGAGCGAGTGAGGTGGGGAAAAAGAGGGGGAGCGAGCGAGGTGGGGGAAAAAGAGAGGGGGCGAGCGAGGTGGGGGAAAAAGGGGGAATGAGGTGGGGGGAAAGAGGCGGAGACCAGGTGAAAGAGGGAGTGAGAAGGGCTGAAAAGAGGTGGAGCGAGATGTTGAGGGGGAGCAGGAAAGAGTGACTGTGTCAGAAAGAATCAGAGAGGAAGGGGATGAGAGAATGTTAAGGGAAGGACATGAACTTAGAATGAAGATATTCGTCCAGCACTTTTCCCATATGTCAATTATCAGCTTTTATCCTTCCCTGAATTAATCAGGATTCTGCTGTAGCTGTTGCAGGAAGTGGCTGAAATCCTGAAGTAGTTTAAATATACACTTTACCCAAACTCTTTTAATTGTACTTCCCTGGGTCAAATAAAGTGCAGAGGTGGAGTTGTTACATTCATGACGAGCAACAGGAAATCAGTAAATATTAAAAGCAAAGGGAAGGTTGGAAACAGGGCTGATCAAAGCACTGACCCAGATCTTGAACCTGTCTCTACTCATCAGGCTCTTTTACATCCTTATACTCACCCTTTCCAAAAACATAAGCAAGAACAAAGCCCTGTGGCAGCCCCAGTCAAAAACCACCGGGCACAGGGGGGAAAGGGACACCGAGCACGGAGGGAGGGGGGAGTAAAAGGGACACCGAGCACAGGGGGGGGAAAAGAGACATGGTAACACCAAACATGGGGAGGAAAGGGACACGGTGACACCGGGCATGGGGGAAAGGGACACGGTGACACTGAACACGGGGGAAAGGGACATGGTGATACCGGGCACAGAGGCAGGGTGGGGGGTGGTGGGGGGGGGGGAGTGCCGCTTACAGATTTTATAACTGCAGTTTAATTCTGCTCTTCCTTTAAAGGTGGAGAGAGAATCAGAGACATACATAAGGAATTCCAGACAGTAGGATCAAGCTGACTGATGACTCTATCACCGATGGTGAAACAAAGGGTGGGGTGGAACACAAAATGCCAGAGGCATTGGATCAGAATGTTTCTAGTGGAAGAATGATTCGAGGCGGGGGTGGGGTTGGAGGTAAGACTGGAGAAGTAAAATGAGATTAAGGAATTTAAAGGAAAAAAAAATGAACACTAAACCGACACTCTGGCCTCCCGTTCAGGTGAGTGCAAAGATCCCACGGCACTAGTCAGAGCAGGTGAGTTCTCCCCCGTGTCCCAGTCAACACCAACACAACTCATTGGTCACTTATCTCATTGTTGTTTGTCGGATCTTGTACGTGCGCAAATTGAGTGCCACATTTTCTACATTAAAATAGTGATTGTTATTTCATTGTGTGTGAAATGGTTTGGTACATCCTTTGAATGTGAAATACACAGTTTTACATATAATTTGCAGCACAGAAACAGGCCATTGGGCCCAGTTGGTTTCTGCTGGTCTTTATGCTGCTTGTAAACATCCTCCCGCCTCATCAGCGGATCCTCAATCCTTACTTCCAAATGTGCTTATCCAGCTTCCCCTTAAATGTATCTATTCTATCTGCCTCAAAGGCTCCATGTGGTAGAAAGTTCCACATTTTCATCCCTTTCTGAGTGAAAATGTTTCCCCTGAATTTCCTGTTGGATTTATTGGCTATCTTATGTTTCCTCAAAAGGAGGTGGAAGCAGAGCCTTTGAACATTTTTAAGGCAACGGTGGATAGACTCTTGATAAGTGAGGGGGTGAGAGGTCATAAGGGGCAGACAGGAATGTTGAGAACTCAGATCAGCCATGATCTTATTGAATGGTGGAGCAGGCTCGAGGGGCCGAGTGGCCTACTCCTGCTTCATACACGTTCCTATGTTATAATCCCGTGTTGGTCTTGTGGAAACATCTTCTCCACGTCCAACTGATCAAATCCCTTTGTAATCAAAAAGACCCCAATGAGGCCACCTCTCGGCCCCCTCGAGGCTCAATGCTGCCTTGTTGAGTGACACAGATGCTGGCATTTCCAGTACAACTGCAAGGATCACATCCTTTTTGTGCCTGGTTATTGTCAAACTGTCATCACGATGAATATTGTGTTGAAATGAATAACCAGCAGCAGTGGTCACTTACCCATCCTCTCATCCTGCTCCTCCTCCTCCTCGGGCTCCCCTCTCACATCATGCGCACGGTCCACACGCCAGTTGGCGTTTAGATGTCCCGGACTCCACTGCCTCCTGGTGACATGAGGAGCAGTTGTCTGAAGCTCGCGATGATTCTGCACAAAGGGGATTTGGACTTGCTCTGTTCGGCTGCGCAGTTTAAAGTCTGTGCCTGTGTTCACATCATTAACAATCTCATCCCACCTATCAGCCAAATCAAACAGTGAACAGCAGAATGACCCAATTAAATAATGTCACAGGTTAACGGAGATGATTTACACTGCTGCTCACTCTTTTCTTCAGTTTAAGATTAGCACATTATAAAGAAGGAAATTAGATTAATTTCAAATACCTATTTTTAAATTCCCTCCAGCAATTCATTTTCTCCTCTCCCTCGTGAAGGCACTAACTTTTATCGGGTACAAATTCACCCTCTGGTACCAGATCCGCAGGCTCATTCACCTGCGAGTCTTAACAGCAAATGTCAGAAAGCTATTTGACTCTGGGGGCTTCATGGCCGAGCCCAAGCCTGTCTTCACGCAATGTGTACATGCATTATTTACGTGTGCCTCACATGTGTGTGCTCACATTCTCCCTCTCTCTCTCTGCCAAGCCAGGAGCCATGGGATCACAATACTCCCCCCTCCCAGAAACTTGGCACCTTCCTGTCCATATCACAATGAGCACACTTCATTTACCACTGAGACTGGGGAGAGGTGGGGGTGGGGAAGGTATTCATTTTCTCTGCAAAACCTACATTTGTAGAGAAAAAAAAGCGCACACACACACTGCCCAGTTATGTCAGCAGTGCAGACAGAGAATCACGGAGAGTGAAAGAAGTGAAGAGATGATTCACTCTCAGAGCAGTAAATCACAACACACAGGGATTTGTTATCCCTGAATAGCTGCAGACTGTAATCTTTGACAGTTGGGATGGATTGGCTGCTTCAGAAGAGTTACTGGCTAGTGTGCAAGGAGAGTTTCCTGCAAGGCCCCAGACACCGTGGGAAGCATCAGGCAATTAAACTCCAGCTAAAGTGTGATGTAAAACTCCCAGCTGGTTGTCCCAGCCAGTCACGATTCAAAACACACAGCTGGCTCCCCGCATGCTCCTGTCCTTGAGGCGAAGGGTAGAATCCACGGAAAAATCAGAACGGTGAAGGTTCTGAAAATACAATGCCCATGCTCGCATCTTCCCCCACACCAACACCCTGGAGCTTCCACGAAACAAAACCTGCCTGTGAAAGATGTTGTCTCCATTGACAGTCAGTGTCCATGGGACCCATATCCTATTGACAGTCAGTGTCCATGGGACACACGCCCCAGTGAGAGTCATTGTCCATTGGACCCATATCCTATTAGAGTCATTGTCCATGGGACCCATATCCCGTTGAGAGTCATTGTCCATGGGACAGTAACCCAATAGGGGTCAGCACCAGTGGAACCCATACCTGATCGTGGAGTCAGCACCTTCAAAAGAAACCTGGATACCAGTTGGCAGTTGTGTGCTGCCTGTTCACCTTAGCCTGTGAGACCAATCAAATCAGAACATTTTGCATTCTCACTGGAGGAATGGAAAATCCTCGTGGACGTACCTCTTCACCTTCATCTGATGGCTGATTGGACGACTCTCTGACTTCTGCTCATCGGTTGGAAGAGGCTCCTGTTGCCTATCAGCTGGCCCTCCCTCCAGCATGATGTGGCCTTGCTCAACAGTGACACCCTCAATGTGATCCACCCCATCAGCTGTCACCTTCGTATCCTGTGTCAACAAAGAGAAACACGAGACTCTAGTGAATAGATCTGTGAGTGCGTCCTGCTGCCCAGCATGAGGGCACTTCATTCAACAGCTAGAATGGCCTCCCTCACACAGTCTCCAACTCCTCCCCTTAGACACTTTGGGAACACGCGAGTTAAAAAAAAATGGGCAAGAGAAAACAGATGCTGAAAACCAGAGACAAGAACAGAAAGTTATCGAAATACTTTGGACAGTCAGTCAGCTTTGTTGGAGAGAAAACAGGGAAGTTAACATTCGAGGGTTAAGCACCTGCACCTTAAACACTGACTTGCTGACTCTCTCTACAGATGCTGCCTGACCTGCGTTGCATGGTGAATGCAGTCAGCAAGCTCCACCTGGAGTCTGGTTAGCAGGACCAGGCCACAGGGGCAGTCTCAATCCCAAGAGTACGGTCAGAGAGCACACCGATAAAAATCAGCTCCAAGTTTCTTTTTCAAACGTCTACTTTCATTTTGGGCCGGATTTATGAGCAGGAAATAAAAATGCTGGAAATAGTCAGCAGGGCAAACAGCATCTGTGGAGAGAGAGTTAATGTTTCAGGTCGATAATCTTTCGTCAGAATGGGGAGAAGTCGGAGATGATACAGGTTTTAGGAAGTGCAGAAGTCTGGAAAATGGGGCGGGGGAAGGAACAAACAGGAAGTTCTGTGATAGAGTCAAGCGTAAGAGTGATTTAATAATGGAAGGGTCAATGGGACAAGTAAAGAGTTTGAGGACTGAAAGCTCAGAGTAGGAATCGGCTGAGAATCTGTCTGCAGCCTCTGATGGAGGGAATTCAATGAAAGCTGGGGGAACAGCACCTCGTCTTTCAATCAGGCACTTTACAACCTTTCGGACTCAACAATAAGATCAACATGATTAGATGATAACCTTTGCTCCTGTATTATTGCACTGCAGGCACTGGGCATGGTTTTGCTGTTGTTGTTTACACCTCAGCCAGACTCACCCTTTGCTTCATTACTTGTCCCGTTCCCCTCTCGCTTTTGTCTCTGGCATCCATAGTATTTTGCCCTTAAGTAAAAAACGGATAGACCCCTGACGATACCTTGTGACAAAGATCCCGCCCCCCCCACCACCCCCACCCCCACCATGATCCCTCAGGATCTGTTGTTACAAAGAGCCATTCCATTCCCGGCCACTCCAGAGATCCCTCTGTACAAAACGGTGGCCCTAAAACCCTGAAAAAACAACATCAGCTCCATCCTCCGAGTTACAAGCCAGCCGCCATTCCACCCACCATCTCCGTTTCTACCACCCCACCACTCCTCCTCCAAAGGCCTCAACAGGAGGGCCAGTGACGTTTACCCTCAAACCAGAGATGCTTAACCACCACACCACCCCCACCGACCCCACGTGAAGTTAACTGAGGTTTGTGGCCTCACCTGCCTATCAGGCTGGAGGCTGTTCACTGTCCGAGTGAATCGCAGCATGCGGTTGGCCCCCTCGTTCTGCAGGTGCCCTGGATCGTTCGAATCCCAGACCGGCGCATTCCCGAGTCCCTGCAGAGGCTCATTAGCATGGCCCTTCACCGGAGCGTCCTTCATTTCTGTTTCTCTGTTATGCTGGGGAGACAGAGATCGCTCTCCCACGCCCACGCCCAGCGGCGGCTGCTCCTTTAACATAAAGGAAGATAATGACTGCACTCTGTCTCCAGGCACAAAACCTCAGCACCACAGAAACCCAGGAGATTCCGCAGTAAGATAAAAAGCAAAACACTGCGGACGCCGGAAACCCGAAACAAAAACAGAAAATGCTGGAAAAACTCAGCAGGCCGAATAGCATCTGTGGAGAGAGAAACAAGAGTTAACGTTTCGAGTCCGTATGCCCTATCTTCAGAGCTCTCTCCAGTCAGCTTTCAGTGAAAATCTTTCCAAGTTAAAAAGGCAAATTGTGGGACTGGACTTTTTTTCACCACCTTCAAAGTGTCAGCTGGATTCAGTTGGTAACACACTGGCCAATGGGCTCGAGCCCACTCCAGGACTTGAGCAGCTAATCCAGGCTGACACTTCAGTGCAATCCTGAGGGCGTGCTGCATTGTCAGAAGTACCATCCTTCAGATGGTATTAAGACAAGGTCTTGTCTGTCTGTTCTGATGGATGTTAAAGCTATAACAGGAACGGGCTGTTATGCTGGAAGGCAGGGACTGCATCCAGCCTAAGGGCCTTCTATATCCCAACCCAGAGGCTAGATATCAAGAGGCAGAACACTGTCAGAAAATCTGACCAGCGTTCAGGTAGCACAACACTGTCACCCAGTAACTCTCACCCAGCAAGCACATTTCAAAACACGAGGGGAAAAAAATGAATCAAAACAGGCAACCTGGGCAGAGAGTCATGTGTTTGGCTTTTGCCTGAAGGTTTGGATGACTCCTTGCTGCAGGCCTGGAGATGTCTTCATCCTCTCTGTGCCTGTAAAGATGCAAGGTGAGGGCGATGCCTGGCCTTGGTTTCGCTGCCTGGACACAGACCTGTGACCCTACTTGACGTTCATTGCCTCAGATACCTCTCCAGAGGGGCACCGCGAATCTGGGCCAGGACATCCAGCGCAGCAAATACCGAGCTAGACAACCTCTGGGAAAATGGGAGCTTATTTCAAAACCAAACAGCGATTCTTTCAAGTTGTTCTCATTAACGATTTTAATGACATGACCCAAAATATTTCAAACAGTGCAGCTCCCATTTTTCTAAGCTGAGGATTTGAAATAGGATCTGTGCCAACAATAGCAGGACTCCTCAGAGCTTCAAACTGTCTTTAATATTTATACCACTCAGCAACTAACCAGCAAATCTGAAGCGAAATATTATGAGAAGTTTTGTCTTAAACTAGGTGTACCTTCCATTCAGTAACCTGTGACCGGTTGTTGTCAGGACCCCAGGGATGCTCATGCCGTGCCTGATTCTGTTCTTGCAGGATGGCTGGATTCAGTCCAGGCTGTTTGAAACTTGGCATTGCATGAAGAGCTTCCTTCAGCTGCCTGAACTCTTCCACCTGGGCCTGCAGAAAGAGTCAAAAATAAACAGAATAGTCAGTATCTGAGGAGGATTGTGCAAGAAGGGGGCTCGGCCAAAGAGGGCACACGGCAAGATCAAGACCAGTCTTCGCCACTGGATTAAATACAGATCACAATATGGAATTATGCTGAGTGAATAGGCACAGGGACATCCAGACTGGTGTCCTATCCCTCAATCCAGGCCAGATCAGCACAGTCCAAACAGGACTAGCATCAGGGAGGGACACTGGTAATGTTTCCACAACTAAAAAATGGTATTACACTGTAACCCTGCATTGGAACTGCAACACTTGCACTGTGACTGCAACCCTGCACCAGAACCACAACCCTGCATCGCAATACTGCACTGTAACGCAATACTGCACTGTAACGGCAACCCTGCATCGCAATACTGCACTGTAACGGCAATGCTGCATCGCAATACTGCCCTGTAACGGCAACCCTGCATCGTAATACTGCACTGTAACGGCAACCCTGCATTGCAATACTGCACTGTAACGGCAACCCTGCATTGCAATACTGCACTGTAACGGTAACTCTACACCATAATCGCAATCCTGCATCACAATACTGCACCATAATGGCAACCGTGCATTGAAACCCTGCACCGTAACCTTGCACCATAACCACAACCCTTTAATCTCTTCATCACCAGAAAATACATTATAACATAAAGTTTCCCAGTTTCTCATCAGACCCTCTTTGACTCAGGGACCCTCCTGGTTAAGTGTTGGTGCAGTGTGCAGTGGAAGCTGCATGTAAAGTGCAAACCCTCCCTCTCTCCATTGGTATGACAAGCTGCACATACAGACGCTGTTCTACTGACAGCTGTTGCATTATGGGTTTGTTTGATGTCTCATTGATGAGATCTTGAGACTTGTATGTTTAAACATGAACCATTTATTGTTGATCTTTAACTATGTACAGATCTCAGTTAGTGTCATGCATGGTGCTGCTGCCATGCAGATAGGCTGCTTCTAGAGTGTTCTACCAGTCTATTACCATGTGACTCTATACAGTATACGATGGGTGGTGCTACTTTTCAGTGCCACATCAACCCTTGCTCTGACGAGCACCTTGACATTACAATTGCATGCAAGCAGATACAACATCATGAAAGAACAGCAGGAAGATTAAACTACAGATTTCTAGCCTGGCATCAAATGCATTCTGTGTTAGGAGAGGGCTTCCAAAGTGTCAGAACATTTGCTGCTGGCTGTCATAGAACATTCGCTGAAGCCCAGTCAGTGTAGCAAGAGTCAGTATCGCAAGTGCGTCTAATTAATTGGGAATGCCAGCTAAAAGAAGCCCAGGCTCAGCTCCTAGTACAGAGAACTCACCCTGAGACAAAGCTGAACCAATTGGATAGTGCGATGAATGGAAAAGTGGAGCTTTATTCATTTTGCACAGGATGCTGAACTGCATCAGCAACAGGACTGTGACGGGTTTGTAATCTTTCCACAAACAAGATTCTCACGCCCGTTAATCACCTGTTTCCACCAATACCCAGCTCAGAAGTGCCATCAATCAACTTACCCCTGAATTCTAGGTGCTTTGTATCATCCTCCCAATGAGTAGCTCCCATCTCTGTTCTGGCATTTCAGCATCATTCACAAACTAGAGGGAACTATCCCTTTGGTACAGAACCCTCACTGCAGCTTTCAAAACACATCCTCCTTGCACAGTACCATTGCTAAATCCCAGCAACAACGTTACTCAATCCCCTTTTTCGGCAAAGTTGCATCTGGCAATGTTGAAAAGCGGGCATGAGCAGGGAGTAAACCCAGTCACTGACCTTCCTGTGCAAAGGGTGCAAAGGGCCCCGCACTGACCCTGTTACTGGGTGTTAGGGGCTTATTCCATAAAAGGGGCATGGGGCAGTCTCAACACATGGCCTCAAGTGAGGACCTTCAAAAGAAAACAGCCCACAGTTCCAAAACCGCCACTGAAAATCTCATTGAAAGTCTTCAAACAGAGGCCATCAGAAGTCTGAATAATCATTCTCAGGGTATGGATGTCACTGGCAAGGCCTCCGTTTATTGGCCGTCATTAGTTGTCCCGAGAGTTGGTGACAGGCCTTCTTCTCAAACTGCTGCATCTTCCCTTTCATAGCAGTTTGGGGCTGGAGTCACATATAGGGTAGCCAAGGCTACAACAGCAGTTTTCCTTCCTTAAAAAGGACACCTGAGGATCATTCGGGATTTTACGCTAAACCTTTAGGGCTGGAATAGCTTGAGGCTCTGTCACAGTGATTGAATTCTTGGATGAAATTGCCCAGACGGCTGGTGTTGGGGCCGTGGTCAATGTCTGACACTGGAAATTTGAAAGAGCCCTGGGTAAGTCACTATGTGGAACATCATTGAAGAGATGATGATCTAAGCTCAGCTACCTTGCTGGGAGTCGGAGCGGAGCAGACCCGCGGGAGACAGTCGGGAGCTGAGGAGCGCACTGTTTCACTGTTTCAGCTTCTGTGAAGCAGCAATAGGGAAAAAAAGAGAGGAATGCAACTGTGATGTTACAGGAAACTAGTAAGTTGATTATCTGGCTCAAAATAGTATATTTTGAGTGAGCGGGATCGCGTGGATCGAGAGGTCTACTTGCAGTCAGACCAGCGGCGGAGTGACACCAATCACAACGTGACGCGAGTTCAAGGAAAGCAGCTGATTGGTGAGTCAGATTGTTGAGTATTTCTAGTCTTCAAAGTAAAAGTAAGGTCTTTGTTTAGGTCTCTAGTCTGTTTTTTTCCTCTCTTTTTCTTAAAAATAGCTTAAGTAGAAGATCGATACTGGTGTAAAAAAATTAATTACACTAAAGTGTAAAAGGCGGGGGATTCTTCAAGCATAAAGAGCAGGGATGCCAGAGTAATGAATTAATAAATTAAAGAAAATACGATAGTGATGGCAGGACGGGTAATGTGTTGCTGATGCAGCGTGTGGGAGCTGCTGGACACCAAGGTGATCCAGAGTGAACACATCTGTACTAAGTGTCTGCAGCTGGAGGAACTCCAGATCCGAGTTGAGGAGCTGGAATCCGAGCTGCAGACCTTGCACCACATCAGGGAGGGGGAAAGTTACCTGGACACTTTGCTCCAGGAGGCAATCGCATCCCTCAGATTAGGTAATTCAAATTTGGTATGTGATCAAGGACAGGAGGGTGTGACCGCAGGGAAGGCAGGTATGGGGACTCAGGGGGTAGCATTGGAGGAGCCTCAGCCCCTGCAACAGTCCAACAGTTACGAGGTTCTTGCAAGCTGTGTGGACAGGAGCGGGAACTGCAGTGAGGATGAGCATACTGATGTGGTACAGGGAGAGATTCAAGTGGAGGGGGGAAAATAGGTACATAGTAGTGGTAGGGGACTGTATAATTAGGGGGATGGATACTGTTCCCTGCAGCCGTAAGTGTGAGTCCCAAAGGCTGTGTTGCCTGCCCAGTGCCGGGGTTAAGGACATCTCCTCAGGGCTGGAGAGGAACTTGGAATGGGAAGGGAGGGATCCAGTTGTTGTCGTCCACGTTGGCACCAATGACATTGATAGGACAAGAAAGGAGGTTCTGCTGAAAGAATTTGAACAATTAGGAGCTAAATTAGAAAGCAGAACCTCCAAGATAATAATCTCAGGGTTGCTGCCTGAGCCACAGGCAAACTGGCATAGGGTAAATAAAGTCAAGGAGTTAAATGTGTGGCTCAATGATTGGTGTGGGAGGAATGGGTTTTAGTTCATCAGGCACTGGCACCAGTACTGGGGTGGAAGGGAGCTGTTCCCGTGGGACAGGCTTCACTTGAACTGTGCTAGGACCAGCGTCCTGGCGAATCGAATAACTTGGGCTGTAGAGAGAGCTTTAAACTAAATAGATGGTGGGTTGGGAGTGAGTGGGTGGTGGTGGTGGTTGAAGAGGGGGGTAGTGGGGGAGGGAGGATTCTGGAGAGGGGATACGTAGACTAACAAAGCAAAAGTACATGGCAGCATTGCAGTACAGCTATTTAGCTAATGGTATCCAGAGTGTGACAGAAAGGGACAGAGTGTACAAACATTAAAAAAAGCAGTAAATAGGGTCAAAGGGGAAAAATGGTAGAAAGTCAAAATTAAAGGCCCTTTACTTAAATGCACATAGTATTCAGAACAAAATAAATGAATTAATGATACAAATAGAGGTTAATGGGTATGATCTTATAGCCATTACAGAGACATGGTTACAAGGAGATCAAGGCTGGGAACTAGACATTCAGGAAGGTATGTGACTTTTCAAAAGAACAGGCAGGAAGAAAAGGGTGGTGGGGTAGTTTTGTACTATGTACAAAAACAAATTTTCTTGGATCGGAAGATGTAGAATCCGTATGGGTGGAGGTAAGAAATAACAAGGAGAAGACAACACTGGTGGGAGTAGTCTATAGTCCCCTAACAGTAGCTATACTGTAGGGCAGAGAATAAATCAGGAGATAATGAGGGCATGTAAAAAAGGCAGTACATTAATCATGGGTAACTAATCTTCATTGTTCCGACCTAAATTTGAAACTCTGACTGCAGCAGCAGAGTATTAAATGTATTGTGTATAAATATTTTAAAACGTACACTTCAGAGAGTGGCACCTCCGGAGCTGTTTATGACTGATGCAATCATGTATAACTTTAACTATTTTATGAACAAGATCAATGTAAAGTCGAGTTGTACTTTATGTTTGACATAAAATAAATCAAATTGACAGGTAGCCACGAGCAAGAATTCATAGAGTGTATTCCCAGAACAATATGTTGTGGACCCAACCAGTGAACAGGCTATTTTGGATCTGGTAATGTGTAATGAGGCAGGTTTAATAAATGATCTCAGAGTAAAAGATCCCCTAGGAAACAGTGACCATAACATGGTAGAATTTAGCATTCAGTTTGAGAGTGAGAAACTTGGTTCGGAAACAACTGTGCTAAACTTAAATAAGGGTAATTGCAAAGGAACGAAGGCACAATTGACTCGAGTGGACTGGGAAAGGAGTTTAGCAGAAAAGACGGTTGATGAACAATGGCAGATGTTTAAGAAAATAGTTCATGATTCACAACAAAGATATATCCCAATTAGGAAGAAGGATTCTAGGAAGGGGATTAAACCAACCAAGGAAGTCAAGAAGTGTATCAAATTGAAAGAAAAAACATACAATGTGGCAAAGATAAGTGGTAAACCCGAGGATTGGGAAAGTTTTAAAAATCCACAGAAGATATCCAAAAAACAATAAAGAGGGAGAAAATAAACATTGAGGGTAAATGAGCAAGTAATATAAAAATGGACAATAAGAGCTTCTTTAAATATATAAAAAGGAAGAGTGGGGCCAAAGTGAACTTAGATTCCTTAGAGAATGAGGCTAGGGAAATAATAATAGGGAAGCAGGAAATGGTAGAGGAGTTGAATAAATACTTTGCATCAGTCTTCATGGTAGAAGACAATAATAGCATTCCAAAAATACTAAATAATCAAGGGGCAAAAGTCAGGTTGGGGGAGGGGGGGGGAAGGAAATAAATACAATAACTATCACTAAAGAAAAAGTACTAGGGAAACTAATGAGGCTAAAGTCCAATTAAGTCCCCTGGACCTGATGGGTTGCATCCTAGGATATTAACGGAAGTAGCTACAGAGATAGTGGATGCACTGGTAGTAATCTTCCAAGAATCCTTAGATTCTGAAAAAGTCCCGGAGGATTGGAAAATTGCCAATGTAACAGCCTTATTCAAAAAGGGAGGGAGCCAAAAAACAGATAATTATAGGCCATTTGGCTTAACATCTGTCATTGGGAAAATGTTAGAGTCTATTATAAAGGATGTAATAGCAGAGCATTTAGAAATACACAAGATGATCAAGCAGAGTCAGTATGGCTTCATGAAAGGGAAATCATGCCTGACAAATTTATTAGAATTCTTTGAGGAGGTAACAAGCAGCATAGATAAAGGGGAACCAGTAGATGTAACATATTTGGATTTCCAAAAGATGTTTGATAAGGTCCCACACATAAGGCTACATAGTAAGATAAAAGCCCATGGTGTTGGGGGTAGTATATTAGCATGGATAGAGGATCAGCTAACTATTAAGAGACAGAGAGTTGGGATAAGGGGGCATTTTCAGGACGGCAGCCTGTAACTAGTGGAGTGCGACAGGGATCAGTGCCGGGGTCACAATTATTTACAATATATATTAATGACTTGGATGAGGGAAGTGAATATACTATCGCTGAGTTTGTGGATGATACAAAAGTAGGTGGGAAGGCAAGCGGTGAGGATGACACAAAGAGTCTGCAAAGGGATAAGGACAGGCTAAGTGAGTGGGCAAAAACTTGGCAGATGGAATATAATGTGGGAAAATTTGAAGTTATGCACTTTCGCAGGAAGAATAGAGGAGCTGAGAATTATTTAACTAGAGAAAGGCTGCAGAAAGCTGCAGCACAGAGGGATTTGGGTGTCTTTATGCATGAAGCACAAAAAGCTAGCATACAAGTTCAGCAGATAATAGGAAAGGAAAATGGAATGTTGGCCTTTATTTCAAAGGGAATGGAGTATAAAATAGGGAAGTCTTGCTAAAACTATACAAGGCACTATTTAAACCACACCTAGGACACCATGAACAGTTTTGATGCCCTTATCTAAGTAAGCATATACTGGCATTGGAGGCAGTCCAGAGAACGTTCCCTAGGCTCATCCCGGGTATGGAGGGATTTTCTTATGAGGAGAGGTTGAGTAGGTTGGGCCTGTATTCATTGGAGTTTAGAAGAATGAGAGGAGATCTTATTGAAACATGCAAGATTCTTAGGGGGCTTGACAGGCTGTTTCCCCTTGTGGGAGAGTCTAGGACCAGAGGGCATAATCTCAGAGTAAGGGGTCACCCATTTAAGACAGAGATGAGGAGGAATTTCTTCTCTCAGAGGGTAGTGAATCTGTGCAATTCTTTACCGCCGAGGGCTGTAGAGACTGGGCCATTAAATGTATTCAAGGCTGAGATAGACAGATTTTTAATCAGTAAGGGAATCAAGGGCTATGGGGAAAAGGCAGGAAAGTGGAGTTGAGGATCGTCAGATCAGCCATGATCTAATTGAATGGCACAGCAGACTCGATGGGCCGAATGGCCTACTACTGCTCCTGCATCTTATGCTCTAAGGGGATTGGGTGACAAACATTAGCTGGATTAATGGGAGCTTCACAAGGTTCAATGTTGAAATTTTTGCTTGTCTTGATCCTCACAAACAACTCTAACAAGAACATTAAAGGAATTTGGCAAGGAGACAAAAATTTGCACAAGGATTCATGATTTGGATCAATAAGGGCACAGGTTAATTTAGCAAGAGCTTTCCCCAAGTGGGATGGGCGTTGATAGGGTGACACCGGATGTAGTGGCCGAGAAATTCTTCGGATCTGCTCCTGCTTTGCCAGGCTTCGGGTGGAGCAATGTCGGAGCTGCGGCAGCATTTCCGAGGATCTTCCCGGACAGCGAGCCCCGACGATAAGTGTAAGGGAGCAGATTTACAACAGCGAAGGTGAGAAGGCTGCTCGAGCATTCTGGGCTGCCTAAACACCTAACCCTAACTGAGCAATAATGAAACAAACTTATGGGGCTGGGCACATGAATCTCTAGAAGCAGCTTGTCAAAACAAAGAGCAGGAAGCTCAGAGTTGGGGGAAATGGGCTTCTACAGGGGAACGAAAGCTGTTTGATTTATCGCCTCGTTACCTGTGCCTCAGCGAGCTGGTGGTGCATGTCCTGATGGGCCCTCCGCAGTTGCTTGCTCTCATGTTTCAGCTTACTGATGTTGTCTGGAAGGAGAGGAAATTCAAATATTTGTGAATTGGTTAGCTGCACTGAGAAACCAAACACCAGCCAAGAGGAGAGAACACGCCCCAGGTGACAGTCTGAGCACCCACGACACAAATGGCAAGGGGCTGGTAAACAAAGACAAGGTGGGGCTGGGTGTGTTTGACAGAAAGAGAAGAAGAAAAGTGAGAGGGAGGGAAAAAAAAAGCAGAGAAAAGGCAAAAAGGGGAGTGGGAGAGAGAGCACAAGAGAGAAAGTGTGATATTTCTTCCCTTCACATTTAGGCTTAACAAAAATCAGGCAATTGATAAAAGTCATCCTCGGAACCCACGGCTGGAACTTTCCAACCCTGTTGTGGGTGGGACCCGTTGTGGGGGAGGTGGTGCCCCAGCCAGAAATCCATTGACTTGTGGCGGGACCGGAAGATCCCGGTGGCAGGTGGGTGGGTGCGGAAAATCCCGCCCCGTGGCTCACTAGACGTGCAAGCTTCTTGCCCTGGCCCTTGAGGAAATAATTCATTGTGTACACAGGAAGCGAGTCATCTCCATCAAAATCCATCCGGCAGAACCACTTTTCAATGCTGCTTGGTGTCTTTTTCCAAAACCAAAATACATTACACAAAGCCTTCATAGACTAATTTTCCTTCTCTTGGAGCTTTTCTCTGCCACCTCCACTACTCTAGAGAAGATTCTTTCTATTATTCTACCAGGTATAGCATTGTCATGATGTCTTGCCAAGTTCCTATGGAGGGGCATGATCAGTGTCGAGTTTCCACAATTTGGCAACAGGTCACTAGAGTCTAGAGTCCATTATAAAAGATTTAATAGCTGAGCACTTGGAAAACTTTGGTAGAATCGGACAGAGTCAGCATGGATTTATGAAAGGGAAATCATGCTTGACAAATCTACTGGAATTTTTTGAGAATGTAACTAGTAGAGTTGACGAGGGGGAGCCAGTGGATAAAAACAAAAAAAAACTGCGGATGCTGGAAATCCAAAACAAAAACAGAATTACCTGGAAAAACTCAGCAGGTCTGGCAGCTTCGGCGGAGAAGAAAAGAGTTGACGTTTTGAGTCCTCATGACCCTTCAACAGAACTAGGTGAATCCAAGGAAGGGGTGAAACATAAGCCAGTGGATGTGGTTTACTTGGACTTTCAGAAGGTTTTCGACAAAAGTCCCACAATAGAGGTTAGCATGTAAAATTAAAGTGCGTGGGATTGGGGGTAGTGTATTGAGATGGACAGAAAACTGGTTGGCAGACAGGAAACAAAGGGTAGGAATAAATGGGTCTTTTTCCGAATGGCAGGCAGTGACTAGTGGGGTACCGCAGGGATCGGTGCTGGGACCCCAGCTATTTGCAATATATATTAATGATTAAGATGAGAGAACTAAATGTAATATCTCCAAATTTGCAGATGACAAAAAGCTGGGTGGGAGGGTGAGCTGTGAGGAGGATGCAGAGATGCTTCAGTGTGATTTGGACAAGCTGAGTGAGTGGGCAAATGCATGGCAGATGCAGTATAATGTGGATAAATGTGAAGTTATCCACTTTGGTAGCAAAAACAGGAAGGCAGATTATCTGAATGGCTATAAGTTGAGAGGGGGGAATGTACAACGAGACCTGAGTGTCCTCGTACACCAGTCGCCGAAGGTAAGCATGCAGGTGCAGCAGGCGGTAAAGAAGGCAAATGGTATGTTGGCCGTCATAGTGAGAGGATTCAAATACAGGAGCAGGGATGTTTTGCTGCAATTATACAGGGCCTTGGTGAGACCACACCTGGAATATTGTGTGCAGTTTTGGCCTCCCTATCTGAGGAAGGATGTTCATGCTATAGAGGGAGTGCACCAAAGATTTACCAGACTGATTCCTGGGATTGCGGGACTGACATATGAACAGAGAATGAGTTGGTTAGGATTATATTCGTTGGAGTTCAGAAGAATGAGGGGGGATCTCATAGAAACCTATAAAATTCTAACAGGACTAGACAGGGTAGATGCAGGAAGGATGATCCTGATGGTGGGAGAGTCCAGAACCAGGAGTCACAGTCTGAGGATATGGAGTAGAGCATTTAGGACTGAGATGAGGAGAAATTTCTTCACCCAGAGAATGGTGAGTCTGTGGAATTTGCTACCACAGAAAGTAGTTGAGGCCAAAACATTGTATGTTTTCAAGGAGGAGTTAGATATAGCTCTTGGGGCGAAAGGGATCAAAGGATATGGGGAGAAAGCAGGAGCAGGCTATTGAGTTAGATGATCAGCCATGATCATAATGAATGGTGGAGCAGGCTCGAAGGGCTGAATGGCCTCCTCCTGTTCCTAGTTTCTATGTCACACAAAAGTGCTCAGGGGGAAAATGTCCTCTATAGAAAGCTGTTTTTCCAAATTTCTGTACAAGTTATGTATCCTGTTCACGATCTGTTTGCTGCATAAAAGTTCCTCTTTGACTATGGTAATGTATTGAGAGTGTGTGAGAAAGATAGAGAGAGAAAGAGATAGATAGAACGAGAGATAGAGAGAGAGAGAAAAAGAGGGAGATATCTCACACACTGATATACTGCAGCGAGTTATTCAGTGGTGAGTGAGAAGGCTAAGGGGTCTTGAGATGAATCAGGTGCTGTCCACGTACCTTGCAAGGTGCCGATTTCCAGGTCTTTTTGCTGATGGAGTTGCAGGTAGTGCTGATTGTGGGTCTCTGCTGCTTTCCTGTGCTCCAGCCGCAGGTTGTTGTGCTGAAGCTGCAGATCCAGAAGCTGTTTCTTTATTTCATCGTGCTGATTCTGTAAAAGCAGCAGTCAGGGTCAGGGTCAGCGCTGGGATCAGAACCAACATTTTACTCTAAAAGCCCAGGGCACAAACACCAGCACCTCCCCCGCTAACCAACAAACCCCCCCCCCCGCCCACCGGCCCCAATCTGGTTAATACAACTGCTTTACCACAGCATGACCCATGGAGCATAAATAGTAGACACAGAAACAAATGGAGCAAAGGGCCACAAGGTGCCAAGTTAGCTGATCTCGTTGGTCATAGCTGGCCTCGGTTTGGAGATGGGGATGGGAACAATAGTAAACTGCTAAGGGTCCAACTCCTGAGCAATGTTTCAGTGACTCTTGTTGGACACTGGGAGCTTGTGGAGGTTTATGAGAATAGCGTCAGACTGGTCTGCAATGTCCAAGCAGTCCAGCACTCATTATCTAGGCTCGCACATCAAGCATGGCCATTTGGACCAGGTCAGGATGTAGGGAGAGGGGGAGGGGTGGGTAGCTGGCGTAGTGAGGGGGAAGCAGTGAAAAGAAAACGGACAAGATTGTGAAGACGTAGAAATGGGAGAGGGTGAGCGCAAGAGAGCGGAAAAGAAAGAGGGAGCAACAAAGCAACAGGAAAAATCATGACCGAAAAACCAGGAGCAAGAAGACGAATGAGATTCTGCCCTTCAAGATACAGAATAAGGAGCATTCTGACAGAAGCCAGAATCTGTGTTGATTTATCACTCTAAGTTATCACCAAGTTATCCTTCAGAATCGTCCCTGCTCCAGCGAATGCTGACAGCAGGTCACATGGAATAAAGAAGCTGCAGTCTGAATAGTAAAATGGCCAGTGTTTTGTAAAGAATCAGGTCCAGGCGATGCGACATGATGATCTGTAGGCCACAAGAGACCCTTTCCCTCAGCACCACACCACATGTCAGCAATTAAGCTATTATAATACAGCTCCTCACCACCTCCTCCTAATTTCCATGAACAAGCTATCGAAAGGAGCACTGCACTTTCTCACCCCCAGTGAAGAGACTCTTATTGACTCGATCAAATCATCCGAAACCTAACAGGGTTTGTCCTTCATGAGGAGATGCAGATTTGCAGAAGGTTCCAGTAATTAAGGTACCACTCACCTTCAGTATCTTATGCTGGGAACTCAGGGCACCATACCGATTCATGGCATCCTGCTGCAAGAGAATT
Source organism: Carcharodon carcharias (assembly GCF_017639515.1). Lineage (NCBI taxonomy): Eukaryota > Metazoa > Chordata > Chondrichthyes > Lamniformes > Lamnidae > Carcharodon > Carcharodon carcharias. Next base: position 106,878,860 of record NC_054481.1, on the reverse strand, counting down.
GAACAAGAATTTAGCCACTTCCTGCTGATGTCTTATATAGACTTGCACTGCACACCACACAATGCACCTCACATAGAATAAAACGTCACATGGGATACTTCACAGTGTACACACGCAGTCTCAGCCCATTCCCCTTCCCTCCTCAGGCACAATCTCAGCTCAATCCAAATCTTCCTCACAGTCTCACACCACTATGCTGTGTTTTTTTTGTGAGCTACAACACAGGGTGCATTTACACACCAGGGCAAAGACCCTTTGGTCGATAGTATTAAAGTCACCAATTCAGCTCTTGTCCCATCACATAAACTCAACTGTTCCAAAATCTGCTCCAAAAAGGATTTTTAATGAAAGTTCCGGCAAGTCGCATCTCTGAATTAAATCCTTAAACCCTGATCAGTAGGAATCTGCAGTTAATTCCCAACTTGTTCAGTATTGGAGTCCAGCAGTGAAACTCTCTCGTTCATTACTGGAGTCCAGTTGGTCATACTCTCATATGAAGTTTGAGCCCCATTCTGGATTTGAGGCACAATGTCGAGGTTGAAGCTACAGTACTGAACTGAGAGAATACAGCATTGTCGGAGGTGTGTCTATCATAGGGACAAGAGAGGACTATTCAGTCCTCAGGCCTGTTTTGCTATTCAATTACATAATGGCTGATCTGTATTTTAATTCCATCTACCCACATCAGTTCTGTAATTTTTAATTTCCTTGCTTAACAAAAATCTGTTAATCTCAGTTTTTAGACTCCAGCCTTACCAACCATGTTTGGTCATAAACATCCCAAGAGCCAATCGCAAAAAGCCAATAGCGTCACATGGGGAGAAACCCTGTGACCTAAGGATTTGCGTGAGGATGTGCGAATAGAAAGGGAGAGAGAGAGAGAGAAAATAAACACACAGGCACTGGATGAGAGAGGTTCGATATCTTAGGTCACAGGAAAGGTTAAGATGGGAAAGCTTTATCTGTGTCGGGATAAAACATGAACACAGGACTAAGAAAAACAGCAGAGCCTTGTGATCCTCTGCTTCTGCCCAAAAAGCACACCCAATATTGGCAGAGAAACTAGACAACCACACACAGGAAGAACAAGCAGCATAGAATCTAGAATACATAAGAGGCCAGTGTCATGCTCCGGGATCAATCATCTTGACTCCTGGACAGGCAGCCACTGAGCCCAGTATCAATTCCTTACTGCACTGGTTTGTGGTTACCCTTCAACCAACCACAAGACAATCTGTTCGAATCCCCAGGACATTTCCTCCAAAGGCTGGATTTATTTCTGCTGCAGGGGCTCTGTTGAACTGCGGCCAAATGTACAATTTCTTTTTATTGCTTTGAACTGACAGTTCAGACACAGTGTGCAGCCTCCCAAAAATGGAATCTATTTCAACACAAGACAAAGAACCAGTCAGCAAACAGTTGGCCAAAACAGAGGGGAGATTGAAAAGCTGGGCACTGGTTGAAGAGTCATGGCGATGCCGCTGTTTCTTGCACCGTTGTGCAGAGCTCCAGTTTCACAAAATGTGCTTGCAGCCACACCCCCACCATCACCCAACATTCAGCCTGAAACCAAGAGGACCCACATCCAGTCAATGGGAAACACTGGTAAAATCTATGAGGTTAAACCAGAAGGAGCTCAAAGAGTCAGAGCAATGCCTCAGATTCTTACTGCAGTTTGGCTGGATCTCAATCACTGATTAAATACCTCTTTATCCTTTCCATTTTATACTCCCTGATGTTGTACATTGCATCATTGAGGAGGGAGTTGGGAATGAAGCACAAACATCAGGCAGAGGGCAATACACCACATTAAACTAAGCTCTTTACGTACAAGAAAGAAAACTCAGCTCACAAACACTGGCATGCACCAGGCTCTCACGCTACCTTAAAAAGAAATCAGCATTCTCGCTGTCTGAATGTAAGGACAATGTAGGAACACTGCCCTTTAAACACGAACATCTGGTCATTTTATAATAACTAAATCTCCCAATGGGCTATTAACAGTGAGTCTGATGTCACAGTACATCAACGTCCCTTCAGTGTCAGATATCCAGCAAGGGCACAATGCAGGACAATCACAGAAAGGGTAAGAGATAAGACGGGGTCAATCAGGATGTGGCACTGCATTTTCAAAGCCTTTAAATGATCGAATACTGAGGGCAGTGAAGACTGCAGTTTTGAGATGAGGAGCAGAGTTCTAGGATTTCAGACAAAAGTCATCACTGACCTTCTCTTTGTTCAACGACTCCTGGGCTTCCAATTTATAGACTAGAAAATCTGCAGAGGCGGGGGGGGAAGAGAAAATGAGGATGAATTTACATTTAACCTGTGACAGGAGGATCATTTTAATGTTCTCAATATTATGCAAACAGTCATCAAAGTTCTGGCAATCGCTGAGTCGCTACCCTGCAGAGCTGGTCTGGAGGTTTGAGATTGGATGTAAACGGGTAATCTCACAGAAGCTGCTGCTCCATACTAACCTGTTGACTCCATCTCCCAGCACTTTCACCACAACTCTATTACAACAACTTGCATTTATACGGCGCCTTTGACATAGTAAAAGTGACCCACAGAGCTTCGAAGGAGCATTACCAAACAAAAGGACTAATATTGAGCTGAAGAATGAGACATTAAGACTGGCAACCAAAAGCTTGATCAAAGAGGTGGGCTTTGAGGATAGACGGAAAGGAAGGGACAGCAGTAGAGAGGCAGAGAGGTTCTGGGAAAGAATTCTAGAGGTTAGGACCCAGGCAGCTAAAGGTACAGCCACAGTGGTGGGGAATCTCCTTAAAATGGAACCCCTGATCCGACAAGCAACCAGTGGATGGCATGTACAATAAGGGCCACAATTAATTTGGGCATAACTAGTGTATTAGAGAATGAGCACACAGCTTGGGTGGGAAGAGGTGAAGTCATAAGGAATCTGATTGTACAGGAAAGAGGCAATATGGGGCTATGAACGGCTGCTGTGAACACACAGTCCTCACTGTAGACTGGTGCCAGTCCAGCTGGGCTATTAGATAGAATTTTACAGCACAGAAACAGGCCATTGGGCCCAACACGTCTATGCTAGGGTTTATGCTCCACATACACCTCCTCCCACTCTACATCATTGAATCCCCTCAACATATCCTAATCCTTTCTCCCAGGTGTTTACCTACATCTATGCCATGCTTGGCCTAAATAGCCAAGTGGTTATGGTACTGGGTTTGTAACCCCAAGATCAAGAGTTCAAATCTCACAATGGCAAACTATGAAACAACGTAACTTCATCTGAAATGACAGATGGAAACGTGTTTGTACTCGAAAGAGTTACATCTATGCCATTCACCTCAATCACTCCTTCTGGAGTTACACATGCTCATGATGAAGAAGTGTCTCCTGATTTCCTTATTGGATTTATTAGTTCAATTGATGGCCCCTAATTAGAGGTATTTACATTTTATTGCACGTGGGGACAGGGTTCCACATTTACCTTCGAGATGCTGATGGACTGGCTGTGCATTACCAGAACTTCCTGTCACAAAGAGGGAAATTAACAGATCTGCAGCTTGAAGTACAAATTGTCCTTCAAGCTCGGCTCAGCAGCATCAACAGGATTTCCTTTTTAAATAAATAGCAAGGTATTTGTTTCATTCCTACATGCGGTGTTGCACGAAAACTGGGATGACCAGGAAGGATGGGCGATTATTTAACACACGAACAGAGATATGGGAAATAAACCAGGAGGAAATGCAAGAGGCTCCCAGCCACCCAGAGCCCACCCGCAACTCCACCAACTCTGCGGATTTTAAACTCTTGTGTTTGCTGGACTTTCCTTTCAAATACTGACACAGTCCAGAGACTGCAGGTATAGGAAATAAAAGCGCTTGCATTTATAGAGCACTGTTCACAAACTCTGGTCACTGCAAAGTGCTTGACAGCCAATGAAGTACTTTTCGAGTTTGGCCACTGCCAGGAAATGCTGCAGCCAATTTAAGCATTGTGGAGTCTTGCAAAAAGCAATGAGATAAATGGTCAGACCATGTGTTTTTCGATAATACTGATTTAAAGATAAATATTGGTCAGAACATCATGAGAACTCCATTACTCTTCTTCAAATAGGGCCACCGGATCTTATATGTGTGCCTGAGAGGGCAGACGGAGCCTCAGTTTAAAGTATCACCCAGAGGACAGCACCTCCAACACTGCCTCAGTGAAATATCAACCTGTGTTTACGTGCTGGAGTCGGTCTTGAACCCACAACCTTCTGACTCAGAGGCAAGAGAGCTGCCACTTGGCCAAAACTGACATACGGTCAGGGACTCCCTCACAAATACTGACAGAGTCCTGAGGATTCCCTACAAACATTAATAAACTTCCAAGAGCCCAGGTTCTATTGGGCATAGTCTGCTATTCATGAGAATTATGCAGGAGGTGGATCAGAAGATGGAGGGATGGGTCTGATTGACAAGGTGGGACAAGTGGTGTTCCCCAGGGGTCTGTACAGGAGCCTCATCTTTCCACTGTATTTATCAATGACTTGGATGAAGAGATGGAGAATTTTAGATCCAAATTTGCAGATGACACGAAATGAGGAAGTTACAGTAAATTGTGTCGACAGGAGAACGACACGGGTGAGATAAACCATCTCAGGTGAAATTCAAGCTCAGGAAGTATTGTAGGATTCCATTCGGCAAAAAAAAATTATTTTAAAAGATTTTTTTTTTAAACTCTCCCTGGAACACTTGTGCCAGATTCCAAACTGATCTAATTTCTGAAGCTTCTGCAAGTCAGCCCTGCTGGTGAAACATGAAATAAAGAACAAAGTAGAACCAAATTCAAAATACCTCAAACCCAGGGCCTTTTTAAAAAAATCTTCAAGTCTTTTGACTCTCTCTCTAGAATGTCACATAGGATGAAATATGATGACATTTACCTGCGTGAATGAATATGGTTCATTTAAATTTCTGACAGCCTTTTGCTGTGGCAATTTATGTGCCCACTGGGTGGCGCCACACAGCAGTGTTGCATCAT